>NC_140635.1:27461138-28661138 GCF_057382275.1 Copadichromis virginalis
TGGAAGGCATAATCAGAATGACTTGATATTGATATGGTATCACTGTGGGGCTGTATACTGTTGATCTAAGGTGGAATTACCCTGTGGAAACAGGAATTTTCCATTTTAGAGCATTTTGAAATTGTTCCAGGATCAAGTCAGATATGGGCATTTTGAAAATGCTTTTATTTTTGAAAGCAAAATCAGAATGACTTGATATTGATGTGGTAACATCGTGAGGTTGTATACTGTTGACCTAAAGTGAAATTATCCTGTGGAAACAGCAATTTTCACTTTTAGAGCATTTTGAAATCTTTAAAAGAGTAGGTCGTATCTTGGCAATTTGAAAAGTCTTTTATTTTGGAAGACATAATCAGAATGACTTGATATTGATATGGTAACATCGTGAGGTTGTATACTGTTGACCTAAAGTGAAATTATCCTGTGGAAACAGCAAAATTCTTTTTAAGAACATTTTGAAATCGTTAAAAAAGTAGGTCGTATATATGCTCAATTTGAAAGGGCATTTATTTTGGAAGGCATAATCAGAATGACTTGATATTGATATGGTATCACTGTGGGGCTGTATACTGTTGATCTAAGGTGGAATTACCCTGTGGAAACAGGAATTTTCCATTTTAGAGCATTTTGAAATTGTTCCAGGATCAAGTCAGATATGGGCAGTTTGAAAATGCTTTTATTTTTGAAAGCAAAATCAGAATGACTTGATATTGATATGGTAACATCGTGAGGTTGTATACTGTTGAACTAAAGTGGAATTACCCTGTGGAAACAGCAAAATTCTGTTTAAGAACATTTTGAAATCGTCAAAAAAGTAGGCCGTATATGCTCAATTTGAAAGGGCATTTATTTTGGAAGGCATAATCAGAATGACTTGATATTGATATGGTATCACTGTGGGGCTGTATACTGTTGATCTAAGGTGGAATTACCCTGTGGAAACAGGAAATTTCCATTTTAGAGCATTTTGAAATCACTGAAAGTTAGGTCAATTGTGGACAATTTGAAAAGGCTTTTACTTTGGAAGGCAAAATCAGAATGACTTGACATTGATATGGTATCACTGTGGGGCTGTATACTGTTGATCTAAAGTGGAATTACCCTGTGGAAACAGGAAATTTCCATTTTAGAGCATTTTGAAATCACTGAAAGTTAGGTCAATTATGGACAATTTAAAAAGGCTTTTATTTTGGAAGGCATAATCAGAATGACTTGATATTGATATGGTATCACTGTGGGGCTGTATACTGTTGATCTAAGGTGGAATTACCCTGTGGAAACAGGAATTTTCCTTTTTAGAGCATTTTGAAATCACTGAAAGTTAGGTCAATTATGGACAATTTGAAAAGGCTTTTATTTTTGAGAGCAAAATCAGAATGACTTGATATTGATATGGTATCACTGTGGGGCTGTATACTGTTGATCTAAAGTGGAATTACCCTGTGGAAACAGGAATGTGCCATTTTAGAGCATTTTGAAATTGTTCCAGGAGCAACTCAGATATGGGCAGTTTGAAAATGCTTTTATTTTTTAAAGCAATATCAGAATGTTTTGATATTGATATGGTAACATCGTGAGGTTGTATACTGTTGATCTGGAGTGGAATTACCCTGTGGAAACAGGAAATTTCCATTTTAAAACATTTTGAAATCACTGAAAGTTAGGTCAATTATGGACAATTTAAAAAGGCTTTTATTTTGGAAGGCATAATCAGAATGACTTGATATTGATATGGTATCACTGTGGGGCTGTATACTGTTGATCTAAGGTGGAATTACCCTGTGGAAACAAGAATTTTTCATTTTAGAGCATTTTGAATCGTTAGAAGATTAAGTCAATTATGGACAATTTCAAAGGGCCATTACTATGAAAGGCAAAATCAGACTGACTTGATATTGATATGGTATCACTGTAAAAAGACTGTGGTTGGAAAGTGTTGATATAAAGTTCAAATAGTATTTGGAAATACGACTTTTGCTTTTAAGAGCATTATTAAGTCATTGAAAGAGTAGTTCAAAAATGAAGATTCACAGGGCTTTTACTTTGAAATCCAAAATAAGATGGCCTTGATAGTGACAGGGCACAATTAGGGTACAAGGCTGTGTCATATAGATCTAACATTAGAGTTTGTAAAAAAAAAAAAGCCTAAATTATATGTTATTATGTTCTTAACATATCTGTTAATTCACTCGAAGTTGGCTTTTATTTTGAAATCCGGTTTCCACATCCATTCCCGTAATACTTTGAATACACAGGGAACGTAAAACAAACTGGAGGCTGGCTTGACTGCAAGTCTCGAATTGGAGGCTGGCTTGACACAAGTGGACTGCCACACTTCCCTCCCGAGCTCCCACGGTTCCGTTCTATCGTAAGCCCCTACTCTAACTCAGTCCTGATATGTTCTCCCCGCTTCCTGGCTCCCTAGTAATCATCTCCCCTTTCTATTGCAGCCCCCCGCCGTCCCGATCCCGGCTTCCTCGTGTCATTGTTTCCCCGGATTTTTAGTTTCTGTTTTGCTCTCTACTTTCCCCGGGTCGCCTTTCGTTGTTTTAATAAAGTGTCTTTTTGTTAGCTCGGAGTCTGCGCCTGGATCCTTTCGTGCCCGCGCACCACGGCGCATGACAAAGTTATTCAGTAATACAATAGCAGATTAGTCTAATAGAATCAGTTTACATCTATTTGATAGCTGGCCTTGGTATTTTTAAGCAGTAGAAATAAATAAATAGTGTGGATGAGCATTAGACAACAAGCATTAGTTTGCACTTTATCTTGTTTTCAGAGGCAAAACACAGGCAGCAGTAACAGTTACTATAATAGCTAAACTCTATTCTCTATTTGGGGTGAAAGAAGAAAAACACTTAATGTGTAACATGTTCAATTTTAAAATACACTGTGTTATTTGAACCTTTAAACACAAACAGCTGTTGTTGTGAACTAGCATGGTGCTAGCATGATGCTTTATACTGTAACGTTCACAAGAACCAGACGGTTGGGTCTCAGTTTGTCCGTTTATTCGGCACATAAGCAAGCGGGTTGCTAACTCAGGGGAGAGCGCCCTCGTGCTACACCTCTCTTCAGCCTGGCACCCACACAACACAGAACCCAGGTCCCCCCTCCCCTTCCTCCACACCACCCTCCCTACTTCCTGCAGCACAACCAAACATGAATCTTAAAGAAACAACAACAGTGTGCAAAGATAACCAACATGTACAATAACACTTAACCATCGTTACACTGCCCCCCCAGCAATAAGTTCCTCGTCCCCGAGGGAACGACACAGTCTCTGAGGCGGGGTGGTAGCCTACGTTCCCTCCTTGACCTCCTGAGCCCCTGAGGTGGGCGCGGAGCGTCGGGGCTTTGGGGTGAAGAGTCCGAGGGAGGGGAACGCAGCCCCGGTCGGGGGCCCCTCTGAGCAGGGTCATGGACGCTCTGTACACGTCCCTCTGGAAAGGAGGGGAGGGACTGCCCTCTGTAGGGGGCCATCCGGTCTCTGTGCAGCGCTACTATCCTCCCCCTAGGAGGCAACTGCACCCTGTAAACAACCTCCCCCACTCGCTCTAGGACGCTGCAAGGCCCCACCCAGCTGCTATCCAGTTTAGGACACCGTCCCTTCTTTCTCTTTGGGCTGTAGACCCACACCAGCTCCCCAGCACGGAAGTGCCTCCCCTTAGTGGTGATGTCATAATTCCTCTTTTGGTGCAGGCCTGCCTTCGCCAGCTGCTCCCGGGCGTAGGAATGTGCAGAATCCAGCCGGTCCTGCAGCTTCCTTGCGTAGTCCCGGCCTGGTGGTGCTTCTGGCGCGTCCGGGGGCTTCCCAAAAGCCAACTCTGCAGGAGTTCTCAGCTCTCTCCCTAACATGAGCAGGGCAGGCGTACATTGGGTGGAGTCTTGCACTGCCGACCTGTAGGCCATGAGGATAAGGGGAAGATGGTAGTCCCAGTCCCGTTGGTGTTCTGAGGTAAGGATGGCTAGCTGCTGGGCCAGCGTCCTGTTAAACCTTTCCACCAGTCCATCGCTTTGGGGGTGAAGTGGGGTGGTGCGGGTCTTCTTAATCCCAAGGCGTTCACACATGGCAGCAAATACCTTGGACTCAAAGTTACGCCCCTGGTCAC
The DNA here is from genome assembly GCF_057382275.1 of Copadichromis virginalis. Taxonomy (NCBI): domain Eukaryota; kingdom Metazoa; phylum Chordata; class Actinopteri; order Cichliformes; family Cichlidae; genus Copadichromis; species Copadichromis virginalis. The sequence continues at coordinate 27,465,251 of NC_140635.1, forward strand.
TGTGGAGGGTCTCTGCTGTTCCAAAGCGGCTGAACATCCCCTCCACTAATACATCAGCGACAGTCTCAGCCTCCTGATCTGGGATGGCGTATGCTTCCGGCCACTTGGTAAAATAGTCCATGGCCACAAGAACATAGCGGTTTCCTCTGTCTGTGCGAGGAAATGGGCCCATGACGTCCACAGCTACTCGCTCCATTGGAGCCCCTGCTGGTTGCTGCTGAAGCTGAGCCCGGGACTGGTCCTGTGGCCCTTTGTGTGAGGAACATGCATCACAGCTGCGGCAAAAGTCCTCCACATCCCTCCGCTGTTGACCCCAGTAATAGCCCTGGCGGAGGCGGCGGAGAGTCTTAGAGACCCCAAAGTGGCCGGAGCCAGTGCTCCCATGGCAGGCTTCCAGCACCGCTGACCTCAGCGACCTTGGCACCACAACCTGCCACCTCTCCTTCCCCGTGGCAGGATCCTTCCAGGCACGCTCCAACACCCCCTCCTTCAGCCTGAGAGCTGCAAACTTGGCCCATAGCCCCCTGGTACAGATGGAAAACCCAGTGACCTCATCCCAAAGGGGTTGCTCCCCCTTCTCCAGCCACTGCAGGACCGGCAGCAGGTCTGTGTCTTGTTCCTGCCGTGCCCTCCACTCCGCTACATCCACCACCAGAAGAGCCCTGCAGGCGAGCTGTGCTGCTCCGTCTATTGTCGTGAGTTCCCGCTCTATTTCCTCTCGCTTCTCACAGTAACGGCAGCCAGCTGCAGCACATGGGCGGCGAGAGAGGGCGTCTGCGTTAGAATGGTGCGTCCCTGCTCTGTGCTCCACAGTGAAATTGAAGGCTTGGAGCTCCTCCAGCCAGCGAGCCACCTGTCCCTCTGGCTCCCTGAAAGACATCAGCCACTGAAGGGCAGCATGATCAGTTCTGATAACAAATGCTGTGCCGCACAGGTAGTACTTAAAGTGTCTCACCCCTGCCACCACAGCCAGCAGCTCTCGTCGTGTGACACAGTAGCGCCGCTCACTCCTGTTCAGGACCCGACTGAAGTACGCCACCACCTTCTCACCTTCCGGCCCAACCTGCGACAACACAGCTCCCAGCCCCACATTACTTGCGTCAGTGTCCAGGACAAAAGGCAGGGTGGGGTCAGGGGGGGCGAGGACTGGGGACTCTGTCAGCGATTTGCGGAGGGTGTTGAACGCCTGCTGACAGTCCTGGGTCCAGATGAAGTCACGGTCCTTCTGCAGCAGGTGGAAGAGTGGTGCGGCTATGGAGGAAAAGCCCTTCACAAACCTCCTGTAATAAGACGCCAGTCCTAGGAAGCTTTTGAGCTGTTTCTGGTCTGCTGGTGTGGGCCACTCGGTAATGGTGTGAATTTTTTCCTCCAAAGTGCTGATGCCCTCACGACCCAGCTTGTGGCCCAGAAACTCCACCTCCCTCCTCATGAAGTGGCACTTGTCGGGATGCAGCTTCAGGCCTGCAGCCGCCACCCTCTCCAACACTTGTCTCAGGGCATCCAGGGCAGCATCAAAGGAGCTCCCGTGCACTAGAAGATCATCCAGGTAAACCAGACACCGTTGCCGTGGGACACCAGCCAGCACACTGTCCATAAGCCTCTCGAAGGTCGCAGGAGCGTTGCAAAGACCAAAGTTCAGGACTTTGAACTGCCATAGTCCCCTGTTAGTGCAGAAGGCTGTCTTCGGTCTGGATTCCGGGGACAGTGGCACCTGCCAGTAGCCACTCCGCAGGTCCAGGGTGGAGAACCAGGAGGACCCGGCTACTAAGTCGAGAGACTCATCAATCCTGGGAAGGGGGTAAGAGTCCTTCTTCGTCACTTTGTTGAGTGGTCTGTAGTCCACACAGAAACACATCCTAGGACTTTTTTTCTTAGGCACCATCACCACCGCGGAGGCCCACGGGCTATCAGATGGCTCTATGATGCCCGCCTTCATCATTTCACACAACTCTCTGTCTGCAGCCTCCTGATGAGCCAGGGGCAGGCGGCGGGGGCGCACTTTAATAGGCTGGGCATCCCCGGTCTCAATGACGTGCTCTACCAAGTGTGTCAAGCCAACATCACTTTCTTTCAGGGCAAAAATGTCACTAAACTCTTTTAGTACCTGCCATAGACTCTCTTGCTGCTGTGGAGTCAGCCCCTCACAGTTCTTTGACCAGATACTCCTCACTGCTGAGAGCCTCTCCTCCTCCTCCGCTCGCTGTTCTGCTGGCGGTTCTGCAGGAGTCTCTGCGGTGGAGGTGGACGCCGCGGCAGATGCTGTGCAGACCGGGGGGGGAATAAGCGGCACCTTCTTCCCATCAGGGAGTGCGAGGAAGCCTTTGCCTAAGTCCAGTACACCACCAATGGCTCGTAAAAAATCCAGCCCAAGGATGCAGGCGTCCTGCACGTCAGCCACCCAGGCAGCATAAGACACACCGAGGTCCCCCACCTTGAACTGGAACACTCCCCTCCCTCTCATTGGGGCCAGATCACCGGTCACAGTCTTAAGTTGCACATTAGTCGGTTGCACAGCAGCTCCGGGTGGGACAACATCGGGTCGGACCAGCGTTGCATTGGACCCCGTGTCCAGCAGGGCCGTACAGGACACCCCCGCAATCGTCACTGGAACATGGCAAAAGCCGCCAACCTGGGTCCAGCCCACAGCGATGGCCGCACCAGGTGGGGGTGGCGGTGGAGTGGGGATGTCGTTCTCCCAGGCCCGTGTACTCCCGCCTACACGGGCCCATGGGCGTTTCCCTGAACCGCTGCAAGCTTGGGGCACTGCCTGATGAGGTGTCCGACTTGTCCACATCCCCAGCAGCTCTGCGGTCGGCGGTGTGGGCCAGCCCGAGGGGAAGGCGACTGCAGCGAAGCCGCCTGCACCAAACTGCACAGGCCCGCTGGCGTCTCCGTCTGTTCCACAGGTGCTGACACAGCCCTCACCACGTGTGCGTCATCAGCGCCCCCAGAGGATCCCGCAAGCATCTCCCTCTCCAACGCTAGCTCCAGGGCTGCACTGAGTGTGGCCGGCCGAGCAAGCTGAGTTTGCATACGGAGCTCTTTAGGGCTCAGGGCCTGCAGGAACTGGTCCCGAGCTAACTCCGCCTGCACTGATGGTGGCATGCTGTCATACGCCCTCCGGCAAAGGCACTCGACTTCATGGGCCAAAATGCGGAGGGGCTCACCTGGCAATCTGCGTCTGTTGTGGAACTCCGACCTCAGCAGCACTGGTTGGTTATACTGCCCGAAGCGCCTCTGAAGTGCTCCGACCAGAGCATTATAATCTCCCCTCTGCTCCTCGGTTAGCAGCAGCAGGCATGCAGCTGCATCCTCACACAGGCACAAAGCCAACTGGAGAGCTTTATGTTCCTCAGACCAGCCAGCTGCAACAGCTAACAGCTCGAACTGTGCGATAAACACTTCCCATGGCGTCTTGCCGCTGAACTTAGGCGTTTTTATATGCGCTGCAGCTTGCTGGGCGCCGCCATGTTTGTTTACATCACGTGACGGCGCGCCAAGCGAGGTCGACTCCTTCCCGCCGGAATCGCGGCCGCTGTGCGAACAGTTCCCGAGCCTAGTCAAACCTGGAGAAAATCCAGCCTCGGCAGACAGCCGCAGCGCCGTTTCCCTCACTCCATGGGCGGGCGAGCGCGGACGAACCTCCCTCTCCTCCGTCTCCTTCTTAATCCTGCCCGGCAACATCCTCGTCTCGTAACGGCAAGCGTCACCAGCAACAGGGTGTCGGGCGTTCTGGGGTTCTTTTTTCTTTCTTCACTTCTGACACCAATGTAACGTTCACAAGAACCAGACGGTTGGGTCTCAGTTTGTCCGTTTATTCGGCACATAAGCAAGCGGGTTGCTAACTCAGGGGAGAGCGCCCTCGTGCTACACCTCTCTTCAGCCTGGCACCCACACAACACAGAACCCAGGTCCCCCCTCCCCTTCCTCCACACCACCCTCCCTACTTCCTGCAGCACAACCAAACATGAATCTTAAAGAAACAACAACAGTGTGCAAAGATAACCAACATGTACAATAACACTTAACCATCGTTACAATACTTTTAGGTAAAGTCCCTCTGATATGATATGTGAGGTGAGACGCCTGGCCACGTGGTGTGCTGACAACAATCTCTCTCTGAATGTGGAGAAGACGAAGGAGATTGTTGTGGACTTCAGGAGAATGCACACCCAACATGCTCCTCTGACCATTGACGGAGCGTCTGTGGAGAGAGTGAGCAACACCAAGTTCTTGGGTGTGCACATCACAGAGGATCTCTCCTGGACGTACAACACCACAGCACTGGCCAAGAAATCACAGCAGCGTCTCTTCTTTCTCCGCAAACTAAGAAGAGCAGGAGCACCAGCCCCCATCATGTACACTTTCTACAGAGGCACCATCGAGAGCATCCTGTCGAGCTGCATCACTGTGTGGTTTGGAGCCTGCAATGCGTCCTGTCATAGAACCCTCCAACGCATAGTGAGAGCTGCAGAGAGGATCATTGGTGTCTCTCTCCCCTCCCTCCAGGACATTTACAGCACCCGTCTCACTAAAAAAGCCCTTTGCATAGCGGCTGATCCCACACACCCAATGCAAAGCTTCTTCAAGCTGCTGCCGTCGGGGAGGAGACTGCGGAGTCTCCAGGCCAGGACCAGCAGGCTGAAGGACAGCTTCATCCATCAGGCTGTCAGGAAGCTTAACTCCCTCCCGATTCTGCCCCCTCTCCCCTCTCTCCTCCACGGTCTCACTGAACTCTGTCACACACACACAAACACACACACTCTCTGACTCACTCACTGGCCTGCACCAGTTACCAGTCACTTTGTGGAGCATTGGACTGCCATTACCTCATAAGACTTTGTTGTTACACTTTCTCTTACCGCACACTACTAAATCTCCATTTGCACTATTTGCCTATTTGCACTACTCTGCCTGGTTTACACTCAATGTCACTTACCCATTATATTGTATATTATATAGCTTTCTTGTTATATGTAAAATTGTATTTATTTAAATTTTTACTTTTTAATTATTTTACTTGCATTTTTTAATCACTTTTATATTTAAATATATTTAAATGTTCATTTGCTATTTATCTAGGGATTGAAGAGTAACGCAATTTCTATTCTCCGTATGTCCTGTACATGTGGAAGAATCGACAAATAAAGCTGACTTTGACTTTGACTTTGACTTTGATATGATGTTATATAGTTTCTTTCAGTTTGGCACATTTCATAGCATTTTTTTCTCGGCTACAGGCAGCCAAAAAAAACAAATACACACATAATGTAAAAGGCTGTGAGTGGTTTAGTTTCTTTTTTTGTTTCAGACACCCACATACAATCGACCTTTCAGACAGCAGAGCCTTTGGTGGAAGTCTGGGCTGAGGACTAAGTTTATTGTGTACACACTGTGGCCCCCATACAACCGTCATAGTTAACATTTAACTGACAGGCACCACCACAATTGAGAGTGTTATTTTCGTACGTTCTTGTGTGTGTGTGTGTGTGTGTGTGTGTGTGTGTGTGTGTGTGTGTGTGTGTGTGTGTGTGTGTTTCATGTATTATTGATGTCGGGGACCTAAATCTCTTACGGGGACATTTCTTCTTTTGGGGGGACGTGTAGAGTAAAGAATTGGTGGAACAGGTGTTTGATCTTCGGTGATGTTACACATCTATACGGCCTTTCAAAACCACAGAGTTGTTATTAATTGATCCTGTGTAATTTGGGTCATCTTTTAAAAAACAAATTACAAATAGACCCACCATACTACTGCAACAACAAGAGGGGACCAGCCACGACCTTATTTAAAGGTTCGTTCAAGGCATTCTCACACTGTCCTGGCTCAGAGGAAAACATCTTTAGAAAGATTAAATGAAATAACGACTTTTAAGAGGCATTAACATTTCTGTAACATTTCTGGATTTCTGTTCAAACGATTTTTTTATACTTTGTTTCCAAGGAGCCCGACTTTCTTGCCATTTCCTATGCTGGTCTTGAGCAACAGTTCACGTTTTCTGAAAGTCTTTCAAAGTTTTTCTTTGTGTCTTTTTGTTTGTTTGTTTGTTTAAGTCACTTAACACTGACTTATAAATCTTTCAAGCACAGACAAAAAATACACCAAATTATATCTTTAGGCACTTTGCTAATAGTTTCCAGTGAAAAGACATTTATTTACATTTCTTTAGTTTTCTAAAATTTTCTTTTGCATTTTCTTCTTAAAATGAGAGGCATATAATGGTGTTTTATGTACCAGCAAGGTGATTTTCAAAGAGCTATTAGCTGAAAGCTTAGCAGATCTCAGCATGGTGTGCAGGCTGTCCTTTAAAATTTTAAACTGGACAAGTGGAAGACAAAAGAAGAAGTGACAGGCCTAACAAACTATCTACAGCAGATTAATGCCCTTAAGAAATAGGAAAAAATCCATCAAAGACCTGACACAGCATCTGACAGATGGATCTGGACTTTCAGATGATCTATTTACTGTTCACTGAAGCCTCAGAAATGGTCTCAGTGAAAGGGTGTCTGTGAAGAAGCTTAAAAACATACCCGGATAGAAAAACACATAATAGAAAGGTATCAGTCGAGGATTGGTGACTAAGAACCAAATAAATCCAAAGATCTTTGAATGTTCTTCAAGAAGCTGGGAGAACTATTGCTGAAGACTACTTAAAGAATTGTTTGGGGATTTCAGACTGTGCTGATGAATAAAGGCAGTCATTTCATTCAACTTTGTTAGAATTGTAAAATCTCTGTATTTTCCCGTTTGCACAGGTTTTCACAGTCCTGTACGCTAGCTTCAAACATCACATCTACATAATTTATAGATGTATTATATATAGATTTAGCAACAATTGTGATTTTTGTGTTATTCTGTGAATGAATGCTGTTGTATCATCCCAAGTGACGATAACACTTACATACTAATCTTTAAAATTTGAATAAAGCATAAGTTCCAAACAGACTTTCAACAGTCCCTGAGAGGAGAAAACTACATTCTGTAGAAAGATGTTGATTCAGCTAATGTGGTAATCATTAATCTGATATCAGACAGAGTATAAAGCTCTGGATCTTCACTCAGGAACTCTTCATCCCGTCACAGAGCGAGGTATGAGAATAACACGAATTGTTTTCGTGTTTGCCCTGGCTGCTGCTTGTGTTCCTGCCCTCTGTGGCGAAGAGGAACCTCCGGTCCTCCACCTCGAGGCTCCTGCTGAAAGTCAGTCCCGCTTTGTTGCTTTGGATGACGTGTATCTCCCGGCAAATGGCCTCCTCCAAATGGGTCAGAGCCTGCGGCAGTTTGCGCAGAAAACAAAGGGACAGATAAATGATATCTTCCAAAAACTCAACATCTTCAATCGCTCTTTCAGCCAGCTGTCAGTGCTGGCCAGCGAAATCAAGGTGACAGAAGAAGAACTGAAGAGTACTGCTACTGTGTTAATGGCCAACAATGAAGAACTCAGGGGCTTTTCTGAAGAGATCAGCTCCAAGATGAACAGCATCCTGCAGGAGAAAAGTCAACTGCAGAATAAAGTGGAGGGCCTCGAGGAGAAACTGAGCAGTCTGTCACTTGGCCTTGTGCCGAGTGAACGAGCAGCAGAGATCAATAGCCTTAGGGTGAGTAACCCGTTGTTAGAAAGAAAACCTGCACTTGATGTTTCTGTCCTTTGCTGAGGTAAAAAAAAAAAAAAGATCACTGCAACAGTATTGTGCAACAATAAACTCTAAAATAAATCAGACAACCTTTATGCTTTTTGGCTACTACAATAATCTTTGTTTTCCATCTATTCTCTCAGTGTTTGAATGCTGTTATACAAGCTCACAATACTATATTATTATTAACAATCATTATTTTTTTTCAACATTCATCCCTGATCAGGAGGTGATCCAGAGCCAGGAGCAAAGCATTACACAGCTGCTGAAGGCTGTGAGGGAACTGAGTGACCAGCTCATCTACCAGAGGAAAAAGATCAATATTCTAGAGGAAAAGGTAAATAATAGAGACCTCAGTAAAAATGAATGGCATCTTATGATTGTTTTGTTTGGTGGTGACTCTTCATCCATAACAAATGTGCATAACGCTGGGAAGGGTTTAGCTAACTAAGAAAATAAAATGCATGATTCACCTCCTGTCGTCACTTCAGTCAGAGTGAATACATTCCACTCAAACGCAACTTTAGTTGTAATCATCTCCAAGTACCTGGCAAAAGCATCTCTAAAGCAGCAGAAGATCACACTGGGGGGTCTACCCTGTTAGCTAAGAACAGGAAATGGAGTCTACAATTCAACAAACTCACCAAAATTGGACAATAGAAGATCAGAAAAAGGTTGCCAGTTCTGATGAGTCTCGATTTCAGCTGCTGAAAGCAGCGTGAAGCTCATGAGAGCATGGATCCATCCTGCCTTGGGTTAATGGTTAGATATGGTGGTGGTGTAATGATGTGGGGGATGTTTTCTTGGCACACTTGGGGTGTTTTGTACTGACTGAGCATTGTTTGACTGTCACAGCCTAAGTATTGTTTCTGACCATGTCCATGAATTATACTGTGATATGTGCGCACATACAAGCATGTGCAGCCTCCAGTCTCCAAATCTAAATCTTACTGAGATGCTGATCATCTGAGCCAGTGCTGTAGTGCTTTATACATTTCACTGAAAAAGCTTTTGAAGATTTCTACATAGAGTCAGTGAGAAGATTTTTTTCTGCAAGCCAAAGGTTTTTCTGACAATTTTCCACAGCTGACAGCCAACATGTTAGCTAGCCCAGGAGACCATTGAGAAGATGCCAGAAACCTTCAGCGCTGAAGCTCCAACACTCACCCCTTACCTGACCTCAGGCTCTACCAGCAGGACCAAAACAATCAATAATATGGATAATGAAGCTTAAGGTGATGTTGTGAGCGACTTAATGGTTTGATATCTGTAATGTGTTATTAAAAACCTGAAATATTCAATCAGACCTCGAATGCTCATCATTTACAAGCGTGTCCAGGATATTTCCTGTGGTTTTCAGCATGTCATTAATACAGTTTCATGAGAGAACTGTGCAAATAAGGGCTAAATGAATGCGATTGATAAATATAGACTCCGCTAATAACAATTACAAAAAAGAATAAGACCTCTAAAGATAGTTATTTATCAGTAACGGGTTATTGGTTAATTTAACACATACAGTATGAAATTGTCACCAGTCACAATATCACCACATTGTTTGATTTGTACATCCCAAATTTGTGTAATACTGTATACAAGGCAAAGAAAAGCCAAAAATCCTGTCTGGGAGGTGTGAGGCATTAAGTAGTGCAAACTAATTATTGTTTGATGAAGTACTCGATGAATCAGGGGAGCTCTACTTCAGAAAAACAAAATAGCGCTCCGTCATTACCGAAGGATCATTACTCATTTATTAATAAGTGGTGACCAGCCAAAAAAGGTTTTAAAAACCGTGCAAATATAAAAGCTATAAATTTAAATCCCCTCTTCTCTATGTTTTCAACTTAGACCATGGAGCAAGAGAAAGGATGGTTCAGTAAATTTTGATCAGTAAAAGTATGAAAATGGTTTTGGAGATTATGGAGGTGAGATTTTACAGAGAAAATAAATTCTCAAATTCCACATTTGATTCTTATCATCATTACTATCATTATCATGTAATTTTATAATCTCTGTGACTAACACAGGGTGCCTGCACCCCTGTGAGCATCTTTGTCTGCGTCACTTTTCATGTTTACTTGTTAAACCATGTTGGCTCTGAGCCTCCAAATCTCTCTCTCGTGCACACAGAGGAGTTCTGGCTTTGTCTCAGGAGGATTCAGTCTCTATCCTCTTCAGGCAACTCTGTCCGTCACATAGATCTGGAGGACTTGAGACAGAACAGATGCTTCATCGAATATAGATTTTTACCTTGATGGGCCAACAAGCAACTACACCATTCACCTCACGCACGTGTCTGGAAATCTGCCTGACCCATGAACAACCTCACAGGCGTGATGTTTTCCACAAAGTATAGGAACCATAACAACCATCAGGACACCAGCTGTGCCCACCAGAAAACCAGTTGGTTACAGCAGATGCACATGTAATACCCATGTTTTATTCACATGGGATTTGCATCCCATGTGAATAAACTGAATGAGATAATAGGAATAATGAATGCTTGTTGTCTACTATTGTCTTCACAGTATGCGCTTTCTATCATTTTCTAAGTGGATGCTGGTTCAGCACCTGTGGAGACACTAACCTGAATGTGAGATATCTTCACATGAAACTAAAGGAGTGGACTGAATGTAGGAGAGGGATCCAGGGGATGTCAGGTAAGAGGCGTCTTCTTTCAAATTGACCCAGATCTCCATCTATCATGTGGCACCTCCCAAAAATTGACTTCCCCTGAATCAGACGTCCTTCCTGCATGTGACAAATAAAGAACCTTGAACTTGAACTGAACTTGAACTTCTCTGATCTGATCCATTTCTATAACAGGGTCATGTCTGTTCTTAATTCAGTGCCATCTGAGGTGCTGACAATCACGGCATCCAATACTGATTTTTGTCATTGGCAGCAGCGATTCCTCCAGGTTTCCCCAAATCTCTTGATTTTCTCATTTACTGCAGATGGTGAGAGTCTTCACAGTTTCCACAATTTGTCACAGAGTTTTACCCAGTGTGTTACTGACCTGTCACTAATTAACATAATTAGTTGCAAAATGTTCCTCCAGCTGTTTCTTTCCGATACCACATATGCTTACAGCTTTTTCCTGCCCCGTTCCCAACTTTTTTAGAAATGTTGCCTCCATTAAATTCAAAATGAGCTCATGTATTACTTAAAATTATACATTTACTCCATATGCATACTTGATATGATTTTATTTGTGAATAAAATGGGGTTTAAGAGATTTGCAAATAATTACATTCTGTTTTTATTTATATGTTACAAGGATCAGATCATAGAGAAGAAACAGTCACATATGAACAGTTTTTATATTGGGTCACATTTACTCACTGACCCCTGACAATTTGGGAAGGATCCCTTGACTGGATCATGACATAGAAAGGAAAAAGTTGGATGCATATATGAGGCTCCACAATCTCTTCTTGAATTGTTTCTATATGTTTTTCATGCTGACCTTTTTTATGTAACAAGAGCAGCATCTAAAAGTGTCAGCTTTTGTTGTGATTAATAGGTTCCTTGTTTGATATATTTGTTATTATCACAAAAATCAAATAACTGTTATAGAAGACTTTAAAAACTGGAATTTATTCACTTCTGAAATGCTAAACGCATAAATTTTTGTCACTGCTGTTGTCAGAATTGTAATGGATTAAAACTGTGTTGGAGAAAAATTGAGAGCTTAATTTTGCTTTATATATAAGAGTCGTTACAGATGAAGTAGAATTGTTGGAGGAAATCCATATAATTTAACAACAGGCATCATTTTGTGGAGTTGTAAGGAAGAAAAGTTGTTCTGACATTTTGACTGGTGGGATATATAAATATAAACAGGCAAACCAAACACTAACATGAATTTGTATCAACTTACAGGAAATGGGTACACGAAGCTTTTATGGAAGGAAAGAATGTGTTTACATGTGACACATTACAGTGAGAACAATGAACTGGATGAGAGCGAGCATGAGTAAGAGTATCCTGGAATCAGGTCTGAGGACAAATGAGGAGATCCGAGGTTAGCTGAGGGTCATACATATATAATGTGCGTGTGTAGTAAATGAAGTGTGTTCAGGTGCTTGGAGAGGATGTTATGCAGTGAGATGTAAGGTACCAGGATGCAATGATACTCTAAAAGTCAAATAATATAAATATCATATCCAACTCTGTTTCATAAGCTTCTCATACAGGACATTCAGTGTCACACACACTGAAACTCTTAACCATATGTTTGCCTGATTTTGTTGCATGAGTCTGAGAAAACGGTAACATTTTGGTACCTTTATAGCACACTGTTACCCTGACGCAACAAACTAATTTCTGGTAAGGGGTGGGAGGAGGGGCCAATTTGTTTGATATATCAACAAAGACCTCAAGCTCCCATAAAGTAAGGTGAATTTTTTATGTCTCCCATTAAACAAATAAATAATTAAATCCATGCTGTAGTGGTTTTAATATTTAATGTATTTTTTTGCATTGTTTTAAGTAAGTACATTTTAAATAACTTCAAAATAAATACATTTTAGTTGGATTTTCACATTTTTTCAGTAACAAAAAATTAAAACAGAACCCAAATTTATGCAGACAAAACAAATAAATGTCCATCCATCCATCCATCCGCTTATCCTTTTCAGGGTCGCGGGGGGCGCTGGAGCCTATCCCAGCTGTCATAGGGTGAAAGGCGGGGTACACCATGGACAGGTCGCCAGTCTGTCGCAGGGCTAACACACAGGGACAGACAACCATTCACACTCACTCGCACATTCACACCTAGTGACAATTTGGATTAATCAATTAACCTATCCCCACAAGCTGCATGTCTTTGGACGGTGGGAGGAAGCCGGAGTACCCGGAGGGAACCCACGCAAACACGGGGAGAACATGCAAACTCCACACAGAAAGACCCCGGCCTGATGGTGGAATCGAACTCAGGACCTTCTTGCTGTGCGGCAACAGTGCTAACCACCGTGCCACCGTGCTGCCACCAAATGCCACCATAAATGTTTATTTATTTATTTATTTTACATGGCACACTGACTTTTGAACAAATATTTCAAAAGGCTGAACTTTTTTTCTACTGATTGGTTAGGAGGGCTCAGTAAACTCCAGAGGGCAGTCTTGTTCCATCGCGTGCAGATGACTTCACTGAGATTTGATTGCACCATGAAGTATGTCTAATGTGAAAACTGATACTTCCTTAAAAACTCACATGTGTGTTCCCGATTACACTCTGACTGCTTGTCCCACGGTCTGCTTCCACAAACAGCATTAAAAACGAGAAATATCCTCCCCTGAGATAGTGTGAGACATGACTTTGATGACAGAGGTCATACTTCTTTTATGCATAATGAGTCTAATCACAGCTGCAGGACTAAACAAATAGACAAACCATTCACACGACAACCACACCTAAACACACACACACACACACACACACACTTCTTTGTGTTTTGCCATGCAGACTTGACAGTGATCTCCCTGCACATGTGTGAAGCAGCTTCTTCAGTTACTCTGCCTGCCTCTGCACACACATTAGTTTGGAAGGTTATTTTAGGCTGCACAAGCACCCTCTGCTTCCAGTGAAATAATAGGAGGAGTCAAACTCTTGCCTTTCCATTCTGCTCCTTCGTACCATTCCTCATGTCAGCTGACAGGGGATATCCCTCTAAATAACAAGTTCCCCTTCGCTGTCTGTGCTGCAGCATTAAGTTAGACCTTTATTTTGAAACAATGGACAACAGCCCTCTGCAGGTCTTGACTGTCCCTACAGCCCCCTACCCAGACCAGCGACCCAGCACCAACGGCCTGAGGAAAAAGGTCTATGTGTTCCAGTCCAGAAGGAACTACCTTCACAACTTCATCCAGAGTGTCTTCTCTTCCATTGACCTGCGCGATCGCCAGGGTTCAACCATGGTGGTGGGGGGAGACGGACGCTTCTTCAATCGAACGGCTACTCAGGTCATTGTGCAGATGGCAGCTGCCAATGGGGTCAGTGTCACCATGTGTAAGGGCTTGCTTACCTTGTTTGTGTGTGCATGCTGGCAGGTGAGTGTGCACATGAGCAGATAACTGCATGTGTGTCAGTGTCACCTGCCCCAGTAACTTATTATCTCTTTGTCAGCAATTGTACCTTCATGTCAACTGCAACCTGTGACTTTTGCTTTTACTGTCCAAACTATAATCAAAAAGTAGAAAAAAACAAAAAAACATAATTTTTGATGTAATTATATTTTTTAAAAAATAATTGTAACTTTTAAATTAAATGATAAATTGCATATGGATATAAGATACTGACTAGATATTACACTAATCTCTGTTCAGTATCTAATATCCGATCTAATAATAAATATCGGAAATGTCACTTTGAAACACTTCCAAGTCCCAGAGTTCTCCGTGTCGAGGGAATGCTCTCCATCACTCCCTCTATGACCTTTTTTTCTCCTCCTCTAATAATAGGACCCTTCCCGCAAACATAATCTGAGCTACCTGGGGTCGGGGAGGTGGGGGTGGGGAGGGTATCCCCTTGTTTTAGTAGCATAACTGATCCTTTTCCTGGGAGATTAATGAAAGCAAGGCTTAAGTCTTATTGGCAGAGAAACATCCGCCACCATTACATTCAGTCACCATTTACTGATCTTTCAAAGCAAATAACTTGCATTTTAATTTGTGGGCTGAAAGGTCACCTGATGTTTATTCTATACCACATTAGCACTGGTTTGCATGAAATACTACCTAACCACTTAGCCACTTAACCTAACCAGTTGCTTTTTATTTTCTCTGCCGACATAAACACCTGACACTTTAAACGCAGCACACGTCAGGTGTTTGGAACACATATGGCCTACACAAGTGTTCCAGATTAGATCCAAATTTGTCTGCTAATTGGGCTGGGTAAATGATATAATTAGAGGGATTTAAAATACACGTACACATGATAGAACTTGCTCTTGGTGTGCCGCAAGTGCCGTTTGTGAAATAAAATATCCTATTTACTTCTGACAAGACCTGTGACAAACCTGATATTTACTGCTATTCCCACCCCTGCCTCACGCTGATATATCAAGATACGTAATTTTCTCACCCAAGTAAAAAACGCCTATGTGACTTTTCCCCAGGTGGGTCGTCTGATCATTGGACACCACGGGATAATGTCCACGCCAGCCGTCTCCTGTATGATCAGGAAATGCAAAGCCATCGGAGGCATCGTTCTCACTGCCAGCCACAACCCCGGTGGACCTGATGGAGACTTTGGCATTAAGTTTAATACTGCAAATGGAGGTATGGTAACTTGAGAGAAGAAAGCATGCAGTCGCAATGGCCAAGTGCAAAATAGTGATACAGGAGAAGTCAGGCATTTAATAAGGCCTCATTCGGATATGTGGCTCAGACACAGAGAAAATGTGATGCTTGTATTGGCACAAATCTGGGACAAAGTTCAAACACATCAAAACAACACACAATATTCAGTATCGCTATTCCTGTCAATAGAAGATTTTTCTACTGTGACAATACTGTAATTTTACACTGTCATCATAAAACCAGGCTTCTTCTGCCTCATCCAGGCCCAGCCAACGAAGCAGTCACAAACAAGATCTTTCAGATCAGCAGGACCATTGAGGAGTTTGCCACCTGCCCTGGACTACAAGTGGATCTGACAACTATGGGAAAACAGACCTTTGACCTGGAGAACAAGTTCAAGCCATTCACAGGTGAACTAGAGCATTAATGTTAGTCTCTCATTCATCATCAAAATTAATGAGCATGCGGGGGGAAAAGGGATATGAGGCTAGTTATATGACTGACCAGATATATTCTTTGCAGGTACAATTACACATATTGTCTTTTTTCTTTGTGAAAGGCGTATTGTAAGTGTATTTATGTATCTCTTTCCCTGATGATGGATAGAGTTTTGTTTCTGATTTGTGCAGTGGAAATCGTAGACTCTGTGGAGTCCTACGCTAACATGCTGAGGAACATCTTTGACTTTGCTGCTCTGAAGGAGCTTCTGTCTGGCAAGAACCACTTCAAGATAAGACTGGATGCCTTGCACGGAGGTCAGAGAAAATGCTCTCATAACTAACTCATTTATCGTATAATGTCATAGTTATATTTGTACGCAACTCCAGCAAGTTCTTTAACTCATTTGCTTATGAAGCATGATGCTATTCAAATCTATATGATTTCCATATTTCTCACATTCATGTCAGCAACGTAAAAGAGAAGCTTAACAATATTACAGAAAAATGGAGATAATAATGAGATAAATGTTTGAGGCTCTGTTCTATTCTGGGAGAGGTAACATTGGGTTGTCAGATCTGTGACTTTACTCTCATTAGATTACTAAATCTATTTTGAGCGTCCCCAAACACTGAAACAAAACGTCAGGGCTGAAGCACTGTGAGCCTCAGTTTTCTCCTTGTTGTTGTTTTAAAATACTTTGTGCAACACCAGATCTGCCTAGTTCATCTTTGTCCTCTCTCACCTGTCCGCTCTGCAGCGGTAGGACCCTACGTGAGGAGAATACTGTGTGTTGAGTTGGGTTGTCCTGCCAGTTCTGCCATTAACTGTGTCCCTAAGGAGGATTTTGGAGGTCAACACCCAGACCCTAACCCCATATACGCTACAGATCTGGTTGACAGCATGCGAGACGGACAGTATGATTTTGGTGCAGCATTTGATGCCGATGGGGTGGGCTTACCGAGTTATTATTTCTGCTTTTTACTTGTTTGTTTGGTTTTTTTCAAACATTACAAGAATATATGTAATATAAAAATGCAGCTTCAAAAGACATTTCCTTGGGCCTGAGAAACCTCTTTCTGCTTTCTAGGACCAGAACATGATCCTTGGTAAACATGGCTTCTTCGTCACCCCATCTGACTCCGTGGCTGTGATTGCTGACAACATTTTTTGCATCCCGTACTTTCAGCATGCAGGGGTGAGAGGTTTTGCTCGTACTATGCCCACAAGTGCGGCATTAGACAGGTAAACGTGTGGCCTGCTTTTCAAATATCACCATCAAAACAAACTGCCTTAGAATACTCTTTCATTGTATTTCCTTCAGAGTAGCCAAGGCAACGAAAATCGAGCTATATGAAACTCCCACTGCCTGGAAGTTCTTTGGGAACCTCATGGATGCAGGCATGCTGTCTTTGTGTGGAGAGGAAAGCTTTGGTACAGGTACTGCGTGTCCGTGCCAAGTAACTAAATCGAAGAAGACGAGGATTCTGATTCTGGGCTTTTGTTTTATGTTTTCTCAACACTGTCAACCTAATTCCACTTCACGCTTCAGGAGGAGACCATATTCGTGAGAAGGATGGGCTTTGGGCTGTGCTGGCATGGCTATCTATCCTGGCCACCAGAAAGAAGAGTGTGGAAGATTTAGTTAAGGACCACTGGCTAAAATATGGAAGAAACTACTTCACCAGGTGAGATGTGGACACACTAAAAAAACACCGTATTATTACTGAGGTTATGTGATAAAGTTTTTTTATTTTATTTGTTTGCTTATTTGTTTGTTCTAAGAGGCTGAAATATAGTTAAGCAGAAATTGTGTCACTGATACAGATGAAGCTGTAACAGGTGGGTCGACGAGACATGTGAAGACACATGTAGAACATTACTGACACCTAGTGGAACATATGTGGCATTGCACTGTATGACAGAACATTTAACATGAGAATATTATTAGTAGTAATATTAGTATTAGTATTGTCTGTACTGACTCACTTTTGATTACAAAATATTCATTATCAACACAAATTAAGCCACATCACAAAACATATGTAAAATAAGGCATCAATAATCAATAATAAGTACCTGTTAGTTTATTATTTATTTATTTATGTAGCCTTTTTTTTCTCATTAGATTTTTGTTTCTACTCTTTACATTTTGCCCAGGTATGACTACGAGAATGTAGACATAGATGCAGCATGTGAAATGATGGAGGATTTGGAGATCACAATCACCGACAAGACCTTTGTGAGGCAAAGATTTGCTGTGGAAGACAAAATCTACCAGGTGGAGAAAGCAGACAGCTTTGAGTATGCAGACCCGGTAGACGGCACCATTTCCAGGAACCAGGTACATGAAAAACACTGTGGTGCATTTTTCTGTAATGATAGTCTTGCGGTATACACAGATGCATAATGTATGCGATTTGTCAGCATCAGAGCCTCTCAGCTGTGTTTGCAAACCCTAAAAAAATGTATCTCAGTCTGCGCTGGGCTGTCTTCACTGCAGGGGCTGCGGATAATCTTCTCTGATGGTTCTCGAATCATCTACAGACTCAGTGGGACCAGTTTTGATGGGGCAACAGTTCAAATCTATCTCGACAGCTACGAGAAAGAACACGTTTTTGGGGATGCACAGGTGGAGTATCTAAAAGTGAAAACTGCATTTTGACCAGAACAGGCAAAAAAGACAAACCTTTGAATCACTAAGCAGAAACTCTTTTTAAATGAAATGTAGCGCTGTGTGGTGAAAAGGAACAGTGTTACTGCTCTGTGGTTGTTTGGATGATTTTACATATGGCAGCAAGGTGCATGAGTCTCTAATTGTGCCATCCTTGTTTTGGACAGGTGATGCTGGCACCCCTTGCCACTATCGCTCTAAAGATTTCTCAGCTTCATCACAGGACCGGTCGAACTGGTCCGTCTGTCATTATATGATTCCTTATTAATTGACAAAATAACGCTCTTTTGTAAGTTTTTCCATCCTGTTTTTTTGTGTTTGTGTTTGTTTTTTATAAAGGAAGTCTCAAATCCAGTTGTAGCTACATATGATGCAAAAGTGTGCAGTTGAATGAAATTAAATGTGATATATTAAACAGCGTTTTTGTTTTTGGTTCGGTTGTGGCATGCTTTGGTGCTTTTTTATGGCAGATGATATTACATCTACTTTACTTTGTTTCAATTTTGCTTTTGTTAACTGTCATTTTCATTCTCACCAGTGAGGCCCTGGCTAAAATCTGCAAGATTACAGAAAGGTCAGCGTTTTTAGTAAAAAAAAATTGAACCTATTTGAGCATAATGTTTTCATAAAGTAGCACTTTCACTTCCTCAGTGAAACTCTTTAAAAAACAGCATCAGCACTGTCTCTTTTTAAAAAATCTTTTTCTTTTTGTACCAGTTATTACTGAAGACTACTTGACATGTGCAGTTGAGAAACTTAGAACATGACAGCAGCAGGTGCTGAGTTTAAAAAGAAGGAACGGGCTGTTTCCTGTCGTTAATCCTCTAAAACCGTCATTTGGATCATGCGTACCCCTTAATTTAGGGGAATAATAACCTGAAATTGAAGTTGAGTGCGTGGGTGGGTGCTTGAGAGTGAGTGACGGCTTTCCAGCTCGTTTGACTCTGTTGAGTCTGAAAATGACAAAAAGCAACAAGTCAGCATTTAAAGACTGCTCCCAAGAAAACATCTTCTAAAGATCTTTTAGTTTCACTGTGACAAGGGTCCTCTTTTTTTTCTTTTTTTCTTCTTTTACTTCACTATCTGTAAGTACAACTTATGCTGATACCTTTTTAGCACACCAACAAAGCAAAAACAACAAAGGAAACTTTTAAACTGCAAGAAAATATTTTTTCAAATAGCTTATCCATATCTGGTGAGTGCACCACATAATTTCCATCTGGACGGCAACAGCACAAGTCCACAAACATCTGCCCCAGCTCTGTGATCACTCATGCCCTTTGAAGTACTGTCCCTTTCTGTCTGGTTTCATCTCCATAATGCACTGAACCTGAAGGGGAACAACAACACAACAAGGGGAAGGCCAGCTGTGGTTCATCTCAGGCCCGTCGTGGTGTGAGTTTTGGTTCCACTAAAAATTTCAGTCTAAGATTGCACAAGTTTACATGCATAGTTACTCTGTGATCAGGATCTGTCCGTCAATAACACAATATTATATTACAGACTGCAAATGGAGGAGGAACTTAACTAAGGAGGACACAAAAGTCAGGTATTTATGAATGATAAACCTAATGTCAGTAAACAAAATCAAAACCTATTTACATGCATAGTATAAAGGTGCCTAAGAAGCAATAAAAGGTATTTTCATGCCTTTTGTAGATAAGTAAATCCATAACATGGATAAATATATTGGCTCCTCTGGTGTCTCCACACCAATGCTATTGTAATCTGCAAATCTAGTAATGCCCAACATTGTTGGATGTGAGCATGTATAGGGCCAGAGTACAGAACCTGTACCCGGATATATTATTTGTAAATATAGTGCCTTCATAGTTTCATATTGTTCTTGCAGATTTTAAAGTATGAATCTAATATATGCTGAACTGGACTCCATTGGGGTAACAGTACTGGGCAGCTTGATTGGCATGCCCCCAGAGAACACCAGAACTGACTGGTCTGCCACTGGTGCCCTGTTTGCTTCACAGATGATGTTACAAGCATCACAAGGTTTGTCCTGCCATCTCCAGACTCTTTCACACCTGTCACATGTGCTCAGCATGAACCTGCTCTCATTTGGGTGACAGTGATGGACCTGGCAGATCTGTTGTTCTCAGGCAAAGACCGGCTGCATGGTGCTGAGCTGTGAACACAGGTCCCACTAAAGGATGCTGGGGCCTCATACCGTGCTCATGGAGTCTGTTTTTGACAGTTTGGTCAGAAACATGCACATGAGTAGCCTGCTGCAGGTCATTTTATAAGGCTCTGGCAGTGCTCCTGCTGTTTTTCCTCACGCAAAGGAGCAGAAACCAGTCCTGCTGATGGGTTTATGCCATTATACGGGCCTATCCAACTCTCCTTGTGTCACAGCATGGCATCTTATCCACACGCTCTGTTGGGAGATGTAGCAAACCGACTTGCGAAACCACCTACAGACAGTGACAAGAAAACAGATTAAAAAGCAAAACTACAGAAAAATCAGTCAGAAGGGAAGAGGGCAGGGCTGCGGTCTTTGGCCACTACCTGCAAAACCAGACCCTTTTTGCTGGGATTGCTTTCTTATTGCCTCACTAGTGTACCTGCACAAACAAAGGGGAATGGACTCAGTGCTTTATAACGTTTTTAACTTTTTATTTCTTGTACTGTGATGATCACATGTTCCCTTTTTTTTCAAGCAGTGTATTATACTATATTATTGTGGATAAAGCTCCCCAGCTGTACAGAAGCTGCTGTTCCAGCTCCAGCTGTAAGATTATAGTGACATATGCCATAATAAATCAGTAGTTACGATCCAGCAATATATTTTATATAATTCTGAATAATGTTTAGCTAATTTATAATACTGAAACTTTAGTTCTATTACTTAAGTAGGGTCATGACTTTTACTCAAGTAATAGTAGTTGTTATTCAATAAGGAAAAACTACAAGAAAGTATCTCTTGGGTAAGATAAATAGTCATAAATAATAATAATAATAATAATGATAGACTTGATATACATTTAAAATGTAGGGAAAATTAAGGTAACAAACAATTAAAACACTTGAGTAACGAATAAGTAATGTAGTCTGTATTACTGCAGCAGCTTATATTGTAACACAACACGCAGACGTGTAAAGCCCCCTGGAAGCACGCGCTAAATCCTCTCGTGCTCGTCATTGAGAGACTACGTCACCAGCTAGGACTGTTTGGGTCAACCTTGGTGAATGGTGTGAGGTGAAACTTTTTGCCTGTCAAGATTACAGTATATCGGTAAAGAAGTTCAAGCCCCAGCTAGCCGCAGAGCTACTGTAGCTTTAAGGAGGTCACCTGATGCAAAGAAAGGAAAACCCGACCGAGGAAGCAGGAAGTTCCTGTACGACGACATCGAGCCCGAGCACGTAAACAGTGCACAAAGAGCAGAAATAAACACAAAGAGGGGGTTTTCAGACGTTGACCGCAATGGCAGGCATTAAAGGTATTTTTTAATTTTGGCTCTGCTGGGTCAGCCGAGAGTTGAGTGTTAAAGTTTTTGAAGTTAAAAGTTTGTAAGCTGAGTTTTCCATACTGGTCAAAACGTTTGCTGTATCATCTCGAAACTCGCGTCTCTGTCGCAGGTCATTAAGATCTGTTGCCAGATAAGTTATTAACCTGTTGATTTATGCATTAGAGTTGTTGCTATTATCTAGTGTATCCTAACTCTTAGCTCTGCCACGAGTGCTCCACGCCTACCGTGTATTTGTTTTATATTTTGGCCAAAAACAACTCTGTGATTAATGTAGAGTTATTGATGTCTCGTTTTAGCACTGGTTGGTTTGTCCTTTAGTGGTGCTATTGGACTGACATTTCTTCTGCTGGGCTGTGCAATAGAAACGTATGGGTAAGTTCTCCTTGTAAACGTATCAGCAGCTATACGTGCTATTTTATGACGCTGACTTACATTATTACAGAAATAACTGAGTTTTGGTTGTGCTCTGAACAACATCATTCGCTCTGCAGTTACATTGTGTGACTTTTGATTGGAGACAAAAGAAAAAGGCCAGATCAATGCAGTCAAGGCCTGTATTTATAGTCCTTATAGTCCTCTTGTTGGTCAAACTCCAGGAATGCCAGTTTCTGATGTGACTGAAGTTACTACTTCAAAACTGGAAATCACCCTAAGAGCCCCAGAACATTTTTCTGTAACTGGTTTCACAGTTTTAGAACTCCTAATGACGAGTAAACTGAACTTCAGGTGTGCTAAGATGTTCCATTCTTTTGAAGATGAGTGTTTCATGCCCTTTGTAAATATTTTTGACAATTTCATCTGTTTTTGCAGGGTCTACTGGCCGATGTTTGTCCTGATTTTCTACGTATTAAGTCCCATCCCGACCTTCATATCCAGACGCCTCAGTGACGACTCTGAATCCAGCAATGCCTGCAGAGAGCTGGCCTATTTCTTAACAACTGGCATTGTGGTATCATCGTTTGGACTACCCATTGTTTTGGCCCGTACCAACACCGTGAGTTCTCTTTACTTATTTAGTTTCAGATCATACTAAATGAGCGTAAATTCATCTGTGCGTACAAGTAGTGCATGTGCAGTGAAAACAAAATTACAGTGGAAATCTAATGGGCCATTTCTGTCGTCCAGATCAAGTGGGGTGCCTGTGGATTGGTGATGACCGGAAACGCCGTCATCTTTCTCACCATCTTAGGCTTTTTTATCGTGTTTGGAGGCGGGGATGACTGGAGCTGGGAGCAGTGGTAAAGTGCCGTTGGAAAGTGGACACACAGATGGGCGGGTGGGTGGGTAGGTGGATCGTTGAACGAACAGACTGCAGACTGAGGGGCACATGTGTCCTGCACTCAATGGGGGATGAAGCTATAGTGTAGGCAGCAAAATGTCAAATGAAACCAGCGTGTTGTCATGCTGATTTTTATACTGGGGTGGGGATTAGGTTTGGAGATAACTGTGTGCCCTGTAATGTGCCTTACGTCTGGGACCAGGGAGAAATGAATGTCTGTACCCCTCTTATGTGCCATCAATATCCACATTAACACATATATGATTATTTTCTTCGTCTTGCCTTTGTTTCAGTTGCTGAATCACCCTGCTCACTGCAGCTATTATGCCTCAGTTAATCAATATCCTAAAGGGATCCTAAATAATAACTATTGTAATGTATACTGCAAAGCTTATACTGCATCATCTGCCTCATTGTTTAAGGGAGGAGTTATAGCTTGCTTATTATTATGAGCACTCTTTGCTAGTACAGAGCAAGTTATAGGACTCTTAATCAGGTGAATATATATTTGTGTTAAGTATGTTGTTTTGCTTTTGTTTTTGTTTGTGTGTTTCATTCCTCAAGCATTTTATTTTTTGTGTTCTGGTGCAATTGTTTACATTTTCACCAAAGATAATTTCTAGACTGCAATTCTACTGGAGCATATTCACCACTAAACTATATTTAAAATAAATAAATAAATGTAACACAGTAACACGATCCTCAAAAGCCAGCCGAGGCGTCTGAAAAATGACTCTTTGTACGATCAGTCCAGAAAAAGTAGCCATTAAACTTTATTCTTCTGTACATTACAAAGCAATCCATAATCCTGACAAAATGTTATGGCATAATGAATTCATTTTTTTTTTGTTTTTTTACTTGTTGAATGGTAAATACTGTACATGTTTGCTATTTTTGTCCTAGTAGGTGCCTTCTCTCGCATACTTCTTCACACACGCCTGCCTTAGACAATGTACCTTTCAAAGGGTCTGGTTGTAATTTGTTTTTCACCATCAGGGCCTGGTGAAATCTTTAACTTTAATTTAACATTTGCATCCTTGCATGTAATGTTCCCATAGTCAGTCAATAACTAATGATGAGCTTTGTTTGATCAGCATGTGTAACGAAACCTGTCACAGAAAGAAATGTTGGCAGAAAATTCCTGATTTCCTAAACATCTGCTACACAGTTGCTTTTCAGAGGGAAATGTTGTATTGTTTGTATGTAACTGACATGTTCAAGTCCATCAACGGGAAGAAAGTGTACGTTCTCTGTTGTGACTGCTATATTCACACTTTAAAGACACTAAGGAGTGCCTAAGAGTTCTGTAAGTTTTTTTATAAGCTCCTGATTGCACTTTTCTAACACTGATTAAAACTCTCTGTGTAGTGAAGCAAATGCACGGGCTCTGTCTGTTCACTGATCGTGATTTGATGAGAACTTGATTTGACTTCTGTACATCTCACCTCTTTGTCGCTCCTGATGGCTGATGCATCCAATCAGACACCTGCGCACTGTTTATACAGCAGAGCAGCAGTAGCGGTTGTAGCAAACCCCAGAAAGGGCCTCTCATGAGACAAGAAGTGGAAAAGAAGCTGTGTGGGTGAGTGTTTTGGAATCATTTCCTTCTGGTTGGATTTTGACACAGGTGTGAACAGCTGCTAAATTTGTAATTATCTGTTTATTTATTTATGTTTGCTACTTCATAGTTTGCGTACAAGCTTATAATCCTCACTGAAAAACATATTTCTACTTTCCCTTTCCGCAATTTACAAACACACAAGCATTAGTAATGAATGCAGACTGGCAACAATGCCAGTTGTGAACAAACCGCATAACAAAGGAGTGATAAAACCCAACATTACCTATTCAGGGTTAAATTGCATGTGACAGAAATCCACCACGCAGCTGCACACCACCTGAGTGGTTTAATTCCATTCTCTGTTCATGTGTGTCAGGATGCGCCGAAGCCGCCTCACCAGTCTGAAATGAGTGCATTTCCTCCACAAAACAAAAGAACCCGCACTCTGCATATGAATTGTTATTGTTTATATGTAAAGCATGCTGCCTGCCTCCACTAATTGCCTTTTATATGAGAGTGGGCACAACATGTATAGTTTATAGTCTAACATCTCTACAAACAGGTTTAGCAGCTGTATCATTGCTGCTGCGTAAAAGTCTCTTCTGAAACGCAATAGCAAAGTTGTGTATGTGCAATGCATAATGTCTTCACTGCATGTTTATGCAAACTTTAAGAACTTGAACACTAGATACTGATTATAGTAAATGTAAATCTGGTTTTGGAAGGCATTAATATGATGAATTCAGCCACCTGAAAGTGAGGCATTGAGAAGAAAAGAAAGATGAAAGGAAAGATGAAGACGAAAAAGATGCCCAGGGACACCCATTCATCTCTCTTTCAGGACAGCTGTTGCCTGGCAACAACCAAGGCATCAAAATCATTCTAAAACACTCCCAAGAATGCCCTTGAACACAACACAATGCAACAGAGTTTTGAGTAACATAACAGCGCAACACACTGTGCAACACGCATACAGTGTTTGTTAATGTGTGATGCTGCAATAAACACTACATGACACTGCCGCTGTGGTGGGTGGCAGTGTCAAAGGCAACACACTGTACAGCTCAGTGCAGACACGCAGTCAGCGCAACAGAACCCAGTTAAACGATGCAAGACCAAAAAGAAATGAGTAAAGCATAATGCACTGCACCAAGAGGTAACACAATGTTAACAACAGTGCAGTAACACTGCTGAAGGTAATTCTAACTAGAACAGGCAGATATATATTTAAATACCTACTTTTTCCTGTAGAATAGTGGTTGCCAAAATAAAATAAAAAGATTCCCACAAAACAAGAATATTTTTTTCATTACCGTCCTCCATATGGTCTATGGTCCAATGAAACTGATGAGACTGTATTTATATAATAGTTTTAGGATAAGAATTGCCCCAAATCGCACCCAATACTGGAATTGTTGGTAAGATCTTAATCAGTTTACAATCATGAGGTTGCCCTTGGAAAACTTTGTTCCTTTTCACAGGTCTGTAACCCGTCTGTAGGCTACATAGACTGAATATAAAAGATGCACATTAGCATTAGCATGTTATGTAGTTAGCATTTTGGCCACCTCCGTATTTATTTTATGTTGTTTGTTTTATGTTGTCACCAGTGCTAAATGATCAGCTATATAGCAGTCTTGGTTAGCATTCATAAACTGTATGAGATTTTCATTCACAAAAAAACTGGAGCACAAACAGATGAATCCACTGAAAATGCTTTAAATGCGAGCAACAGCACAAACACAGTGAAGAGATCTAGCTGAGTGACTCAAAATAGCAAAGCGAGGTCTAGCAGACAGTTGCTGGCTAGCACTGCCTGTGTGAACACAGTCAAAATGTTCACACCCTTAACTTGAAACCAAACTCCAAACAAATGAGTTATTAAAAAAAAAAAAACTGTCTCCCTCCCCTCACCCCAAACCAGTCCCAGCAGATAGCTGTCCCTCTCATAGCCTGGTTTCTTCCTGCTAAAAGGGAGTTTTTCCTTTCCACTGTCCCAAGTGCTTGCTCATAGGGGGTTAGTTTGAATGTTAGCGCCTTGAGGCCATTGTTGTGATTTGGTGTTATAAAAATAAAATTAGAATGGAAACTTCCATCATTTCTATCTAATCTGCTGAAGTTGGGCATTTTAACCTCGGAATCTACGAGGACTGATTCACTTTCAGAGCAAGTCTCAAGATTGAATTGGTGAACTTTCAGTTCTTTGCTCTTCTGCACTGGCTTGTTTTATCTATGTAGCAGCTTTTCAACTTGAGTCAGTTCCAGCTGGCATGGGCAAGAATAATAGATTATAGACAGGTCCATCACATCACTGCATGTAGATAATTATTTTGTATGTGAAACATATAATTAACCTTTTTGATAAAAATAAAATAAATATAAATAGTGTGGATAACTTTCAGTTTAGCTCAGTATCCCTGACCGCTATTTAACAGAAACGATCCGCATATGAGGAAGTTAATGAAAGCCAGAGGGACTTGTAGCCATTAAATAGTAATCCATATCTTGCGCTGGCAGGAAATCAAATGGACGATGCCGAACAGGCAGCAATAGTGAGGAGCCACAGAGGGCGTGAGCGCTGTAAAGCCATTGGTAAGCGGAAGGATTTGCGTCGTGGATGTTAAAGCCAATCGATGCGCTCGCGAGGTCGTGAAAGGGATCGAGCGCGAATGGCACAAATGGAACCTAATAAAAGGGGGCGCGTGCTCGGAGCGCAGCAGTGAGTACAGTGTGTTGCAGTAGACACGAGCGCGTCGGAAAACGGATAAAGCCTATTACTGGTAAGAGACCACGTTTAACCGTTTTCTTATAGACAAAATGTCGTTTTCTTTAGCTTCCAGGAAAATAAAGAAAGAAAAAAACTTACCGAGCTTATCATTTGTACACTCAGAGCTTTATGTTGTTTTTCCTCTGTAGCACACAACAATAGCCCACGCGACATTTTTGAAGTTTTGATAAATGTGTGCAGCATCCCTTTAAAATATGTACAGGAAAGGATAATGGAATTAGTTATTTCAGATATTTACGAAAAAAGGAGTTTCAGGACGTTCAGATGACAGGTTTCCGTAATTTGAGCTGTACCGAGGCTATTCTGGGTGGAACACGATCGACACTCGGATGTCTTGAGTTGCACTGAAAGGTCTTTTGATTTAGTCATATCACGCAGTTTTCGTGTCTCTGCGCAGACTGCTCCTTATCTCTCCGGTGACTTTTCTTTGTGGGCATCTCCCTTCCTGTTGACAGTCGACTTGTTCAATTTTTTTAGTGTGTGTGTGCGTTACACTAAAAACATTCTTAGATTCTCAGGTTAGACGCACTTTACTGAGTCTAACCTAAGAAATCAAAGTTAGTGATTTCTCTCCTAAACAAGCGAGTTTGATTTATGTCTGAGTTTGTGACAATTGTGTGGGTGGCGAGAAAGGGAGTATTTGTGAACTGTAGATGGTGTGATAGAAAACTTGGATAGACCCACATTAACAAAACCTGTCAACCCATTAAGCAGTGAAGTCAGGGTTGGATGAGGTCAGTCAATTATGGATAGCACTAGTTAGGCTCATTATTTTAACTTGCTCGAAAAATGACGACAATATTCTAGTAATTGATGTGTCTAGCTTTAATGAATATAGGTCCACAGTGGTGACACATTTACTGGGAATGGCTCCAACACTTTCAAGTTCATCATCTCCCTTTGAGTTTTTATTGGTGCTGAACTTTGTGAACTTTAATTAAAGCCATCACTGTTTGTCATCTTATGAAAGGTCTTTTACCATCTTTCACAGCGCTAAGTGGGGCACAACAGTAGCCATTGATTGGTACATGAATATCCAATAAAACTAAGGCACAACACACAGATGCTAAAATGTCAGCAGGCTGGTGATGTCATTGGTCCTTTCCAAATACACTGTTTGTTGTGAATGGTACTGTTAGCGTGGATAATATAAGTCATTTGCACCATTTATTAATTTCACAATTGTTAACATTGAGACCGACTTTTGAGAGTTTCTGTTTCTTTTTTGTGGGAGCCTTTTGTTTTGTGCAGGAGTGAATCTAGATACTTGACTTCGTGGATCTGTAACAGTATATTTTTCAATGTATGCCTTTTTTTATTCCAAAGTTTGAACATTAAAAAACCATAGGTTTCATTTTTTCCTCTTCTTAATAATCACTTTTCAGAGCTTTGTGTTGGTTCTGCATCCGACACGAGCTCCCACCCCACACCCCACAGTTGTGACATTTCGCTGGAATGTCACATATTGACGCATGTTACATTTCTGAAACTTAGTTGCATTTCCCTTTAAGCCCAGCTCAAAGCATTTATGATGTCCGTTGGGGGTCGTGGGGTATGAATTCAGTTGGCCTCTTTGTGATTTTATTCTCAGACAGGGCTGAAAAAGAGGACACATACATACAGCTTTTTGTTAGGCGGGCTTTCAGACAGACAGATTAGTGGTTGCTTGGTTGGTGGTACTAATGATGATGTTGTTACTGTCCTGCCTTTCTTGTCGCTGAACTGTGATGTTTGGCTTCCAGCCGGTGTTTGTCATGTTTGGGTGGAAACTCCAGCTGACTGGAAATACAGAAATCCCTGCATGCATGATTGAATGCACAAGCACAGAATATGGTATATGGTTCCCCTAAGAGATATATCATGGACCATTGGTGCTGGTCTACAATCAATTGTATAGTTTCAACTGACCAAAATACTGTGATCAGTCAGCATTTTTCCTTCTCAAAGATTTCACAGTGAAATGTGATCAGTCCAGTTATAATCCATACATTGTTTCTCCTTCAGGTCGAAAATTTGCTGATGTGAATTCCTGCTCGCCCGTTCACCACGGTCTCAAGGAGAACAGCTCCTTCTGTAAGTACACCTTTACAGTCACTGAGAGGAAATATTGTGGCCAGAATCCACTTTATAGGTATTATAGAGTATTATATATTTTTCTATTAGTTTCCATGCAGAGGAATTCTGCTTGCAGTATGTTGCTTGTTGAAATTGCTCGGTATAATTTTATATCAAGTCCATAATTCAGTGCGATGGGGTTATGGGCATTTGTACTACGTGACATTTTCAGAATTCATATGCGGTAGGTATTAATATGATGTGTGAAATTGTTTTTCAAGAAAAAATACATAACTAATCCTCCCCTCAGATTTCCCACTTTTCTTAAATGATTTCTTAAAGTGCCTTAAATTGTGGTTTTAAAATGTTGGTCTGACAAATTGAGCAATTTGAAGGCATCTGCTTATCAGTATAAGGTTTTAAATTCCATATTTTCAATAATTTTTTTAATCAATTTTGTTTTTGTTTACTCAAATATAATATATATATTTTGTTTATGAAATGGTCCAAAATATATAAAAGAAAAATCAGACATCTGTCATGTAAGGTAACACAGGCTCAGTGAATTTAAAGTATGTGGACATAGTTGTGTATAGATTCCTGTTAAAGGCCAGATCTGAAGCAAGAAACCCTGAATATACTAACAACAACAAACGAAGGAAATATTGGCTAGTTAGTTCTCGTTGCAGAACAGATATTGGTATAGGTGCTGGTGGAAAAGAGAAAATGGTTCCCCAAGATAACGTGAAACTTTTTGTAAAGAATTTGTGCACTTCAATTTAAGGAGTATGTCCCAAGAGGGCATATCAAAGCTTCACAATGATTCATTTCTGGATTTGTGGTTATGTTTACATGGATGTTGCCAGTGATGATGCTCACCAAAGGCCGTATCAGTGAACCATCTCCACCCCCACCTCCGAATCCTGCACACCATGCCAAGCCTTCTGTTACCGCCTTACTCCCCAAGTCAGCTGTTATTTTTCACTCTAAAAGCTTTAGCCTGTGTAGTTGGTACACCAAGTTTCCTCTTGTAAATGGATACTTGATGAAGAGCTGACACCGACAGTACTTCAGTAACAATACCTGAGTGCATGTTATTAAAGCGACTTGAATATGATGGGGTAATCAGCGTGAGTGTTTTTTCAAAGCTGGCACTCTCTCTAATTATTGCTGGTTTTGTCAGAAACTCTTAGGAGTGACTCATCCAGAGTCACTGCTGCCATGTGTCCAGAGTCCAATCCCCATCAATTATGTGTAATTTTGTTCTTTTTGTCTGAATCCACAACATCTAAGGCTCATGATGAAATAAACATTTTTTGTCATTTCTTTCATCCAAATATAAAAAAAGTATTTTTAATGAATGCTGAATATGAATAAATGAGTCATTTGTGCTAGTCTGCTAGTTACACATGATAAGTACACGAGGGTGATTGTAGGTATCTTATTTAAGGTAGGTATTTTTGCATGAAATATTTATTTATTTGTATTTATGTTTTTAAACCAATCAAGTCAGTCTGTAAGACAACAAAGCTGGAAATCGGTCTGCCTCCCCCATTACTGTTATTCACAGTGCCAATATAACAAGCACATGCTGTGAGAGAAGAACAATCTACAAGTACCAACAGGCTCAGAGAGTCTGGCCTACCCATTCTCTCTCTCTGTGTCTCTGGCTTTCTGTGTCTGTACAGTAGGGCAGTGGGTTCCCTGTGGCCTCCACAGTGACGTCATATTTCAGCTGCCACAAATTGGTGTGTTGTTTCTCTCCCTCCTCAACAAACTCCTCTCAGTCCTCGCTCGTCTGAAAAGCTCATTTCTGCTTGAATCTGCTTTTGCACTGAATGCAAATGTGACTTAGTTTAGAGCTCTCAACTGCAAGCAGTCTAAAATGAGAAATGCTCATTAACATTAGGAAATTCAGTTGTTGATTGAAGCTTAAAAACAATGTAAAACTATTACTCTTTGAGAGGTTTCTTCCTTCATAACGTATTTGATAAATGTTTATAACACTTGTAGTTGTGTTCATTCAGTTGTGTTTCATTCTTAATCAATTGTTTATTGAAGGCACACCAAAACAGATTTCTAGTTTTATTATGCTGTTGCCAAATATAGGTCCTTGTAAAATATGGCAAAAAAGAAAGAGAAAGGAGTGTTATGCCTAGTTAATTTTCTGCTATTAAAGTTAAGTATGGCAGTGCCCCCCTTAGCCCCTCCTTGGTGGCACCCCTGGTAGAGACAAGCAGCATTTTGCTTGAAAGCTTGCTTAAAAAGTGAGTTATCTAAATAGTACTGTAGTTACAGATAATAGTTACAGATTACTTTCAGCTAATCAGTTCCTTGGTCTAAACATTTTAAGCCTGTGTAGAAAATTGCCTCTGACATATTTCTGATCTGTAACAATGTATCTTTCTATGAAATGGTTATTCATATTTGTGGACATAATTATTTCAGTGTGCTCTAACTTTGTAAATATAAGTACACCTGCATGAAGTGCAACAACTGCTTTGTGTGTAGAACAAGCCTACACACACAGTGTGGGACGGATGGATAAAAATAGAAAAATAAGACTGCCTAAAACTTGCTGCAACCGTCTAACAAGTATTTTTCTTGACATGCAGTTCTTAACCTTGTACATTCAGAGGAAATTAACAGATCAACTCTGTGCTGAAGGAGCCTGGCAAATATTGATTGGTATCATATTCAGCGCTGTAGGAATTACATTAATATGGATCTTTCTAAAATGGTGCCTGGAGTGCTTTTGTGAAAGCTGATGTTCTTCAATCATATATAACATTCTGTGATTGTCTTTTTAATGAAGCCAGGAAGCCTATAAATAGTGTCTATACATTTACTCCAGTTGGCAAGTAGATATTCCAGAAGTTCTGGGAAAAAAGCAAGTACTTGTCACTAGCTTAGATAGTTTTCACTGAAATTCCATTTGTAATGCATATGTGTCTCTCCTCTTGGGAACGGGTCTAACTTTGGCTTGTCATTTTTCTCAAGCTGTTACATCTACAAAACAGCTTTTTTTTTAGCATTATGCCCAACAACATGTACTATTTTTCAGGCTTGTGCAAATATAAATAAGTAAGTAAGTAACCTTAAAACTGTGCAAATTAAAGAAATGACTCTGGAGATATTGTTCTCCAGGAGGCCTGATTATTTATTTTTCTTGTCGTCTGTTTGCTCTTTGAAGGTTGTAAATAGTGATTGCCGTAAACCTTCAGCTACATATCTGCCACATTAGACTCAACAGATAAAGTGTGCAAATGTTTTTGAAATGCAGTGTGCGATCATTGAGCTGTTTCATTTGAATCATCCTACAATAACATATTGATGTCTTTTGGCTTAAATGAAACTGCGGGTGGCTCTGACTTAGTCTTCATTTGGATGAGTTTCAGTTCCCTTTTTTGCATGTTTATCCTATGATTTGAAATGACAGGAGGAAAAAAACATTGTGTCTTTGTTATCTTCCTGACGCAGTAAAACAAGAGCACTCAGCCTCTTGCATTTGGTCATATAGATGAGATACAATCTGTGAACAGCCTGCATGTTTAAATTGCTGTTCTTTAGGACTGAATAAAGTGCATTCAGTGGGATTTAGATGGAATAAACGTGGGTGGGCATAACAGTCAAATGGAACCTAATGTCGACAGCTGTCTTGTCCTGTGACCAGTGCTAGCTTCTCCATTTGGCATTCACACATTAATTTAATTCAACACAGAATAGTTCAATGCTAGGTCAATGAAGTCAGTTTGCCAAACAAATACATGTCATCTAAGCAAATCTTTGCGTGTTAGTAAATGATAAATGTAAAGTTATTCCTTCAGGGTTGTGACACATGGATGGCTTCAAAAGCCCCCCTTGTTGGACTTCAGAGTAACTGAATGTAATATTAACACAGTTCCACGCATGCTTTCTTTACCCCTTTTTGTTTTACCACCACAAAAGGTACCTTTGTGTGGGTGACCAGCTATTTTCAATTAATGACTCACCCTTCACAGCTCTCCATTGTTCATGGGTGCTGTGTGACATAGATTAACTCGTCAGATGGCTGAATTTTGTCACTTCTCGTTTTCGGCCATGCAGACCTCTGATTGCAGACGCTAGTTTTTGTTAATATTGTGAACTTCCCATTTACTGTGCATGCTCTTACAGCATTAAGGCATTTCCCTGCTTCCCCAATTCAATGCTTTTGTTTTATTTGATGTTCACATGGACTGTGACAGGAAACCATAGACCCCACACAAAATATAGTATCGCTAACTACAATTTTAATAATCTAATTGGTGCACTTTATCATGTATCTCAAAATCATGTATCATCACACCTTGTAGGGAATGTAAATTATGTTTTGTAGGCAGTGTACTGTTATGCTGTCTTACACATATCTTGATTTGCCCCCCTAATGGAGTTTATCTGATTAGGAAATTTTACACTTATAGTGTACTTTGAAGCTTTTTAGGCAGCTTTGTTTTGTGCAGTGACTGATTACGGTAAAGCCAAGGCTGTCCATGACTCGCGCATTGCTCTCGAGTTGTAGATTAAGCAAAGATTTTTTGTTATTTTTTTCCCCTTAATGCAATGATAATATCCATATAGCACAATGCTCTCTGATGTGCTCTTCAAGTCCATGCCAAATTCTTACAATCCCTATCTTGAGTGCTGCCTCATGACCATGCATTCTGGTACCCGCTTCACATCAACAATCAATTATTTGTAGAGGCAGAGACCAACCCCTGGGGGTGATCTTTTGCTGAGGCTGTGAGAATGGGAGGTCAGGGGAAGCTTTTTTTCTCTCTCTCTAGTAAGTGGAGGCTGTGTAATCTACTGTCTTAAGTCCACTGATGTTTTGATTGAGAGTTCTTTCATGCTCAAATGCTCAAGCCTCAAAGGGCTTTCCCTTCCTTAGATGCATTGACAGAGCCCTGAAATTCTTATTAAGGCAAATGGCAAGGAGCAAGACTTGAAAGTAAGATTGTGACAAACATTTTTTTTAACAGTAGTACATCTATATAATGGCTCCTTGTTGACAGTGAGCCTCAGTTGTCAATCTACTGATCTCCTTAAAATATCGTCTGAAATATAATGAACCAAAACGGAAACTAAACCAAACTTTGACAAAACACCATAATAAAAAGCAAATTATAACTTTGCTGTTTTACCTCAGTAAAAGTTGGAACAGTTGGAAATGGCACAGCTTTCAAATTGTAGCCTCAGTGGCATAGCAACAAATAATTAAACAGTGTATGCTACCTAAATTCACAATAAGTGGTCTCATAGAGACTGCGAACTCCCATGACTCCTTGTTTAAAAAATGTATTACATCTATACACTTACACTAAATTGGGACTTTTGGGCATATTGTACACTGAGCACATGCTTCTCAGCATCTCTGATGAAGCAAGGACACAGTCATCTTTTCCTTTGATTAATTGTGCTAATAGTGTTAAAGCTTTAAAACTATTGTAGGATTACGTCTATCAGTGCTGGGCTTATATTGCATGATTCTGCATAGCCCTTCACCATCTGTCTGCAGTCCTTTTTCACTACAATAGTCCTTGTAGGTCAGGCTGATAATCTGTAACATGACCTTTATGCGAGGGCATGGGAATATATACCTTTAAGAATACTCTTACAGTGTTTTCTTCCTGGTGTAGGTGTCGCTTTTAATAATTGGGGCAATTATAGGTTAGCACTTACTTTAACAGAAAAAAACAACTTTGCCTTTGATAATGGTTTTTCCATAAAACATTATAAATGCTAGTGAAGTCTCAGCCTTAGTCATGTTTAAAAATATTTTATTGGGTAGTTGTTAGAAAATAGTTCAGTGCAATTTATCACACATCCCAAAATTGTGACTCAAAGCCAATAATACTAAGAACTCTTTAGACTAATATTATTGCTTTCCCTTGTATTAGTACAACAGATTAAGATTTTTTTATTTAAGAGGGGTGAAAATGTTCAAATATGTCTTAAGTTTGAGGAAATTATTCTGTCAATTTAAATTATATAAAAATGATTGACTCTTAGAGTCTTAAAAAGAAATGTCACAGTGCCAGCTGCACTAGTTGCCATTGTCAGTGTGTAGTTTTTCCCATGATTGTGGGCATTTCTTTCCCCACACAAGGATAGATGAGCATGTTGCTCCTGTCAGAAGAATTGCAGCTGCATACGTTACCTAAAGCAAGTACTGTAGTGTTTTCAGGATTTCTGTATCAAAGGTTATCATAAATATATCAGTTTGTTGGCTGGTTTATTGTACATTCATCTTTGTACCTTTCCATTTCTATTATTAATTTTAATGTGATTGTTTACAGTTGTGCAAAAAAGTAAATCTTATGAAACTTTTACAACATATTTGCACACTGTTTGAAACAGTGCCACGGTTAAAATGGATATTTTATTAGTTAATGCTATAGTTAAAATAAATGAAAGAAATATCTAAAGAAAAGCACACTTCAGAAGAAAAGGTTGGGGATACCCAAGGAGTCTTGCTGAGGATTTAAAAAGCTCTCAAAATTATTTGAATTAATTGTTTAACTTTTCAGAAAATGATCTACACGTGGCGTAGTTTATAAACAACTGTCAGTTTGTAGTAAAAAAGCAAAACACTTTATATGGAACAGTCACTTTTTCATTGGGAGGGCAGTTTGAAGTCACTTTCACACCGCACATACACTAGGTAATTGTTTTGAACATCTATTAGCGAGGACACAGTGCCAGCCAAAATCAGGTTAATGTGGGTGCCACACTGTGGGAATCAATCATGACATGGAAAACATTGATTTATGTCTGTCACATTGATTAGTCAGTCATTCCTGCCTTGTGGTGATTTTCCACCAGCTGTGGTTGTTCTATAATTGGTGAGGGCGCAGTCACTACATTCAGAGAAGCTGGCAGAAACTGGAACTGGGTTAAAAGCAAGCAGTCAAAGTGATACTCACTACAAAGCCAAATGAGTGGAACTTGACCTAGGCCAGCTCTGTAGACCAAGTCGGGTGCCACTCATTTGCTAACAGCAATGCATGTCCTCTATCAGACAGCTGGGGACTTTAACCTAATGGGTATAAAAGTGTATATTGTTCGTTGTTGAGGTCAGAATGTTCGGACCTCCATAGATGCTGGATACGATCACACCATGATCATTTTCAAAATCCTTTATTCTGCTTTCAGTTAGATGAAAGTTAGATGAGGTAGTGTCAAGTGGCAAGGTACAAATTATTGGTATGATGTGGGAAATGAATGGCTTAATCAGTGCCTTCACCCAACAAACTGGGGTTCAAATCCTGTGTGTTGATTTGGAAAATATACCGTTTCACTATATTAGCTTGTGCGTGAAAGACTTTCCGACAAACAGTCCTGGGCTCTGCAGTGAGCAGCATCTCACTAAAAAGCCTTCAGGCACAACTGTATGTATCACACCCCTAACTAATGAGTAATTCTTAGCATACTATAAAAAAACAAACCGTGGTTCTTTTTTTTTAACAAACCCTTTTTTTACAGTAGTGCTTGTTTAAACACTTAATATTTAAGAGGCTTGTGTGCGGTTTTAAGAAAGACAAGACTAAGAGGGGCACATGATACAGAATATGTGATCAGCAAGCGATCAGAACAAAGACATGATCACATTCTGTGTCCATCCATCCAATAGTTGTCAAAGATATTTCACTTACAGTAAGGAATGTCACTTTCATTATGACCATTTGAAAAAAGGCCCTAGGCTTTATTTCTTGAGACCAAGAATGTCTGTAGAAAATTTGATGGCAACAAATAAATGTATTTCATTCTGATTCACAATGACTAACTAAGGCTAACATAATGGCATTGCCTCTCTAAGCCACACTGCTGGCATAGATAGAATGCTTGTAAACGTGATTGTTGTTGCTTTAGCATTAACACTGAAAGTATGCTAAGCTTTCCAGTTGTGTCTTACAGTTTTCTGAAGGGTTTTTACTGCCTTTAATTTATATTACCTTTTATATGCTTTTTATCCAAATGATGGAATTGGTAAATCACTGATTTTTAAATGCGTATAGAAAAGCAATGTATCACAGCTCATGCAGGGTTGTTTCTTTGTATCAAATTATTCACTGCATGTACACCACATAGCCGGTCAAAACTGTTCAAGTCTGATGCAAGGCTAAAGCAAGTCTGACATCAAATGCAGACAGATTTACTATGATTGAGGCAGAATAACTTTTGGAATTTGCTACTTTAACATTGTTTCCCACACCCTCCCTGCTTCCCGTGTGCAGGCGTATTGGTGAAGCTGCCCACAGCACAGGACGCAGGAAAGAACTGAATTTTTGGAGGATCTGACACAGAGACGGAGAGTCTGGCTGCGCATCCCTCAGGATGAAGAAAAGTAGGAGTGCGCATGGAGTAACACCAGGTGATGTAAGTGCTGATTTTTTTCCCCACCAACCATCTGCTAAATCATGAGTCCGTCCATGCATTCATTAGCCTGCAATATGTAATTTCCTTTTATCTGAAATTCTGTGCCTCACCTTTAAGGTTTCTGGTTCCGTATTTGTGCAATTTCCATATATTTTGTAATATTTGTCTTCCTTGTGTTTCCTTCTGAATAAAGGTAGATTGAGCTCTAGCAGGAAAACACACTGCAGTATGTCTGTGTGGCGGTCAGTGACTCACAAACAGATGACTGTACTGTACACAACAGACCGCTATCTGGCAGAATACACTGCAGAGAGGGAGCTGGTGTGTGTGTGTTTGTGCATGTGCATGTGTTCATGATTTGTGTGTGTATGAGAAAGTGAAGAAGATGAAGATTGAGAGTTGAGGAGTGACTTTAGAAGCAAGAGGCAGAGCGAGCCGAGGATGAACGTGTTAAAGTACAGCTCACACTAGGAAACATTCAGGGCATAGACTGAATGGAAACATGGATAAGAGGAGGAAGGACAAGGATCTGACAGAGAGGCCCATCTGCTTCTCCTCTGTGTCAGTGGTGTTTATGACTGGGCAGGCAGGCCAGTTCATTTACACTGACACTGTCCAACACGAGCACAGAGGCCAAGTAAAATTCTGGATGATGAAAGTTTTCCTGCTGTGACTGGCCTTTATCACCCTCTATCCCCTTATTTATTACGCTATACAAAAATGTATTTCTTGTTTAAATGTATTGCCTGCCTAATGCAAAGCATTTCTGTGCTGTGTTTGCTTCTTAGCTGAAGGAAATATCCAGTGTAAAGTAACATGATGGTTAATCATGACAAGATGTATAACATTTTTTACTTTTTTTGTATTTTTACTCTAATGCAAACATTTGTTTTGGTAATGGTGGTCACATTTTTGATAGCTTCATAATAGAGCTCTCTTTTCTGAACCTTATGATGTCGGCTGCTTCTTTCCCTTACTACAGTTTGTTAGGGCAAATATCTAATCAGCCAGTAACTCAATACATTCGGTGCATGGTGAAGGCGTCCTACTGAAGCTCTGAATGGAAAAGAAAGTTGATTTCAGTATCATATGGTACCAGTATTGTAATGTGTTGTCCGGCACCTCTTTGAAGTAAAGCACCTCTGACAAAAGGGGTTCCAAACTGATACTAGTAAGGTGTACCTAATAAACTGGCTGGTGAGTGGATGTACTACATAGTATGTTGGTGTGCCTTAAATATTTTTTCTCTACTTGTTCTGTTTTTTCAGTAATTACTTACACTGCTTTTTATAGCTGTGCACTGCAGTGTTTCCCACTATGTGAGAATTTGGCTGTGGCTGTGGGCTGCTGTAGTGTTCCCTAAATGACTCACATGTTGGCGTTTGGTAGTTTTGAAAGTGTAACAGAGATTACTTTATTCAAAGAGATTTGTTTATGTCTTTTTATCCACTGTGTGTGTTAATTTTGTTCATTTCCAAGCTTGAGGTTTTTGTTTGCTTCACAGAGAAGATTAATAGCTCCTTAAGCATGAATTCGCTATGCGACAGTGTTTGATGTGTCCTACCTTTCTTTTAGATTCTGTAGCACTTACATAATTAAAGCAAGAGTCATTTTTCCCGTCTTTGCTGAAAGGTTTATTAATTCAGTCACTACATAAAGCCATGCTGTTGGAGCTTCACTCCTAAAGCCGTCTCATTTATGATCGCCTTTCTCAAAAAGGCTTTTTGGAAGTGCCCCACAAAACACTGGAGCTGTTTCAGCTCTGCAGCCAAGAAAGGCCTTTCATCTTCCTGGAGAAAACACCCACTCCACCTCTGTTTGACTCTGTGCAGCTACACTACCTCCGTTTGAGATCTGTTGTTTTCCCTTTCATCTTAGTTCCTTTCCTTTTATGACCATGTTCTGACACACATTACAAATCCAGGTTTACTAATGTTTCGACCCCTGGCTTATACTTTATATACAAGGTGAATTGGCCTTATACTTTCTTCCTGATGTCATGGGCAAGTGATCAGTGGAGAAATAGAATTACATAGCGAGACAACAGTTGCAATCAATAAACAAATAATAAATAATTTACCCAATAACACTGACATATTGACAGGAGACTATTTAGTTCTCTGCTTGACAAGTGGTTTAGTAAATGGAAACAAACTTCGATTGGTTTTCCGGACAGTTTATGTTTTGCCAGATTTAATTTTCACCCATTTTCCTGGGAGAGGAAGAATATATCTTTAAAAAGACAGGAGCAATATGTCAGGCAAATTGCACAGAACGAGCCGGGGAGTGAAGCGCAGTGGGTTTACTGACAATCAGAAAGGACAGCACACTCCCATCTCTGCATTGGTTTCTTCAACTATCTCGTGTTCACTCTGTCATTCGGAGTCTTTTCCTTCCCTGTTCCCGTCTTTTTTGCAGTTATCTCTCATTTATGTCTTGCAGGGTACTTTCCTGCTATTACTTGTCAGTCACATTGATTGGAAAGAGGAAATGGGATGACATAATCTTTCTCTCATTTCTCCCATTAGACAGACACCTGGCTGTGTACACTGTCAGTTAAATAATATCTATATGTTGTCCAAACATCTATCCGTTTGAACACTCAGTTGAGTTTACCATGTGCTTTCCATACACCAGTGAAGAATCACTGCTGTAACTGGATAACCGTATTACCTGGAATGTTTTTCTCAGTGGTCATTTCGAGTTTGACAGAGAAGATTTGTCATGTTTTTCATGGGCGCCATCCACATATTGAACTCTGCTGCTCCACCCACAAATGCATTTTCCTTACAAATGTGGGACATTTTAGGGGAAATGAACAGGATGTCCAACGGTATCAGATTTGTTGAAATAATTGATTAAACACAATTTTCCTTACTTTTTGAAATATTGCTGTTATCGAGTTAGCATATTAATGTTATCGTATTACTTTTTATTAATCCAAATATTGAAAGCATAATTATGTTTTTGAAAGTTACCATATAATTATTCCTCACTGTTGTCATCAAATGTGCTTCCCAATTTTGATCCTGTGCTTTTGGCTCTTTGTTACACTGACTTAAATGTGATACTATACAAAGATTAAACTCCCAGTGTTACCATGTAATTAATGAGATATCATGTAAAGAATCTTCATTAATGCCATTAGTAACAGTTGTGTTTGCCTACAATTTCATACATGGCCTTAACCAACTATAACATCACTAAAGTCTGGATCTACATTTTATTTTATTTTATTTTATTTTTTCAAAATGAGAGGTGAATCAGTGTGTAATGATATTTGATTGGCTTAGGCATGAGTAGTGAATCAGAACCACAGCAATCGAGTAAGTGACTTTTACTTTGTGCTGTTTTAATTTCAAAGGAATAATTATGTATTTTGTTATTTTTATTTCAGCATCCGTCTTCTATATTTCAGAATGGGGAAGTGTACAGAATAAATTCATTACAGTTTCTGGTTTTCATTATATTGCAACTCTAGGACTTGGTTTCTGCAGAAGTGTAGCCTTTTCTTTGGGTCATTGGATCAGAAGTGCTGTAATTTAAATGTGATACATTAAAACAAACAGTTCTGGCCCTCACTACTTTTTAAACCCCAGTTTCATTTCTAAATGGTGTCTGTGAAATAGGTTTATTTGAATGAATCATTGCATGGTTTGTCCACTAGAGAGCACTAAGTTCATTTTTCAAGTTGTTCCACGTGTTCACAGCTCTCTTAAAAAATCTATACTAAGACTGTTGTGTATATGAAATATTTACATTAGAAAATAACACTGCAGGGCAACATAAGAGTATTTGCCTCGGATATCAGATACTGACTGGGTTAAAGAGCCTTGTTGTTGTTGTTAAACAGTGGTAAGCTTTCCGTCTGGATCACAGGGAGGTTAGACTGTAGCTTCGCGCTCTTTCCTTTTCACACTAGCTGTCAGCTTCTGTATTTCTCACTCTTCTTGTCTGTCTAGCCTCCTGTGGCCACATTGACATAAAAAACCAAATCATTGCTCGATAGCCTCAGACCCATTCTAGGAATTCTTCAGTCCCCGTCCTTTCCCCCTCTCATTGTTATTGTGCTTCATATGCTGCTTGTCTGCATGAAATCTTTGACGTGTTTAATTTCTTCTTGCATGCTGTGAACATAAATTGTTTGATATATGCAGAATGAGCTCTGGCAGCCCATTTCTGTTTCCTCAGTACGCTGACTTGTTTACAACCCATCATTTCAATGAATCACTCTGTGATCCATACTGGAAACTTCATGCCAAAGAAGGCGCACTAAACATACAATATTTACACTCTGCACAGCTTCATCGACATATCAGCTGGCACTTTTTATTTATTATTATTTATTTATTTTTGCATTTCCAACCATAGCTGGAAGCTTTAGGTTTTGCAGTTGACCGAAAAAACCTAAGGCTTGAATTCACATGAATTAAGTGCAAATGTTTGTTTGCTGAAGGATGATGCGATTATAATTTAGTGGTCAGAGGTCACAAAATATATTTTTGGCTACAACTCACACTACATGTGCAAATTTTGACAAAAGTTCAAACAAATGTCTAATAAGAAGGACATTTACATAGAAAGGTAAGACATGGATGTAAAGTAGTTTCACTGGCCTGTGAATGCATAAAACTTCAAGGTTTTAATTTCATCCATCCATTTTTATTTTTTAAATCACGTTTTTCCCCCATGGTTTTACATTTTATCCTCTTATTTATAGTATTTCTTATGTGCTATGCACATTTTTTACTTCTTTAACATTTTCCCTTACTGATTTTCTTTTTCTGAGACAATTTCGTATCAAAGCTAAACATTCATTATCTCCTTTCTGTCAGGAAAATAAGGAGCCTCCTGTGGGACAGTTTTCTGCAGGCAACACTCTCGGGGTGGAGGTGTTCAAAGTCCACAGGCGGTTTTCTGGCAATCTGCAGCTGCCTCCGTTGTCATGGCGGCAGGCAGAGAAGGAGAGGGAAAGGGGAAGGCCGCTAACACCAGAAGAAGATCCCGTAACCCATAGCAGACCCACGAGCCTGCCCATCGCCTCTCTGCCTCGCATTGACATCACACAGGCTGACCCTGACAGGTGAGGCTGTGATAAACACACTGACACGCTCAAACGCTTTATAAGGCGGCACCGATGCTGCGCACGTTTGGGCATTATTTTTTTTCCTTGTACTTCTCTGCGTTTGTGCTTTTGTTGTGCTGCAGTAATAATGTAGTAATTTGAGAAAAGCAGCACAGCTTGTGTACCGGGTAACAGCGGGAGGCCGGTGTTTTCTCCCATCTAGATCTGACATTAGATTTGCAAGCAAGCAACAAAGTTGGCATTTATGAATTTTTTGGGGGTGAAAGACGGGGTACATACTCGACAGCTCATGTGTCTGTCGCAGTGCCAACACAAAGAGGTAGACAACGCATTCACGTTACGGCAAATTTAGAATCACCAGTCAAACTAAGATTCATGTCTATTGAATGCGGGAGGAAGCCAGAGTTCCCCAGAAAAACCCACACAGACATGGGAAGAACATGCACACACTTGAAGTTGCTGAATAGCAGTTTCCCGTATGTATTATTTCGTTGAGCAATTATAATTCATCCCACCAAACTACTTTCGCTTTTTGAGATCTTTTGAATCTATTTTATCTGGTGTCTGTATTTTTTGTTGCTTTCATCTGTATAAGGCTTATACTATGTCCTCGTGCTTTTGAAAAACATGGGTTGGATTTATCTGGATTACAGGTCAGGAGCAGAGAAACTTTTGCTCTGTTTATTGCACAACACTGGAGACGCCCCATAACTTTTTGCTTTGTTTTCCAGCTGCTTTTGAGTAGCCAGTCAGCTTGTTTAAAAAGGCTTCTGTTCATATTGATTAGCATTATGAATAATGCAGTGGAGGATTGTCTGGATAATATCAACCAATAAAAATAAATCATACGTTCAGACATATTTATTTGAGTTTGTGAGTGAATATTTTAGTGCAGTCTTGTCCGGCATCAGACTTGGTTGTAAAGCGGACTCTTTAATGGAAACTAGTATAGAATTCAAAGGGGTCGGGTTGGGCCAGGCAGACTGTTGCAGTGTTACTTCTAGTCATTCTGGCCAGAAACTCTCACCAAGATCCTCAGGCAAGCAGGCAACGATCAGACGTCTACATCGATACAGACGCTTCACTGTAGCCAGCGCATGGTAAGGATATTCTTTTGAGGGTGTTAAAGAGAGAATTAAATAAATAAAATAGAGGATTGAAACCCAAGTAGTGGGTTTGCTTGTCAGCTGTAATGTGTTTTTGAAGAGCTACAGCAGGTAGTCGTGATTGTGGATTTATTTAGTAACTCAGGCGGACCCTTATTTAGAAGTAGTTTATTTCAGGTTGTCAAAAATGTCCCTGCTCCAGGATGAGTTAGAGCTCAGGGGACTCATTTTTAAAAAATAACTCATTGGTGTGGAAAGATGCCTTGGAAAAAGACCCTGAAATAACACATAAAAAAAAGATATATTAACAGGAAACAGTCCCCTTTATGTCATACCTTACATAAGGTAAAGTTTATTCATATAGCCCAATATCATGGGGTTGTCACTGCAAGCTTGCAATAAAACACACAGCAAACACTTTATTACGATAAAAGTGTGAGACATCTCTGGAAAGCCATTTGCGATTCCAAGACCAAAGCGATTGGCAGACATCCCTGTGCTGTACGTACAGAGTGTTGAAATACTCAGATGATGAAATTCACCCT
Organism: Copadichromis virginalis; assembly: GCF_057382275.1. Taxonomy (NCBI): domain Eukaryota; kingdom Metazoa; phylum Chordata; class Actinopteri; order Cichliformes; family Cichlidae; genus Copadichromis; species Copadichromis virginalis. Next base: position 27,509,605 of record NC_140635.1, read on the forward strand.
TGGGGCGTGATTTCATCACAAATGTTTTAGTTCTTAAAATATTTTTAAAAGTACACGCTGAGCAAAGCAGCGTGCTGGGACTTTCTCCTCTGGGATGTACTTACATTAATGTGTGTGGCTAGCCCATGTTGTTTTTATAGACTACGGCACGATTCTCTCCTTTGTTTCCCTTCTTAAATAAATCCTTCTGTTAATGCCACAAACTTGAATTCATCAGGAAACAGGATTTTTTTTTCCCTCAATCGTCAGTTGTGAAACATTGGTAATGGTTTTATCCAGTCCAAAGAGTTTAGCCTTGTTTTTTCTCCTGAGAAGCCATTTAGCGTCAGGCCATTTTTTGACAGTACTTTTTTTTCCTATTTTCTATTTGGGACCCTCTGTCTTTGATCAAATTAATTTGTAACTTTCATGTCTAAGTGAAAAAACATATCAATCTGCTGATAGCGTGACTACTTCTGACCTGTCTGGTTGTTCTTTAGATACATCTGGTTATCATGCAACTAGAAAAGTAATTTGACACTTTCACCTACTTATGATCCAAGTCCCACTACCACAAGGCTGCTTAGTGAGCAATGTTTTGCTGTACCAGACAGGGACATGCAAGTTGAAATCTGACATTGTGGTCAGATCATAAATTATCTTTGATTTGATTAGTAGTCTGTAAAATTCATTGTACCCCTCATAATCTCTGGTGGTTTTAAATGTTAATCCAAGCATCAGATTTCCTGACGATTTCCAGGCCTACGTGGAACTGTGACCCCGCTGTATATACTGTATGTGGAAGGCTTTTACTTAAGCTCTGGTTCTCCTCAGTCTTCCACATGTCAACCAAGTCAACAGACCTTCAGCCTAATCACAGAAATCAACTACTGCTATGGACATTGAGTTTTATAAATAGTAGCTAAGTACCAGAGAATTTCTAATAATACATTGTCTACTATCAGAAGAAGAGCACAGTAATAGTGTTAGCCATATTGCAGCTTTAATAACACATCACGGCATCAGAAACCTCCTGCTAGTTCTCCTCTTTATTTTACACCACACAGTCACTGTACTGTCTCTTAACACACAGATGGTTTTTTTTCTCATCTGGGGAAATATGTACAGTGTACATTAAATGCACATTAACTATAATCTCCAAAGTTGGCAAATAAATGAGGATCTGGATTTTCAACGTAATCGCGACGTCCCACTGTAAAGTCTTGTCGGCGCTGTGTTTTAATACAGAGGGATAAAGGACAGGCGGCCAGATAAACAGAGCGACTGCTGGTGCGTTTTTCCTGCGCTTCAGCCCAGATCTGCATGTTAGCATCTGCCAAGCCTACGTTATTCCAGCACGTGGGCTGCTACTGGACAGAAAGGGGAGGCTGCAAAAGTGTGTGTGTATGTATGAGTGAGCAGACAGTGTCACTGTTTTATGTTGCTCGATGTGGACCTTGAAGAGGGAGAAAAATGTTTCGAAGGTCTCCTAGGTACAGAGCTGGACATTTTGACTTCAGTGAGGAAGTTGTCAACAGAGCACACCTCTCAGCTCCAAGGTGATGTTTCAGTAGTTTTCTCTTTTTTTTATTGCACTGAGTATTTTATATATGCATATGAGTCCTTTTTTCACTCTACATGTCAATATTTTAGAAAAATAACTTCACTGGTAGATTTTAACATGATGCTCTTTTTCTTTTAACCTTTTCATTTCCACTGTAGTGCATATTTACTGAAAGTTCTTGATTGGTTTCACACTGTGGGATTAGATCGCTGTAGTTAAAATATGTTGTTTGCTGAAACTGAATGACGCAAAGCACAACACAGATGACGCTGGTCTTCCTGCATGTGTGTAATCAGAGTTCTCACATTAATCTGAGCTTCTCTGGCAGAGGTGTGGGACTGTCTCAATGGGACACGTGCCTAGTTAATCCCACATGTAGCAGAAATTAAAGAGGCGGGCTTTAACGTGGAGAAAACATGAAGTGGCACTTCTAATAAAATGAAGTATGTAAATGGTAATCAAGCCAAGGACTCTGAGTTATTTTTCCATTTCATGGTTTGTGGCATCTGCTATTCCTGCTGGGCACTGACAGTTTGACCTTGCACCTCTAAACTCCTGTCCATCTGACCCAATCATCTGGTTACACAATAACTCGTCCCGGTGCTCTACATAAACTCTATGGTGACAAACAGATTATGTCTCTGTGTGCATCTGTGGTGGTTTTTATTGATCAAACAACTATTGAGGAAAGCTGCATTTAGCAGTTAGCATGTTGGTTTATTTTTGCTCTGAGCATGAGTTCTCTGGTTGCTCTTTCTGATTTCTGCTTGTCAATTTTAAAAACAATTTTAATATATATGAATTTTTTAGATGGCATCAAGGTTGTAAGCATCACATGCTAAGAAAAGCCATAAATTCTACAATATTGTATTGTCTTCCTTTTAAATTTTTTTATTATCATTAGTTCAATTTTAGTGTTCAAATACATTCATCTTAAACAATGAGGGAAGGTAATCAAGATGTAGGCAGATGCTTGTGAGTGCATCAGTTACTGTAAAAGAAAACGTAGTTAGTAAAAAAGCAAAAATGTGCCTTTAATCACACATCAGGCAGCTGGTCACTCTTTGTATGTCATTTCCTAACTGCTGAGTTTGAATGGAACTGTCATGGACAGTGTTCCCGTAAGAAACAAACCAGACGGGCAGATTACAGTAAAACCAGCCCTGCTTGTACAGACAGTGAAGCATACTTATTTTATGAGTGTTATAGTTGTTGTTTTTTTCAGCTGTGGATGAATGGATGAGTAATTTTTTTAGGATTTATGCAATAATCTACTTCCTGGATAGGAATTGTCAACATGTTTTGCAAGCCAGTACTTACAGGTAGATTACGGAAGGTATATTCAAGATGACGATGATGATTTAAAAGTTAAATCTAAATGGCAAGATTGATGATCAGTCAGACTTTGGCTTATGCTTTTAAAACTAATAGATTTAAAGAACTTGCTTTGCATTGTAAAGAATCACATCCTGATATTTTCTTCTCTCCCCCTGGATTGTTTTTTTTTTTTTTTAACTTTCTTTTAGTTTTGAAGGGGAGAATGGCCCATCAGTGTGCTGCAGCCCATCAGACCCTCAGGCATCCCCAGGTTCAGGTCTGGTTCTTCATCCCAATTTGGCAGCTTACGGCCAGCGGCGGGAGTCCTTCCTGTACCGCTCTGACAGCGACTATGAGCTATCACCAAAATCCTTATCCCGAAATTCTTCCATCGTTGGAGAATTGTGAGTGGTTTTAATCACAGCATTGTCACATTACACTACAGTTAGCTATGTGTTTGTCTGTTTGTGTAACAGGCTTTCCTTTCATTACTCTCATTTTTCAGACATGGAGAAGACTTGATTGTGACACCGTTTGCCCAGGTAAGAGCTTGTCATAGCTCCATAGATCAAGTACAAAGAGCATCAATTATCTCAGAATATAAAACACAATTTCTCACAATAACTTTTTAATCTAAATGTCCCATGGCGCCATATTGAACTCTTTGCCCACAATTGGCAATGAGGATATATAACAACATCGGCATGGCAGAAGAACTACACTCGGATTTCAGCTTCATTGCAGAAACCTTTTCAGACAAACAGTATAGAAATCTATAAATAATATAGAGATATTTAGTGCCATATTATTTAATTACATTATTAAAAACAGTAATTTGCCCCAAACTAGTCATAAAATAAAAGAATCACAATTCTTTAAAACACCTCTCTTTTAAACACATGGTCAATAGCAAAGGTTATTCTCCATGCTCTCCTGTGAGAGGTAAGTTATAGTCCTTAAACATTTTTCACACTATTTTATTTTCATGCAAAATGTCTTGTTTTAAATTTCACTTTTACTTTTTGCACATTCTTTCTCTTACGTCAGTCTTTTGATCTTCTCTTTAGGTTCTGGCAAGTCTTCGGACAGTTAGGAACAACTTCACCACCTTGACAAATGTACAGTGTGTATCTAATAAGTAAGTGGGATCATTATTAGTTTCTGTACTTAGAGTTTTTATGATCCACAATTTAATATTTATTTTTTATTGAGGAAAAATCTGCCTGTGGATTTTAGTTTTTGGAGATACACCAGTAAGCCACACCATTAAAATCAGACTAGGACTTCTGATTGTGCCATGTGTTGTTTTATAGAAGGCACCAGATAAGAAGATAATCAGTGTTTGTCACTTTACCTGTCGGTAGTTTTAATGTTGTGGCTCATAAGTGTCTGTTTTGACAATGGTTGGAGATGCCAGCATGCTCCACTTGGGGGCACCAAAGCTTCAGAAACTTTTATAATGCTGTGGGCTTGTGAAGAAGTCTCGCAAATATAAATTCACATATCTCAAGAGCCTTTTGCTGGTGACACAAAACTGGACACAGTGACATTTCAATTCTGTTTTTTGTTTTGAGAGGCACAAACATCATCTTTTACATGGAAGTGCTCGCAGGTTTCCAGTGATCACTGAATTGGGTCAGTGGTTGTAGTTGCATCAAATTTACCAGAGGTGCACACTGAGTCAAGGGTCACCGCAAGCCTGAGACCTGTTCAGAGAACCAAGGGAGTTGTTTTGTGTTTATCTTATGGCAACAAAGACCGACTGGAACCAAATGAAATAAATAAATAAATAAATGATGGAAGCATTTTTCCAGGCTCCTAATTTTTAAAACTTTGTAAATTATTTCTCTGTTGCAGGAGATCTCCCGCTACAAATCAGCCCCATGTCACCAAAGTGTGCCTGTCAGGTGAGTGAATAAGCCTTCTGTTAAAGAAAGAAAAGGGAGTTCATTATCACCCTTATCAGAATGAATGATTCTGGGAAATGTTGCACCCTGCAACACACATACTACTAACTGTCTGTGCTGTTTATATGGCTTTTGCAATTTCTGAGATTACAAATTCCAGGTTTTGATGCTTGAGCAGAATGATGCTCAGTTAAAGTTTTGAGTGAGCCAAAAAAGAAAGATGCTGAACTGAAAAAAAGCAAAGAAAACAAATGGAACAGCCAGTGATGTCCAATTGTTCTCCAATGCATGTGCTGTAATGCATTTACACAGATGGGGATTCTTGCATGCAACTGAAGTCTGCACAGTTGTTAGCAAAAATAATAGTTTGGGTTTCAAACACGTGAAAGTGGCATACACAATGGATTGCTTATTTCACGCCTCTGCAGTGTTCAAATAGATTGTCCCTTTGCACACAACACACATTTACATAAGGAAATATAGTTCCTCTTTTAAATTTCCATAAAAGTACTGAGTTAGATGTTTTCCCAGCCAGGATAAAATGTTATCTTTGACTCTTTTCACAAATGCAAACATAAGCAGCAGGCCTTCGTTATTCAAGGAGGAAACTGTGACTTGGTAATGCGCAAAATTCCCGTGAAGTGTCATTATGGAGGCACCGAGAAAAAACCAAAGTGTGAGAACAACAGAAGCACCTACTGGTTTAGATTCAGATTAGGTAGAAGGCAACAAGTGAAAGAAAAAGAGGAGGGAGGTGTCGATATTGGTTCTTGCTGCACTGGTTCTTCAAGTCCAATTGACGTCAGCATGGCCTACACACATGGGTGCTCGACTTCCTATCAGCACAGATGGGCTGCGAGGAGTGTCCCACAGCAGGAAAAATACAACACAACTGTGAGTCTCTTATTGTCCTTCCTCCTCCACATTTCTCACAAACCATGACCTCCAAGTAATCAGTGCAGAGTGAAACTATCTCACTGGCTTCCATTATGACGCATGAGGAAGATAAAACAAGAAAAACAAATTTGAAGCCTCTGAGACTCAGAGCTCGGAGGTTTATATACTGTATTTCTTGTCCTACCAGGGAATCTTGCTGCTCTCAGCTTTCTCTGAGCGTATAGAGAAAATGGAGTACACCTGCCACTAAATAATGGTGACGGTTGAGTTTGTTCAGTACGCAGCTACAACAATTAACAATATCACAATGAAAGATGTCATCATATCCTCCCTTGTGCTGCTTTCTGTCCCGTTTTCCTTGACTCTTTGACCGGAAAAGGAGAACAGATTTTTCCTGTTTTCCCTCTGTGTTTTTAGTCTGGCAAAATCCCCAGTAGTGGAAAAGAAAGAGTACCAGGTCTTTTTGGGCATGAGCTCAGCATAAATGAGTGCGCACTTATACACTCTGGACAGCTCTATAAAGGGATTATAGACGGACACGGGGAAAGACAATAAAAATCAAGACAGAAGATGATGTGGTGACACATGCACACATTGGCATCAAGACATATCAAGAGAGCTACCAGATTATTGCTGTGAGATACAAAAGAATGAAAACACAGTAAAGGTCAAAGAGAGAGAGAGAGAGACAATCATCTGGCAGTATGGGAGTAGCATATCAAATTCGGTGAAATAAACAAGAAGAGCACAACCGTGACCACAGCCAGTGGGTGAAGGGGCATAATGAGAAGAAAACAAGAAGCAGGGGGTATACTAAAAATCAGCTCAGCTGCAAATGCGTTACTGCAGGCTGTTTGCGCTGTTCGACTTACTCCAGAAACGTGACGGGATTGAAGTTTTCCCCCTTATGAGTTTGCAATTTATGGTTCGCTAGCCAAACTGGCCCCATCGCACACAGTCTCGTGAGCTCAGCGAGCAACAAAGAGCTCACTCTTCCCCTACTGATTCAGATTACAGGCTTTGCTCTATAGCATGCCTGATAAATAGCACTTTTGAGAAGTTGCTTTATTATGACGTCTTTGACAGTCAAGGCCTGATGATTAATCTGCAGCGATTATTACTGGCATTAGCCAAACACAGATGGTATGAACTCTGGGGTTAGTCATGTGTCCGAGAGAGCTGTAAAACCTCGCAATGGCCTCATGAGCAAATGCTGGCTAGACTGTTTTCAGATATTAATCCTTACACAGCGCCCACAGAAATTAATCTTTAAGAAATCCCTGTTCAAAAAAGGCTACCCCTAGTTAGCTTTAGACTTGGCCCCAAGAGGGAAAACTATATATGCGTTCCCGCTTAATTTGTGATGAAATTATACTGTTTTGCTTGATGTGTGTGTGTGTTTTTAAATGAAGTGTAATATTGGACCTAGCAATTTTTACTTGACTTCCCACTTTCAAATCAAAAGTGATCTTGTTTACACTAGAAGCACACACAGTAGTAAAAAGAACTACTGTATAACAGTACATTTGCTATTTTCCTAAGAACGTCGACTATCCATTTCATATCTACATGTTAAATTTGAGGCCAGCATGAGCAGCAGGTCAGCTTAGTGAAAAAAGACCAAAAAAAACCCTAAAAGTTTGACAATCCACAGAGCTCACAGCACACTTATTAACATGCAGAATAACAAAGTAGCCAAGATTTCGTGCTACATTTTCCATCTTCTGTTACACTTTTATCCTTTTCACTGAAAGAAGAAAAAAAAAGAAGTTAAAACTAAAGTAAAAGGAAATCACACACTAGCAGTTTTCTTTCTTTCTTTCTTTTCTCATACAGATCCCTGGTATAAATAAGATCTCTTATAAAATATATCATGCTTTTAATGTTACTGTAGCTTTTTGATACCTTTGTGTTTTGTATTATTTAAACCAGCTAGGTGCTTTAGGGGAGATAGGTTTGGCTTTCTTCAAAGAGAACCACATTGGTGGATACCGCCTATTTCGCTCTTTATACTGTTACATCAAGGTTTTATACATCACATTATTTAAAAAAAGTTTCAGACCTTCAAAGTCACCGCTGAGAAAAGTTGCAACTAGATTTAAGTTACACTGTCAACATTTACTTAATTTTATTTGTGTTAAATATAAGAATTTTGTCAGAAATTTTTTTTTAAACAACAACGTAACATGTGGCTTGACCAAATATACAGCCCCATTTCCAAAAAAGTTGGGGCGCTATGTAAATTTTAAATATAAATAGGAAGCATTGATTTGAAAATCTCATAAACCCACATTTTATTCAAATTTTATTTTATTCAAATAGAATATAGACAAAAAATGTAATTTTTACCACCGTGTAGCATCGTCTCTCTTTTTAACAGCAATGTCTGGGAAGTGAGTAGATGAGTTTCTGGGCTTTTGGTTGGGGAATGTTTACCCATTCTTGTCTGATTATAGCTGCTGAACAGGATTGGAGGCAGGCTAGTTCAGCATCTGGATTCTTCAAGTATGAAGCAATCCTCTTTTTATACATGCAATTTGGGGTTTAGCATTGTCTTGCTGAAAGTCTATTGCTCAAGGATAAGATACAGTACTGTATCTGAAGTATGTAGCTGTACTGTTGCAATAAGGGTGTTTTCTGCATTCAGTGACAGCAAACAGTGTAACACCACTGTGTAAGGATTCCATGACAGAGCCATTGGACCCAAGAGTTAAATCAGTGAAATATGTCATTGTCTTTTGAAGTTGCGTCAGTAAGCGTATCTGGCATAAAATTCTGCCAAATCAAACATGCAAAGCCACCCGATGTTGCAACCCAATGTGACAAGGGAGCAGTTGAGAGTAGCATTTATTTGAAGTGCTTGTTTTTCCTCTTATGTGTTATTGCCAGTAAGAAAATGATGGTCTTTCATTGTGAGATGCATAGTTCAGTGGCTCAGTGAACCTGTTTCCAAGAATATGATGCATTTCCAACCAGGAAAATCAGTTCAGCATAGCAGATCGCTGCACTGAGACATACACATTTTTTACTTTGGAACTAAACGGTCACGTGACTTTGTGCGTAACCTACAGGGTGTGTGGTCCAACACAATGAGCATTACTCATTTTTCTTTTGTGACTTTTAGTAAACATGCCGTGGAAGAAAAGTGATGACAGACCTAACTGAAACGAGTTATTCTGACAATGTAAAAAGGAAGAATAGGTTGTTATTTCCCTTTAAACCTCAGGGCGAGAGTTGCTGTCCACACGTGCATTTGTGTGTACAGTCATGTGTTGTTGTTTTTTTGTTTCTTTTAAAAAGTTCTACACTTTTGCCTGTCAGGGCATAATGAAAACTTATCTGTTCCTCATAGCTTATTATGCTGTCAATTTGAACAACAACACAGTGTGGCATGTCATACAATGGAAAATGCACTTCATTAATGGATCATCAGCAAATGTGAGCACCTCTATCAAAGCAGAAGTTTTAGTAGTTTGCTGCTCTGGTGCATCTAGGTCTCTTAACACAATAGAAAGCAGGAAAGAAACTAGCTTAGAGAAGCTGTTGTTGCAGTTCATCAAAGTCCATCATTCTGCAGTGAGAAGGATTGGTCACATGTGCAAAAGAGTGGACATCCCAGCAAACTGACCTTAGGATGAATTTGCTGGAAATTCATGCTAAGGTAAATTTGCTGGGACGTTTAATGCTTAAAGAAACAGCAAAATCCCAAGAGCAACATCTCGGATGCTAAAGGCCTCAGTTAGCACGCTAGATGTTAAAGGTCAAACATACCAGCATGCCAGCACAAACACCTCAAACCAGCTGCCAATCAAGCAGGTGGAGGGGTGATGATTTGGATTTGCTTTGCAGCTACAGGACCTGGGTACCTTGTAGTCATTAAGTCAAACATGACCTCTTTGTTACCAATAAATTCTAGAGTCAAATGTGATGCCATCTGTCTATAGCTAAAGCTTTATCACTAAAGCTTGGGTCATGTAATGGGATGGTGAGCCCAAGCACAGCAGGAAATCTACAACAGAATAGTTGAAAATGTAAAGAGTCAAGGTGCTGAACTGGTGCAGATTTCAGGCATCAATCTAATGCCATGGAGGAACCTTAAGAGAGCTATGTATAAACGAATGCCTGCACAAGCAGTGAACTGAAGCAGTGCTGTAAAGAAGATTGGCCCAAAGCTCTTTCTAATGTTCCAAACCAAATTTGCTTTTGCCCAATGTAATTGAAAACATATTAGGATTTTAGCAATGTTGCCAAGATCTCCTAATTGATCAGATTACTTAAACTTTCATCATAGCAAACGTAATCAGTACGAATATGCAGAACTTGTGGGCAAGGGGGAAGGTTTTTGGTGCAGGACGCTTCCTGGGTTGTGTTTGCAGACTGCTTGTAGTCTGTATTTTGTTAACCAATCATGTTTAAAGAGATTTGGGTTGCATGCATGTGGAAAGTAAATAAAGGGTTTAATTTCCGAAACCCCAAATACTTTTTTCAAAAAAGTATTCATCTGCCATTTCTGGAGCACTGGTAATGATGATGTGAAGCAATATCCATTGTCCTCTACCTGGAAATCCAACTGCAAGTCCTGAAAAGGTGCTTTGGTGACTAAGGAGGCAGATTAGCTAATGGGCTATTGGATTGAGTCATGCAAACCTGTTTCCCAAAGAGGTTTGAGCACAGTGCAAAATGCAAATGAAAACTTTATACAGTGATTTGCAAGTCATTTAAACAACATTCATATCACCATATCAAATGTTTGTTCATTTCGATGTTGATGCCAGCAACACATTTTTCCAGCCAAATTTTTCCCTCTCAAAGGATTTCCAAAAACCTTTGAAATGTTTTATTGCAACAAATTCAAAATGAGCATATGTTTTTTAATATATTTTTCAAAACTGCATGTCTAAAACACTTGCAGAATCTCTAAATGCTGTCTTCATACTATTTCCAATTAATTATAGGGTTCAAAAGAATTGCATATAGTTGCATTCTGTTTTTATTAACACCTGTCACAACTTTTTGGGGAATGGTGTTGAACTTAATTTCTAATGTTTGTTATCAATATGATGTAATTTATTTCCTCCTATTAGCAAAACGTTATTCAGTGAATGGACACACAATCAGACAGTACACCACAAACTGAGCCAGAAGAACTGACCTGTCATTTTCAGTCTGGTCAGTCTGCTTCACTCTTGTGTGCAGCAGTTACTCTGCTCCACAGCAAGATTCCATTTCAGGTTTTCCAGGCTCACAGCCAGGGGAGAGGATCCGGAGGGCTGGAAGCGTGCAGCCTGGTTAAGTATTTGAATTATGTCATTGACGTCAGCACAGTCATAAACCTCCCTGCGGCCCTTCCCTCTAACTGGCCCGTGCCAACACAGCTCCATGGTGCATTGTGAATGAGCCGTCAAACAGGCCTTGATGAGATGTTTGTATGTGCATGTGTGTTTTCAAGTCTTTTGTTTTCATAGGCGATGAAATTATTTCACAGCTGTAAACTATGAAGCGACACAATTACTGAGGCTTGTTTGTGAGAAGACCAAGAGTGGCGTGGTTTCGGGGGTTGGACCGTCTCTGATTGTCCACCGCATATCACTTTAAATCTCATGCTACCTTAAAAGGGAAAGCATTATACAAAATTGTCTCACATATAGCACACCAACTTATTCCTGTAGCACAGCAAGGGAAACAATAGATTTGAATTGTAACTTGTAACAGTATGCTAATATAATTTTTCTGTGGCTATGACAATTTTTTTCGTAAGGGTTTTTAACAATAGATAGGATAAAATTATATATACACAAGCATGATGAAATATATTATTTTGAAACACAATGAGTAATTAAACTTAAAGAAAATAAAATACAGAATGATGAACTTAAATATGCTTGGCTAAAATCTAAAAAGCATGCATGATATATAGAAATTAAAAATATTAAATTTTTAAAATTCTGAAAATATACTTGTAATGTAATAAAACTGATAAATTACGTTATTTGTGAGAGTATAATATGTGCAACACTGTTTTTGCATTTTATTCATATACTACCTTGTGTTAAAATCAGAAAATGTTCAGAGTTCAAAGCAGATGGCATAATGCAAATGATTGACACGAAGAGCAAAGGCTTTTGCAAGAGTAATCATGAATTTGCAAAGTCTTCCGCCCCTCTCGGACTTTTGAACAAATTGACGTACATTGGAGGTGATACAACGGTAAATTATTGACCCGCATCCTGCCTTAGCCCCACGTGCAATGCAAAATCAATAACAAACGACTGAATACGTGCAAGTTACTGTGTCAAAGTGTGCATTTCTCTTTTGTGATGTTGTGAGGTCACTATGAGGAATGTGTGTTTGCGTACATGCAGATAGCCTTGGCCTGTTTACAGGTCAGCCATTGGTGTCTTGAGTTGACCATCAACTTTCTTTTCCCGCACTTTCCAAATGTCTGGTGAATTAACAATGAACATTAACACAACTAAAGGCATTGTAGTCACTGTGTTAAAGTCAGCCTCGCTATAAAACTCAAAATACTGCATAAAAAATGCCAACTTATAATCCACTCTCACGCAGAAAGCCATTGTGAAAATCAAGTCAAAATCAAAAGAAATCAAAAGAAAATAAAAAAAACATTTACAATAAAAAATATTGTGTAGTTTTTCAGTGTTGTGCTTCTTAATGAGAAACTGCTCTGTATAGCTGTCACATTTAAATGCTACCCAGATGTCGCTTACAATAATAATGCTAACCCAATGATACATACACAAATGTACCCTAATAGGGTCATTTTGCTGTTTTTGTACTACTTTTACTGAAGTGTGTGTTTGGTCTGTCCATGGCAGTTGTTGGTATGAGCTGAGACACTGCAATTCTTCAGTCAGACACTGAGGAAAAACAGCTTATGGGGGTAGGTTGAGAACATAGAGAGGTGCAGTGTGAGGGGGATGTAAGTGGAAGGTGTTTTGGCAGAAATGGTGGTTTGGGAGCAGCCCTGCTCGTTAGTGTGGTGGATGGCTCTTACAGAAGCTGGTTTGTGGCCCTACAGAGGAGAGATAGAGGGGAAAAAGGGGGAGAGGGGAAGGCAGACGAGGTCTCTCTGCACACTGAGGTCTGTTGTCCTCTTTGCAGCCTCCAGCATATGGCCAAAGCATTAGAACTCACCAAGAAAAAAAAGAAAAAGACATCCACTGAAAAAACAGGCTGGAAAAGCACCTCACACTCTGTCTGGAAGCAGGTTTCTCAGACTGAATGTGCGTCACGCCACCTTTGACTGGTGACACTGTGAAATGTCATCCCATTTAACACTGTATTTATGAACAACCAAAGGTGATGATAGGTTCATTCCTTCTACTCATACCGTGTGCATGTGCATAACTTTATTTTATTTAGAACTTCAACTCATATGTCATTGTTATACAGCCCAACTAAGGGAAGTTTGGCTCCAGACTTTGAAAAAATGTAACTTTTCAGCCACTGCTTTAGCCCAAAAAGCCAAAGGTCCAGCGAGCTTTTCTACAGTAGTCTGAGTGTTTCACTCTTATATGTTCTGGACTCTGTCAGTGATTAAGCTGCCAGCTTCAAAATGACTCGAATCCCAATCATACAGACTTTGCAGATGAGCCAGTCCTTTGATGTTTCAAGGTGCCCAGCTAAAATGTCTGCATATGCATGCGCCCTCTTCTAAGGGAATGAGGGCAGGATGTGGTGACACCTTCTTGGCAACGTCTACTGCCCCTATGGACCAAGACAGCCACACGCTGATGTATACCAAGATTCAACAGCTCACTGCCTTGTGCATGAGCTGCTTTGATGTTATACCTCTGCTCTGTGTCAGTGACTTTTGCATGGCTTGCGTGCCAGTGGAGTCTGTGAATAGGCTGGTCCGCAAAACTTGGCATCCAGTTATGCGTCGTATCGAAGCCAAAGTTTCTTTGAATCAGCCAACCAGGAACTCAAGGAAATAAAAATTAGTCTAACCCGAAAAATGACACAAGTGGTAGCAGCTGTGTAATATGAGGAGCCAGTGGCATGAGTTTCCTTGAGTGAACTTAAACAGCTGAAAGTTCACTTTTCTGTGATTCAAAAGAATCCCGGGTGTTGTTCTGATTACTTTCAAAGGTGAACTATTTCCTTTAACTGTGCTACATTGTCTGGGGTTGCATTGAAGTTCTTTGTTCAGCACTGGTGGTTCAAAATCTGTATGCCATCACTGTGCTTTGAAGTGCTTTGATCCACTATATTGACGTAAATTGGGGAGCAGCACGCTGGCTGTCCTGTTGTGCTGAGCATATGGGGTAAATTTCTTCCATGTGTGAAGTGCTATGAAGTAGAGATCAGTCTTTTCCATAGAAAAGGAAGGTGGGGAGATCCAGATGTTTAGCGTTCGCTCCCTCCAGCTAGAAATATGTTGAAACATTGGCATATTGAGCAGTGATACTTTTTAATATGTTTCCTCATGTTTGAGCTTCCCAGTGATTTTCTTGTAAACCACTCTTTTCCTTCTAAACACTGTGCACCTACCACATGTGAGTCATAGCTGCTAACGACAGAGTTATTTCATCAAACGACAGCTATGATTGCCTTCAGCAGTCACTCCACCATTCATTAATTCCACTCCATGTTTTCTGGGAGTTCATAGCCAAAGAGGAAGTGCTTTGGTTTCTTTGGCTCACAGTGTGGCCCTAGCCTGGACTCCCCCCAATTCAGGGAGTCAAAATTTGCCTCTCGTGTTGCTTATGCAAACACAAGTTTGATGTTTGATATAATTTTTTTTCCTCCCTCAGAGAGGTTCAGAGAGGAGAGAACCAGTTTGTGAAGCATGGTGGTGTGCCGTGAGCTGCTGTAGATGCAGTTCACCAGGGTTCCTTGAAGTGGTCTGCATGTCAGAAAGGAAGTCGTTGGAAATGAGTTGTCTTTGCAGTAGTGACGAAGTCCTCCTGCTCCTATTGTCTATAAAGTTCTAATGAAATTTCACAGAGATGCATTTGTTTGGATGTAATCCCAGTGACAGGAATAAAAGCTAAAATGATTGTGTCTCCTGCACCAAAAGCAGTTAGGGTTTTTGTGTTTTTTTTTACTCTAAATGCATGTATACACCATTTCTATTCATTTAAATGGGCAGGGGTCACAGACACACCAACAGCAGGAGGCAGCAAACTGCCTAGTCTGCAAGCTACTTCTTCAAACGAGTGGAACTGAGAGGGGGATAATTTAATGAGAGAGAGGGAGAAGTTGAGCAAGGGTGGGGGAACCAGACGAAATGGGAGGGGGTTTGCAGCACGCACAAGAGGGAGGGAAAGAGGGGGTACGCAGAGAATAAGGCTACAGAGAGACAGAAAGACAGAGCGAGTCGGCAAACGGTGACCATAACCACTGTTTGTTTGAGAAAACAACTCCCCTGAACTTTCGGAGGTGGTGGAGCGGAACAAGATGAAGGAGCTCTGCGTACACACCTCCTCATCTTCCTCTGCGTCTTCCGGAGGTTCTGCATGTCAGTGCCCCTTACGATCAAGCCACTCTGGGACACTTGGACCGCCACGCATGGTGTCTGGAGGATCAAGTATGGACATGGATCCTCTCAGACCTGATTACATGTCCATGTGTCTCTTGGCAGATGAGTCCTACCAGAAACTGGCTATGGAAACCATGGAGGAGCTGGACTGGTGTCTGGACCAGTTGGAGACCATCCAGACCTACCGGTCTGTCAGTGACATGGCCTCCAACAAGGTAAGACAATCTGGGCCATATGTTAATATATGTAAATGTGACAACAACGCATGTGTGAAGTTACCTGGGACTGTCTACATGTATTTATCGATTACCGTGGTTTTATAAAAAGCTATTAGCCTCTCCTCCTGGATGAAATACCTGAAAACACTACAAACATTCACATTTTTGATAATTAACTTCAGGGGTAAAAATCTATTTGGGTATTTGATCATGGGCACAGTAGGTTATTAAGATGATTTTATCAAGTCACAAAAGAACCATTAGTTCATTAGTGTGAAAAGCTATCATGCACATTGTGCTGTGCTTTCATCTAGAATCATATTGCACAGCAAACTCTTGCATGCATGCTTCATTTTGCCAACATCTCTTTTTACCCACTGAAATAACAATCATTAGAGTGTGCAAAACCATAATTAAAAAAGATTTAAGTTAAACATTATAATTGTAACCTATATCTCATACTATGCAATGCAAAATTATAATTATTACCATCACGGTACATATTCTGTAACGTGCTCACTGAAGGCATGATACTTGTGATGATTGCTTGACTGGCCTGTGATGACCTGCCAGTCTGCATATATCTGTGTATAATTGCTCTTTGTTTCTGTGTGGTTGTGCATTTGCACAGTCTACGGAAAATGTAAAATACTTTTAGCCACATTGACGCATTTGCAAAGCAACAGCTGTTCTGTGGTAGCATATCAGCACGCATCATCATTTTATAGATCTCTTGATAAAAAAGGAGAAAAAAAAGTTAATGTTTGCTTCGCTGCATAACAACTTTAGCAAACTACCTGTTGCATCTGAGCACCATTATTGCCTGAATTCCAGGGAAAGGGCTGTCCTGCTTGTATATCCTTACCTTAATCAAACTGCCCGAGACACACAGCTTGCTATACTACTAGGTTGGGCTGATTAAAACATTACCAAATGCTTTTTTCATTCATTTTAGTGCTGTGTTGATATTGGCTCGTTTCTAAGATGTAGCTCTGTGTGAGTTCATTTAGCAGGGCCCTTATTGCTTAAGGCTGGTTTGAAAGTACTGAACTTATTCTTCTGCTTGCTGCGGAAGAGGCAAAACCAGATCTGCTATATGTTCCATTATTATAGAATAATGCCAGGATAATTTTATAACTGCATCTTCTTTACAAGGGGCCAAACCATTTAGTTTAGCGTGTTTAAAAGCTGTACTTGTGTCTCACGCTGCCTGGAAAGTTATTAAATGGTAAAACTCAGTTTATAGTTAATATAACTGCCCAAAAAATGTAACCAAAGGGTGAGAAAATGTCTGTTCTCATCGGTGGTCTTAGCAGCGTGTTGTTTTAAGCATTTAAAAGTGCCAGTCTTCCAGTTTGGTTTTACTGAATTTAAACACACTGTGGTTTTTAAACCAGCATTTTTGAACTAATTACTTCCCTTTGCTTTGATGCACATGAGCCTGTTTTTTTCTTTGTGCGTATTTCACTTCAAAATTTACTGTATGCGGCACATTACTGCTCAGACAGCGGAGACTGTACGGCGACATCAGATTATAAACACCCAGGGTGGTGGTGTCCATTTCCGTCTGTGCTCTAAGCTTTGGTCTGAGGGAGGATTGGGATGGGGAGGGGGTGTTGTGAGACCATGATGGGTGACTCTGACCGTGACACCAGCTTCCTGTCTCTGTATTTCCTGTGCCTCCTCTCCTCTGCTCACTTGTTACTCGATGACAATAGGGGTTGAGTCCTAACAGACAGCTACATCCCCGGGACTGTCAAGACAATGAGAAAAGGCCCTCTAGGCCGTAGCAGCGTAGCAACTTGTTCAGGCAAACCAGGTACAGATTCCTAACAACACGAGCCAGTGCCAATGTTGACCAATGCTGATCTTTTAAAAGTGTAGTGGGCAACAGCTTTATGATGTTACAGTTAAGTTTCAACAGTGTGCTACATTGTTGTGCAATTGTACAGGGATAGAAAGAAGCTGTTTATTGGTCCATCGAGCTCTTATTGCAAAATTGGGAGTCAAGTCCAGTGATACTGTTACACCATCGGCCCAGTTTTTGTGGGCGTTTGACGCAAGTTTTGACAAAGAGTCAGGTTTTCTTTTTTTCTTCACCACTAGATGTAATTGAAGCCACAATCAAACCCGGGGTGTCTCCGTTTTCAGTTTCCAAGGGCACAGGTGTATCCGGGGCTACAAGACCACACACTCTGCTGACCGCCAGCCTGGTTGCTGTGACCTCAGAGCGGGGAGCTACTTCCCTGCCCCTCACTATCATTAACCTCGCCACACTTCCACACCGATGCTGGTGACGGCCTTGGACAAACACTGCCATCTGAATGCAGTTAAAGGAGTTTAGCGCTTTTGCGGGTAGCGTGCAGGCAAGCCCCTCGAGGAGAACACAAGCGAGTAGGAAACTTTAACTCATGTGTGGTCACTTCAGCTTTGAAGCACCCGCCGTCTTCACTGGGGAAAGAATGACAAAATTATTGAAACAGATGCAGCGGTGGGTCTGTAGCTGTACCAGGCGTAATGGACATTAAATTATAGTGCTGCGCTTCCATTTGACTGAAAGGGTGGTGAGGAGATCACACGAGCTCCAGCGGTGATTATGGTGCTTAATCGTAATTTTAAAAAAAAAAGTTTTACCTCTGTAATCTTCTGTTCTTCATCTGATCTTCATCTTGGAAAATAAGACAGCACAAGGAGTGCGAATGGAAAACATGTTTCTACTGTAACCCTGTTCTTACCTGTTTCTGATCAACGCCTTCGAGGAAATGTGTTGTCCTTGTGTTACTAAACAGTGTAAATTTGACATCATTCATTTGGTGTTGACACTCGAAACAGCCGCATGCATGCGACAGAGGCGGCGTGTGCTCACTCTGGGGTTTGTTCGATTGCAGTGCAATGGTGTTGCATTATGAGGTCACATTGTTCCTGAGAAATCCCATTTCTTTACGTTTTATGTTTTTCCTTTTTCTTTATTTCTCTTGTCAGTTAATATAGCAGGAACTTTAGCGTGACCCCTAAACTTGTTATCTGGGACTTTTCTGTGATGAGCTCAGGTATGTTAGTAGTTTGGTGCCTGAGGCTACAGGAAGAAGGATGTCTGCCAGTAAATGATCTCAGGGAATTACTATAGCAAAAAAAAAAGGGAAGTAGGTGGAGACACACGCTCAGGCCTGTATGGGAGGGAGGAGCCATCAATCTCCTGTTAGACTTTGTAGGCCAGTCAGTTAAGTCAGCTTTATTGCTATAAGTTTCCTGCCTGACGCCAGTTGAGAAAAGAGAATAGAGAGAGGAAGACGGCTGGCTCACAGACACGCTGAGACGAGTTAAAGTACTTGGACCTTTACAGGATTTCTTTGTGCTGTGTTTGTTTTTTCGTTGAGTGACAATGGGACTATGCTGCTCTGAAAAGCAGAAGATAAACTTTGAGATGCTTGCGAGTTGGAAAAAGGTGAGTTAGCTTTATAGAGGCTTACTTTGTGTTGTAGGAGTGTAGCGTGCCATGTGGAGATGGTGTTTTATTCAAGAATAAATTGCTGGATTTGAAGTGACATCTAGTTTCAAATAAAAAAAATAAATTTGCTCGTCAGTAATTACACTCAAAATGTTCCTGAATTGTTTTTTTCCTTCTATGATTGCATATTTGAAAATATGTTGGTCTTTACTTTTTGTAGCATGTTGTTTCAGTAGCTTTTTGGGTTTTTTTTGACACAGTTATATTATGCATTAAATATTTAAACTTTATTAAACAACGGCTCATGATTGTGTGAGAGCAAATTGCTTTTTTGTCAGAGTTTGCGCAACTTCTCTCAGTTTCCTCAGTTTGTTCTGAAACTGAGAATCATTTGCTAACGTAAAAGGATGTATGAGTTAGCGCCATGCATTGAGTAATCTGGGTTACTGAGAACACTTGCAGTCTTGTCATCGTGTGTGTGATGTGTTTCAGCTGAACTACACAACCCCGGGTGACTGACATACAGCTGTGTGCGTAATTCACTTCCTAGAGGTCACTCAAATCCACACTGTGCTGCATTAAAGAATCAATTACAAGCTCTCTTTGAGCAGACTAAAGCCAACTGATTCCAGCTTCTTTGATCTTTCTGGGTTTTTAGTGCAGCCAATGCTTTGAAAGTGGTATTCAAGTTCCACAGTCAACTAGATGTTAGCTGTCTGGTTGACAGCTATTAGACAGCTGTTGAGATCAGAGAGTCTGGTTCAGTATGAAGCAAAAAGAACTCATTATAAGAGAGAATATAAGATCTGGCAGAAACCACAATGACAGGTTTTCTATTTTCTTTCCGGTGTTAGAATACAGAGTTATAAAAAAAGGAAAACCCAATTACTTTCTATGGAAATGGCCTTTATTGCACACACCATTACTACATAGTTTTCATAATCAAGTTTGGCGTGTGATGTTTGCATATGCTTATTCAAATCGAAAAGAACATTTTGCATGCGAGATAAAAATCGATCTCCTTTTGCACAGAAGCTATGGGTTTTTTAAAAATGCCTATCTGGAGCGTCGCTGCTGCGGTTTTTGTGATAGGTTTGTTTATGTTTACGATGCAGTGCTGTGTTTTTAAAGTAGGGACCACCATGAGAACAGGACCATGTGATTCTGTTGCCATGGCATTCGGGTTGCCATGCAGATGGTGGTACACCGATGGCAGACTGAAAACTCTGTCGTCTGCTTGATACAGCAAAACATCACGATTATGGACTGAACTATTTGCACATCCCCATTTTCTGTTTTTAAAATATGTTTAGTTCTGTGTCTGAGTTTGTGTCTGTGTCTCATCATCCGTGTGATAAACGCTCTGGTGCTTTGAAGTCTCACGTTGCGCAGTATGCTTTGCATCTGTTCTGCATTACTGTGCAGGGGGAGCATTTTAAGTAGAGAAGGGAGACAGCAGTGGGAGGGGGGTTTCACAGAACACAGGAGTGAGAGAGAAATAGCTAGAAATAGGGAGGAAGATGTGGGGGATCCTCCAAGCTCTCATTTTCTGCAGTGCTGTACATGAGCATCAGTTTTTAGCGAGGGTGGGAGGCAAAGAGAGAGACAGAGAAAGTGAGAGAGAGGCTCCAGCAATTTGTGCCACAGGGAACTCTACAGCTATAACGCACCCCCATCTCCTCCTCCTCCTCTCTGCCTTTTTCAGTCCCTCTCTTTCTTTCCTCCTTCTGCCGTGAAGACTGCCTTTTTTTCTTGACTTGCCAAATCTGGGCTTGGAAAGGCTGGATTTTCTCCTATATGATTTTTGGATGGTGGCAGAAGGAGATGGAGGTTTGAAGAAAGGGACAGAGGCAGCGACAGCCAGAGGAAAGGAAATATTGATCGCATCCAGGGGGATTCCATCACTCACGACAGTGGCTCGCGATCCTTGATAACAATGGAGGAAGCTAGGAGGAGGCGCGTTTGGCTGGGAATGTAGGGCTCCGCCACAGCCCCTCTCCAGAGACTTCGGCTGGGGCGTTTTTACCGTAGTCAGCCGCTGCAAGGCGGTGATTTGGTGACGCCTTGAGCTTCAGGCTGTAGGGCTGAGCTAACCCTTGGGGGTCCACTCAGAGAGGAGCACTTACTGCTTCTGCTGGGGGGCTCAGCACTGCTCAGCACCATGCCTGAGGCCAACTACCTGTTCTCTGTGTCCTGGGGATACATTAAGGTGTGTCCCAGAGGAGGTTTTCCATTAATCGGACTGTTTCTGTGCATATTCTACATTCATGTCTGTTTTCTGTTGCTGGTGAAGAGCCCAATTTCTCTTTGAATGCATTACGACATGTTTTTAATCTTGCTCAGTGGTTGCATGTGTTGAGAAAACAGGCATCTTTTGCTTATCTGTAAAATTTGCATAAAGGAAATATAAACTACGCACAGCACGCATAGTTTATATTTGTGTTGAAACACGAAGCAGTCTGGATAAGGAGACTGGGGAAGAATACACAAACCTAATATGGCTCATTAAATCCAGAGAACATGGTCCCATGGGACATGTTCCAGTGGAAAATAACAGGAAAGGGTTTATTCCGCTGCTTAGAAACAGCAGTCAGACTCATTTGCTGGATGTGTTTCTGCGTATAAATCACATTACCTCCTTAACATTTTATCTCTTTGCTTCCAGTTCAAGAGGATGCTGAACCGGGAGCTAAGCCACCTGTCTGAGATGAGCCGATCAGGCAACCAAGTGTCAGAGTACATCTCCAGCACCTTCCTAGGTGAGCACTGCAGCACATGTTTACCACACACCTCCTGAAGTATACATTGCGCCATTGCAAAATGTGCTGTATGTATGACTTCAGTGAGCCAGCATCCTTCAGGAATGTCACAGAGGTTGCGAGGTTACCCAAAGCATGTGCCAAGCAGTGGGGAAACTCACAGTTCCTCTGCAACGCTGTTCTTACACCAGTCTGATCTGGTCTGGAAGGGAGACAGGGTCCCCTCGCTCCGACTGCAGAGATATGTGAAGGGAGGAGGGAGGGCTTTGTACTCAGGGAAGACTTCCCTCTGGAGAGATTAGGAGCAGTGAGTCGGAGAGAGAGAGGGTGTTTGTGTGCTTACAGTGCCATCAGGTTCAGAGAGATGCTGCATTATTCATCAGTGGGACAGCAGTGGTTGCTTGTCTTTAAAAAAAAAAAAGCCTGGCGGCATTTCGTGTCTAATGGCCAGCCAGCTCGCCAGCCCTGCAAACCACTCTGCCCCTCAGGTTTTTCTACCCTCCCATCTAGCTCACCACCAGCATACATACAGCCAGACTCCCAGCTTATAAGGGCTCACTGCAGACTAATGTTGTGGCTCTTGTTAGTGAACACGTGTCTATTTTCCTGCCTCGGAGCAGCAAAACATAAAAAAATGACAGAAAAAAGACAAGATGCTGGATGCATGGTGGAAAGAGGAAAAGAAAAAGCTACCTCTTGTGCTAACAATAGAAGTGGCGCGGTGATAGAGACGAACATGAAAGCTCAGCTCAGTTTATCTTTGAAGCTTTGCGGTTTTATCTGCATTGCAGCTAGCACCTGTCAGGTGTAGGGAGATGATTTTCCTGTGCTTTGTGGAGGACGCAGCTGAGATGGGTTTTTTTCTCGCTCTGCGGCTGTGTGTGCAGTGCACACGTACAGACTGAGGGAGTCTCACGCTCACACACAGTGAGAAATGTCACTCAGCTAATACATGAGTCACATGCACCGACTGAACCCGCATACTTCCAAGTCCCTCCCCTAAACATTTCGGCTTAACGTGAACCATCTTTCCATGATTCTCTGAGTTGTTACCAACACATGGCTCAGATTCACAGAATGCCTGGAATACTGCCATGTTTCTCTGATCATCATAACAACTCATTAGCACAGCCTGAGCCTTTGTCTCATAAAACATTTGCATCTCATCAGTGTATTCAGCTATTTTACACATTTATTTTTTTTGCCTTTCCTGCTTTTGTTACTAGTGTATTTTTATTGCAGAAGACAGGCATTGAGGGATTGATTGCTAATTTAATAGCAGCCATTGCAGCTTTTTTGTCTTGAAAACCACCTTTTTTAATGTTAATTCTATTTTCTCCAGACAAGCAGAATGAGTTGGAGCTTCCGTGTCCAGTTCCAAAGCCGAGGGAAAGAAAGAGGAGGCAGGGCCAGCAGCAGCAGCAACAGCAGCAGCAACACGGTGGGATGATGACACAGATCAGTGGGGTGAGAAAAGTCAGCCATACATCAAGTATCTCGGGAGGTACTGGAAATCGTTTTGGGGTCAAGACGGACCAGGAGGAATTGTTGTCAAAGGTAAGTGACAGACAGACTGGAGAAACTTAAACTTGCGTGATATCT
The DNA here is from genome assembly GCF_057382275.1 of Copadichromis virginalis. NCBI lineage: Eukaryota > Metazoa > Chordata > Actinopteri > Cichliformes > Cichlidae > Copadichromis > Copadichromis virginalis. Next base: position 27,532,801 of record NC_140635.1, read on the forward strand.
GGTGTCTCACGTGCTCAAACACTTAAATTTGTGTCCTCTCTAACAGGACCTGGAACACATCAACAGATGGGGCCTGAATATTTTCAAAGTGGCTGAGCATTCTCACAATCGACCTCTCACATGCGTCATGTACACCATCTTCCAGGTTTGTTTTCCGCCTCAGCTTCCATCCTTTAATCGGGAAAGAGCTCATGAAAACTGTGAAGCCATTCAAACAAACACACACACAAGCCGTGTCAGTGTGTACATCATGCTCTGTTAGCTAGCTCCAGACTGTAATCAGTTTGGCTGCACATGTTTTGTTTTTGTTTTTTTCACTTGGTCTAGAAAAATGCTGCACCCCTTTCTTTCGAGGCCAAAAGATAACTTAAAATGTATTACTGCTGCAGCAGATACTGTCAGTGCACCTGTTAGTCTGGAGCCCTGCCTAGTTTATGACTACCCATCTGATGACTCAGAATTGAACTGTGGCTAGATGGATAGACCGTAGAGAAAATAATATCCTGTAGCACGTTTAGCCAGGAGTCTTGTTTTTCTAATCCACACTGTCACACGCAGGAGCGAGACCTGATGAGGACGTTCAAGATTCCAACGGACACCTTTGTGACGTTCATGCTGACCCTAGAGAGCCACTATCACTCCGACGTGGCGTACCACAACAACCTCCACGCTGCCGACGTAGCCCAGTCCACACACATCCTCCTGTCCACCCCTGCATTAGATGTAAGTCGTGTAAAATCTGTCTTACCTCACTCGCTTTCAGTACTTCTAAGTGTCCAGAGTTTGCCCTTTAAAACGTGGCACAGTTAAAGCGTGTCACCACCGGCCACACCTTTCACTTGAACTGTTTATATTGTTGTGATGAATAGCAACAATAGAAAGAGCATACCACAGATGGTGACACATGGAAGGATTGGTTTTTCAAACTAATACCTTGCCTTGTATGGTAAGCAATTTGCTAATTTATTTTTACTTTACTTCCTTCTCTTCAAACACAGGCGGTCTTCACTGATCTGGAGATCTTGGCAGCCATTTTTGCAGCAGCCATTCACGACGTGGACCACCCAGGAGTCTCCAACCAGTTCCTAATCAATACAAGTAGGTCCACCTTTTCATTCAACATCCATCAAAAAAGTCAGCTAGAGTTATTTATTTGGTCTACATTTTGAAAAAAGGGAGAAACATTTGCTTGATTTGATGTTTAATTTCCTTTTCTTGTCCTCTTTTGCATTTAGACTCTGAGCTGGCCCTGATGTACAACGATGAGTCAGTGCTGGAAAATCACCACCTGGCCGTGGGCTTCAAACTGCTGCAGGAAGAAAATTGCGACATCTTCCAAAACCTCTCCAAGAAGCAGAGGCAGACGCTCCGGAGGATGGTCATAGAAATGGTGAGGAAATGTCTGCACATCTGTCTCAGGCAGCAGCCCCGTCTCAGGATCTGAGCAGTTTTCACAGTTTTTCTTAAATTGATTTTTTCATGTCTTGCTGTCTTCCAGGTTTTGGCAACCGACATGTCTAAACACATGAGTCTGCTGGCGGATTTGAAAACGATGGTGGAAACCAAGAAGGTCACCAGCTCTGGTGTCCTGATGCTAGACAACTACACAGACAGGATGCAGGTAAGAGGCAGACTAGTATGCACATCAGACGCAAACACTTTTCTATTTACCACAGAGGGAGGAAAAGAAAAAAAACATACTAAACGGTGATATTTTTTTTCCTGCAGGTTCTCCGTAACATGGTTCATTGTGCAGATCTGAGCAACCCCACCAAACCTCTGGATCTGTACCGGCAGTGGACTGACAGGATCATGGATGAGTTCTTCCACCAGGGAGACAGAGAGAGGGAGAGGGGGATGGAAATCAGCCCAATGTGTGACAAACACACAGCTTCAGTAGAGAGGACTCAGGTAGAGAACACAGGCATCCAGCTCTCAAAATAAAACCTGAAAACTGTGGTTATTTTTCATATTTACTGACATCCTCTCTGTTTATCTTTTCTAGGTTAGCTTCATTGATTACATAGTGCACCCTCTGTGGGAGACGTGGGCTGACCTGGTCCATCCCGATGCCCAGGACATCCTGGATACACTAGAGGACAACAGGAACTGGTACCAAAGCATGATCCCCCAGAGCCCCTCACCTCCTTTCTACACCAGTGATGGAGAAGGAGGACCTCACGGGGAGGTGGAAGGGCGGCCTGTAGCGAGTAAATTCAAGTTCGATCTAACGCTGGATGACCAGGAAGGACAAGGTGAAGACAGTGGAATGATGGACACGGCTGACAGTTGTGACAATGTGACATTACAGCATCTTCCCTGTGATCAGGAAGGGGCAGAAATGACAACACATGACGGCTCCCCGGAGGAAACATAGCTTAACCGGTGGTGTTCTCGGAGCGTAGCACGTTTTTGGTGAATTCATTTTATTGCAGTGGAGCAATCCTGCAATTTGGCTCTGGCGGGAGCTGCTTGGCAAAGAGGTCCTGACTGAATGTGGGGCACCCCTGCGAACGAGGCTTGGAAACCCTGCGGTAGTTTGTCTTTGAGCCCCCCTGGAAGGGAGCTGGAAGAGTGTAGGCTCTGTTCTTTACAGAAGGGACTACTGTTGGACTGCAGAGCCTAACCTGGGTTCTTTCAGGCAGAGAATGTGAAGTGGACGTATGAATCCGTGTACTGGGACAAGTCTGAATTTCAAACTTGCACTTCAGGACATTTTTTTTAAATGTTCATTTAGATTCTTTGTATCGTGTCGAGATTGGATATGACCCTATATTGTCCAACCACAGCTACTGGTCAGCGAGTTATTTCTAACCCAGTAGTGTTTTTTTAACACTTGTCTAAAAAGAGTAGTGTGCCTTTTTTTACAAGTGTGTGTTTTTGTAAGTTTTTTTTTTTTTTTTTAAATAATTTATTGAACACATTCATGTAGCTGTGTGTCAGATTTTCTACAAACGGACATAGCTGTCTCACACAGTCTTCCTGATGTTCTGGCAATAGTATAAGCTTGTTCTTCACTAATGGATGTATATTATAAAAAAATCAGCTGACTTCCCAGCACGATTTGCACTTTGTGGCACACACAGTTAAACCAAGACAAAGACAGCATCTGTAACTTAAAGGAGAGACCATAGCAAGCATGTCAAACCAAATAATTTAATTTGATTTATCCAAATAAGTAACTGCGTAAGCAATTAAATGACTCATAGGCTAGATTTTGTAAAAGAGGAAAAACCTTTCTTTTTTCTTTTTTGTAGAACAAAAACCAAAACTCCAAAGATCCTGTAAGGAAAGCACTTTGTTGGATTCACTGCCACCCCTCAAAAGAATGATCGCATTTCCAAAGAGTAAATGGTGTGACAAGTCAAACTTCCGAGCGGCGGCGGGATTGATTCCCTCTCACTTAAAGCCAGTTACAGACTAAATTCTCACTACAATCTTCCAAGATTAAAGTGGAAAAGAAAATATTTCATAACCCAGTTGCGTTTAAGCCCCATCCAGTGTGGAAAAACCGTCTCCGCCCTGTAATTCCCCTTTTCATTGCCTCACACAACACACCTGTTGTGGTTAGCAGTATTCTCATGAATAGGCTGACTCATTTTGAACTTTGAATGACTTCAAGGCTGAACGCGCAGTTTCAGAAACACCTGTCAGTAATGGAATAATTGAATCTTGTAGTTTTTCATTGCAGCACTTTGAATACGTCGACAGTTATGCAGCTGGTTGCTGATCTGTCCAAACACTTCCTTAGAGGTACCACGTTGTATGGTCATAATACGGGGAGATCGGTTTCATGTTTCACGATATGTCATTCTTCTCCTGTGTGTGTGTGTGTGTGCGTGTGTGTGTGTGTGTGTGTGTGTGTGTGTGTGTGTGTGTGTGTGTGTGTGAGGATGCGAGAGTGTATTTAAGTGGTCACAGAGTTGCACAGTCCTGTTGCACCCAACTGTGTTGTGCTGACCCTTAAGCTGTTTGTAACAGTGTATTTATTACATTTTCTTGTATATGTTAATACTGAATTGATAATATTCGCTGTATATTTGTTATTTATATGCACTACCACGTGTCAAATGACAGTTTGACTGAACTCGTTTGTTGGTTCATCCGTGTATAGCAAGGTGTTTTGCTATGAGGCCATAGCATAAAGTTATGCAGGTCAGTTTTGACGATTTGAAAAGTATGTTTCGTTTGAAATTCCAGCCAGAAGTGTTTGTGCAGTGGGAGCCAGCAGCGCTTCATACGAGGCGCAGCAGAAGCTTTTTTAGTCCTTTTGTTCCTGGCGAAGGCTGGATATTTACTGCAGCATAATGTGTACGGTGACAGGTCATTGTACAGCTATAAGGATATTTGCTGAAATTTATACCATTGTTTCAAATGTATTTTTTCAGTGTTTTCTTCTCAGTATACTGTAAAACGGTGTATGTTGTGCTCAGCAAATGTTTTCTATCAGATTATTAAAACGGGCATGTATAACAGACTCTTCTGGTCCGAATGTTATTGGATTACATCAGTGACGTTTGTTTCAGTGATGTTAAAACCAGTTTGGAGACAGATTTAAGTTTCAATTTAAATGTTTTTGTCTATACACATTAAACTATTTAGAAATTGTCCTAAGATACATATTTGCACATTACGCGATTTAAGGTGCACATTCAGGAGAAAGTCTGTTAAAACTAGAAAAGTCCTGAAGAAACAGACACTGCGCATTATTTTCTCCCATTTTTAAGGCACAATCTCCAATTCCAAAAATGTAAAGTGTGAATAAAAACACTGCAATGATTTGCAAACCTCCTAAATCCATTCACAATAGAGCAAAATAAATTTGATGGCAGCAACAAATTTCAAGCAGTTCAGGGTGGTGCATCAAAAGAGTAACTGTTGCTGTTAGCAACAGGTCAGTAACATGACTGGGTAAAAAGAGCATGTTAGAGAGGCAGCGGTTGACCACGCTGCAAACAAAAACAAATCTTCTGCGCATATCCAGACGAGGTATTTAAAGTAAGACCTTGCACATTTCAGCAAGACATTGCTAAACCACATACCACCACATATTAGAACAGCATGGGGTCTGGCTGAACTACCAGCTGAAAACTGGTTAAAATACATAGAAAATACAACAAAGAAGCTAGAATCCTATATCAGACAAGAACAGGAAAAAAGTCCAGGAGCTGGTCTCCTTAGTTCGCAGATGTATACGGACACAATTGTTGCCTTTTAAAAAAATATTTAACAAAAATTTAATTAAGTAAATGTTGACAATGTATTTTTTAAGTTTTCTCCATTGTGATTTTGGAAGACTGTAGAACCTTTATTTTCAATAATCTGATGTATTGTACACAGTACACAGTGCTACCCAACCCTCAACAGGATTGGTTCCACTCTCATAGATTTCCAGTAAATATGAGTCAAGCAAAGCCACCAACTTTCAGCATAAATAGCGCTAACACGCTAATGCAGCTCTGTCTCAAGAAAGCCAAATCTATCTCCCCTAAAGCAGCTGGCTGGTTTAACTGATAGAAAAACGTAAAGGTATCAAAAAGTAACATTAACACAAAAAGCACCAAGTATTTTGTAAGAGATTAAATTTTTACCAGACGTCTCCACAAATCTCCACATGAAAAAAAAGAGAAGAAAGAAAACTGATGCTGTGCAATTTCCTCTTTTTGATGGTGAAGATTTGTTGTTGCCATCAAATATAAAATGACAAATTCAACATTTTGTGACTTACTATGAATAAAATCTGAGTTTAATAGATTTGCAAACCATTGCATTCTGTTTTTATTCACATTTAAACAGTGTCCCAAGATTGTACAAAACTCTGCGCAGGAGTTCAAGACTGGTTTCATTAAACTGCAAAGCACAAGTGTGCAATGTCAGGCCTTTCCCTGCCAATGATGACATATTCCAGAAATTGTTGTTTTGAAATCATGCAATAGTGTTCAAAATCAAACATTAATAGAACAAAAAATGTTCTGTGCGTTTTTGAATGATTAGTGATTCATTCACTAAGAGGGGGAAGTGTTCTACAACATTATATACAGAAAGTTCAGCAATAATCAAGCACTTAAGTAAAGGGAGAAAAAAACTGCCAACAATGACAAAATAGAATAGCCTTTATTGTCATTGTACAGAGTACAACGAAATTGGAGTGCCACTCCCTTGGTGCAAGTTTCAATAATAAATATAAATGTAAAATATAAAAAGTACAAAAAAAGGAATAATGAAAGCATTTTGTCAAAGAAAAGTGAGAATGCTCTCAAATCTAATGGCTTGAATGATTTTTATTTATCAGGTAATAACACTGTTAATGGAAAAATGTAGTCACTGTTAGCGTGACTACATTTTTCCTTAAAATAATAACCATGTATTATTATTGTGCACAGTTTTTTAAAGCACTCGGCAAAAAGAATGTTTCAAGTTTCTTGAAAACTTCAATGGAAAATTATCTTATTATTCTTCTGTGGGTTTGGTTTCAGTGTCTTCTGTCACCTCATGAAATGCCAGTCATACTGGAACCTGCTGGCTGTGGGGAAGCCATACCATTTCTTGATGTTGGTTGCCAAACATGACTTTTTGTGGAATATTTGGGTTGTTGACATGTGCTGAATATGGAACAAGTCAAACTTCTTTGTGACGGTATTACAGTCACCCCAAAAAAAAAAAAAAAAGATAAAAAGATAAAAGGCAGCCAATTGTATTTCACTGAGCTATACTGAGTGCCACACTTTCTTTTTAGACTCACAAACATGATCTGGTGTGGAAATGATCTGAATCACACCAAATGTATGTTCAGAGGAAAACGCCAGAAGTGACAGAAGGAAAACAAACAACTGGATTCAGCCCTCAGTGATGTCACTTCCCTGCACTGACAACAGTGACTGCTCTTCCTGCTGATCTGAGGTCAGCATAGCTGGACATCAAGTCAGCAATGTAAACAGGAAAGGTAGAGATAGTGATGCTATGCGCTGGGCCCTCAGGGCATTCACTCTCCCATGGCTTTGAGCACCTTGACCCAAACAGATAAACATCTGAATACGTGATCAACAGGAGGAGAAACATGAAACGACGACTCTGACAGTTTTCAGTTTGTGGGCAAACTCCACAAGACAAAGCAGCATAGACTTAACTAACGACATTCGCTGATGTGATCTACTCATGATTCATGCTGAGAATAATCTCCTGACAATCTGCAATAATAATACTAACATTTATTTATTAAAACCTGACAGTGCCAGTCTGTCTCAGCTCCGTTCCTGACATGACTCTGCTTCCCCTAAAAATTCCGACAGTTACTTTATTGCATTTATGCGGTGACCAAGGTTTAAAAGGCACTCATTACTTAGCTATGAAAATTACCTGGTTGCACAAAACTGAGAAAGACCAGTCAAGAGGTCCTTTGTTCACTGATTTCAAATTTACAGCTTTAATGACTCACCGGTTACATTTTGACCGTGCTCAGTTTCATTTATTTTCCTTGGAGTTTTTGGATGTCTCGATGACACCAGGAAACCCTAAACCATCCTCGTCTTCCTTTAGATTCAGCAGAAAATTAGGTGACTGTTTATGGTAAACACGGGCGCAGACAGGCTTCCATGGGGGTGGTCCATACTGCCATAGCAATAGGCAGGGAGTTTGTTTGAAACTCTAACACAAACCTTGCGGTTTGTTGGTGACTGACGTAAGCTGGGCTGGAGGCAGCCCGCTCCGAGCCTTCGACAGCAGCACCGTCTGGGTTCAGGCTGGGCAGGACGCTCTTACTGCCAGCAGATCCAGTTGACAGCCACTCAGCGTCCGTTCTCCACTCTTACCAGCCAGGACCCGAAAGGGCCCGCGGCCCAGGGCCAAGGCAGAGAGGAAGAGAACCACTTCCAGCAAAACAAACCTGCTCTCTACATATCCACTTTGTAAAAACAAATGCCTTCCTGGAGTTTCTCCTGGCCAGCTGGTGTTTGTTTTTAGTCAGGTTGACAGTAAGAAGTGAAGTCAACTGGGCGTTCAGTGTTGGGGCAATGTGGGGTAATATGAGAATGGGGCATTCCAGGATAATTCAACAGCGCTCCAGGCTTTGTGTGTGGATGGCACAGATCATCTCAGAGTGGCTGAGACAGATGGATAAGGAAGTGAGCTCAGAAGGACACTTCTTCCCCACAACAGAATATGATGAATTTGGAAAAGATCAGATGAGGCAGCTAAGCTTCCTCTAAGGCCTTGTGTGTGTGTGTGTGTGTGTGTGTGTGTGTGTGTGTGTGTGTGTGTGTGTGTGTGTGTGTGTGTGTGTGTTGTGTCTCATTGACTCTAAAATGCAGGATTGGGACAATAACAGGATGTGTCCTTCCCAGAGAATGTCACAAATCATCGAGTTATCAAACATGGCGGCAGTCATCGTAGATATGCCATTGTTTCTCTGAGTGTGGTTTTTGCCTTTGCATGCAAATGCCTCAACTACTCACAGAAAGCATTAACCGTGCATGGAAGCAGTTATATAATGCACAGAACGCACAAATCCATTTAAAAAAATAAAGTCACAACACATCTGAACCCTAAAGGACTCTTTCTCTCAATTTTCCATACGTGCATGCTGGCTTTGAGAACTCTGAGTAACACTAATGAGGTGTCGCCTCTGAAAACACGGCGATCAGCTGTGCAGAAGAATTACACTGACCAAGCTGGCAGCTGTTTGTGAAGAAGAGGCTCCTGTGATAGACGCTTTTCCAGATTTCAAGGCAACCCTTGGACATTAGCCTGTGTATAAAGCTGTCTGTGTCAGATCACATTTAACCCTGATGCATTTAAGGACAAAGCATCGGCCTGACATTTGCGCTGATTCCTCTGGGCTCTTTACCCAGAATCCAGCTTGCCTGGGAATTGCTCGGACATGGAAGGGAACATCCCCGTGGGAAGGCAGCAGGCACACAAGAGTACACAGTGAGACGAGGAAGAAAAATAAATAAAAATAACATGCACGCATACTCAGAGATGACACATTTGGTCACATGCATACATAAAGACACACTGAAAACATTGTGACACTGGGATAAAAGTGTGAAAGAGATGGAAAGATGGAAGCATCCCAGTCCAGACACAGAGACACAACAGAAGCCTTCCAAGCTTTTAAATTCAGCTTAGATGTCTTTAATTTCCAAACATTTTTTCTGCCACTGGAGCTAAACCATGTGTCTTTTCTTTCTTAGCGAATGAGCTTGGCTCTGTGAAATGGGCCTCCGTTATGGGCTACGGTGTTATCAAGACCAAACTCAACTGTCAGCCAAATCATGTTCAATCTGCATGTGTTGCTTTTGATTTTACCCAGATCAATAGCTGTCCTTACTTGACTTAAACACACACACAGAGGGAAGGGGGAGGGCATGCAGATCTGTGGCTCTGGTGTGTCAAAGTCAGCGAGTGCGTGGGAGGAAACGTTCAACATGAGCTGCCCTGGCAGCCTGCAGTGAAGGGAAAAGAAAGTGAGAAAGAAAAAAGAGAAAAAATAGTGGGGTCTATACCACACTGTTTGCTGTGTGCGCCCTATTTGAAGGTATACCGTAAGCTGAATCTATAAAGGTGAGATAATCCTCTACTATTAAAGGTCATTGCTCCAGACTTGGGTTTAACTCTGGCCTGTGATTCCTGCCTTTTTAATGTTTCACCAAAGCACAGTTCAAATTCATGTGAAAAATCACTGGAAACGCAGCTCAGATAAGTAAATAATATCGCTTTTTGTGTACCTGACTTATCAAACAACACGTGACGCTGCCACCAGGATTTGAAGATAAGGTTGTATTCGAGTCACTGTGCATCAGCACAAACCTTTCAACAAGCTTCTCTCTACAAGCTCTCTGCGTGGAATAATGCTGAGTCTGCTTTCAACACCTACACCGTGACAAGTAAACTCTCTCCTTTTTAATTTTTCATCATTCTGAAACTATTATATTTCTTGTCATCGCAGATGAGATGAGATTAGTCACAGTCCCATTGTTGTTTTGTTGTGAATTCCAGTAAGGATCCGAGAGCGTCACCGTCTGCAAGCGCTGACCCAACTTCCTCTGTGTGCACTCAACAGAAATGATAAGGCTTCCACTTCCCCCTCCACCCTGACTCGGGCAAACAGCTGCCCTGCAGCCCCAGACTGGGCCCTCCGTGTCAGCATCGGGCCTGACTGCACGTTGCTCTGTGTGGACTTGATGGAGCACGCAGATAAGGCGCACTGTTGTGGCTGGGTTTCCTTTAAAGCAGTATGCGATCATTGGTAGATAGGTTCTAGCAAGTAACCCCTATGTTTGGATCCCTTTGTGTCTGCTTGTGTGTGCATGTATGGACTGAGTATCATGGAAAAGTACTCATATCCTCCATTTAAACAAAGCAATATAGCGGTCCAAAAATACGTCATTATGTGCACGTGCAAATCTGTTTCTTTATCTTTATTTTTTTATATAATTATCAGCAAAATCTCTTTTAAGCATCAAAAGTGAAAACACTCATTCAGTAGAAAATGATGACCAAACATGATTGATGGTGTTTTTATTTGTGTGTGGTTTTTATGTCTAAGATCCTTGTTTATTCTTGTAAATGAGCTCTAGCCTGCACGATTTCCAAAGCGGTCATATATCAAGTACAGAAATGACCTCGTGACTTTGCACTGCTGTACCTACTCCAACCAGTCCTTTATGGACACTTAAAATATCTTTATGAAACTGTTGTTACATTTGTTGCAATCTTTGCTGCCCTCTTGGCCTGATCTCCAAAAAAGAAAATTATAATGAGACTTTTTACCGGGGTAAATAAAGAATATATAAAAGTCATTTTTATATATAACACCGATTTCAGCTTGTACCTCGTGACAAAAATGTTCTTTCAATTTCAAAATGATTTGACATCAGATATGATTGACAGGTAAACAGGTTCTTCCTTTATCCCAAGTGCCACTACTGAAGGTGTTACGGGTATCAAGGAAAAAAACATGGGTTGAAGCTTACAGAAATTAATAAATTGTGAAACAGCTACAAATAATAAATAAATATAGATTTTTTTTAAAAAGATTTTTTTACAAATATATCCTAAAAGTATATAAAATGCCAAAAAGTGATGCTAAAAGATAAAGATAAATGACAGAAGCTTAAAACAGCAGATAAAATACTTAAGATATGAAGTTAAAATAATGGATAAACTCTTGAAATACATAAAACAACCACCCCAGTAAAACCTGCCTAATATTGCAGAGGTTCTGTGCTGCATTGGCAGCAGATCTTTTGGTTCCTGTGGCTTTGATGGCTGCCTCAGCGGATCGGTTTTGTTCCAGTTCAACTTGCTGCGCTTGGCCAGATCGGAAAGTAGGAACTTTGTGCTGAGTCAGCTTCGCTTTTGCTTTGTGTTACTTTAGCTGTTCCCCAAAGGTCTGTGCAGCGCCTTTCTGATTGTAACTGCTTAACTGCTGCCGCTGAGCAGTGCCATAGTGTGAATAGGTGTATGGGAGTCTGCAACAATGTTTGGGTACGTGATGTGCAAAACTAAAAATCTACAATCAAAACTAGGACCCATAGTTTCCCCATTAAAATGTTCCTTTCACTTCACTGGAAAGTAATGGCTCTGATAGTTAAAAGCAATGGCTAAACTGCTACTCTGATCTTTACAGTTGCAAGAAAAAACTCTGGGAACTCTTTGGAATCGTAGAAACATAGTCAAGGTGTCTGGCACAGCTTCACCTGTTTCCAGGCTGCACAGAGAAGCTTAAAGCTCTTCAGCTTGTAGTCTTCAGCAGGGATGACACACACTCATTATGCATCATCACCGAAGTCCATTGACACAACAGGACTCAGGTTCAGCTCTGCCGGCCTTTCCCCCATCAACACCCTTCCAGGTTTCAGTTATCATTGCCTTCATGAGCAGCTGAGGTGCCCCAGCAGGACAACGAGGTCTCAGATCAAGGATTTTCCAGCACCCTTTTCTGGGACTCTGAGAAGGCCGGGTACTCTGAGCCATTGGCACATAAATGTTAATAACAGTGAGGGCCCGTTCTTGACCCAAGGAGCGAAGCAACCCTCTCACTCACTGGAGAAAAATCCTGTGTAGAGGCACCGACCAGCTCTGGCTCTTTCCTGAAATACTGCAAAGAATGAGTTTAACTACAGTTTTGAAGTTCTTGCACTTTACCTGACTGTCTTGTTTTCAGGTTAGTTTATTGACGTGTTGTAAAGAAATGTTGCATTTTCCAATTCAGACATGCTGACATCCTACTGTGTTACCAAGGTAACAAATCAGTCCACACCGTGATGAGGTTTGGATGTTACTGTGCACCACCTTTGGCTCAAGGTCAACTTTTGCCTCTTCTGTCCACAGGACATTGTCAAATAAGTGTTGTAGATCATAAGGGTAGTTTTTAAGCAAAGCACAAAGACGTAATTTATTACCATCATTCTTACTCTGTGTTTGAGACTGTTACACAGCGTAGAGGTGTGAGATTTGAAACAAAAAGTACAGTGAAAAGGAGACACGAAAGTGACGTTTAAGCCCTTCAGAATTCAGAGAAACACAAAAAGGAACTTAGACACAATCTATAAACAGTGCCTGTGTGGCCCACACCAGATCTGCTGACATGTAAATGAAGACCGAGTGTCTCGAAGTATGTCAGAGAACAGCTTGGCAGACAGCCTACGTGCAGCTCAGGGTGCAACCAAAGATGCCAATGCCTCGACTCCACTCTACCATGTCAGTCACTCTAATTAAAACCCCAACATAATAGTAAGGCTGTTTTCCTTTCTCTGTTTTATCAGTTTGGCTCAGAAATATTATATGAAAGAGGCCAGAGAATAGACCTTTGTCTGCCTTTTTAGTTTGCAAAGTGGCCACCCCCATTGCTTTAAGCCAAGGGATGTAAAAAAAAAGAAAAAGTAAGATTACTTCACTTTGAAGTTTCACAGAGGGGCCCCTAGCCAAGCATATGCTATCAATACTCTGACAGCCTGACCCAAAAACTTTTGATGGCCATGCAGCTGGTGAATATGAGACGTATGCTTTAAAAACGGGTTAAAATTGAGATCTGTAGAATTACTCTCATACATAGCTCTCTGGTGTCTACACACCAGTGTGAGATAAGAATTTGCATTTTCCTTCTTAATATGTGCACGTTTAAGTAAGTGACATTTTAAAACAAATATAAATAGAATAAAGAAAATGTTTTTAAAATTAAATTTAACTGATGCACTTGGTGACGGTGGGAAGAAAAAACAGGAAGAATAGGAAGACTCCTCTGGGATAACCGAGCTCAGGTGAAAGAGGGGGAGACAGATTAACAATGACTAATGATTAAATGTGTAAAACACATAAAATAAAGTTAAAGGTGTTGTTTCTCTTGGAATTAGGTTTTACTCATTTAATCAATATTCTTTTTTTTATGTTTTCCCTACTACTCTCGCTTAAATCTTTCATATAATCTATTTTAAAAAGGAAAAAAACCAAAACAACAACAAACCCCCAAACAATAACAACAACAACAGAACAACAAAGAAATTGGGAATTCAAAGAGTCGGGTAATTTTATTTTACAGTGCAACAGCGACATCTTGTGTCCTTGCGAGGAATCACAGGCTACGCTTCAACGATGCAGTGAACATCTGTCGCCAGCGGGCGTCGCTGTTGAGTCACACTGCGTTGACTGCACAGACAGCAGAAGTCAACCAAAGAATTTCTTCCACAGCTGTCGCCATCTTGCTCCAGAACATAAACAACACCACCGAGTCCCGTTAGCGTTTGGGTGTACCGCTATTTTTCTTTTTCTTTTTTTTTTTTTACTTTTTTGATTTTGGAAGAAAACAACAAGTCTTCCGGCCTCAGCGCCGATCCTTTCAAACAGAGATGATGTTTGATGTGGTCACCTGAGCCGCCGTGTCAGTCGGTATGACAGTCGTCAGCTGATGTGCGTTGCTTGTAAATTGGTTGTTGTGTGCGCGACCATGATACCATGACAACGGTGCGGCTGTCATTAGCACACCCTGAAGCATTTTATTTTAGCTTCATATCTACCCGCTTTAAGCTAGTTTTGAACGCCGTAAGCGGAATTGGCTTTTCAGTCGTGTATGTTTAAACCAGCTGAGCTTAGACGATGACGCCAGGCTAACCAGGCCGTTTGGTTTGTTAGCCGAATAAGCTACTTGTGTGTGTGCGTGTGCGCGCGTGTCTTTGGATAGCGCACATTGTGTTCTGGATGGGTTCTGCTGTGAAATAAGCTGAGCCGTTTCTTACACAGACATGGGGATACACTGCGGATTTCCTTACCGGGAGGGAGCGGAGGTTTAAAGGGGGGCGGGGAGAGCAGCAGAGGGGGCTTGCTGCTCGTCATCCCCGAAGAAATGGACCAAGAGTACGAGAGACGGCTGCTGAGGCAAATCAACCACCAGAACCTGCCCGCAGAGGCCCGCCTGACCAAGGTGAGGAATAGAGAGCGATAGTTAACACGTTTCAGCACGGCTGCAGTCTTCTCGTGTGAGTGTGCTGTTTTTTATTAGCACTGATCTTTAGTGGACTGCTTATCTCTTACGTTCATCCTAGTGTTTGAGTGCTACCTGCAGTCCTGTCAGTGTGAAGTCAGGGGACCGCTTCATCCCTACTCGAGCTGGAAGCAACTGGAGCATCAACTTCCACTATGCCAATGTGAGAGGTGTTCGTTTGGTTAAACTAACAGTGACAGCTCAGTAATCCAGGCCAGTGGTGACATACCTTTCACTTTCTTGACAGGAGAACTGTCGCTCTCCCAGTCAGAACCATAAAGCAAAGGACGCCACTTCAGACTCAAGCAAAGGTCAGAAGTCTTTATTATTATTTGTTATGCAAATGTGTTATAACAATCATTTAAAGTCCAGATCTGCACCTCTAACACGAGCATTTTCATCACCGCTCTCACTGCCGCCCCTCCAGATGCTGTGGCCTATGCTGCCCTGTTGAGGAATGAGTTGCTGGGGGCCGGGATCGAGACGGTGCCAGACCCTCACACGGAAGACCGGCGGCATGCAGTCCTCTCGCAGGACTCTCACAGTCTTTTTAGGGTAAATGACAACGGGGGTGTGGGTGGCCATTAAAGTGAATTTAAAGCGACTCCTCCCGTGGGCTGTCAGTGTGATATTTACATGCGGCTGTCATAAACATTTCACGCATGTATTATGCTGTTATTTTTGACTCAAGTTGGCCATAAGAGACAACGTCCGTACCAAAACCTGGTGGCAGTTTGTAACTGTGGTTCTGTTTCCTCTCTGCAGTACACTGTCCACACTAAGAGAGTGCCTTTTGATAATGACAGTGAAGTCTCACCATACTCTCTTTCTCCACTTAGTAACAAAAGGTATGAAATGTCTCACACACATGCTGCTCACTCATCAGGTGTTTGAGCCGTGCTTTTTTCAGGAGGAGGGGTTTAACGTCTCCATGTTTTGTTTCTTGTAGTCACAAGCTGCTCCGCTCTCCCCGCAAACCAGCCCGAAAGATCTCCAAGATCCCCTTCAAAGTGCTCGATGCTCCGGAGCTGCAGGATGACTTCTACCTCAACCTGGTGGACTGGTCAGCAGGCAACCTGCTGAGTGTTGGTTTGGGAGCCTGCGTCTACCTGTGGAGTGCCTGCACTAGCCAGGTAAGTGGGGGTGTGGGTTAGATTTTAAAGAGGTGCGCTGCAGATAAGGAGTTCTGGAAGTGCTTATTTTTGTGTTTAAACAGGTGACGAGGCTGTGTGACCTTTCAGTGGACGGAGACTCTGTTACGTCAGTGTGCTGGAACGAGAGGGTGAGCAAGCGACTGCTGCTTGTGTGTGGCATGAGAGAGGAGAGTACAGACAGGAGAACAATAATGTTTGGGTTGCTCGTGTTTTAGGGGAGCCTGGTCGCCGTCGGGACGCACAAAGGTTACGTTCAGGTGTGGGATGCAGCAGGAGGGAGGAAGCTGACCAGTTTGGAGGGCCACTCAGCCAGAGTAGGTCAGTCCGAGCAGGAGCGAAGTGAATTCAGTCAAATGTGATTTGTGCATCTCTCGCTGAGAAGCCGTTTATCCTGCTGCTGGTAGTGGTTTCAGGAACTACCGTCGCTCTGAGCCTTTAAGCTCATGCTCAGCTCTCTTTATCTGGGGCATGAGAGTAAGAGAACCTACCCTGTGTGCCCAAGGTGCCCTGGCGTGGAATGGGGAGCAGTTGTCTTCTGGCAGTCGAGACCGAGTGATCCTACAGCGGGACGTCAGAACGCCGCCTTCTGCTGAGAGAAGGCTGCAAGGTCACAGACAGGAAGTGTGCGGTCTCAAATGGTCCCCCGATCACCAGCACCTTGCATCTGGAGGCAACGACAACAAGGTGAGGCGACTAAAACAGCACATACTTAAGGAAAGTTTTAGGTTAGAATCTAGGTAAAGGTTCAAAGTAAGCAAATTCAAGCTGTATTGATATCTATATATTTTAAAACAGCTGTTCGTACCTCTTTAGCCTCTTCTAGGAGTAGCCCTTGAATTTTTGTTCTGAACTGAGTGGTCTCTTTTATATTTCTGCCTCCTTATAAAACAAATTGACTGGGTTTACACTAGAAAATATCGAGGGTGGTCTCTGCCCATGGAGTTACCCATGGAAATGATTCTAATGGCTGTCACAGCATGTTTTTATTGGCATAAACTGAGGTGTCAAAACTTTTCATTAAGGGTCTTTATGGAAGAAAGAGTTAAACTCAAAGCTCTCCTTACTGACCTCTTCCTGCCTTTTGAACAGTTACTGGTGTGGAACAGCTCCAGCCTTCTCCCTGTGCAGCAGTACAGTGACCACCTGGCAGCAGTGAAAGCCATCGCCTGGTCTCCGCACCAACACGGGCTGCTGGCGTCAGGCGGAGGCACGGCCGACCGCTGCCTGCGTTTCTGGAACACGCTGACGGGTCAGGCTCTGCAGAGCACAGACACCGGCTCCCAGGTCTGCAACCTGGCCTGGTCCAAACACGCCAACGAACTGGTGAGGAGACGCAGACACGCACTGCCCAACACTCTTAAGACGTGACGTCAGCACAGCAGCGTCTGGCTATAGATGATTTCATCAAGCTAGTTAGACCCACTTTGTGAAAACAGTAGCTCAAACATTAAATTAGCAAAACAGATCCCGTTTGGACAGCTTAATATAGAGCCAGTTACTAATGCGCACATTGCACCTGTGTTGTGTAATGCAGCGTTCGGTTTAGCTGGAACTCCGACCCCTGATGTGCTGAGTCATGGTCAGTTTTCATACTAGCCGGTGTTGGTTTTGTATTGAATTACATGATACTTGAAAGGCGTTTCTACTGTGCACACATGACAAAACCCTGAATTAAAACAGCTTAGTTACGCTCGACGTCCAGAGATGGTTGCAAATTGAAGTGAGCAGTATGTTGAAGGTGTTTCAAACTAATAAAGACTTCTGCAGTATGTTATTAAATTCCAATATTATCGTCTTACACTGGTGTTTTCTTGGAAAGAGCATAACCATCCAAATGTGGTCTGAAATTTCATTTCACTAGCTGGGCCCACGTCCTCATTTATGTTTGACAGCGTTTTAGCAGGAAAAAGTGAAAGCTTTGACATGAATTGAGCTGCGGTTTGGGGAAGGAATCGAAGGGGACTGGCGATGGCTCCCGGGCCTGGCAGATCCCTATGCACTAAATAGAAGTGAAGAAGTTGAAGAATGGAGAACAAGGAGGGAGGGAGGGTGGGGCACGTAAACGAGAATGATCAGCTTGCAGAACTAGGGGAACCTCGTGTTTGGAGGCGTGGTCCTGCTCCTGAAATTCCGATACATAATCTCCAATAAAAGTGGTGTTTAACTTCCTTTTTTACTTTTGCTGTTCAAAGATCACTATGTCTGCATAAAAAAAAATCAAGAATTCATACACTGCTTATGTTTAAGTACCGTTCCACTCAGGAACATCAGTACCGCATCAGACGCTAAACTGATGACGATCTGTGTTGTTTGCTTATTACTTTTTTTTTTTTTTTTACAAAATCATCAATTTATATATTTATTATACAATAAATCAGGATGGGACATGGTTGGAAGCTCCCCCTTGAGTGCTTGGCAGAAGCATCCAACTGCAAAGTGGTAACTGCAATGCTGCTCTTTGTTTGCAGGTGAGCACACACGGCTACTCTCAGAACCAGATTCTGGTGTGGAAGTATCCATCGCTGACACAGGTGGCCAAGTTGACGGGACACTCCTACAGAGTCCTGTATCTGGTATGATTACACGTTCTAAATGAATCACTGTGCATGTTCAGCACTGATGTAACTAGATAGTTGCACTTTGATAACTTACACACTTCTAGCGTTGGAATACATTTTAATTCAGTGTGTAGCAACTAGGGATGGGTACCGGTGTCCTGTGCCATGATGGCACCGGTTCTGACATAAACGGTAGTAACCAGACCGAAAAGCAGCGCACATTTCGGTGCTTTATTTCGGTGCTTTTTTTCCTGAGCTGTGATACACTTTAGATTCTAGCCAATCATTTTACGTTTCCGAGGATAGTAGGCGGGCCCAGGTACGTACGTTCTGTTAGAACAGAGCTACAGATTAAAAATGCCCAAGGCAAAGCGGTCAAAGTCTGGCTGTACTTCACAGCAAAAGATGCAAACTCAACAGCCTGCAACAAGTGCTTTAAGCTGATACTGTGATACTGTCAAAGGAGGTAACACCCCGAATCTGATGAAACACCTGGCGACGCATAGCGTTGTTTTTAAAAGCCGAGAAATGCGCCATATTTGATAGCTTGCTGCGAGACCTCACACCGTGCACATCTACTGCGGGTGGGTTGCCTGTTATCGGACCCGGAGCAACATCCCCCAAAAACCCGAAGAATAGAGTCCTGGCCCCTTGCCCTCCCAGTGTAGCAGAAATGATGAGGATGATGATGGTAGCAGCCGTTCTTCTCTGCTTGAGTAACTTCATGTTGTTCGAGTGTAATTTACGTTGAGTAGGCTAACCACGTTATTACATTAATGCATGTAATGCATGTAATGCATACAGCTCCAACCTCTTCATCAAATTTGCGGACGACACAACGGTGGTGGGTCTCATTAGCAACAGGGATGAAACCGACTACAGAAGTGAGGTGAGACGCCTGGCCACGTGGTGTGCTGACAACAATCTCTCTCTGAATGTGGAGAAGACGAAGGAGATTGTTGTGGACTTCAGGAGAATGCACACCCAACATGCTCCTCTGACCATTGACGGAGCGTCTGTGGAGAGAGTGAGCAGCACCAAGTTCTTGGGTGTGCACATCACAGAGGATCTCTCCTGGACGTACAACACCACAGCACTGGCCAAGAAATCACAGCAGCGTCTCTTCTTTCTCCGCAAACTGAGAAGAGCAGGAGCACCAGCCCCCATCATGCACACTTTCTACAGAGGCACCATCGAGAGCATCCTGTCGAGCTGCATCACTGTGTGGTTTGGAGCCTGCAATGCGTCCTGTCATAGAACCCTCCAACGCATAGTGAGAGCTGCAGAGAGGATCATTGGTGTCTCTCTCCCCTCCCTCCAGGACATTTACAGCACCCGTCTCACTAAAAAATCCCTTTGCATAGCGGCTGATCCCACGCACCCAATGCAAAGCTTCTTCAAGCTGCTGCCGTCGGGGAGGAGACTGCGGAGTCTCCAGGCCAGGACCAGCAGACTGAAGGACAGCTTCATCCATCAGGCTGTCAGGAAGCTAAACTCCCTCCCGATTCTGCCCCCTCTCCCCTCTTCTCCACCACGGTCTCACTGAACTCTGTCACACACACACAAACACACACACTCTCTGACTCACTCACTGGCCTGCACCAGTTACCAGTCACTTTGTGGAGCATTGGACTGCCATTACCTCATAAGACTTTGTTGTTACACTTTCTCTTACCGTACACTACTAAATCTCCATTTGCACTATTTGCACTACTCTGCCTGGTTTACACTCAATGTCACTTACCCATTATATTGTATATTGTATAGCTTTCTTGTTATATGTAAAATTGTATTTATTTAAATTTTTACTTTTTAATTATTTTACTTGCATTTTTAATCACTTTTATATTTAAATATATTTAAATGTTCATTTGCTATTTTATCTAGGGATTGAGAGTAACGCAATTTCTATTCTCTGTATGTCCTGTACATGTGGCAGAATCGACAAATAAAGTTGACTTTGACTTTTTGACTTTGACTTTGATGTAAGGTGAACTAGCAAACACCGTCGTAGTTACATGCGGCTGTCTTCTTGTTTGATGGCAGATACTCCCTTCACCCTGGCCAAAAAGGCTAAAATGACCAAAGAAAAAGTGGAAAACAGTTAAACATGAGAGGTTTTTGGACAAAGTTTGTTTTTTCCATTGTTTAAGCATTGCTTCCAGCCAAGAGTGATACCATATATGCCCCATAGCTGCAGAAAAGGCTAACATTGTTATCTTTTTACAAAAAACAGCTGAACATGAGAGGTTTTTGGACAAAGTTTGTGTTCTCCATTCATTAAGCACCGGTTTGAGCACCGGCACCGTTTCAAAAGTACCAGTTTGGCACCGGTATCGGATAAAACCTAAACGATACCCATCCCTAGTAGCAACATGCCGAAGTAAAACTGTGCAAGAATCACTCTGTGTTACATTTAATGGACATTAAACTAGGGATGCACTTAAATCCTGCGGTCTGCTTCCATTAGTGAATTCCACACTTCACTGTTGCATTATTTTTCACAGTAATAAAGAGGTAATTTGTGGTATTATATAAGTAAAGAAGCTGATTTTATAGTATGTCTTCGCACCAGTTAAAGCTCATGCCTGTGCTGTTGTTCTTACTGCATTCAGTGCATGTAAATCAAAAACATTTTGAGAATATTAAAGGATCTCAAAACTGTCTTTGTAACTGTCCTGTTAAATCTCTCACATGCCACATTTTTTCTGCGCTCTCAGGCTGTGTCACCAGACGGGGAGGCCATCGTTACAGGAGCGGGAGACGAGACACTACGATTCTGGAACGTCTTCAGTAAGACGCGCTGTACCAAGGTAGAGTAAATTATCCGAGAACTTTATATTCTTAATTTCTGAAAATGAGTAAAACTTGATGCATTTCAATGTGCTTCACACTGTTTTGATGCATTTCTCTTCCCAGGAATCAAAGTCAGTACTTAACCTCTTCACGAGAATACGATAGTAAACGGCCCGGGGGTCGGGACGGTCCTCTGGAGGAGCCTGCCGGGGTGTGGCTGTAATACACAGAGTCAAACAACGACACTCAGACTAGCCTCGCCGCACAAACTCTCATCCTTTTCTACAAAAGGATGGAGGCAAAACTTCGACGGACAACTGCCATCCCTCACAGTGATGTCACCGATTCCAGAAAAAAATAACACACACACAGAAACAGCAGTCTTTTGTCACAATTTGTTGTCTGCTTATCAAGTTGATCTCATTCTTTTTTTGTTGTTGTTTTTTCCCGTTGTGAAAAGTGATCAAGTCGTTTTCTTATCTATCAGCAGAAGTACACCTGTGCAAGAGTTCTAAGCTAAATAATGTAATGTAAGATGTTTTTAAGAGGCGCTCCTTTGTAACAGAGAGAAGATAAAGCCTGACCTGGGTGGTTTTCTTTCATTAGATAATGTGTGAATATGATCTACAGCAGTATGCAACAGAAGAGGGAACCACAAATAAGTGAACAAACACGACCGGTTGCTCAGGTGGCTGCAGCAGAGTTTCATGTGTTTATTGTTGTTTTGTCAGTGTTCATAGACACGAAGCACAGGTTTGGAACCTTGCGCATTCCTGCCTATAGATACGAAAATGCCACCCTGACTCTTATCTCATTTTATCCTGCTTTGGATATTTTATTAAAAAATATGTCGCACAGAGAATCGATTATCTTATAAGTGTCCACTCAGTGTGTCTGTGGGAGCGTCTTGTTTTCCAGTCGTGCTTTCTTAAGTCTCATTTAGAACCAAAGCGTTTCTGAAAACGAGGATGAGCCGTGGGCCTTTCTCAAAGACCCGGTGAGGAAGTCGGATGCAACGCTGGCAGCTCCGACTAGTAATCTGAGTATCCAGAGCCCTGCGGACCTCGGCAGAGCAAAGCGAACTCCTTCACAATCTCCTTAACGCGACGCTTGTTGGTTTGTTCCCTTAGAGAGGGAAAAAAAAGAGAACAGATTTTGCTGTTGGACAGATTTGTATTTGAAATCATCTCCAAAGCTCATTGGTCATAAAATGTCATTTTATAAATGGGCCAAATATCATAAAGTCATGTCTCACATCCTAATTTGGCATCAGTAATGTTTCGAATGCGTTCACATTACATGCCGATACTTTTGTGTCTTTATCGTGGAATGAAACAAGTTTGTAACACAGCAAAACTACAGACAACACATTTAAAAAGTTTTTGTTATTAACAATTATTTTTAATGTATACAAACACCAAGTCTGTTTTGTTCCATTTTGCCATCGATGAACATTACACTTAGGTCCATGATCTCTTGGACGATACAGCTTTTGCAGTTTTGCCTCTGAATGCCAGCACAGTGGATTTTAAATGTGATTAAAAGGCAGACTTTCAGCTTTAATTCGAGGGGTCTTATAAACGTTTTGCATTCACTCTTTATTAATTACAGCCATTTTTAGAGGCTCAAAGAGAGATTGGAAACTGACTGACAGCAGTATCCTGGTCAGGTGAGGCTTGTTTCATTGTTATTTCATGACAAGTGAAGCAGACAGATTATCTGAAGTTGACTTTGTATTTTATATCTTTTGACTGTAATTTTAAATATGAAGCACAAGAAGTCTGTGCAAGTTGGTGAGGACACCATTAGGCTGAAAAACTTAAATAAACCTATCAGAGAGAGAACAACTTTGAGAGGTGTAAAATCTACTGTATGGTTTATTTTTAAAAAGCAGAGGAATGCACTGGACAGCTAACCGACACCAGAAGACCACATGATGACTAAATACTTTCATGGTCAGGAAAAACGACTCGACAGCATTCTCAATGTCTACAATCAAGACACACTTTCATGAGTGGAAATGCAGAGGATTTACAACAAGGCGCAAACCACTGGTTACATTCAAAATGTGTTAAACCCTCGAATTAAAGCTGAACCTCTGCTCTTAAGTCATATCTTGACTGATTTAGAAACCACGGTGGTGGAGAACAGAGGAAAAACTACAAAACAATAAACAACTTGTCCATTAATCGAATAGGTAATACTTCTCTACCACTTGGTGCTGTACTTTACCTTAGAAGCTGCTGACTGAAGGTGTGTTTCTGCTCTGCAGTGAGCTGGGCACAGGGGAACCCTGGGGTCTGCAGTGTTTCTTTGAGCCACTGAGACAGCAGGGCCGGGCAGTGCCTGCTTAGATTGAGCAGCACCTCAGAGAAGTGCTCCGTCAGACTGCTGGGAGACTCACCTCCAACCGCCTGAGAGAGGAGGAAAAATGTACAATATGTTAGCATTAAAAGACAAATTCAGTGCCAGAATGAAAAAAGAAACCCATGGGTTTAACGAATTGAGGTGGACTTGAGGATACTGTCACTAGTTTACCTGCAGAACGGTCTCTGTCAGGAGCTTTCCATCCCTCTGCAGCACATCACCAAATGAGGGCATGTCTTTACAGCGACTCAGGAACTCTGTCTGCCAGGAATAGGGTAGAAAAGGTGAGAAATTCAGTTCTGACAAGAAACATGATGTTATATGAAAGTCTGCACATTTTTTTGCCTCAGCTTACAAAGAACTGGCTGGCAGCTTTTACTGTGGGTGTCTCTGGAAACTTGAGTGACAGAATCCCTGCAGACAAACATGACTGATTCAGCGAGTGACTCACACAAAGGCACTTTTGCAGGAACTGTAAAAACAATGTAAAATTTTCTTTTCATGAGCATGCGGTGATACTCACCACAGTAAAACAGTGCTTTCACATCGAACTGCTCAGACAGATACAAATCAGGCTTCCTTTTAAGAATCTAACAGACGAGAAGACATGGGTGTTGTAGTCAAACAATGAATTTCTTAGACGCTCCTAAACTCGCACGGCTTCCACCAACCTGGGCGTGAAGGTCCATAAACGATTCAGCAATGTCAGGATGATCTCTCGGACCTGCCGAGCAAGCACACGGTAAGAAAAGCCCTGATTCAAAACAGGTGCATTTCCACGCAGCCTCTTTTTACCTTGCTGAAATATAGTGAGCGTGGTGGATGTTAACACTTCAGTGAGGCTTCTGATGTGAGGGATGTGATGCTCCTCTCCAGCAAATATGTGAACCATCTTTAAAACATACAGAAACAAAGAGACTGACATCTGAGCCTGCGAGAGTCTGTGTCAGAGTCAGAGGAGTAATACTTTAACTCTGGCCTGTGTATGCGGAGGTGTACCTGCCGAGCCAGGTCCAAAGCCGAGGCTTGTGGGAAGGCGCTATAGATCTCCCCCAGCATCTCTCCCAGCTGAGGAACCATGGGTCCAAAATCATGTAGGAGGGTTCGAACTGATTTATCAAAAACCCCACACACTGCCTGGTAGAGGGGGGCGCAGTGGGCATGTGTGAGTCATGAAACACACATACACACGTTTATGCAAGAGGTGAAAACCCTCCTACCTCTACCACCTCCGAGTCATGGAGCCATTTGCTGAGGATGGTCTGGATCAAAGTGAAGACTTGTTGTAGCACAACGACCACCTAAATTTACGAAAAAAAGAATAGTTTTTAATTAAAAAATATTAGCATAAGAAGTTCTATATATGAACTTTAACACTTTGTACCCACAGGCATAGTGGGGTTTTCTAACTGTTCTCTGCTAATCAAGCTGTTGTTTTTCCTCTGAACTTACTGGGTTTTGCGTGCTCTGGGGGACTGGGAGTCTGGAGCTGGCTGCTCCCTCTAAGCAGTCTGCCTGCCGATTGATGTCCAGAGTGGTAAAGAGACTGGCCAGCATCCCCACAATGTGGATGATGCTCTGTTTATTAGTGGGATTCAGCTGTGGGGAGAGAGAAGGTACATGGGTCTGATATGTACAGCACAAAGCTTGAAAAGCTTAAAAAATAAAGGACAAGTAACTGTCAAGTGTCAGAGTGAAGCCGCTGCTGTTACTGTAAAAGCTGTGTTAAGAATCTGAGTGTGAAAAGATGTTTTTAACATCTTAACTGACAAACTGCGCATCGAAATGCATTTTATCTGTACTCTAACAACTCTGGATTACATGCTGTGCTCTATTTGCAAAGGAAGCATTGTTACTCTTTCTAAATGTGGATATGTTATATAACAAATGACTGTTTGTGCACTTTCATCGCTGTTTTCACTTGTTTGTCAGTGCTTTAAACTGGAGGGAGGACGTGAGTGGAAAAACGCTGATGTCACATTCACGCAGGATTGTGCAACAGTGCAATCAAAATGTGATGACAGCTGTGGGGTTGCCCCCATCAGTTTGAATTTAAAAAAACACTCAGACGCAGAGCTGCTTCAGAAAAACAGAAAGTTCTTCTTTTTTCTCTCATGAAGTAAATGATGAACTAATCAAACTAATCACACTAATATCTCTTTTACTTCAGACCAAATTGTCACCAGCATTAAAAAAACAGCAAGGTCACCCAAACAATTCGTAGGCACCAGCACCTCTTCTGTAATTGTTGATTCAGTATCACATTTGTATCAGTTACAATGTAAGAATTTTCACTGTTAAAATAAAGGACGAGACTTGCCAAAAAAATACAGTACTATGCTTTATATAATAGAAGCTTACCAGTATAATTATCAGTACAACTGTATGTATCTGTATCTATCGTGCAATGCAGAGATAAGGAAAGAATCAAGGTGCTTCAGTGTCCACAGACACTGAAGCACCTTGATTCTTTCCTTTTGCAGTTAATCTGTTTTAGATTTGCTGCTGTGTTTGGGATCATTGTCCTGTTGCATGACACAGGTTGGGCCAAGCTTTAGCTGTCAGGCAGATGGCCTCACATTTGTCTCTGGAATACTTTGGTATGCCTACGAGTTCATGGTCGACTCATTGACTTCTGCATGGTCCTGTAGGTGTGAAACATGCCTAAATCATCACTCCATCACCGTGCTTTAGCGCTGGTATGAGGTATTTGTGCTGATATACTGTGTTTGTTTTTTGACAAACATGATGATGTGCTCTATGGCCAAACATTGTTTGTTTGAATTAGGACATTGTTCTAGAATTTCATTGGTTTGTTAAATTCAATTTTTTCAGATTGTGAATAATCGTTCTCACTGTTTAATGACGGACGTCAGATTGTTTGGAAATAGTCTTGATGGGCAGCTATAATTGCTTCTCTAAGATTATTGCTGGCTGCTTTCGTGTTTGCCGTTGTGTTAGCACACACCTGAATGTTTCAGAGCAGCAAACTGCCAAACCTGCTGCTTTTATAGAGGTGCTCACACTTGCTGATGATCAGCTAATCACACGATGATGTGATTAGCAGCACTTAGCAGTACCTGTCACTTTAATTCCTGTGGTTGTATTAAGGATGGACTTAGTTTTTCACATGACTGCATATCGATATGGTTTCACTCAAATTGCACTGATGACGGTTTGTAGCTGAAACGTGGATTGAACATTGAGAATTTATACTAATAGGTAAGTGATGGTGTTTTGTCTGCTATGTGTTATTAAGACTGGTCACCCTATACAGAAAACACTGGAATAAACCATTACAGACTATTACAATACTACCCCACCCCCACCCGCCCACATTTACACATATACAAACACACTCAAAATAAACCAGACACTAATATTCTGTAGAAAATATACAAATACTGCTGCTCTTACTTTTTCTCAAAGGCTTCAGGATGTTCTATATTCAACTGGATTTACAAAGAATTGTAAACTATAGCATTTCCTGTATTTTTTTTAAACATCAATTTACTAAAGCATATAATTATTATTATTTTTACATTTACCTCCTGCTGGGCCAGTGTATCCAGCTGCTGGATGTGAGGCGTGATGAGTGAGTGCAGTCTCCCTAAAATCTCCTCTGATGGCAGGGCAGACAGCAGGAAACCCAAACCCTGCATCAGCCACATGCACTGGCTGCTCTGCACACACACACACACACACACACACACACACACACACACACACACACACACACACACACACACACATAATAAATTCCACCCTCAGACAGGGAGGTGATATGGTCTGTGTTTCAAAGTAACTGTGACTGTTTAAGGTTAAGAACTCACCTTGTGGACTTCTTTAACCAGTACATCCTACAAAAACACAGTAAACAAATCACCACATGGTTTAAAAACCCTGATTACGTGTTGCTGTGTATTTCTCTGTGTCTGACCTGTGACACCGTCAGGATGTCCTGAGCGTAGGGGCTGAGGTCATACCGGCACTCCCTGCAGATCCTCTTCAGTGTAGATACACTAGACACAGACAGCTCTGGCTTTGCAAGGCCCTGAAGCACCATAGGCAATATGCCACCCAGCATCACCGGGTGGTCAGCCAGCCACTCAGCAAGTGAGCCTGTTCGACGAGGGATGTTAAATTTCCATTTGAGCATAAACACAAATCACAATCACAAATCTACGATCGTAAAAGAGAGCCGAGCAACCAAAGATCTGTTACCACAGACTAAGCAAGAAAAAGAGAAAATAAGAATTTTCTTTTAAAATAGGCATAACTTCTTACTATGAACAAGGACAATATCATGCAGGTGTCTGAACATACACTGTACCTATTGTGTACATCACAGTGTCGGCTAGCAAAATGTTGCTGATGTTGATTCTGGGGATCAGACCAATCAGACCGGGAATAACATCAGAGTAGTTCACGTCTATGGTCTCAGCTATGGACTGGAAGCCAAACAACAGCGCCTCAGTGTCCTGGAGATGGAAATAAACAAAGTCTGGTGTTAGAGACGACATGAAGCATTCCAAATTGAATATATATAGAACTAGCTTAGCAGCTCAGATTCTTTTATTTTATTTGTATAATTAAACTTTCTTGCTGTTTTTATAATTGTTTTTTTAATGATAATTTATTGTATTCATTTATTTTATATGTGGATTTTTCTGTTTGGCATCTGTTGTGGACAGTAAAGGATGTCTCTTTACTGTGCATATCACAATAAAACTTGTAATTTGAAAAAAAAAAGACACACAGCAATCAAAATAAAAAAAGAATGAAAATAAAGTAAGAATTTACTTCAACAACTGGTAAAACACGATGTTTGTAAAAGCTCTTAAACACAACTAAGCTGAGATGATAGAAACAAACAGTCTGTTACACACACAGTCAGATAACAAGCCACACATTCAGGAGCTGTAATATGTTTAATAGATCTGTTAAAACAAGTTATGTAAAAGCAACTATTGACTATAAGGCTCAAAAGATGAGATTATTTTGAATGGTCTGACTCACAGCAGTTGTAAAGGTGCAGACTTATTCCTCTAAATCATAAGTACAACTGAATAATTAAAACAATAACAATATCCCTAATACTCAGTGAAACATGCTATTTACTTCAGTTCTCTATTCCTAATGCTTAATGAAGTAGGAGTGAATCATGGTGAATTGTGCTATAGTTAGCTCTGAATACTGCTTTGAAGTGCTTGAACACTCAAGATAACAAGTGTGGGCTCTAGGAGAGAGCAAGGAGGCTGTCCTTTCTTCTGCAACATTAACAATGCTACCTTTCAGTGTCAGTCACTTTCTCTATAGGTGGCTCAGCTGAGCACAAATCTTTTGTTCAGTCAAAGAAAGACTAATATCGGCCCCTGATGGACACCTGGAAGATCTTATTTTTTGTTCTAAGAAGCAAGCACCAAGAATGGGTCACTAAAGCGGCCGGCACCATGTCATCACAGTTTTATAGAAGGACAGACTGAAACAACCAAATCTATTTGTGAACTAATTTACAATTTAGTTAACACACATATGCAATAACTGCAGGTTCATTACTACAGGTGAAACAACTTTTACAGTCTTATCAGTCATCAAAGATTAATTTGCAGTTTTAGCTTAGTTCATAGATAATCCTAATATATATGTGTGTATATATATATATATATATATATATGTATTGCCTGGAATGATTACAAGAAGGGCCTGTCCCTGTGTGTTAGCCCTGCAACAGACTGGCGACCTGTCCAGGGTGTACCCCGCCTCTCGCCCTATGACAGCTGGGATAGGCTCCAGCACCCCCCGCAACCCTGAAAAGGATAAGCGGAAGTGAATGAATGGATGGATGGATTACAAGAAGGCCTATGACTCAATGCCCCACACATGGATCCTGGAATGCCTAGAACTATAGAAGATCAACAGGACCCTAAGAGCCTTCATCAGGAACTCAATGGGGATGTGGCGTACAACACTAGAGGCCAACTCCAAGCCCATAGCACAAGTCACCATCAAGTGCGGGATCTACCAAGGAGATGCTCTGTCCCCACTGCTGTTCTGCATAGGCCTGAACCCCCTCAGTGAGATCATTGACAAGACTGGCTAAAGATACCGACAACAGAATGGAGCAGTTGTCAGCCACCTCCTGTACATGGATGACATCAAGCTGTATGCCAAGAGTGAACGAGACATCGATTCACTGATCCACACTACCAGGCTATACAGCAATGACAGCGGGATGTCATTGGGACTGGAGAAGTGTAGTCGGATGGTAACAAAGAGAGGGAAGGTAGTCAGAACGGAGGGGATCAAACTACCAGAAGGCAACATTGCAGACATAGAGGACAGTTACAAGTACCTGGGGATCCCGCAGGCGAATGGGAACCATGAAGAGGCCGCTAGAAAAGCTGCAACCACCAAGTACCTGCAGAGGGTCAGGCAAGTCCTGAGGAGTCAGCTGAACGGTAAGAACAAGATCCGGGCTATCAACACCTACGCCCTGCCCGTGATCAGGTACCCTGCTGGGGTAATAGGCTGGCCAAAGGAGGAGATAGAAGCCACTGACATAAAGACAAGAAAACTCCTTACCATGCATGGAGGGTTTCACCCCAAGTCCAGCACCCTGAAGCTGTTTACTAAGCGGAAGCAAGGAGGCCGGGGACTGGTGAGTGTCAGCACCACAGTCCAGGATGAGACAACGAACATCCACGAATACATCACAAAGATGGCCCCAACTGACCGCGTGCTCAGTGAATACCTCAGGCAGCAGAAACCCAAGAATGAGGAGGAAGAGGAGGCACTATCATGGAAGGACAGGCCCCTGCACGGTATGTACCACCAACAGATATGGGAGGTGTCTGATATCCAGAAATCCTACCAGTGTCTGGACAAAGCTGGACTGAAAGACAGCACAGAGGCACTAATCATGGCAGCACAAGAACAAGCTCTGAGCACAAGATCCATAGAGGCTGGGGTCTATCACACCAGGCAAGACCCCAGGTGCAGGCTGTGTAAAGATGCCCCAGAGACAATCCAGCACATAACAGCAGGGTGCAAGATGCTAGCAGGCAAGGCATACATGGAACGCCATAACCAAGTGGCCGGCATAGTGTACAGGAACATCTGTGCCGAGTATAACCTGGAAGTCCCGAGGTCAAAATGGGAGATGCCCCCAAGGGTGGTGGAGAATGACCGAGCTAAGATCCTGTGGGACTTCCAGATACAGACGGACAAAATGGTGGTGGCTAACCAACCGGACATAGTGGTGGTAGACAAACAGAAGAAGACGGCCGTAGTGATCGATGTAGCGGTTCCCAATGACAGCAACATCAGGAAGAAGGAACAGAAATACCAAGGGCTCAGAGAAGCGCTCGAGAAAATGTGGAGGGTGAAGGTAACGGTGGTCCCCGTGGTAATCGGAGCACTAGGTGCGGTGACTCCCAAACTAGGCGAGTGGCTCCAGCAGATCCCAGGAAAAACATCGGAGATCTCTGTCCAGAAGAGCGCAGTCCTGGGAACGGCTAAGATGCTGCGCCGGACCCTCAAGCTCCCAGGCCTCTGGTAGAGGACCCGAGCTTGAAGGATAGACCGCCTGCAGGGGCAAGCGAGGAATTTATATATATATATAATATATAAAATCTCATGAGTAGGGTGAGAAGCTGGAAAAACAGAAGCAGCTGTTTAGCTGAGCTGATTTGATCAGTTCTCCTGCACAGCTCTGGGACAAGCTGGTTTATTACTGCTCTGTAAATTCCAGTAGCTTTCCTGACTTACACAAATGAGTAACTCATTTATGTAATTAAAGAATTTATGCTTTTATTATTTATGCGTTTTTTTTATTAAGTAGATGTTCATTGCACTGTGAAAATAATAGTTTACTCTTTTTATGAGTGACTTCAATTACTTTGCCTCTTGTTTGGGTGGTTAATGTCTTACACCTGGACTACTTTAAAGCCATGACAAAGTCATTCATCTTTCAAAGACCGATGGGTTGCATGCAACAGGAAAAAGACCCTCCCAAAAAATCTGCAAACTTTCAGAATAAGAAGCCTTTAGATTTTAAATGTAACTAAACAAGTGTCTGCACACATGGTTTTATATAATCACAAGTGGAACTAAGCGATGCTTTGTGACCTGTTTTCTGCCCCTCGGTCCTTGTATACAAGATAGATCACAATCTAGGGAAAAATACAAAAAGCTCAAACTGCTGCCTCCACTTGTGTAAATTAACTTTTCAGATGAGCAGTCTCAGCTGCTTTAGAAGGAGAAAAATAAAGTACGAATATCTGAACTGTATTTTTGCCTTTATTTATTATACGCATGTATTATATGTATGTATGTGATGTTTTTAGAGGAATGCAACCTCTTTGCCATTTATCTCAATGGCTTTCTGAAGCACCTGAATCACTTGAGTAATGCTTACTTACTTTTTTAAGGTTGTGTGGTTTTTACAAGTAAATCAAAAGCTCATTGTATGAAAATTCAGTTAATACAATTTAATTTTAAGCGGCTGAATAGGAGTTATTCAGGGCATTACCTGCCATACTGCTGACTGCTGGGGGTCCATCAGTAGTCTGCCAAGCCTCTCATAGAGGTTACTGAGCAGCTCTGCCCCCAACATTTCATACACGTACATCAAAGTGTCCGAGATGTCGACCCTACAAAGTCAGGAAAACATATTTGTAAAGTTGGTCTTGGGCGTTGAAGAAAGATTATCAGTGTAGATTATTAAAGTCAGCCTCCAAATTTCAATCAAACAGAAAAAATATTAACACCAGACCCACCTGTAAATACGAAACTGCTCTTTGTCATCAGAGGACCAGGAGGCGTACTCTTCCTGGGAGGGATAGTGGGATTTATGAAGCAGCACGTCCACCAGTTGGAAGTAAACTGGCCTGTAAACCTGCAGGTAAACAGACTGCTTCTCCTCCTCAAATGACAAAATGTCATCCTAAAAATGATAACAAGCTGATTTTGTAAAAAGGAAGTATAAATCTTTTGTCCTAATGGACAACACGTTAATACTTCACTCTCCATACCTGCAGAGTGTACCAGAAGGTGAGAGTAAGAGAACTTGTGGTCTCATTAACTGGGTAGTGTCCAGGGATGCCGGTGCAGAAGAGAATCATGTTAACCAGAGCTAGGTATTCTTGCCAGTGGTCCACCTGTTCCAACAGAACTCTGTCACAGGGAAAGAAATGTAAGAAATAAAAGAACATTTCAGACATAAAAGACAAATGGTGGAGCCCAGGTACAGGGTAGAGTGTGTGTGTAGGTGTGTGCTACTCTGTGTACCTGGAGTGTGTTTCCCCTAAAGCAACTGCAATTCGACAGATACCATGTGAGGTTTCCATGTCCCCATCCTGAGCTGCTGTCTTCAGTTGGTCATAGAGGCCCAGCACCAGAGGCATCAGGCTCAGTAGAGCATTAATGTACCTGCACACAAATGTTTGGAGTCATCCACCCATATGCTGCATGTCACTCATCATCACCTAATCATCCAGCTGTGCTTCTCACCTTTGGCAGTCGGGCTGTGAGATGGCGTTAACTACCGTCTCCACAGCTGCGTCAAACAGCTCTGGGTCGGACAACGCGGTGAAGCAGTCATGGAGCAGTTCCTGGATTTCCCCCAAAGGCACATCTAGCGCCACCCAGCTAGACAAGCATTTGAGCACCTTCTCTTTCACCTGACTCGATGAGTCCTGGCTCTGCATGAGCTGTCGCAGCAGAGGACACACCACTGCCCACTCTCCGGCAAGAGCCTCCCTCAGCTGGCCTCGCCGAGCTTGAGCCAAGCGGCTGCTCTG
The DNA here is from genome assembly GCF_057382275.1 of Copadichromis virginalis. Taxonomy (NCBI): domain Eukaryota; kingdom Metazoa; phylum Chordata; class Actinopteri; order Cichliformes; family Cichlidae; genus Copadichromis; species Copadichromis virginalis. The sequence goes on from NC_140635.1 coordinate 27,565,958, forward strand.
GAACTCCTCTGGAAGCACGGTGAGAAGCTCTAGCAGAGTGAGACAATGTGTGTGGGGGTCCTGAGAGGCCTTTGCTCCAGAGCCATCTTCAGGATCAGGTTTGTGCGGTTGGAAAGCCCTCACCATGTCCGCCACCGGCTGAGACCAGGCCTGGGGAATTACGTTAAGAGCCAAAGAGGCCAGTGCTACACACAAACGAGTCAGCACCATTTTAGGCCCAGAAGAGAACTGCAAGATATGGCTGAGCAGTTGCGTCCTCAGGCTCTCGTGCTGGTCTGCAGCGAGGTCACTCCAGTGACGGGAGATCTTGGTGTGCAGGGTGCTGGCACCGAAGAACTGAACCTCTGGGATCTGCAAAGCGACACATTCACACACGGCTGCTCTTAGTTTCACATTCAACCAGGCTGTATTAAGTTATGGTGCCTAATGTTTGTTACAGAAAAGTGAAGCGTGGGGGTAAAGAGGGGAAAAACTACAGACCTTGTCAGGGCTGAGCAGGGCCCAGCAGAAGTGCCAAGCCTGTGCAGAGGCCTGGGCCTGGGTCAGCCACTTCTGGGCTACATTCTTATGCTCCATGTCTGGATCAAAGTACAGCTGGTAGAGAGCCTGGATGGAGAAACACATACCAGTGCAGAGAACAAAGTAAGCGATGTAAGAAGTCAAAGGGATATGCCGAGAATATTTTAGCACATAAAACTGGCTTTAAATTTGCAGGGCAACATGTACAACAACCACTAATAATCATTAATAATGCTGGATGGCCAAATGTTTGAATTTACTGAAAAATGTGTTGTCACAGCAACTAATCCAAAGCACATGTGTTAGTTATTATTAGTACAGCAGGTGCTTCTAACTGGCATCATATTACAAATGCTACACTTTGCCCAGTCTCTCTATGATGAGCAAACTACAGTTATTTACATGATAAAAAAAATCGTTTCACTAATTTGGTATGAAATCATATTTATATCAGCAGAATGTGCTGCAGTTCTTTTTCTTCCTGGGAAAACATGCTGCTGTTTCCATTCCATAACTCAAACTTCCCAGTTAAATGCACGAGTTTTGACTAATATCCTAACTTACCGACTCCACATTCTCCAGCGTTAACTCCAGCTCCACCGGGGTGCCTCCCGGGTTGCCTGGAGGCTCCATCTGGGACAGGGTGAAGGTTTCTTTTACTGTTGCGTCTGGATATCCTTTACAGCTCAAAGCCTGATTTTTTAAGGAAAAAAATTAAAGGAAAATTCGGCGTCTTCTAAAGTGTGTCAAGACAACGCCGAGAGAGGACGCAGCGGGTCATTCAGCTGTCCGTGCGGCACACAGGTGGGCAGTGCGCTCAGCCGTGACGACACGCTGACCTCAGTGGGAACTGAGAGGTGGCTGAGCCAACCACCTTGCTGTGAGCCACAGCAAGACACTGACACACATTCAGCTGTTTGATACTGCAGACTAGTTTTCACAGTGATAAACAGCGCAGTAAAACTTGTCAAAGAGCGCGTTCACTTCAGTGTCACGGCGCTTCGAACGGGCGCTCCTGACGCACGCAACTGCGCCTCTGACACACTGATGTGTGATTGGTGCAGCAGAGCAACAGCGACTGCAAAGTGACGCGTTGTGGACACTTCCATGTAGAGATGATTGGCTCCGAAAGGACAAACACCGAGACGAGAGGCCACGCGTGAGTTTGCGGTGGTTATCGGGGAAGCTTGTTTTACTCATTAGAATCTATTTCTTAGTGGTGCCACCCACCAACACCGCCCGCATCCAGCCCCACCCCTGCTTCTCTTCTGCCTGACTCCCTCAGGATATTTTTAGAGCCCATGATGTGCCCTGTCAAATCGCGTAACGGAAACAACCCCAGAGAGCCACAGAGGAGAGCTGCTGTGTAATCTAAAGGGGGAAGCCTGCCGCCGCTGAGATGAAAACTGAAATTCATTTGGTGTTTTGCGTGTTGATTGTGCTGTCCGGCACAACGCGGACAAGAGGTAAGCTGCCATTCTCTCTCTCTCTCTTTCTCTATGTGTCTTTGTGTTTGATGCGAACACTTCTGACATCCCGCTGATGTGAGTCGGGCTCGTAATCGAGTCCGCACGCGACTATTTATTGGTGTGATTGAGGCGATGACGGAGATCATGTTGCTGCAGGTTCTTGGTTGCATTTCATCTTCGTTAAACGATGTTTGTTAACTTTCCTTTCCTTTCCTTTTGTTTTGTTTTTTTATTTTTAGAGTTTCCTCTCATCTCTCTTGGCTTACTCGTAATTCGCCATAATGAATCTGTCATGATGCAAAATAGCACCTAAAGTAGATTAAAACTTGAAATTGAAGGGGACGTCAATGTGTTAGTCGATGAAATGTCAAATTAGAGTCGTTTACCTCGAGAACACACGCAAAAGCAAATATAAAGCAAAAAGTTTTCACCCTTTCCTTTTTAGGAACCCAAACAAATCAATTCAGTCAACTGTCACCTCAGGTCACCTTAGATTGTAAGGTAAAGACCCTAAAATTATAGAGAGAAAAATCCCAACAGTCAGCTGACCCCAGTGAGCAAGCATTTGGTGACAGTGGGAAGGAAAAACTCCCTTTAAACAGGAAGAGACCTCCAGCAGATCCAGCCTCACTGTTTGGAGGTGAGGGGAAAGAGACAGGACTGATAATGAACTTCAAATTGAAAGTTATATTTTTACACTATTTTGCTATTTTAACACTCACTTGATAAGTAATTAAAATACCTTTATGTTAATCTAAACGTGACAAAGTCATCACTAGTCTGGAAAACGGTCCTAAAGTCAAAGTCTCTTTAACAGGAGTTCTCTTTATCAAATTACAGGTCAAAGCAGTGCTCTGCCCAATGTCTTCACACCGGCCGTCTTCCTGAATCATCCTGGAAGCTCAGCATCTTCTAACCTGACAGAGTATCCTGGGAATGAGTCCCCAGAGCATGCACGTATTCCTGCAGGCAGGGATGAATCCGCGGGTGAAACCACAACCCTCAGCGAGACAGAAGGAACAGTCCGTGCAGAGACTCTGACAGATGCAGCACTTAAAACCCACTTGTTCACAGCAATCCCCGCAGCACTTACATCTCAGCACGCAGACCTCGGTACTCTAACTCCTTCAGGTAATCAGCCTCATATGACTTGTCTTAAAAAGCTGCATCTTTATAATTAGGAACGTGCGATTATGTGATTATATCATAATTCTATAATTGTCCATCTATAATTTTCAAGTCCGGTCTGTTTAGATTGACCAGACTGGAACCTTAAAATAAAACTTCCCACACACTTAAACACTGCCTGTTTGCAAATACAGGCTCTTCTTGGGCACAGTCCCTTTTGCCAGCAATGTTCGTGCAACACACTCCTCGCCTGACCTGACCCCCGCTTGACTGGACTGAGAATAAGAATGTGTGTCGCAACCTTGTTTAAAAGATTCCTTTTATAGATTATATAAATATAACCCACTCAGCTGATGCTGTGTTACCGCTTTGAGAAGCACAGAAATAACAATATGACAGATCCCTCTCACTTGTCCCTTTTTGACCCTTTGTTGTTGCCCCGTCCCTGCAGAATAACGTGCAGGCTGTGTGTGGCTTCTCGCTTTGAAAGCTGAAAATATTCTCACTCGAAAATATTCTCACTATAATCCAATTAGAAAACAAACATTTTTGTGGTTTGTGTATTTTGTTGACACCGCACAGTACTTTGACAGTCTGTCCGTTCTGCTGCAGGAATGTAGTCCGGCTGTCAATCACACCATGTGCACCACATTCTCAGCCCCCACCAAACTGTCAGTGCAGGCACATGCGCATGAGGTGAAATGAAATACACCCACACCGAGAGAAAGTTATTGTTCTACGCATAAACAATCATCAGCCACTTTATTTCGTTACACCTGTTCAACTGCTCATTAAAGCTAATCAGTCAATCACATGGCAGCAGCTCAGTGGATTTAGACATGCAGACACAGTCAAGTTGACCTGCTTAAGGTGAAAACAAGCATCGGATTTCTTGGCAGACTTTGGGCCTTTAGCACCAGATGAGCCATGTACACCACAGCCTACCTGAGTATTGTTGCTGACCATGTCCATCTCTTTATGAGCAGTGCGTACCCACTATGTTGTGAAAAAAGGCCTCCACAGACACCTGATCTCAGTCTAGTAGAGCACCTTTGGGATGTGGTAGAACAGGAGATTCACATAATGGTGTGCACGTGACAAATCTGCAGCAACTGTTTGGAATCGCTGGGATATATTTAAATTCTTAAGCAAACAGTAGCTACTTATTTAATGTAGTTCTGTGGCTTTAAGCTGAGACCTCAGAGTCCAAAGCTCTTGGAGAAAAGACTGTGGATTTATCTGATTCAAGAGTACCTCTGTGTGAGCAGTGATGCTTGAAAGCGCAGGCCATTGGGATTCACAGCGTTCTGATATACTGACAAAGGTTTTCTGTAATTTGCACAGATTTTTCAGTGCAGTGCAGCGTTACCTCTGGCTGTTGTGAATGCATTTCATTTCGTTTGAAGAATCTGTACTGTTTTGAATTGATACAGCACTGCGCTCACATCCCCCCTTTCAGCTGCCGCAGAGAGCCTTTCATCCGCGCCGACTGTTCAGAGCACCACCCCTCTGCACCCTGCAGCTACAGAAGGCAAAACCCCTCTGACCAACCATTCCCTCTCTACCTTTTCATCTCAGCCAGCCCCAGCAGTGCACCACACAAGCTCCACAGCACCCACCTTCACCACATGGCCACACTCTGAATCTCTGAACACAGCTACCGCATCTCCAGGTGGAGCCCCTGCTGGGTCGGTGTACAAGGAGGTCCAGTCTGTAAATAAATTTGGCGGTGAAGGTAAGGTGACTGGCAGGTGCTAAGTGTGATGAGGTGTTGCCTTAAGCTTCTCCCATTGAGTTGTTTTGCCTTTACCATGACCTATTTTATTTTCTTCATATCATATCAAATTCTTTATCGTGTAGAGAGGTCCGGTCACCGTTCCAGCTCCCCTCTAGACCCTCTGCTGGCTGGTCTGCTGTCAGTGTTTATTGTCACCACAGCTATCGTCTTTGTCGTCCTCTTCCTCAAGTTCCGCCAGCGCACTAACCACCCGGAGTTCCATCGTCTGCAGGACCTGCCCATGGTAAGATACAGTCTAGTACCTTTGCATTACCATTTTCACCACTTTTTTTTTAACAATCTCCATCTTAGAAGTCCCCAAACTTTATGAAAGTCAAATACCAAATAACTGCATCTTTTATTAAGCACCCTTCACTGTCAAGATGAACTTGGGTATTAGAATATTAACTGCAAGCAGAGATGACATATTGGAACGTGACTTGGCCGCTAGCTTATTTCTTGATCAGGGGTTACTCTTGAGATGTGGTTTAGCTGATTAAAAATATTCGAGAGCTTAGGTAAGAGAAACTGAAAATTATTTTCATATATTTTATTAGATCCTCACTAGCCACTTCATTATTTACACCTTGCTAGTGGTTGGCTGGACCCCTGTGGCCTTCAGAACTGCTTTTATTCTTTGTTGTCTAGAGTCAACAAAACATTCCTGGAAACATGCCTCAGAGATCTTGGTCCATATTGTCATGACAACTGATAAACCTGCTGCTTTATCAGCTGTGCATCCATGATGTGAATCTCCAGTTTCACCACATCCCAAAGGTGCTTGATTGGACTGACATCTGATGACTGTAAAGGTCATCCGAGTACAGACAACTCATTGCCAAGATACCAGTTTGAAAGGATTTGAGCTTTGTGACATGATGTGTTGTGTGAAGCAGCCATCAGAAGATGAATATGCTCTGATCATAAAGGGATAGATATGGTCAACAACAGTATTCAGATAGTCTGTGACATTGTGCCAAGAAAACACCCCCAACACCATAACGCCACCAGCAGCAGCCTGAAACATTGATATAACGCACAATGGATCCCTCGTGTTGTTTTCGACCATTTCTGACCCTACCATCCAAAATGTTGCAGCAGATATAGATTTATCAGGCCAGGCAACATGTCTCCACATTTTCTATTGTCCAACTTTGGTAAACCTGTATGAATTGTAGCCTCAGTTTCCATGTCTTAACCCACAGGGTACTCTTCTGCACACCTGGGTTGTAACAAGTGGTTTATTATAGTTTTTATTAGAGTTATTACAGTTAATGTTGCCCTTCTGTATGACTCAAGCAGCCTGGGCAGTCTCCTCTGACATCAACAAGATATCACACAATGAACTGCCACTAACTGGATTTCTTTTCCTTTTTGGACCATTCTCTGTGAACTATAGAGATGCGTGTGTGGGAAAATTTCAGTAAATAAGCCGTTTCTGAAGGTCAGCCCACCCCATCTGGTGCCAACAACCATGCCACAGTCACAGTTTCTTAAATCACAGGTGTCGAACTCCAGGCCTCAAGGGCCGGTGTGCTGCAGGTTTTAGATGTGTCCTTGATCAAACACAGCTGATTAAAATGGCTAAATGACCTCCCCAACATGTCCTGAAGTTCTCCAGAGGCCTGGTAATGAACTAATCATTTGATTCAGGTGTGTTGACCCAGGGTGAGATCTAAAACCTGCAGGACACCGGCCCTTGAGGCCTGGAGTTCGACACCCCTGCCCTAAATGCACCGAGTCTCTGCACTGTGATTAGGTCATTAGATATTTCTCCAACAGGAGGTATACCTAATGAAGTGGCAAGTGAGCGCATATTTTGAATTATGCTCTGTGGAGTACTGATAATGTTTTTTAAAATCACCTTATTTAGGATGATTTGATGGAGGACACGCCACTGTCCAGGTACACCTACTGACAGAAGATCCTGTTCTGTCAGTCACTTCCATCACTCAGAGGACCGAAGCAAATCTAACACCAAAGGAAGACCAGTTTGGATGTGAGCAAAACCTCTCTTTGGCACTGAGAACCTACTGTTAGCGATTAAGAAAAAGTTAAAACACATTTAACCAAGGACTGTTAATGTTTTAAGCGGGAAGTTTCTTCCACATTCCTTTTAAAGTTTTGGAGACATTCAGTGTGCTGAGAACTCCCCACCCCGATGGAAATTAAGATGACTCTGCGCCCCTGACTGACTCCTGCACAGCACTTTAATATGACACAAACGGTTACACTGCCCTCTAGGGGTGATCTGAGGTAATGTGGATCAAGGTCGCATGAAGTCCTCCGTAATTGTAAGAATAGCCAGTAAGGCAGAATGAAGGCTCATGGGAAAGCTGCTCAAAACAATCACAATCCCTTGGGTGACCAAATGTTAGTGAAGTGCATTTTCAAATCCAATTGCCCAATCTGCATCATGTGAAGCTAAGGTCTTGCAGAAAGTTGACAAAAAAATTAAACAGATTTTACAATTGATAAGCCACATCTTTGGAGATGTGGACACAGACACGCCAGGTCTCCAACAGTGGAAACCACTTTATTTTTCCAAATTGTAATTTAGCCTGAATTACAAATGCAGATTACTTACTGTTGCAGCTGTTAAACATGCAGTTATGTTCACAAAGTCATGGAAATCTTGAATATAGTGATTGCTTTTCTTTAAATGTTTTGTCTGCCAGTGTTTACTGAGGAGATACCCTGCTAAGCCAAATACTTAGATATCTGTAAATTGTAAAACTCACTTAGTAAAATTGTTGTTCGCACACAGTGGAGGTTTGAGAGCAGCATTGGAATCATTTTAAGGGTCCTCCATCTGGACTGGTTGGAATGCACTGCAAATACAGTGGAACGAAGCTCTTATGTTTTAACTTGGTTACTTTACTGCCTGCAGTGATGTATGATGAAATGCAAGAATGACTTTCCTGTTTAATGAAAATAAATATATCGAATCTATGTGGGGTGTGGCAAACGCAATAATAGGTGGGTAAGCTCTCAGGCATTATGCAGAGTCACTGTGTGAACGACAGTTTCTATTGTCAACTATGATTCGCTTAAGACTTCAGCAGCGTTGGTTCCTGCCTGTCCAGACAAGGTAGGTGCACTTTGAACATTACTCCAGAAAGACCCACTCCCTCCACACACAGGCCATTGTTAACCACATTCAGGCAAAGAAATTAAACAGCTGATATGAGAAGGTGTCAGTTTTATGACAAACAGGAGAATAGAAGTTATGGAGGATTTTAATTACAAAAGCAGGACAGTTGAATAACCATCTTTAGTCACTCAGTGTACAAAGTTCCTTTTCAGCACAATAAACAAGGAATTTCTTCATCATTACTTCTTTTTATTCATTAATAAATGCACGACTGTAGATGATATTAAGAGTTTAGACCCAATTCATAGATTGCTGTTAACATTATAAGAAACTGATAACTCATGTATGTTACAAGAGTGCTAGTCTGCATTATTCTAAATCAGGCCATACAGTTCTTGAAGAACTAGTCAGATCAGCTAACACACCTGACTTAACCACTTAAAGATGAGCACAGTGCAAGTGTATGAGTTACACCATAGCGATGATGACTGAATTGGCCCAGGCGTAAATTTTCATTACATATTGGATCAAACACCAAAACGGCTCATACGTGAGCTCCCCCTCCAGCCCAGCAGAGAGCCTCCGAAGTTCAGTGTGGCCAGCATCATCCCAAGTAAAGCCAGATTTCCAAAAGCTCCCCTCATTCTTTTTTTAGGATCTAATTAAGATGAGAGACAGACATACATTCTGACCATGTTTTATGATATAAGAAGAATAGAAATCGATGTGAACTGCTGAACGGTTTCTTACCTCCTGTAGAGTAACCGTGTGCATAAACCTCTCTGCTGATAATCCACACGACTCCAAGTCCACTGACCAGACGCTGCAACAGCCACACAAACAATCAGATGCAACAGGACTTGACAGAACGGCTACCCATTGCATGCAACAAGTTGTGAACATTTTTAGCCAAAACGTTGTGACAAAGTTGACAAAAATAATTTGTATGATTATGGTGCAGATACAACGAAAATAAACTTACAGGTGAATGAAAACCGCCAACAGCCAGGCAGAAGAGGAAGGCAGGGTAGGATTCCAGGCTGGTGAGGAGGTCACAAGAGCGACGTTAACATCAACCTGCTTCTTTGTTGTCGATGAAAGAACATGACATAATGCTGCTGACATGGATTACATTACCTTACTATACTTACGTGTTTTGGTGTGCCCGCTGGATGCAGTTGAAAATGTTCCCAGTTTCTGGGTCGTTGCTGTACATCTGAGGATACTGCAAGGCGTGACAAGTTCATTCGTACAGGACAGCACCTTTCAACAGGTAGCCTCCACTGTGCTCCATATTTGAATACTCACGTGCACATTGTACTTCTTCCTGGCTTTGCCAACTTTAATGGCCAGATGTGTAACCATGACCATACTAGCCATGCCAGTCAGCACCACATATCCATAGTCTTTGGAAAGCACAACCATCCTGACAGACCTGGAAAATGAATTAGAAATATATTGTGGCTCATATCGAAAGTACTCATTACACTTTTATTTTGGTAAGAAAGGCAACGCAAGCGTTTCCTCCCCCGGCTAACACATAAAACAAAGTGTCCATTTTCGGACCCTCTAACAACACAATTACCTCGAACACCTGAGGAGAAAATTAGCCGTGCAGCTACCGGCGCAGATAAAGGACGTCTCACAAACGAAAGGTCAAACGAGAAACACCAGCAGCACCATGACTCGTCAGGGCTGCTTTGAAAGCGCACGAATTACAATAAACATGAACACACTCACCTTGACGAAGCAACCAAAGTTCACAGATACAACCCTGGAAAACACCGACCACCGTGAAGTTTCCGTCTGAATATATCTGCATGCGTGCGGCTTACGTAACATTCACGGGGGGGCGTGGCTAACAGCCCACTACTGGGATATCTACGTTTCAATTCAGTTTTATAGCTAATGCGTGTTAAAGGTTAGCTGTAAGACTCGTAAGGATAGACCGAAGCCTTTTTTTTTTTAAATAAGCACATCATTGCGGAAGTAAAGATTCCTCACGCCACACAGGCTTCACATTGACCACAACCCTGTAGGCAAATACTAACACCGACTCATTATATACGTGCGCGTATATGTGCTAAATGTCAGCGATCCAAGTTATCATAGCACTGCTCCACATTTCCTGATTAGTTCCGCCTATCTTACATGCAAACCTGCTCCCCAACAGGACTGACCAGCGTGAATGGACTGTGCTACCAGTAACTTGCAGTTAACTTCACCTCCGGTGTTACTAAAGTTGTACGTTTTTGTATTTGTTTTTTATTTTTTGAAGTAGGGGAGTTCATGATTTTTTAAGTGGGCGGTGCAAGGAGGAACAAAGGACAACACAGGGGGAGGAGGTGCCGGTGTTGTGCCAAAAAGTGATTGTCTGCCAAAAACTGATTTCCGGTATTTGCCAAAAACTGATTGCTCGTATTTAAACTGCTATAAGTAACTTGTTGGGCTATAATATGTGAAACATATGTCAAATGCATCCCTCATGGATGACATAAAGTCATCTTGAGCCACAAACAACATTCGTGTAACAAGGTAGAAGCCGCAATCAGTTTTTGGCAGTGACTTTTATATAACCTTTATTTATCCAGTTTAAAAAAATCTCATTAACATTAAAAATGTCTTTTGTAAGAGTAAGTTGGCCAAGAGGACAGCAGAAATGGCAGCAAATATTACAATATTTCTGTAAAAATATTTTAAGTGGGGATAAAGGACCGGATTGGTTATAATGTAAGTACAATAGCAGAGAGTTGTAAAGATACTTGAAAAACAGATATTGTTTTAATTCTCTATATAACCCCTTTGTAAACCCTGTTCACCGAAGTCTATTTACGAACATACGTAAAGATATTACACATAAAAAATACACAGAAACATTGGAAATCAGTTTTTGGCAGACAATCACTTTTTGGCACAACACCGGAAATGAGGATGTGTAACCAGAAGTTAAAATGGATTGCTGTGATTTGCAAAGCGTCAAAAACAATAGTTTGGGGCTTTTTAAATAAGTAACAACACAATCTTTCTACTTAAGTAAAAGGATCCCTGAAGTATTGAAAGTGAATGTACTCCAACTGACCTTTGATGATTGGATGATGGTTATTAATTTACTGATTGTGTACACAAGCTGGAATTTTTATTTTTATTATTATTATTATTTTGTTAGCCATTGTTTTTCTTTTTTCACTTTTCTTTTTATTGTTATTGTCCGCAAGCCAAAAATATTTGGGGTACAGCATAAAGTCGAGCCTAACTGCCCAGAAGCACGGATTTCTTAAAGGACATAATCTTAGAAAAGAAAAAAGCCCATTTGAAATAAAAAAAAAACAAAACATAATTTGATAACATGAGGGTAGTCTGCTCCTCTTGAAAATCAGAGTTTACGCTACCCGGACACGATTTATGTGGCAACGTTTACTGCAGAGTTAATCCCTTTCTGACTTGGCGTGCCAGACAAAAGTGGGAACCCAGTGTCATTAACGATGGCCCCATTCTTTTGAAGTGACTTATATTAGCCATGTCAGTGAGCCAGCTCACAACAACTGGTGCAGAGCGCAGATTTTCTTGGCTGGAGTGCAGCCACATTATTGTGCCCTGTGATGAGGGGAACAGGGATCTGACATGCCAGGGTTTCTTGTATCAAATATCAGGTCAAGTTGAGGTATGCGCACCACTGTTAGAGGTGTCATTGGTTCAGTGACATTTAATAGTTTATATAGCACCTTTACACAAAAAAGTCAAAGGTCAAAGGCCTCTGTGAATAAGTAACATTTCAACTGCTTTTTGAAAATTTTCAAAGACAGAGTGTTTTAGAGGAGAGCACATTCCAGAGAGTGGGGGGCTGCAGCACCGAAGGCTCTGTCCTTTAAAAGACCCCGGCCTGGTGAGGGGGATGGCAAGTAAGCCTTTAACTGGGGAATGCAGTGTGGGGTGTAGGGAAGGGAGGATAAGACTGAACAAGTACAGGAGAGAAAGAGCATGTGGTGGTTTGTAGGTTAGGTGGGGGTGATGTAAGGCCAGGACTTGTTGCAGGTAAGAACTGTGAGTTCTGAGCTTGTGCAGAGCTAACGGGATATCACTGCAATAATCCAGGCAGGAGGTGATGAAGGCATGGATGAGGGTTTCAGCTGAGGACTCTGAGAGATGAGGTAAGACTCTAGAGGTGTTCTTTAGGTCGTAGAAAGAACTTCTAGAGATGGATCTGATATATGATGAGAATTAGAGCCTGGGCTCCAGGATGGCACCCAGATTGAGAACCCCAGAAAATTAATGACCTTTACCCATGTTAAGGTGAAGGTCAGCCCCTTTCAGGAGTCGTGACTTGACACAAGAGTTCAGTTGTATTGTTTTTCAATATGATAAAGCTGGATTACATCCAGATTTAGATGGCATCCAGGGACTTAATGAGAGACAGAGAAGTGAACTGACTAGAGGGTTTGGTGCTGAGATACAGCTGTGTATCATCAGGATGGCAGTGGAAGCTCAGCCCATGGTGGCAGATAGTCTGACCACGAGGGGCACGCAAACTGTGAAAAGAAAAGGTCCCAGCTCAGAGCCTGGTATTTGGGAAGGACCTGAATTTGTAAAATCCTTGTAGATACTGATGTGAGGATGTGTTGCCAGTTTAACAGTGATTGGATGCTTTCGTGAATATATTTCTTTTTTTTTTATTACTTTGTGTGACTTGTAATACAGGAACACTCAAAGCAGCATAACCTTCACACCAGCTGTTATAACGGAAGAAATTTGTATGTCTGCAGATTAAATAGGATAAATAGGGGGATTCTTCTTACAACACTAGATTTAAAGGATTACAAAAACACCTTTCGGCTGCAGCTCTTTCTTCCAGTGTTTTGCATTTTTCTGCCATGCCATTCTAGACGGTTAAATATAATGATGAATATTTTAGGGAAAACAGAGAGTAAGACAGATGTGCCTGTGCATGACTGTACCTGCTGGAGATTCCAAGAAAACAAATAGCAGAGGTTAGACGTTGTCAGGAATAATGCAAAGCCTGTATTTTGAAGTCTGCTTGCCAATCAAACAAGAACTGGTCCTGCTATGCGCTTTCAAAATAATGGTTCCTCAAAGTATATATGAGATGATTAGATTTTAAAAATTTTTTAAAAAAAATTCTCAATGTTCTTAATGTTTTAAAAGTATCTTCTTCTACCCTTTCTGTAAATATCACATCTAGATATTTAAGCCTCCAGATTTTATGTTTTTATGCCTGCAGCATTCCCTCATATTTCTCATTTGTCATTTTATGCACATTCCCCAACATCTATATTTGGAAATTTGGGGATTTTGTCAAAAAATCAGCTTTGGCTTTGCACAATGCTGGACTGAACTTGCTGAGTTATGGCTTATGTTTGGTTTATACAGTTTTGCTTCCTGTATGATCATAAAAAGAGAGCAGATAAATTTAGACATCTATTTAAAAAAATCCTTGTGCAATAGCTTAAAACTATATAAAAATAGTTACACAAAGACCATTACATGGTTGCTGTTTCTGTGTAACATTACCAAGTTTTCGTCACTAGATGTCCCCATAAAGTCACTAAATATCCTTGACGCAAAACAGCTGTGTGGATTAAGTTCAGTCCACATGGATCGAAAGCGTGAAAAAAGCATTAGGTTATACACAGGCCCACTGTTCTGACACACCATCGCAGGGTAAAAGGCTTCCGCCTGGTTTTGTTGACGTGCGCGAGCGGTCAGCGTTCAGCAGGTTGCTGGCTGTCGACTCGGGGTAGCGCCTTTCACGGACTGTCAGCGGCACATCTGTCCTCCTCCTCCTCCTCCTCCTCCATCACGCCGAGTCTGATTCAGCACTTCAACACCTACACAGAGAACCAAGAATAGAGACAGGGCTCACACTGAGACTGGAAAGAGGAGGAAAAACAACTGCAGCCTGAGACCACCTAGTACCATCTCATCTCAGCCCATCATCTGCTGGCTGTATACATCAGGGAAAGTTTCAAGTGGGTGGGCTGGCTGCCTCTGTGACAGTCAGTCACATACAGAGAAAACCCACGAGATGCACATCCAGGTACACCTGATCCTACTCCTGAGACAGGCTGATGAAAAGTGTGCACGCTATCATCCCCACTGAAGGAAACTGTTTCCAGGGCCTACTCCGTGGATCGGCTTCCTCCGAGGCGTGGACGTCTATCAGCAGAGAATGTACCTTCACCTATCAGCAGAGAATGTCCCTTAGTCTGTAACACAGTCAAATATATTCTCAAGTAATATTCAAGCATGCCATTCAGCGTGTTAGTACGAGCAGCTCGGGAGCAGCTTGGGAGAACAAGAAAACAGAGACTGCTTTAGATTGTCTTCCCAAAGTGACTCAACTTTATTCACAAGTACAACAGTTTATATAGAGGGTAAAATTCATGAGACAGCAGATTATCAGTTTAAACCAGTACAGACCAAGATAAGGCAGCGTCTTCCTGCCCTTGGGTGAAGAAGCATCCTTTGTGTAGTTTATTAGTTCAGCTACAATTGTGATTATCTCAGCGACATATTTTCAAGGCACAAAACGAAGAGTTCTTACATTAGTGAAATCTGAAACAAACCATTTGGCCTTCAACAGGCGTCTAAAAGATTAAGAAACTAATGTAGCTGAGGGAGTGATCTCTGTGGTATTTCAACCTTGTACCAGCCTGTGATTCTCACACATCAATTCTTGGGTCAAAGAGAAAAACACTGAAACAAAGGGGCCTTATTGAATGACAGAGTTTTCCTGCATAATGTCACTATAAAACAATATCCAGTAAATGCTCCCATGGTACTAAAATACCTAACAGTTCCCCTCTTTTATTATTTTTTAAAATAATAACTCAAATAGAAAGGAAAAATCACAAATGTAATAACATAATATAAAAAGCAAATCATAAAATGTAATAGTTCACAACCTAATGTTCAATATACACATCAGGAACATCATTGGTAACATCTGGCACATCCTCAGGATCAATTTGTGCTAATTGCAAATACATTGAAGTAGCTGTACTGGTAGCTATACGGGTTATCATTGAGCGTACACAGGGTATCATGGTTTATTGGTGGTGTCTGTGTTGCTTTCTACTGATTTTAGAGAACGTGACGAGTGTACTAGGTGGGTGTCTTGCCAAGTGGAGCATGAGGTATTGTCAGCAAAATGTGGCTTGCAGAAACGTGAACAGGGTTGCACTTTACAATACGAAATAATAAATAAAAATCCTAAGATTAATGCAGTAGATATGATTAATAACCTAAATATATAAAAAAGACAGTTCTTTAGTCGTCTCCTGGCCTGGTCCCAGGTTCGAGAGATGACAATGGGCATTTCATTTTCTCCATTATCAGGATGAAACGAGTCTATCTTTATTAGGTTAGACATTGTGTGGTACTCTAGGCTTTCTGTTCCTGCTGGATGTTCGAGTACCTTGTTGTTGTTCAGGCGGGGGATCAAAGGGCTTTCTGAGTCTTGGCTCTTTCCGGCGTTGTGTGTTAATCAGTGATTGTGTGTGTGTAGGTGGATTGGATCCGGGCGCTGGCTCGCCTGAGTCGTCATCTATAGGTGTATTGAATCCGGGCGCTGGCTCGCCGGAGACGTCATCTACTTGATCCGACGCCTTAGGTGGTTTGGTGGGGCTGGTCTTAACCCTGCTGGCATGAATCCACTGAGGTTGTCCGTCTGTTAGGATGCTGGTTCTCGTCACTGCAAGTACAGTCTGGGGGCTGGAACACGCGGCCTCCCCGAGTGCCCTTGGTTTTAGCGACTTTACCAACACCGCATCTCCTGGTTTCCACGGATGGGTTGGATCTATGGAAGGGAGAGGCTGAGAGAGACAAACTTTCTGATAGTTATTATTCAGTGTTTCTACCAGGTTATGAACATAGTCAGACAATGCAGTGTCTATGTCCCCTTCCAATAGCGGTGCCCCTCTGGAGGCTGACCATGGTGTTGGAAACGGTCTTCCCATGATTATTTCAAATGGAGATAATTTGGTTGCTGCGGATGGAGTCATTCTAATCTCGCAGAGGATTTGAGGAAGTAGTTTGATCCAGGTCATTCCTGTTTCTATCATTGCTTTAGTCAGGCGATTTTTTATGGTCCTATTCATTCTTTCTACAACTCCTGAACTCTGAGGATGGTATGGCACATGATATTTCCAGTCTATTGCTAGAGTTTTAGCACACTTTTGAATTACTTCTGATGTGAATGAAGGTCCTCTATCACTGTTAATTTGGTGAGGTATTCCAAATCTGGGTATTATTTCATTGCACAACTTTTGACAGACTACTTCTGCAGTTTCTTTTGATGTTGGATAAGCTTCTACCCATTTACTAAATTGGTCCACTATTACCAGTAAGTACTTGATGCTTCCTTGTGCTGGCATGTGTGTAAAATCAATCTGTAATGTATGAAATGGGAAATCTGGTTGTGGTAAATGCTGATGTTTCGCTTTTGGTTTTCCTACATTAGTTCGTGCACATGTTAGACAGGTTGCTAATATGCGTTTTACTGCGTGTGATGTTTTCTTGATTACAAATCTTGATTTTATTGCTCCTATTACCCCTCTTTGTCCGACATGACTCACACCGTGAAAATGGCGGACAAGGATTGGCAGTAGTGAAGATGGGAGGGCAATCAAACCCTCAAGGTTTTTGTATAAGCCGTCTCTGTTATCTAAGGTACAATCATTACTTTCCCAGTAAGTGTAATCTAAGGCAGAGGCTTGCTCTTGTATGAATTTTAGGTCAACATTTGTTTCTAAATAGTCTGGGAGCGTGACAAGTGGCAGCTGTAAAGGCAAAGATAATACTTCCCTTCTGGGTGGTTGCTGTGAGGCAGCAGCTGCTTTCGCGGTTACGTCTGCAAGAGCATTTCCCACTGCTTCGTCTGTGTCAGCCGTGCTGTGCCCCTTCGTTTTAACAACTGCAATTGCCGATGGCAGCTGTATAGCCTGCAAAAGTCTTTGAACAAGGTCAGAATTAGCGATCGGTTTTCCATCAGCAGATCTAAATCCTCTTTGTCTCCACAATGTGCCAAAGTCATGCACCACACCGAATGCATAACGGCTATCAGTGTAAATTGTTACCCGCTTATCCACATGTAACTCACAGGCGCGTATTAAAGCCATGAGCTCTGCTTTTTGTGCTGAGTGAAATGGTAATGAGTGAGCCTCTAGTATGATGTCAGGCAATGTCACCACCGAATAGCCACAAAGAAATAAGTTGTCATTTGGTTTTGAACAGGACCCGTCCACATAAACAATGACTGAGTCTGGGATTGGTGTCTGCTCTAAGTCTGGGCGTGGTGCTGTGGATTCCTGTATACGTGTCATACAATCATGATCGTCAGGGTCGTCTGAACCATCCTGTCGGTCAGAGGAACACAGCATACGAATGAGTAAGTGTGCTGGCGAATTGGGTGTGCTGCTTGCTTTTATAGTGAGATTTGCTGTTGAAGTTAGTGTAGCTTCATAACCTGAGCGACGTTGTGCGGTCATGTGTTGTGTAGTTATGTTTGCTAGAATGGTCGTGACCTGGTGATTGGTGTGTAGAATAGTGTCATGTGAGAGTGTGAGCTTCTCGCAGTCCCTTATCATGATAGAGCAAGCTGCTACTGCTCTCAGGCAGGCCGGCATCCCCTGAACTACTGCTGGCAGCACCTTTGAGTAGAAGGCTACTGGACGGTAGCCACAGCCATGCTCTTGGGCCAATACACCTGCACAGGTTGTGCCGTTCTCTGTGACGTACAGGTGGAACGGTAAGTGGTAGTCAGGCAGACCCAAACAAGGGGCGGAGGTCAGCGCTCCCTGTAATGCATTGAAAGAGGCAGTCATTTCTGTGGACCACAGTATTCGAGGAGGCTTGTCTTTTTTGCAGCATTCACGCAGAATGTGGTCATGAAAAGAACAGTCTGGTATCCACTGTCTGCAATAGTTCACCATGCCTAGGAAAGACAGCATTTCTTTCTGTGTAGTGGGCTTAGGGACAGAGGTCACAGCTTTGACCCTGTCTGTAGTCATAGAACGTTGTCCGTGAGACAGTGTAAATCCCAAATATTGAACAGAAGTCTGACAGTACTGCATTTTCTTTGCTGATGCTTTGTGGCCAGTCTGTTGGAGGTGCTGGAGTAGCATGTGTGTGGCAGTTTGACATAGTTTTTCACTTTCAGCACAGAGGAGGAGATCATCTACATACTGGATCAGAGTACAGCCCTCTGGAGGAGTGAAGCCGTCCAGGGTAGCACGTACTACCATTGAGAAAGCCGCAGGGCTGTCTACCATGCCTTGGGGTAAGCGAGTCCATGTGTACTGCTTATCTCTATGTGTAAAAGCAAATATCGGCTGTGTGTCTATATGCACAGGTACTGAGAAAAAGGCGGAGCACAAATCCACCACAGTAAAATGTGTAGCTGTTGCTGGAATAGATGTCAGTATGCTGGGAACATCTGGGACAATAGGTGGCAGTGGCTTAATGACTGCATTAACTTGCCTTAAGTCTTGTGTGAAACGCTATACGCCAGGTTTGTTAGGCTTTGGCACAGGATTGACAGGAGTGTTATATGGAGATACTGTGGGCTTTATTACTCCAGCTGTTAATAAATCTCCTATGATGATGTCTAAGGCTGCGGCTTTTTCAGCGGAAATGGGATATTGCCTGACATATACCGGTTTGTTGTTTTTCAGCTGAGCATGATAAGGTGTACAGTCAATAAATCCTACATCATTCTCACCTCTTGACCATAATGTCATGTTTTGATATTCAGCTGGCAATGTGACAGCAGAGATAGTACAGTGTATGGGGTAGGTTAGATCTATGTGTTGACATGGTGCAGTGATGTCGTAGCCTATGTCTGAGTTATGTGACAAAACCACTGTTTGGCCTTCACTGGTGTGAGCAGTTATCATGTTGTTGAACAGTGTGAGAGAAACAAATATGTGGCTTCCAGGCATGGGGCTACCTGGTAACGGTGTTTGCACATGTTTTTGACACAGAGTGTGACGTGGGATACCAGTCAGATGGATATTGAGTTCATTCTCCGCTGAGGCGTCCAGCTGACACAGAGGATGTTCCTTCTCCATGGTGTCGGTGCATAGGGCAGAGAAAACATAGCTGTTATCAGTATCTGCAAACATTTCACCCTTTGTGTTAAATGAAATACACAAGTTCATTTTTGCCATTAAATCTCTGCCTAATAGATTCACAGGCGAGTTTGGAATAATTATGAATGGATGATATGTAATTTCATCTGGTTTTGGGCCCCAGCGTGTCTTTAGAGAATGAGTTTTGGGGCATTGCACTAGAGTTCCGTTTATTCCCATGGTGTTGATGCACACAGAGGAAACAGGCCCATTATAGAATTTTCCAGACAGTGAACTTTTAGTGGCTCCACTGTCAACTAAAAAGGAATAAATCTTTTCACCTATCTCTATATCTAACATGGGCAAGCTTTCTGTGTTACGGGACAATTGCAAATGCAGCATCGTGTGTAGTGCTTCACACTGTCCCTCATCATCACCTGGGCCTCCCTATTGTCGGTCCAGTCTTTCGTTATCATATGGGTGGGGATTAAAATGTGGATTATAAGGTTGCTGCCTAAGTGCAAAGGGGCCGTTTCTTTGATGTGATTCCTGTCTGCGTTGCCAGTTACCTTGTCTGTAAGAGCTCTGCTTACGCCTAGTGGCAGGAGCTGGTCCTGTGTTTTGTGGTTGAGACCTATGTGCTGCTGATTTGCATTCCGTCCTCCAGTGTCCTATTTTTCCACAATAAAAACATACGTCTCCACTCCTATCTTTCCTTCTGAAATCTCCCTGCTGCGCTTGTTGAGGGGACGGGGCCCCTGCATACATCATTTTTTCACTTTCCTCTGAGCCTTCAACATCAAAATTCAACATCATCTTAACACTTTTAGCCTTCGTGCTGTTGGGGAAAAGATCTGCACCAGCTTTTGTTTTGACAAGTGTGATAAAGTTCTTTATTTTCATGTCATAGAGATTATCAGTGGCAGTCAGCTTCAATAGTTGTGAACATTCTGGATGAATATTGTTTAAGAATGTTGTTATGAAAATCTGATCATTTCCTCCTTCAGGCATGCATGCCTCATTAGTCCAGCAGTGTGTGAAACGTTTCATAAACACTAGAATGGATTCATCTGGCTTTTGCTTACACATGGTTACTGCATTTAAATCAATTTTATCTCTAGACATTGTGAGCAGAAATCTCTTTAGATTTTGAAAAAAGGCTGTGATTTTGTCATCATTTATCCACAAAAACGAGGTGGTGTTGGCTGCTTGGTCATTTTTAGGGTCTAGTTCCTCTA
This sequence comes from Copadichromis virginalis, assembly GCF_057382275.1. Classification (NCBI taxonomy): domain Eukaryota; kingdom Metazoa; phylum Chordata; class Actinopteri; order Cichliformes; family Cichlidae; genus Copadichromis; species Copadichromis virginalis. Next base: position 27,586,267 of record NC_140635.1, read on the forward strand.
CTTCTTCAATAAGCTGAGATTCAGTCACACCTGGAATTCGTTGACATAATATATATCTATAGTCAGGCCCACCCAAGTGGTGGTATCTGGTACTTCTCTGTAATGCAGAAACAAAGGCTGTAGGATTTTGTAGAGGATCGGGAAGTTCTTTAATGGTTGCTGCTAACTCTGAAATTTTAGGGGGTTGAATGCAACACATGTCCCCTATTATCATGAACGGGAGGGAGGTGCTGACGTCATTAAATTGTGATCCCTGCTTTTCTTTATAACGGGTGTTTTTGTGGGGGCCCTCTTGAGTTTTTTCCTCTTTTTTCTGCTTTAAGTAGTTCCTTATTAAATTTCTGGTGTTAGTTATTGCTTTTGGCACAGTTAAACCATTTGCTACTCTAGTGTGGCGCTGAACATGATTATCTATGACAGAAACGGCTTCCTGCAGTTCGGCTTCCGTACGTTCAGTTAAAGGGTCTTTCATGATTTCCTCACACTCTGCCATTAACTGTTTTGTTTGCTTTTTATGTTCCTGTAACTCTCTTTCTCGTTCAGTGTATTCTCGTTCCTGTCTTTGATCTAGGTTAAACCAGTCATCTTCTTCTGATTTAGGTGTCATTTCAGTGCCTTCCTCACTCTTTTGGGATTCTGCTGTTAAATCAGGATATACGCGCTGATGACGTGCAGCCGCCGCAGCAGCTATTAATTCTGTTTTTTCATCATAAGGCGGCGGAGCCGTAGGTTGAACGGATGGGCATATAAGGCTAGTTTTTTCTGCAGTGGATTTACTAGAGCCTACACTGGCTTGATTTAAAGCATTTACGTCTGGCTCGGGTCCTTTTTTCCATAGTGGTAGCATGCGATTGGTTACATCACGACATTCCATCATATATTTTTTACAGGACTTTTTAATCAGCCTACTTTTCTTATCACAAATAGTATTTAACATTTCTACTGACCTGTTTTCTGGCGATAATCGTTCGGGATAGGGCTCCGGAAATACATTAGGATGCATTAAAGTTATAGTTCTTAAGTTCGAGACGAAATCAGTCACGTAAGCACTTCCGCATGTTCTGGATACGTAATCATGGAAGTCTTCATTGATTCGCGAGCGTGGGTTAAACGTAACCGGAAGTGGGAGTCGTACTGAGCCGCTATTTGTGATTTTATATTTTATTTTTTTCGGTTTTACAGTTAATTTTGAGTTTTTATCGGACCCGTCTAAGGTCTTTGAATTATTCTGACCCATGGTCAGTGATTTCCAGAGGGGTTTAGACGCTTTGAAGGATTTAAGTTAGTTTCTATTTTTGCTGTGGCACACCTGAGGTTACTTGATTTTTTGCTAGCAATTTTATGTTTTTAGTGAGCAACTTCTCACTTTTTAACGAGCAACTTCTCGTTTTATGACCCCAGGCAACTTCCTGTGTCCTTTCTGCTGGTGAGCAACTTCTTAGTTTATGACAGCAGGCAACTTCCTGTGTCCTTTCTGCTTTTATTTTACAAAACAACAGGCAACTTCCTGTGTTTCTATGTGGGCCACTAAATAAGGCTCCTCAGTGTATCCCACTTGTTACTATGTGGGCCACTGAAGAAGGCCTCGTCAGCGTATCCCGTTTCTATGTGGATCACTGAGAAAGGCATAACACAGTCTTATAAAATAAAAAGACAAGTGCCTACCTTCGTCAGGATCCCACTTCTCGACACCAAAATTGAAGGAAACTGTTTCCAGGGCCTACTCCGTGGATCGGCTTCCTCCGAGGCGTGGACGTCTATCAGCAGAGAATGTACCTTCACCTATCAGCAGAGAATGTCCCTTAGTCTGTAACACAGTCAAATATATTCTCAAGTAATATTCAAGCATGCCATTCAGCGTGTTAGTACGAGCAGCTCGGGAGCAGCTTGGGAGAACAAGAAAACAGAGACTGCTTTAGATTGTCTTCCCAAAGTGACTCAACTTTATTCACAAGTACAACAGTTTATATAGAGGGTAAAATTCATGAGACAGCAGATTATCAGTTTAAACCAGTACAGACCAAGATAAGGCAGCGTCTTCCTGCCCTTGGGTGAAGAAGCATCCTTTGTGTAGTTTATTAGTTCAGCTACAATTGTGATTATCTCAGCGACATATTTTCAAGGCACAAAACGAAGAGTTCTTACATTAGTGAAATCTGAAACAAACCATTTGGCCTTCAACAGGCGTCTAAAAGATTAAGAAACTAATGTAGCTGAGGGAGTGATCTCTGTGGTATTTCAACCTTGTACCAGCCTGTGATTCTCACACATCAATTCTTGGGTCAAAGAGAAAAACACTGAAACAAAGGGGCCTTATTGAATGACAGAGTTTTCCTGCATAATGTCACTATAAAACAATATCCAGTAAATGCTCCCATGGTACTAAAATACCTAACACCCACAAACAGATCTTTATATACACATTCTTACATCCACGCAGCTTTTACCCACAGACCCTCCAGTAGTGTTTGAAGATGTAATCACAGCGCCCGTGCTGGCAGCTAAAGCATCACAGGTCACCTTACACTAGGTGTCAACTGTGCGCGGGCTTTAATATTTAATGTCAGCCTTACATTACCTCCACTGCCCAGACCCTTCCACTCCCCACGCTCCATCTCACTCCCGAGCGTGAGATCACTCCGCAGCCCCCCCCCCCCTCCCTTTCAGTGCGCCCCCTTTATTTGGATTCAGTTTCGGAAAGCGAGCGGATGGCAAACATGTAACGGAACAACTGACTGCAAGCAGCAGCGAAGCTTCAAAGGACGTCGGCTTTTTTACGACGTGCGAACAGCTGTCAGCAGAATACACTCAATAAATTCATGAAATTCGAAACAGCACCAAGGCAGCCGACCGTCAAGTCCAGCACAGCGGATGCGCGTCGGATCCAGAACCAACAGACAGGATGAACTGAGACATTACGCGCGAGAGGTTGCCACGGGCACGTTTGGGCTTGACCTCGGCGGAGATCGTTTCTTGGGACAAGCGGCTCGCACGGTGATGATGTATCAATGAAGAATGTCACTGCGACCGACTCTGTCCAAACAGGGTTGATGAAGCCCTCGGCGGTGTCATGCGTCTTGCCCCGCAGCCAAGCGCGCAACCCCTGCGGCTTCTAGTTCTGCTCCTTCTCGCGAAAGCGGTCCCCTCATCCCCGGTAATCTCCACTGGCTGCCCGGACAGGTGCGTGTGTGACGACCAACTTGTGGTCCAGTGCGCTGGGCAGCATCTGACCACCTTCCCGGTCAACCTTCCGCTGGCCACGCGGCAGCTCATCATCTCAAACAACCGTATCGCGGAGCTACCGCCTCTCGCGCTCAACTACCTCTCTGACCTGGTGTACCTGGACTGCAGCAACAACTCTCTGACGGAGATCTCAGAGTCCACTTTTGGGAATCTACGCAAGCTGGCCTACTTGGACCTCTCCTTCAACACTCTGACCCGGATCGAGGACAGGACGTTCGGCCCCTTGGCGAGCTTGGTGATGCTGAGGATGACGGACAATCCGGGGCTCTCCGAAATTCACCCGGACGCTTTTAGGGAGAACGCGGCCCTTCAGGTACTCGATGTGAGCCGAAACAACCTGACGGTCTTCAACATCACCTCCCTGATCGCGCTGCCCGCCCTGCGCTCAGTGGGGCTCAGCGGGAACCCGTGGAGCTGCGAATGCGACAACGAGGACCTGTCCTTGTGGGTCCATCTGGAGGGCTTCAAGTTCCAAGGTCTTGTCAGTTATCTACTCTATTTTTTCTATCAACAAAGAACATCACTTACATTTGCTTTGGTGAGAGGCCCCAGAGAGCCAGTCATACACAAACATTGTTACTCCATTTAATTGTTAGATAATTCTCAGTTACATAAACTGGCCTCCCGATGGAGGTTCTTTCAGTAACAGAACAGCATCCACTAATAAGATCAACAAAGTGCCCGCGCAGCACCTTTCATAAATCCAGCTGTGTTGTATGTCGATAAGCAACAACTTATATGAAGAAGCACTTTAGAAGTAAACAGACAAAGGGCTACTTTAATAGCTAAAAAATTATGGTGAATCTAGAGGCTAAGTCATTGTTTATAAGCTGGAATTACTTCTGTTTAATGTGCAGAATTTTTTTGCTATTATTTGAAATCACTGAATTGAAATCCCCACGTCTGCACAGTTTAACCACAAGGCACTGATTCAAAATCAGCTATTGTTCAATAGCTGATTTTGTCCCATCTTCTGTGGAATATAGTTTGAAGGTCATTTGATTTCGTTTAATTTATCTGGGTCTTAGTCATATGCACATATACATTAGAGCTTCAGGGGCCCTGAAACTTTTGCCTTGTTGGTTGGTAATCGAGATTGGTGTCCTCCTACAAAGTGACAGTCCTTTAACTGTGATATTTTTTGTTTTTTCACACCTTACATAATTAAAATTCTTCGTATAAGACAGAAAAGATGTTCAAACATGATGGCAAAATGGCAGCAAAGCTCTTCCTTTTGACTCCCTCAAGGAAAGAATGACTCTGTGTCTTTCTGAATACATGCAGAGGCTTAACTACTGGATTTCCCTCACACCATGTCACTCCCTGTCATGTCTGCATCTCAATACACACACACACACACACACACACACACACACACACACACACACACACACACACACACACACACACACACACACACACACACACACACACACACACATGCCATGTGGTATCCATGTACACCACAACTCTGCAATGTGCTGTTAGTTTGATGTAACTTCACTCCTCTCTCATCTTTCAGTGGGATGAGACGCAGGTGACAGCAGTGGAGCGTGGCAGCAATCAGACTATCAAATGACAAAGAGGGGGAAAGAAGATAGGCAGGGACCCACTTGATTTGTCTTCTGGCGACTTTACTCATAAATTCTGTTCTGCTCTCTGCAGTGATGAAGGAAACAAGGCGTTTCTTTTTTGTTTTGTTTTTTAAATCTGAGAATGACTAATCAATCTGCTATCAGGCTCCTGCGTTGCAGGCGTGATAAATGGATCATGGCTCCACCATCAAATATTGATCCCCTTTGTTTTGTTGCTGTCAAGCTGATAAATGTGTCCGGTATTCCATCATCGTTCTTACTTTGAGTTATTATGCTCGTGGATAATGGTGTGGATGTGTCACTATGCAAAAGGGCAGCTGCTATTTATAGTGTGATTTACTGAGCAAGAAGCCAGCCATAATTCTAACACCACAGCTATAATACAACTGCCACGCTCACTAAAAAGGCATCCCCTGCTCTTTTCCCTCTCACACACACGCACACATACACACACACTATAGTTCATCATGCTCCCTGTGAAGCTCAGACTGAGTCCAAAAGGAGTCCTGCAAGAGCTGTCCCATTTTCCTGCCTCTCGTTGCCTTTTGTCTAGCTTAATTTGGAGTTGAGTCTCTTCCAGTGACAGCTGCCAGCGAGGGAGAAGGCGGACACATGGATACAAACATTCTCTACATCTACACGCAGCCTTTGGTAAACACTATAGAAACTCACACATACACACCCTCACAGGCGCAGATTTTACACACTGACTGATTTGTGCACTGAGACGTTTAAACACAGACAAAGCATACTTGTGTAGCTGGGGGGTGGGGAGGGGGTTTCTGGGGGGGGGGGGGGGGGGGGGGGGCGTAGAAAAACATTTTAGAGACGGTTGTTTTTCAGCTGCAAGCTCCGGCTCCCAAGCCTTGTTATCGCTTGCCTGGGTCTCACCTGGCTCATGCAACATGGCTCGCCTTGTCTCCTCGGTTTAGGAAATGCATCGAGACCAAGCGAGAGACAGGGAGAGAGGGAGCGAAAGAAATAAAGCCTCAGGAAGGAACCAACAGATTCTCCTCTGTCTCGCCTTCCTGGCTAGATTAGCACTCTCTCAGCTGTTATATAAGGAAAGCGTCTAGAAATAGAGCAGTGTGGATGGGGGAAGGAGAGAGGGAAAGCCCTGTCCTTTGATGTCAGTCCCTGTAGGGGTATAGGGGGTGAAGCCATAAGGGTTTCCTTCCTAGCTGTCAGGCCTCCCCTCACACACACATACCTGCATATGCAAACACACACACGCGGACATGTGCATCCACAACCATTTGCAGATTCAGATTGGAAACTTAAATCTCATGCAGACACATGCATGTACAGTGCATTAAGTGGGAATGCACACTGTACGTATTTGTGTCTGCATGGAGGGCTGTCGGAATTTGAGCAGCATATTGTGTGAACAGTGAGCAGCAGCAGAAGCTTCTGAGAGGATCAGAGCAGACTTTGAATTTTCCCTGCTATTAAGCTTAGAGGAGCAGAGCCTCCTCGTGTTCTTCAGCTGCATGCTCATTTTTTAATCTTTGAGACACATAAGAGCTTCTCTGAGCATAAAAGCAGAGATTTCAGCGCACAGTGAATAATATATTAGGGGAAGCATACATTTCAGTGAGATGGAATTGTCGAGTAGTTTGATTGAAAGCGACGGTATGATCCCTGTCACCCTCTGTCAAATCACACCTCCCACCAACCTGAGCCTGTTTTTATATGTGTTGCCAGTGAGCAAGCGGAATAGGTTTAAACAGCTAAAAGTAATTGAGTGTGAACATTTGAAAACAATTAGGTAAAATATTAACTAAACAGTTGATATAAAAATGAAAGAAAAGCGATTAACAAATAGGTGAATTAGTCTAAAAGACTGAATGTGCAGGTTAAATGCAGAAAGAAGTAAACAAATTCAGCTGAACTATAACAATAAGCAAGTAAAAATGCTGTTGACTTGGAGTTGACTTGGAGCAATTAAAGGTGCAACAATAACGGCTAAACACCTGCATTTAATGGCCTTGTTGATTCATGTGAGGTCATCAGTGAATATGGACGTGGCCGATCTTCATTAATCACAAACACATAAAGAACTGAAAGAAAACAGTACAGTTATCTGTTATAATAACAACTTTCTTTCTTCTTTGTTTTTGGCAGAAATTGGGAATTAAAGAAAACCAAACTGGTTATTAGCCAAACTGTTACTTCAAACATCAGGATTGGCATCAGCCCAATATTTCAAAATCGTATGTGTCTCTTAAAGTAGTTTCATAAAAAGCCAATACTTGGAAAAGGAAGTGTAGATGATTTAAATTCTAGGGTTTTTTTTCATGTCAAGACATAATAAAAATGATTTGGTCCTTAGCAGGTATTAAAATTTGGGAAACACAACCTCAGATTAGGATGTGACATATTACACAATGTCATTATTTGTTTAACAAAAATTAAGCTAAAATGCAGAATGCAGCTAGGTGCCGATAATGAAATGCACTTAATTGCAATGCATTGATCATCAGTTCTTAAAGAAGCGATTGCTGCTGCAGCCAGCAGTCTGGGAAGGTTTGTGCAGCCATGTCTAAACCATTCGAAGTCCGTCATTCTACAGCGGGAAAAATTACTCACAAGTGGAAAACATTCAAGACAGTTGTTCCCAGGAGTGGAAGTCGCAGCATATTTACCTGAAGTTCAAACTGTGCAATGTTTACAGAACCTGTAAAAAAAACAGGAGCTAGATCTCGGACTCTGAAGGCCTCAACTAGCATGTTCAATGTTAAAGTTCATGACAGTACAATTTGACAAACAGTTTGGAAAGGTTGCCAGGAGAAAGTTTATTATCTCTACAAAGAACATGTCAGGACAGCTTAGGTTAAAAAGCTGCATCCGAACAAACTACAAGACTTCTGCAACAATGGCGATATCTGGCGATAATTCACAGTGCCACATTTGGACCAAAACAGCACATCAGCACAAAAGCTGTGGAGGGGTGATGACCAGGGCAACCTTCAGTCACTGCGTCGACCATGAACTCGTCTGTATACCAAAATATTGTAAAGTTAAATGTGATGGTCATGGATTGGCTCAGACAAACTTTACTTATGTCTAATATTCCTGTATAAGTGTAAACATACCATAAATGTAAGCTGTACTTATTTCCTACTTTTCTATTAAAACAGAAATAAATGAGGGACTTTTTCACAGTACTGTATATAAAATGTTTTGACGGTCATTATTATTATTATTGTTTATTGTCATCTAAAATTGTCAGCTGAAATAACACAGAATACAGTAAAATGTTCATAAAGTCAAAGCTTACCTTGCTGAAAGACCAATGATCTCTGCTACAATGATCTGAATTTGCACACAATGACCACCTAATGGATCTTCACCCAAACTGTGCTTAAGGTCAAGGGCAAGATCACATTCATCATTCTCAGTCTATTTGAATTCTTATCAATTTGTCCAATACAGCAAACTATTGGCAGCTGGGTGACCAACTACATACGACATAAAGCTACAAAATTATAGGGTAATACATGAGTAAACGTTTTCATTGTCATTTTTCATAGTAAAAAAAAAGATTTATGAATGTTTTGTTATTTATCAGCGGTTTGTGCGACGAGATCACTCTGTTCAATATTAATGAGATGTTTATGTAAGTGTTGTGCAGTAAGTTTACAGTTATTCTCTGATGGTCATGTCTCGGTTTTCCTCTGTTTGTTAGGGTTGTGTGAATGTTACAATTCCATGGCATGCATCTCACAGCAAAAAGAGTCAGGGTATTTTAAGCATGCTGGTATGAAAATGGGGCTACAGGAAACTGTTCCCTGTGCAGAAACTTCCAAGTCTTTTCATCTCTCCCAGTGGGAATTTCTCCTAGCACAAAAGCTCTGAAAAAACAGAAGCCAATTAAAAACAGTGGCCGCGTGGAGATGCCACACTCTGCTGTGTTGCACTTTTTTGCTCACAATAACAAAAGACTCAACCAGCTTTCAGGATTGTTATCTTAAAAAAAAGGCCTCTCTGGTGAGCTGCTGCAGGGCTCAACACCTATAATGTGGTGTGTTTAATTTTCATTCAGAGGGCTTTAAAATTATAGTTCATGCAGTTTTCCGAAAGCGAATGAACTCAATATTTTGTTAGAATATGTGGATTTCAGCAAGGTCTCAGTACTGTAGTGAAGTCATATCCAGTCCCTGATGATGAGAACCCTTATTATCTGTGGTTTCAAGCAGACACAAAGGCTCAAGTCACTCACTAATCCTGTGCAGGGAAAAGGAATTTGAATATTTCATCCATGATTTTTTCTTTTTTGTTAACATAATGCTGCATCAACAGCAGACTGTGAAGCGCAGGAAGCTCTTAAAGCTTTTGTAGTTTTCTGAAAGAAACAGCAACATTATTATGATGCAATTTGATGCCTTTTGGTTATTTATTTATTTAGAAGTATGAATGTGAATGAGTTTTGGATATCCTCGTCTCAGGATGCTGCCATTTACAAATGTTGAGGAAAACAAGTACAAACATGCTTGAATTATTCAAAAGGCTGCTCTCTTTAATGCCATATGTATGATATCGTACTTTGCATTATGTTACAACTCTCACAGCAAAGGATCTCATAGATCATATGCTAATTAGATGCAAAGGTTTTACACACATCTGCTGTACATAAGTAAAAGTACTGGATGAAGAACGTGTGAGAGAGAAAGAGCTCTGTGACAGACTGGCGACCTGTCCTGGGGGGAACCCGCCTCTCACCCTGTGGCAGCTGGGATAAGGTCCAGCCTCCCTGCGACTCTGATAAAGATAATTGGAAGAGATCGGAGGGATGAATGATATAGTACAGTGGAGGGGATAACAGGAGTTATATGTGTCCTGTCACATTTTCTACTATTTTGTACGTTTTTGCTTTTATTATTTGGTGAAGTTTTTTTTTCTGAACTTGTACGATCTGTTAGAAAGTTGAACCACTGATTTATTGATCATTTTTACCTGTTTTTTTTTTGTTTGTTTATTTGTTGATGGTTCAAGCTATTACGATAAAAGTTGTGAGGTGTTTGTTTACAGTCAGCGAGGATAAGTCGCCTGGAAGTAAAACAGAAGGAGACCGTGTGATGCTGAGGCTGAGGAGCTTGAACAGCTCTGCTGTAATTAGTCCTATATAGAAATCTTGATTTTAAAGCAGCTTTAACCCTCTGACACCAAGTGTCTCATATTTAATACATGTGTTTTCCAGACATCTATGTCATCAGTGTGGTTTGTTTAAGATGAACTGTGAGCAATAAATTGCACAAAAAATGCCAGATGTATCAAAAGCGATACAAATTGAAACTTATATTATACTATTATACTTTTTAAAATTTGTTAGAAGGTGTAATAAATTCTCCAGTTTAAAACAAACAAACAAACAAACAAAATTAATGGTTCAGGCTTTAGAGAGTTAACCACCTTATGATGTATTAATAAAAAGTTAAATTAATAATCATAAAGAAAACAATATTTTTATAGAAAAAGATCTGATGAACTTTCACTTGCCTTGTGTCTTAAAAATGTCACTTAACAGTAACAACATCGCTCGAGCGGTGCCACTCTAGGACAGCTGTGAACTGTCTGTGGTGCGTTTCTTTGATATTATGAAAGAAAGAAGAAAAAAAAGGATTGAGTTCTAACAATAGAAAAATGCTGATATGTTACTTTGTCCCATGATTAATCCTCACCGTTCCTCCTTGGTGTACTTTTGTGTGACAGATGAGGGCCAGACGGTGTGCGGTTCACCTGCTGATACTCAGGGCCGTCGACTGGGGGAGGTGGGCATCCAGCTACGGACGTTATGTCATCAAACACTCGGCTCCTGGGACTACCTTTTCTTTGTTGTCATCGGCTTTGTCATCTTCGCTGCTGGCACCGTGTCGGCCTGGGTGATGGGTGTCATCATGGTGCTCTATGAGCGCTACATCAAGAAGAAAGACGAGCAGCTCGAGATGGACGACGAGGAAGAAAGCATTGAGACAGGCCGTGCTGCGAGCACCAGGAGTGGCCATGACAATGGGAATTTAAAAACTTCACATACTGTTTAAAACAAAAATCCCACCCCTCTCGCCATGGATTCCCACAGTGCCTCCTTTCAACTTCCACGACTGTCTGAGAAGTCTCATGAAACTGGGTCCGTTTATCAGGCTCAGATCTGTTAATGAATGGAACAAGGAATGTGTTTCTATCATTTTTAGTGGGCTTCCAGGTGTTGTTACACACACTGTAGTCGCCATAGTGGAGGTCTCCAGTCCTTGGGTAATACATAGACTATGTATGCAAATATATGACCACATATTTTGTTACTTTATGTGCAAAGTTAGCATTAAAAAAACTCAAAAACAACATATCTCAGAAAAACTCTGAATATGTTTTCACAGAGATATTTCTGACTGATCTTCACATCAGTTTAAAATCAGCTTTTCGAAATTTTAAAGTTTAAAAGTAAAAAAAAAAAGTCAAGACAAGGCAAAGATAGAATCTTAAGCTAAAAGTAACCTACCCCCAGGTTACCTGTGAACTGCGACCTGCACTATAGTAACACCAGTTGAAATAAAGACGGAAAACGTGGCTTACAGTTTGTGCTTTGCTGATGATATTGTTAACACTGAGTAGGAAAAGTGTGTTTTTGTGACTGTAGTTGTAGTTTTTTTTCTCCAGATCAGTTTGTCTTTTTTATTGGTACATTTTTCACTGAATATTCCTCTAAGATGCTTTATTATGGTTATTTTATGGATGTACTGAGGAAAGCTGGATACCAGAACTAAAGATGTTGACGGCTTGCTTGACAGAAACAGAGCTCTAACTGGATTTGTAGCTCAGTGAAGGAGCACAAAAGTATTTTCCTCCAAAAAAGACCTTCACCTACTGTCTACAGCTATTGGCCCATAGCTGTTTCACTGCACTGATATCATAAAAATAAAACTCATTGATAACGTTTATAGGAAAAAATATGTTTTGGGCACAGAAGATCTTGACCACTGTGAAAAATGAACAACACAGACTTTTTTTTTTTATTAAAAGACAGACATTTGCTGATGTTGAAACCAGATGTGACAAGAAAGTGGTGGATCTGAGTGAGAAATGGAGGGACACTGCACACTCATACAGTAATGATTTATCAACCATAAGCCATCTCTAAAGGGGATCATGGTTTACAAACTAAACATCATGCTATATTCAGTAAGAATTGAAACTAGCATCTGAGACCATATAGCTATTATTTTTAAAAAACAAAAACAAACTCTTAATGAAGTCAAAGACAGTGGGAGTTGAAGGGCGGTTTTTGCCATAAATTATTAAACTGCTGAACTCCTGTTTGGAAACCGTGTAGTCGCCCCCTGCTGGCCACGAGAAAGAATCAGGTTTAAGGCACTTTCACATTAGCTTCACCTTTTAGGAACAGAAGCTACATCCATCTTTGAGCAGCAATGCTGAATACATTCAGAGGTTTAAACTTATAAGGAAATTATAGCAAAATAATCCCACTTAAGACATTTAAGAGCTAAACAAATGTGTGTGGATAAGTTTAGACATCTAAGTCGGACAATTATATCTAAGCCATAGTCAAAATATCCATGCATCCATGCATCCAGCTGTCATAGGGTGAGAGGTTGGACTGGCACAGAGAGACAGACAATGGCTCACATTCGCACCTACAGCTAGATTAGTTCTAAATCTATGAGGTAAAACCAACCATCAAAGAAAAAACGTTGCTGTTTGCGTTCCATTGTCTTAATACCAAGCTAGGCTAACCATGTACTGGCTTTATATTTAGTGGATGGATACAAATATGCCTCTCACTCAAAGAAAAAAGAATTAATCTTGTGTTACCATCATTTTTTACATGTCTGGTTTACAGCATTCGCTAAAAAATCCAATAGAAGGAAACTAGAAATGTTTGCCAAATCTTCTGTAGTAACTATAGACCCAGTTCAAATATACAAAACATTTTCCTAGTATTATAAAATGCACAAACACTATTTGGTTAAACCATACAGCCATCTTATATAGAATTGTTTTGTTTACACTGACAGTTTTCTCAAGGACCTCCATGATGGCACTAACCAAAGCAATACAATTGTGACACAGCTCGAGCTCCTCTGTGTAACATTATAAATGTCTTGTTGTCGCTCCACCCACAGGTATGACAGGAAGGAGAGGAGGAACTCCTTTTAAGGAGTGCATTTATCCCCGTGTATGTGACAGAGTGTACGATGTAGCTTTATGTGTGACTCTGCACAGTGAGAGTGTCAGTCCGTGCACTGCTGGGGCATGATTTTGTACTGTAATCCATCTTTCCCTTAATCATTAGCCCAGAAACAAACTGCTGTGGCCGTATTTGTGTTAAGGTTCTACAGTTGTTGTGAAGTGGAGAGAGCCCACAAATGCCAGCTGCTGAGATCTGTTTTGGCAGTGGGCCCTGCTGGATGGCGAGCAAACAGGACAATGTGATAAGTGATTTCTACTCTGTTGGGTTGGAGTGCAGTGTCCTATCTACTTCTGCATGCACTGTTAATGCACCAAAAAGCCTTACAAGGTGTGTATACGTTCATTAAAGAATGAAATAGGATTTCCTGTAACATACGAAAACATCCTATTTGTGATCATTTCAAAATGCTTAAAAAAAACAATTCTTTGTATTTTTTTGGTGACTGAGTTACTGTGCAAAGACAAACATTATTTATGCCCAAAATAGCAAACATGAACACTTGCTGTGCTTCAGGTTTCCATGTCACAAACCTTCCATGCTTTTAATACTTATCTGGAATTGCTCTCCATTGACCCTGACTTTAGTATCAACTTGCTTCAACCGAGACATCAGTCTGCCTTTTGTATGTGTACTGTTCCTGTCTCAGAATTATTCATTTGATTAAAGAAAAAAAAAAAGCTATGACAGACATGCGAAGGATTAGATCAGATACTTTTTTCCTGTGTTTGAAGTCAAATGTTTAGATGTATCCAAGTATAACATATCGCAGAATTGAAAGCAAAGCAGAAAAGAAATACTTTACTGAAGACATTTTGAGACACACACACATTAAATCAAATTAACGAGAGCCAAAATATATTTAGCTATACAATACTTTGTTTCCATGGCTTTGGGTTTAATTTGCTATTCTGATAATGTCAAGGTCGACTGAATGTGGCAGGATTTGTGTGCCGAAACATGTGAAGGTTTTTTGAACTGCAACTGCACAAACTGATGCCTTTCTGTAATGTGATCTACATCTAATAGTGAGAAACCTTTCTTCACACATTTACTGGCACTTCCAGTCACATATTCTTGTGAATTGTCCAAAAAGAAAAAAAAAAGGTAGGGTTTTATATTTTATGTGATGAAATGAATGCACAATAATAGCATATTATAAACACAGTATTTATGGATGTGTCAGAGGTGGTGTCACAGGTATTTTATTTTTGGTCACCACAGGCCTTTCACGCGGCAAACACATGGCAGCGTTTGATGTACAAAGGTTTTCTTGTTGCATCCTTAAGAGCTATTAAAAGAAGAAAGCAAATATAAACCACAAACATAAGACAGTCAGAAAATAATTCAAATTTTTTGTTGCTTGTTTTCTCTTGAGAGAGAGAGAGAGATGATTGGAATTAATGCTGACTCATAACAGTATATATAATTATGCATGTACCGATGTTTTGATTGGTACATGCATAATTATATATACTGTTACTTCAGCAGTATGCTGAGATGCCTTCAGTCCTGTGCTCCTGATTGCTTCTATGGCTTTGGGTGGAATATTTGCATGGGTTCTGTCAGTAATGCATTGCTTAATGTGCAGGTCTATTCAGGTCTCCATACTAAACTCTCATGTATACACATACATACATAAACTCGATCATTTTGACTGTGAGCCTGTGTTAGTTTCTGCTGCAGCTTACTGATTAGGCCATGCGATGCCACAGGCAAGGGTGAGGGTGCAGACTGGAAATAGGATAGCTGATTGCCCCAATTCATGTCAGCACAGTGACACACATGAAATGACAAGGAAAACCCACGTCTCCCTCTCCTAATACACGTACACGCTGCAGTTGCTGTTCGTTTACACAAGGTGAAGGTTTGCAAAGCTTGGTTTTGAGTAATAACAGCTTCCTGTTGCATAGCACGTGAATGAGCTGAATTTCAATATTTAAGTGGATGAAGTAAAATGGAACATTTTGCACTTGTTACACCCCCGTGCTTCACGGTCAACCCATACTTAGGCACACGTATGCTTAAACACACAGAGACAGAAGCCTTGGTTCTGCCTCTAATTTCCCCTTGGGGTAGAAAGACTCTTATTAACACTGATTCTGACAGCGAGTACAATAGTATTGTTTCGCATCACAAACAAAATTGATATAATTTGCTTTCTTTCTGATGGTAAAATAAAGTAGAAAGCTTTCTCTTGTCTATCTGATGAAAAGCCAGCAGGTTATTAACATAGCATAAAAATAGGGGAAGACAACTAGCTTAGCTCTTGGAAGGAAACTAAGCTGGCATAACACAAAGGTAAAAATTTAAGTGGGTTTAAAAAGTGCTAGATGAGTTGATTAGTTAACTTTGAAGACCAGCAGTTTTTTAGTGTATGATGGTTACACACCAACTACAACTGCAGCTACATAGCACCAGAACAGGTGTTCAAAGGGCAGAGTGGTAATGCAAGAGAAGCGATTCTTTCTATTCACAGAACCATAAAAGGATTTAAAAGCTGCCATTTTTTATTTTATATAGGACTGCAGTGCTCCTTTAAACAAAAACGTAACATTCATTTGGCAGGTTGGGTTAGGGTCGCTGTTTCCTTCTGGTTCCACGTTAATCTAAGTTCAGCAGCAACTGGCTACAGCATCACATTAACATACAAACCTGAGGGGCAACAATCATTTGATCTGACCATTGGCAAGTTAGCAAGTAGTAAGAGCACATTTCCCAAGATGTTGAACTGTGGCTTTGAAATAATAGCAGTACTTAAGGCAGCTGTGGTGCTTGCGAATGGATGTTTGTTTTCATTTTCATATCCCATCATTCAAAAGCCAAGCTGAGGCAGTGGTCAGGATGTGCTCCAGGACAGAGATGCGCCCAACTGGATATGGTCACATTACAGCTGTGACTGCGAGCCAGTTCAGTAAATAGACAAGGAAATGCACACAGCTACTGGACGCAGAAGCTCCTGCAGCCCTGCTTCCTGCTCATATTTTTGCACCATTGTGTGCACCCACTGAGCTGGAGGCAAACGGGCCAATGTAAAAATGCCTGCAGATGGGAGATGTGACATGAAGTAAGACTGGCTCTAACCGACCGTAATAGCCCTCTGACACATCTACTTACAAACATGTTCACTTACACACAGTCATGCACACACACACATCAAATTGGAAAATAATCCTTTAGTCATGGAATAGTGGAATGACTTAAACTGAACTTGGAGATGAGGGGGATATTTCCACGGAAGGGTGGAAATCTGGTGTCAGTGTTACAGCTGTTATGTGAGAATTTCATCATTAATCAGACCCAAATTAATGTTAGCTGAGACAAATCTGCGATACATGCTGTACGCCTGTAAAGAAAATACTTTAACGTATACTGAAATGCATTTCTTTTGCATGCATTTGTGAACACACGAAGGCTAAGGAGGGTTCTTGTTTTATACTCCGAGTTACTTTCTGACCACAGAAGGATCAGGATCTGCAAACACTGGTTTTCCACCAGTTTTGCTTCCCTCATTTCCTCCATTGTGATCTCAGTACATTCTCAAAGCAAATTATTTGTGTCGTGGGATTTGTTGCAAAATAACATTAATGTTTGATTTGATTTCTGTCACATGCAGTATATAGTATATATTTTATTGCAGTATATATTCTATTGGACTCAATATTGACAACTTCTACTTATCCCTTCCTTGGAAAGAGGCTATTGATTGATTGCCTTCACTTGGCAAAGAGGAGGATGGTCCTGCTGCTGTTACACACTGTATTTCCACACAGGCTCAGGGGCCTGCCAACTCTGTATCCTTCCCCAGCAATAAAAGGTCATTGGAGAGGAGATGGTGTGTCCTTTTGTGCGTCACAGTTCTGCCTGGAGAAGTGTTTTTTTCTTCTTTTTTTTGTTTCGCCTTCTTAGACGTCTCCTCTCCTCCTCTTCTTTTCTTGAAACGTGTTTTCTTCCGCTCTTGCTCTGTGGGTATGTAGAAGGCTAGCCGGTGTCTAATTAGCTTCCAAGTCAAAAACCTGTAAAGCCAATAGGCACATATGCACTGCAGAGACCGTCGCACACAAGTTAATAGGCACACAGACATTCGCAGCTGGAGATGTGTTGCATTTTACATTAGTGTATTCTGGGCACCCAGGCCAGTGCACAGTTGTTTTAATCCAACGGAGCTGGCTGCACAAGTGAGATAACGAGATGCTTACTCACACTAAGCTCCAACTCAAAAGCAGCACAATGGTATTTCAGACTGAGACAGGCACTTTGCAAACTGGTCTGTGGTATTTTTTGCACATACAACTGGCATGAAAGGGACTTTAATTTTCATTTGACTGGCTCTGTTCCTCTTATCTCTTAAATGTCACTTTATCCCTCCCTTGCTGTATTTGTCTCTTAAATATTTTGGCCATATGGCCAGAAATATCTGCACCTGCCATTTTCCCTATTGACGTGCCTATTTCTAGCTTTTTGCCAATCTCCACCCTTCTCTCTTTCTCTGAACAGAATACTTTCTTGCTGTCTGATAAATACCAACAATGAGTTAAGCTTAGCTTAATACAAAAAAGCTTCATATCTAATTCATATGCTGTACATTAACTGCTTCTAGCACTGATAGTCTTGCAAATTTTTGCTTTAATACTTCAATTTTTGGAGCAAATGAAATAATGTAGTGACCTTCAGGATTGCTTGCACTGTATGTGTGTGCATTTTCACATCAAAAAACACCTCTTGGACATCTTTGCACAATACAGCTGCATTCAGCTTTTATGCTCCTTATATCTGGAACAAACTCCCAGAAAGCCTCAGATCAGCTGAAACACTCAGTTTATTTAAATCCAGGTTGAAGACTCACCTGTTCTCAGCTGCATTTGAATAAAGCACCAAATCCACACTTTTAAGCTTAAATTTCAAAACTTACATTTAACTACTGATTTTATCTATTGTTCTGATTTTATCTGTTTTGATTTTATATACTGTTTTGTTTGTTTGTTAATTAGTTTGTTTGTTTGCTTGTTTTAATCAATTTTAAATCATGCTTTTTATTTGTTTTTGTTTCTAATGTCTCTGTAAAGCACTTTGAATCACCTTGTTGTTGAATTGTGCTATACAAATAAACTTGCCTTGCCTTGCCTTACACTCAAGGATAGGAGTCCAGGCACATTATGAGGCTGGAGGTGAAAGCAACTGAGAGACACAGGGAAGGAGTTTCAGGGATCAAGTGAGGGTCAAGGTTGGCATGCCCAAAAGGTACTGTGTCCCTGTACTTTCACAGTAAACAGTTAATAGTCTTCAAGTTGAATCAGTATTAGCTCCATAACTTTGACACCTGAATGAAGAATCTTGGGCTCGAATCTTCGGAGACACCTGGGTCAATTTTGAAACTCCAGAATTTCTGTATTTCAACACTTGACATCTAGCAAACACTATAGTCTACCATCAGTGATATATCACATACACTAATTTTGCCTGACAGAATCACGTCCATTTTTAATTCAGTCAGCCCAGTGAATACAGTCATTCAATTGTGGATTTGACTTCTGTTAATTTCTTTTTAAAAGAATCATGAACCCCTTTCCGTCTTTACTTCTTACAAATAGTAAAGATAATCAGTCACTTTAGGAAGCTCTCTTTATAAATAATCCTCTTACTGACTTCTTGTTAATTAACCAAATTAGACTTTCGTTGGCCCTTTCTCAGCTTTTTTTCTTCTTCTTTTTTACAAACCATTTCCATGTTTTCCCCCTTGCTTTTGTCCGTTTGATATCCTTCTGTCTGCTTCTTCCTCGTGTCACTTAAATATTGATAGGTTCCTCGAGCAACAGAAAGAAACTTTAGACCTGTAACAGTGCACAGCGCTGTTGTCCTTTGGCTCGGTTCTCTCCAGTCACTTTAACTCATCACACGCCGTCTTTTCCTGTGTGGAAGTGGAGTTCTACGCTATCGAGTAACAGCACAACTGTAATAAAAACCCTCGAAGGAAGTGCTGTTTTTCCACCCTTCTCATGACTTGAACTTCACACCTTTCTGGCTGTTAGCACTTAAACTTTTAACACAGGGCTGCCACTGTGAGTTTAAAGTTTAGAAGGCGAGTCTGTGTTAAATGCTGCCTCTGGATCAGATCTGGTTCCCGTTTTCAAGCGTACAGAATAACCCACCACTTCCAAGGAAATGAGAAACCTGGCTGAATCACAACATGCAACATTATTTTATTTTTTAATAAATACTTTTAAATGCCTGCTGGGATTTTCTTTTTTAAACAGGTGAATCGAAGCAAATTGACACTTAAAAAGTTGAGCAGCCTGGTAATAGTCAAATATTCACGTGAGCTTTTTAAATTCACTTCTCAAAAGGAATTATTAATAGAACAATTTATAATAGACACTCTCGATGCGTACAAGCAGTTCTGTCTTCCGGCTGTATTACATAAAACATAATGAATTCAGAGAGCCAGAGAGCGACAGTGTGCGAGAGAACAGAAAAATAAGAAGAGGAGAGAAAAACAGATAAACAGCAGGTTAAGCCTGCTGGTACCTAGCCACTTATCACACGATGACCTGGAATCTGTACATTTAGTGCCTAAATAATTTACACAAATACACATTAAGGGCAAAACAGTCCAAAAAATACAGTACTAAAGCACCCCCTAGTGACAGGTTTTGAAATTAAAACCTTAAGTCAATCCATTTTTAGCTGCAGTTCATTTTATTAAGCTTCTATGCTGTTCAGCCCATTATCAATGTAGACTAAAAACAGTGCACATGTCAAAGTAGAACATTCGCTCTGTAAACAGCAACTCTGGTTTCAAAGTAAGTAAACAGTTTAAAAAATAGATAACACAAATAACTTTTTACATCAAGCAAATACACTGTCCATATGAAATAAATATTATGCATTACGTGGTTTATTCTATTAAATATGTTTCCAGATGATTAGTATTAAGTGTCTGCACCTTGATACTGCCTCTGCTTTCTCTGCAACTATATATCTAGCGTATTTCAGATATAGCTCAAAGATAGCAAATCAAGTAAAATTCTTTTTTTAACACTTCTGTCAAGAGCGTTGAGGTGCCGTCTGATTGTTGAACGCTCCCGCATGAATCTGATGTTGCTCAACCATGCTCAAGACGCTGTCTGATAGTCCTTTAATGTCACTGTGTGTGCTGGGATGTGCAGCCAAAGCTTTCAGAAGTTCAGTCAGGCCTTCCTTCTCCAGCATGCTGCTGTAGTGTGAAGCTGGATGGATTGAGGAGAGGAGAAGCGATAAAAAGATGAAAGAGGGATAGAGCTCAAGACTATTAATAAACCAAACGGCCTATAAAATATGATCATATTTTTGCATGAATAAAACAATTGTTTCAGATCAACCCATCACGCCGATAGTGTAACCGCCCTTGGATCCCCACAGCTGTGTTTGTGTGTGTGTCTTACTGTTTTGAGTGCAGACCAGATGTATGGCCCAGACTGCCCACAGCTGCACGCCTGCGGGCTGACAAGTTTGAAGCAGAGGGCAAAAAGGATGGAACGACCTGAAACATGGACATCAAATAACCCAGTTTTTGTTTGTCCCAGATGCAATCCAGCTGAGTATGTGAGCTAAGGTGATGCAGAAAATGATTCTCAATCACATTTAGGACGTTTTCTTGTGATGTCTGAGCTTTCTGTAGCAATTGTGGTAGAATTCTAGTGGAAAGACAAGTTTTATAACACATAATTACCAGGTCATCTTTTAAGACTTCAGCTATCAAATTGTGCCCTGGCTGGAGAATTCATACAGCTACAGCAGAAGGGTTATTATCACTAAGAAAATTTAATGAATGCCAAATGGGGAAAAGTCATTTTATCTAAAACGCTGAAACAGTGGCGTTGGTATAGCTGCACCATTGAGAAAACAATGCATGAATTATATTAAAGTTGCAAAATCCAAAAGTATCAGAGATTGTCAGTAGATGCAGCTGTGCTGTCATATGAGAAGCCTATATGATATCCTTCCTGAGTAAATATACCTATAGGCATGGTTTAAAAGATCCTACATGACCTCCTTCTCAAGCTACTGTGTTCACTAAACTTGACCTCTGACCTTGAAGTCTTACCTTAATCATGAGGTCAAGGCTGCTGATATTCAAAGCTATCAGAGAACCTTTTCTCGAGTTATCATCACTGCTGCCCACCTGGTTAACCCAGTTAATGCCCCAAGTGTTTCAGGCTGAGAGGTAAAAACTGTTAAAAGGAACTGTCCATGGTGTTTAAGATCAGGCTTGTATTCCACTGATTAAACTGGTGAAAACTGTGCAAATTTTGTGTGATCTAAAGAGAATGTAACATGTGTAACCTAATTAATGGGGAAACTGTTTAAATAAAGTGTTATTCAGCATGTAGCTCATGTCTGATGTCAAACTGAGACTAGTTTTATTCTCTCTTTATATATTTCTGTTCTGTCTTTGCTATTCTCTCACCTGTAAGACACCATCTCCCTCTCAAGATGGGTCCACGTCATGATGGAATCGTGCTGCCGAGACAGAAAGGCATATTCACAAAATGTGGTAGATCTTACATGAAGAGCAGCATTCAAAACACACACACACACCAGCTGCTTCAGTACGGTGCTGCGCAACTCATTTTCCAGGGTCCAGGCATCTGGTCTGGAAGCAAGGTGCGCCAGTATCCCCCCTGCAAAGTAGCGAACCCCCACATCCACCTGAGAGTCCTGCAAGAGGCTGAGAATGTGCTCCAAAATGTCCTCCTCCATCAGATCAGCCTGCAACTCCTCCACCTCAGCAATGTTGTTCTGCAATTCAGGGAGACCAATTATAGCAGTGACTGCAAAAACATAATATAAAAGGCAAGCATAACACAGGAACTGTTTTGTGTATGATTACGGCTGCCTACAGATGACTTCATTTAAAAGTATATACACTACCCACCAGAAGGCCAAGAACTTTCTGCTGAATAGAAGGTTCAGTGTAGTAGGACTGCAAAGCAAAAGGGAACAGCATGAGAGGAAACATACACTCTTATGTTAACGTCTCTCTTTGTGACGTTCATTTTTAATCAGTGTGTCTATTGCTTTATTTTCTGGTCTCCTTTACCTCCAGAACCTCCTCGTACAGCTCCAAGCCCCGGCACTCAATGA
Source organism: Copadichromis virginalis (assembly GCF_057382275.1). Classification (NCBI taxonomy): domain Eukaryota; kingdom Metazoa; phylum Chordata; class Actinopteri; order Cichliformes; family Cichlidae; genus Copadichromis; species Copadichromis virginalis. Next base: position 27,608,431 of record NC_140635.1, read on the forward strand.
AATTGCGCGCTGCTACTGGCATTTCATCCGTCAGGTTCCACAGAGCACTCAGGGCAAACTTCAGAGTGGAGTCGACAACTCCAACCATGGCTTTCTGCTGCACAATAGCCAGCAGCTGCTGTTAACAGAGACAACAAGAAGAGGAAATATGGCACCGTGGAAAAGCACAGAGGGGGAGAGAAAATGGGAGATTACTTTTTTTGTAGAATAAATAAATATATAGGAGAAATATTGTACACATAGCGGGAACATACTAATGTGTAGCTTTAGACATAGAGCAAAAGAGGATAACTAAGTGTGGAGAGCAAGACGAAGTGACTGAGAAGCAGAGAAAGAGCAAATTGAGGCGTAGGCGTGCATTAAGCGATGGAATGACAAGGGCATCGAGTAGAGACGTGTATGCATTAAGTAACTGTAAATGGACAGGTGAGAAAGACGGCGAGGGAAAGAGAAACACAGGGAGAGAATTAGAAATAAACCCGTGCTAAGCCGGTACCCTGAGAGCCTTAATGTACCTTCATTATAAAGATATCCTTGCTGAATTGTGCCATCTCCTCTGTGGACAACTGCACATAAAAACAAATGGATGAGTGCTTCTTTTAAGGGTGTTTTATCCATTCTTCTAAATGTCAGTCTAAAACAAAAGGGTACTTTTATCCCACAAGAAAATTGTCCACATTTAACTGGACTAAATGAAAGCATAAAGCCGCTCGCTGAAATAAGTGTCAAAGGGTTAGCTCTCAACAGGTAGGATTAAAAGGTGCCACCACTATTTTCCAGCAGCAGACTAATGCACAGTGAGCGAGAAAAGTCTTGACCTTGGCCACCAGAATGGAGATGACAGCCACAGCCATCCTCTGCAGGGTCGGATCCTCGTGGCTGCTCAGCCAGTTAATCACCAGCATTGCCGCTAAATACCTGAAGCACGATAGCAGCGTGGATATAAGGAACACAGTATTACAAAAATACACCAGTGATGCACAGCAAAACCTTGTGAAAAGTTCACTGCTTTGGTTTAACATCTGGAAGAACTATTTCTTTTGGCAGTTGCATTTCAGAAAAAAAAAAAAAAAAAAAACCCCACACAACTCAGCTGGATTCCAATCTGATGGAAAAACACTACACTGCCACTCTATGCGTGCACTGATTATTTTGGCTACTGCCAGACCAATGGACTCAAAGATCATATTACGACTGACGGAAAGTAAACTAACTTGTCAAAAGGAACCTCCTGGAGGATGTAGTCACTGCAGAGGGCCAGCAGACAGTTCTTTTGCACCTGGAGAGACGGTAACACTTCATGAATTGAAGTATGGGGTATTATAGAGCAACTACAACTACAGTCAGGATTAGGTCTTAATTCTGTCAGGAATTAAGTTGGATTCTGGTGAATAGCAACTCAGCTAGAACAAAACCATTGAGTGCCACCTTTTGCTGGTATACAACTACATGATATCATGATTCTAAAATCTGATGGTGGCTTTCACAAAGGATGGGGCATGCACTGAAATCCATCCATTACCTGAAATAATGGTTTTTCAGTGCATCCATTATCTTCAATAGCTTGCACCACGCAACAGCACTTTGCTGCTGCGCAAAGCAAATGCACAGCTCAGGAGCATTTGCGGGTTCAGCATCTTTCAACTTTGACCCATGCTTGCTGGGAAGCACACATTGCTAGTGGAAAGGAGGCTATGACCTGGCAGCAGGTAGGGAAGGCAAAATGAGGAAAAGTTGATATCATAAGTCTGAAATTTTGGCGTGCACACACATACACACACTCTCACCAGAAGATTAATACAAAAACCTTTTGTGGAAAACAAGTTTCCATCCCAGTAGAGACGCCAAGTTTTTAAACTCCTAAAACACCTAATATTAGTAGTGAACCCAAAGGCGAGTAGAGTACATGCCACATCCTGAGTGAAAGCCTTTGAGGCACTGAGCATACTCCTGACCTGCTGGTGGTTGGGGAAATTCTTCATGGTGTTTAACAGTTGGGTGACAGTAGAGCTGAGCAAGCTGATGGGCATGGCCTGTGCCAAGTCCTGAGTGGTCAGGTTGAACACACACGCTGTGGCGACCAGGTGGATGTGCAAGGAGGTGGGGTGCCTCTGCATACCACTCACCACCAGCTATAGGACAACAAAATATCCATTATATTAGTGGTGCCCAACATTTTTTATCTGAAATATACTCAGAGCACTGTCACTGTCTTTTATAAAAAATAAAAAAAGCACCAATGTTCATTTGCACTTATTTTAAACTGAACGATAAACCCTTTCAGCTTATTTCTCAGCTGTAATCAGCTAATTGTTTTAACCATCATCACTATAAGTTCACAATGTCAACCATTCACTACTACTCTGAGTTCGACTCATTGTAACAACTATTCATTTCACTTGACACTTAGTGACCAATAACTTTACATTACTTTAATCCATACTTTCACATTGCAATTTAAACTTTCAATTCATAATCTTAACTACAGTTTACCTGTTACTTTTTTCAAAACTATTTATTAATTTTTATTCATAACTTTAGCTAGCTCTAAAATTATAAATAAATAGCTAATAAGACTAGCTAACACAAGCGGCTAATCATAGCTAGCTACACACTATGCTACGAATATAACTGCTAGCCATATTTAAATACTTCATAACTTTGCATTAAGAATTTCATGTAGCTAATTTATTTTACTCAACCACATTAGCCTATAGTTTAACTGTAACACTTCACCAAACTATTATACAGATATTTACTAAAACTTTTAGCTAGCTCCTACATTCCAACTCTTTATCGCTTTGGTTTAGCAAAAAAATTAAAATAGCTTACATACATTTAGCTAATTTTTATATTAATGATATAATTTTGTACCCAATTCTTTGATTCAATTTTTGTTTTTTGTTTTTTTTAGGTCAGTGTTAGCAGTTGTGCTAATCTTGCTATACTTAAGGATCTTGCAGAAGTACTCTCTGTGGTACTGTATCTCATTTGGGAATCATTTTGTAGATCATTATTACACAAGCATGTGTTTTCGAAAAAGTAATGAAAGCAATATCCAATCCGCATGTTCTTTTGTTCAATTCTCAGCTCTATTCAACCAATTCATCTATACAGTTGGACTGTACTATTTAACATCAAAGCTGTAATTTAAACTGCCTCACCACCTCTTCTCTTCAATATCCACAATTCACAGGACATTAAAGCTGTAAATTAGGAAAGTGGTTTAAAACACCAAAGAACCAAAGATTTTTGAGAAAAAAAAGATTCTTTATATTACTTTTTTCTTTATTTCAATAAATCATGTTTTAGTACTTTGAGATATGGTGTGAATGTTTGCATTGGTCTCTGCATATGCTGTTTCTCTTGGCAAGGTCTTAGTTAAAAAAAGGAAATGCTAGTTTCAGTGACAGTACTGTTTTTTAAAAAGAAATTAATGAACAAGGGAAAAGATCTCATACAATGGAGAACAAAGGGAGATACTACAGTAAAATCTTACTCATGGTAAGTTTTTGCTTCTCCTAAACTGAACAAAATAGCCAACTGATTTTCTGTTACCACCCAATCAAACAAATCATTCCACAGGTTTACTAAAGACATGTCGGGAAGCAATGCAGACCACAACACCTTCAGCACATCTGGCTGTGGTTTGTCAGTGTCAGTGGTTAGACTGTAGAGATGGACAAGGGCCTCTCGTATGAAACACTCGCGGTCTCTGTACCTTCTGAGTGCCTCACACACCTGGTTCTCATCAGCCTCTCCTGTTACCTGGACACACATTCAGCAGCATTACAGAGAGAGGAAATGCAGTGGGAAAATTCAGAAAGAGTACAAACAGATCCTCAAGTCAAAAATAAATGAGAAGCTTGTGCAGTAATCAGGCTTGTATTTCTACCATTGCTTTCCCTGGGTAGTAAAAGATTCTTACTTTTAGGCTTTTCTGTGTAGAAAAGAAGTCACAGGAGCTAACCCCAGTGGCTAGCAGGCCCAAAAAGACCAGTCCACTTCTGGATTCCACAAAGCTTCTGATTGCAGCTTCACTGATTCTCTTCCGACCAGAGATATCTAAAGAAACTAGTGATGGGAGGACCTGGGGACTCCCCTCCAGAAGCTGCCGCACTGTCTCATCTCCATCTCTTCCATCGCTGTCATCTACAGAGAAGTGGTCCTCTGAAAAGTCCAGATGCTTGAGAGCATGAAGCTGGCTAAAGACAAAGAGCAGCTGGGCAGGGGACATATCCAGGTGCCGCTGCCTGTGGGCAATAAGGGATCTCAGGGTGTTTTTGCACTCAAGAAGTGCAGTGAGCTTAGAGATAGCACTGCAAGAAATATCCAGCGTCTCCAGGTGAGGGAGATTGCAGATATCCTCAAGGGCAGCATCATTTAGGTCTGTGTTGGCAAGGTTTAACATTCTAAGGCCCCGCAAGGAGCTGAAGCCAACATGGATCCCACCATTTGCCTCTAAAGACTCCCAGTCCAGACGTAAACCGCTGAGGGACAACCTCTGCAGGCTGGATCTGCATTCTGGGTTGGAGGCCAAGCCTGAGACAATGTCAGCCCCAGTAAGACCACCAGAGACCCAGGAGGCATCTAGTTCCAGGAGCCGGTGAGGGCAAAGAGCCAGGCGGAAAGCTTCTGCAGACAGTGGGCAGCTCTGAATGGAGGCTCGGCGCAGACGGAGTTCTTTGCAGCTTCGGAAAATCCCAACAGTTGTGTCATTCAGTATCTCTTATGGGAAGAAACAAACATAGGGATATTGTAGGAAAAAGAAGCATCGGTTAAGCCATATTTATGTTTGTGGAATATACCTTTCCTACTCTTGCAATATGACAAACTGAAACCTCTGTTTACTGCGAACTAATAAATCATTTCACCTTCAATTCTTTGGAATAATTTTTCTTTCCTTCAGTTTGCCAAACAACTGCGACCACTCAGTAGCGGTAGAAAATTGATGTTTGCAGAGCTGTTTTATTTTCTGACCTACCTTTAGCTGCCATGTGATTCAGAAGCTGGTCAGCAGTCTCCTGCGGGAAGACCGGGGCCCAGATGAGGCTCATGGAGCCGTCTGCTCGCATGCTGCACAGAGAGCTCAAGCTCTGGCACACCTGAGCCAAGCAGAGGTCACAAAGCGTCGGGGGGCCCTCCGCATCCTGCAAGAACATCACCATGTATCACAATAATCACACACACACACTATATGCTCATATGCTCACTCGACTCAAATTAGAGGGAAAACTTTACATAATATTCCATGTGATCTGGCCAAAATACAACAGCGCAAGTTTTATTATATGTGATAATTCTGTGATGTAAATGTCATATTAAGAGGTTTCAGTTTATTCTAATTGCATTTAAGCCTACATAGACCCTCCAGTTGTCTGTGTGGTCTTCCTCAGGCCTCAGCGGATCTACAGAGACACGGATCTCTAACCTTAGTCTAATTTTATCCGCCACAGATGAGTCTCCGCTCACGAGCAAAGCCTGTTTAAATCGCCTCGACCCCACCGCTTTCTGGAGGGCAAAGTGGACAATAACAACTGTTGCTTCTACGGCTCTACACAACAGCCGAGTGCTTGTCACAGAGTCGATGTGCACGAAAATAAAACCCTGGCGACATTACATGAAAGGGAATGGGGTCAAACTCACCATGCTTGAAAGTGAGAAGTCCGTAGGAAAAATGAAAAAAGTAACAGCAACACTTCGTTCACCTGCTTTTTAAACCATGTTACTCTGATTATTTATTCATTTCCTTCCCCTTAAACGAATGACAGCTAATCAACCGCTCCTCTGTTTAGATTAAAGTCGCTACAGTTTTTCGCCAGACGTCAAACCACAAGTGTCAACTGTCAATGTCCAGCTTGTGATTGGTCAAGCCGCATGACGTCACCGAGGGCTTGGCGCAGTGTCTGTGATTGTAGGGGATTAAACGCTGTATCAATTACAAGCTTAGAGAAGTGTCTTTGGAGGTATTGCATAGATTCTAAATAGTGAGACTTGGATGGTGACTTTAAGTGTTACGATTACTGTGGACTGGGTCTTAAAAAATACAAAAAATAAATATATTTTTCCCTCTCCCTTTGATTTCATCGCATAGGTATTCTCCAACTTTCCACTAGACCAGTATTTCCCCCTTACCTTCTTTCGGTCTTGGGGCAACCCAAAGTGCCTCTCATGTTTCTTGCTGGATAGGAATATGAACATGTAAATAATATAAAATAGCTATCTATTACTTTTTGGCCTCCCACATTTACATAGCCAGAAAGCATATGCTTACACACAAACACATAAACCAGTTACTAATTCTGATAAAAAAAATATGGATATTTTTGTGGAGTCTGTCAGTTCTTTTACTCCGCAGATTAAGAAATATATTCTTTTAGTTTATCTGGGATTTTTGTTATTGTGTTTTTGTTTTTATCTGCTTTCATGCATCTTCATATCTTCATTCAGAATAAACTGGTACAATTATGGTATTTGCGAAGGTGAAACTGGGTGGTAGTAGAGTAGTTCGGCCACAAGGAGGGGCTCACAGAGAGGGGTGGATTTTATCTTTTTTACCACAATGACAGCTTAAGTCTCAAAGTTCAAAGTGAACTTTCACAGAAATTATCCACAGATACAAAGGATCAAACTCCATTATGTGCCTCCAGAATATACACTTTACATATACTTGGTTTTCAGAAATTTGAGCAGTGAGCCACTTCAGGTGGAGCATGGAAGACCAGGTGATTTGTTTAGAGTTTAAAAGAGTTTGCAGATGTTATTATGCTTGCCATGTTTTATTGTTAAAGGTTGATAATAATAATGGAATATGGGTCTTAAATTATTGATTCTGCAGGACATTTTTTCAGCTTCTGAAATGGCACGTGTTAGAAAAAGTTTGGTAACCACTGTGGAGTCTGAAGTAAAACATCATGTTAACTCAGAGAAACGGGAAAATTATGAGGAGCATTTTGCTCAAAGAGTAATGTCTGTTTTCATAATATATTTGAATAATTCTTTTTATTTTGAAAAGTAGTAAAGTCACTTTGACGTCTTCAGACTTACTGCAAAATTATTTCAAAATAATGAACAAATTTAGAATTTGTTAGTTTTATTCATTGATATGATTTTACTTGCTCAGAAATCTGGTATTACCAAGGCTAAAACAATTTATTTACAAATTAAAGATTTACATTTTTGTTTATTAAAAAAGCTTTTTCCTTTCCTTTTCAATTCAATTCAATTCAATTCAATTCAATTTTATTTATATAGCGCCAAATCACAACAAAAGTCGCCTCAAGGCGACTGAAATCAGATTTTCAGATTTCAAAAACATTTTTAAAAATAAAGATTTTTCATTCCTGTTTGCTGTAATTTTTCAGTTTCACCCACTGCAGTGAGACTCACTATGTCGATCACGCACAAACAAACATATGCCCTCACACATGTGTGCGTCACACACGAGCACCCACACACTTCTACACAGACACATTTCTACAATATGAATCCTGTCTTGATTGCTCAGAAACAATACTGTCCTCCCACATGCTGAAGTATGCCTCCCCACACAGAGAATCCCCATGCTTCAAAGCCTGTGCTTCCTCTCCGGTCCAAAACATTTAGCTGAGGGGCGTTCTTTTTTGTTTGAAAAGCCCTGTGCATATTATCCTCATACCAAATAAGCACAGCTGCCAATAGCTCTTGGATTGCCTCTGGAGGAACACACATCCCATATAGGGAGTAAACACGAGAGAAGCACTCGCATCCAAAAAAACAGACCTCGTATTATTATGCTAGAGCTGGATCGCCAGAATCACTCAGTCATTAGATTCGAGTTGATAGGAAACAGATTTGCGTGGAGTAAGCAGACTGTGAGAAGTAGTTAGGTGAATGAAACTGACAGATGAATATGTGAGTGAGAGGGAGAAAAGAAAAAAGTCCATCAGCTTTCAAGCCTGACTGGCATATTGCGTGTGTAGGAGACTGACTAACCCTGCAAACCAGATCTTGTTAGGATTTAAAAGATGGCAGAAAGATTGTTTTTTGCATGTGCCTTCACCAGTAACTGACTCACAGCCAAGTGCATTCATCACTTTGTGGTGAAACTTTATATTAGGAGGAGTCTTTTACCCAAACTGACATCAGAGGAGGAAGGCAGGGCCAAAGCCTCCACTCAGACTACAGGAGGAAAAAAAAATCACACCATCAGCCCCTCTCGTTCTGTATATGGACCACCCTCCAGTGTCCTCTTCCAGTTGACAGTTTCTGCTGGTGCCATAGCATAGTGTGCAGGCCGTTAATCTCAATGAGAACAAAGTCAGAGGGAGACTGGGAGTGAGGAGATGGGAATGGAGAACCAGCAGAGGAGGCACGCGTGAGACACCGAGCTGGGTTCTACCTGCAGCTCTTGGACCACTGATTGATCTCACTGACACAGGTTAGACTTTTGCCTGTTTTAAGAGCTCAGAGTGGCATGTGAAGTTTCAGAAACTGATGTGACAGTATGTATATTTTTGAACTATATGCGCATTATTGAATCTGTAGATCTTTGATGAATGCAAAACACAGATCTAAATGCAATGTACTGAGTATAAACCTTCTTCTGATGGCTTTAGAAGGATCCGTGGAAGGACTGTTAATCTCCTAAAGGAAATATGTCTGATGTGAACCACTTGGCCCCATTCACCATGTTTAATGTTCATGTTTAATGTTGTCTCTTTAGCAGACAGACTTAATCAGTGGCACCGTCGGAATAACTTGTGGTCTAATCCTGAAAGAAATCTGCTGGCTCCGAGCAAAAGCCACAACAAAGTTTGAGTGGGATAAAAAGGAGGGATATGTGATTTGCAATAATATATTCTGTATGTTGGTATAACCAGTTTGATGGGACCGTAGGGACTCGTACGCTGTGTTCGCAGATATATAAAAGAAAATCCTTTAATCGAGGAGCTTACCAGCACACAGTGGTGCCACTTAGAGTTAGTGGGCCATTTGGCAGAGTCCTCCTAGATCCCTTCTCCACTGGGGAAAACCAGCCACCGCAAAGTTTGACCTGTCTGGTTGCAAAGGACTATATTAATATAGATGAGGTGGCTGGATCTGGTCAGGTCTGGCTCTGACCAAGGAACGTAGAGGTGAAAATACCCTTTTAATAAGTGAAAAAAAGAGGGAGGGAAAAATGAATGCTGTGGCCGAGTTGATGAAGACCAGCAGGGTGTGAACGACAGAGAGAAACCTGGTGGTAATAACTGCAGATGAGATTCACAGCTGCGGCTGAGGAGCCTCTATGTAAACACTGTCACTCCTGTCAGACCAGAGCCTGTGAGATTCATATTGTGGCGTTGGAGACATACAGATGGGCCAATTGCTGAGCCTTAGCTATTGAAGGGAGGGATGACCGGTGACTACAGAAAGACAGGAAAAATGCACTCTCTGAGTAATAATAACTGACTGCCTGTGCCAAGGTGTTTTTGAAGCCCGACACATGGGCCACTTTCATTAAAGCGCCTTTTCCTTTCCCATCATATGGTTTGTGATCTATGCCAAATAAACAGAAGCTAGTTCCATATGTAAAAGCTAAAACAAGCCAAAGCTTTACTTCTATCAATGAGTCTTTGTGCTTCATGAGAACACAAAAAACTTTCCCTTGAGGCGAGCATGTTTTTTTCCCTGCAAGGATGATAAAAGGGTACTATTCTGCTACCGGAGCATTCTGAGCTTAGGTAATGCTCTGGGATCGGTCCCGTTTACTGTGGTCAGGGCTCTTCAATGCAACTAAACATCAAGTTAAGGCCACAGAAATGATTCAATGCCCCTGCTGTCTCTGCCTCGCGATCATTAATTTCTGCCTTTGTGGGCATCTGTAAAAATCCTCAGCAGATGTGTTTCAGAGCATCAGCGTGATGCAGTTCATATCATGCGCCTGTCAGAAGTGTCAGCTGAAGGTTCAGCTTCAACTCATCCACCAGACTGCCTTCTGGTTGGATTTGGCTTGACTGCCAAAGTCAGCCTGACGCTGGCTCGCCGTTATTGCTCCACTTCCAGAGCCAAGCCATGTTACTGAATATGAGAAGGAGGGATCTTTCACTTAGCATGCGCCCACCCCTGCTTCTTTTCGTTGCGCTGTCAAAACCAATAAGATCAAAACACCAGCTTTCTTCCCAAAAATAGACTCCAGAAAACATTACTCATAACCCAGGAATCTCCCCTCCCCCCCCCCCCCCCTTTTTTTTTAAACGCTGCTCTTCATCAAACACGCCAATTTATTTTATTTGTCACCAAAACTCAAATGTATCTGCTTTCTAGCAGCCAGGCAGAAGTTAAAGTGAGTCAGAGAAGCCCAATGACTACCACCTGCTGCTTTCTTTGCTCATTACCGGACTAAAAATGTCTGCACCTCATGAAACACAGACTGCCACTGGATGCTTCCCTATAAGATAGCACATTCAGCATCCTCCATGACCACAGTAACGCAGTTTTCTCTCAAGTATATTTTAATTTAATTTAATTTTTTTACTTGGAGTTAAATCTTTTGTCAGATTCCTCTGTTTTATCCACATAAGCTGGTGCTGGTATGGTGAAAGACTATAGGGGAGATTTGCAGAAGGTCTGAGCCATGAGGTCTACTGAAATATTAAAAACAGATCTCAGCACTTGTTCACACCCGCCCAGACATACAAATGTGGTAAGAAAGAGAACCCACGAGGGGAATGTATTTAGAATAGGAGATTTTAAATACACAGATTCCTGCTGATGAACAAACAGCTTAGTATGTGAAAACAGGTGTATCTCAATTTTCACTTTTGTAAAAACTATTTAGTTATTGGTGCTTTTTGACTAAGTTTTGCAGCCGCAGTGGATTAAACAGATTCAAAGGAAAAAAGAGAGCCTTTGCAAAACTTTAGTTTTCTTGTAGTCTGCCTGTTAGAAAGATGATCAAATGGAAAGAGATGAGTGATAAAGATAAATATCTGAACCAACTCTAGTGGAGTCAGTTTATTTTGATGCTACCAAAGTCCTTTTAGAAGCAGGCACCCACTGATGTCCAGATCTGTGGCAGGGAATTCGCAAGGAGCTGCAGGTCATGGAAAACTCTAGAATAACACCAACCTAATTCCTTATGTATGCAATGCGTTTCTCTTTCCTTTTCATAGATCTGTATGTTTTTTTGATAATGCATAGAGGAAACACCATGGGACCTGGAATGTGGACCGTATTTATTCTGCTTGGTCTGTCCCTCTGGAGCAACAGTCAAGCCTTTACCAAGAACCCCATCCTCTCCCGGATGAGAAGGGCCCCAGAGGCCAATGGAGAAAACAAAAAGTGCTCTTACACCTTCCTGGTCCCCGAGCAGAAGATCACAGGCCCCATCTGTGCCACCCGTGGTTATTCAACCGACAAGGATCGAGTGACACGCCTGGATGTGGCCTCGGTGCGCGACCTGCTGTCTAAGCAGCGTCGGGAGATGGAAACTTTGAAGCTGGTGGTGGACGTCGATGGCAACTTGGTGAATGAGATGAAGCTGTTGAGGAAAGAGAGCAGAAACATGAACTCCCGAGTGACCCAGCTCTACATGCAGCTGCTTCATGAGATCATCCGGAAGAGGGACAACTCGCTGGAGCTGGCTCAGCTGGAGACACGCATCCTCAACGCCACCACCGAGTCGCTGCGCCTGGCATCCCGCTACAGGGAACTGGAGGCCAAATATGCAGCCCTGTCAGCAATAGTGAATAACCAGTCAGTGGTTATAGGAGCACTGGAAGAGCGCTGTATGCAGGTGTATAGTCGTAGGCATGAGCATCCACCTCTTGGACCTCCACTGGTGCAGGTGGTGCCTGAGAACATTCCAGTCAATGTGCCACGTTTCACCAACGAAATCCAGAGGTTTGCACGGGAACGAGGCTCTCGTTCCGGTCCGTCACCCACAAGCAGTACCCTGGAAGCCCAGAAACCTCCACAGAGAAACTTCAGCGCAGAAGGTTAGAGAGTTACTCATCCATCCACAAATCCATTCATTTAATCCCTGCTTCAGTCCCAAATATCCAACACAGTCATGGTAAAATGTAGAGCAGCCTTCACAGGCCAACCACAACAAAATAATAATCCAAAATTTTGAACACAGCTGCAGGTGGGCCAGTGTCCCAACTTCTAAAGGTTAAAGATTTTGTAAATTCAGCTCGCACCTCAACAGAAGGAACACAAACCAGGATGGAAATAAAAATGCGCTAATGTCTGAATAGAGGCATGCAACCTAAAGTAGAACAAAGAAAGTCCTAAGCAGTGAGATTTTGCTCATCAACAGATCTCCCTCAGATAGTTCAATTACCTTCACCCAAGAATAATAGAGTGTGTTGAACTTCAGTGCAGCTGTGTGCAAAAGATCCTTCATAAAACTGCAACTGCATGTGAAGTGCAGACAAAACTCAGGCTGGCATTACAGGCGCCGTCCAAACCACAAAGTAGAGGTAATTCTGTTATATAAGTGAATGGACTATACCTTTACCTTATTATCATAATGTGAGCGACTTCCTCATCCTTTCTGTAAACTCACTTCTACACCTGCCAACAATGAAAAAATTTACAATGTTAAATTAGCTTGCAAAATGGCAGACATTATTAAAGAAAGGTTAATAAGATATCTACTTTTTTATTACTTCAAATGAGGGAAAGTTATTTCTTATTAAGGTGACTTAATAGGCCAATTTTCTTCTACTGCTCTGTATTTAACTTTGCAGACCTACAATACATGTGTTTTATATTACTCTGTGTGCTTGTGTGACTTTTTTTTCGTGTTTACTGTTTTTTCCCGCATATTTCATTTTCTGTCAGACATTTCGTTCCTTGTAATGTAAACTCGTTGTCTCAGTGCTCTAATTTAATCTGCCCTATGAAACCCAATTGCGGTCGGATGATAGGTTTGGTCAAAATTGACCTTTTGTTCTCTAGAGAAGTGTGCTTTGTGAAAATGTAACATTTGAAACCACTTACCTACAAAACAGGATAAAAAAAGAAAGAAGCCTGCAATGTTACCCAGTGATTTGTGAAGTCTTTTTAAAGCCTCAAGCTGAGCATTTACACTTTGCAATCTTGTCAATATCAAACAGGGCCATACTTACAAAATTAGCATCATGTTGTATTCAGTATTCATAAACTCAACAGAACAGTTTTTACTGATAGCACGGATTAAGGTAGTGCTACTTTTGGTCTATATAAAAAGTAGTCCACGCTAACTACATCTTAGCTAGGTTAGGCTAACTTGAGGATAGTTTGTTAATCTAAGCTGAAGCATATTTGATTTCTTTTGGGTTTTGTTTTGTTTATTACTAATTTTGTGCATTGAAAAAAAGAACTGAATGCTCTAAAGTCCAATTCAGTTTCTTATGTAGCATAAATAAGTTACTGGCTGAATCTAATAGTAAACAGTACTGGTAAAAGCTAACTAGCCTAGCATCCGTTTCCTTAACAATTCAAAAAGCCTAACAAACCTCACCTTCAGATTTTTGTCTCAGGTCTTTGATTTTTATAAGCATATACAAATGTATTTTTAGTAAATCTGATTATTTTTTCCTACAAAAATGTAGAATGTTTGTTCAGCTCTCTACTTTCTTGATAGAGCTAGATTTTTTAGTTCTCTCTTACTTTTATCAACTGTATCTTCTCTTATTCTCTTTTCCCTCAGGCCCATTCAGAGACTGTCTTGCAGCACAGGAGGCTGGCTACAGCACTAGTGGCATGTACCTAATCAGACCAGATGAAGCTGAGAGGCCAGTGCAGGCCTGGTGTGAACAGGACATAGACAACGGCGGCTGGACTGTCATCCAGAGCAGAAGGGATGGTTCAGTTAACTTCTTCAGGAACTGGGAAAACTACAAGGTGATGACAATTGCACTTCCTCTGCCCCATCTCTTTCCCCCTCTTTTCTTCTTTTAAAAGTGCTGTCAAATAAATACTTGGCCTATCCAGAGATAACAATGTGCTGTTATACGTTCCATCTAGAGGAACCACTGGGGTGTTTGAAACAATTCCCTGAGCCTGAATCTTCATGTATTCACTTACTGTAAGATATGTCAGCAGCACCATTTGTTGGAGATCCTTTTTTATTTTCCCATTATGAAACATTAGCTGTCCCACTAGGAAGGTATGTTCCACAGCTCAGCTGGAGCCAAATTCTTTCCAAACTGCTTCTACTACAGCACCTTCCTGGGTGGATGGTTAGTACTACACCACATCAAAGCACAGTGAGACTGAGATTGAGTACATCATTGCTGGCAGCCTCTGCAATCCGGAGTTCCATTCAACCAGGTCAAGGCTGGAGTCTAAATTGCAATTTCCAACACTGATTTACCTCTGTACTCTCCCACAAAGCCACACACACATACACACACCACAGAGGAGGCCTCAAACTCAAAGCCTACATCATTCATCATTTGCTGGCTCCCCGAACTAATCCGCAATCACAAACCTCAACCTCTTTTACCAAGTGAAGTGTTCTGGCAGCATGTAGCCAGACATAGATGGCTGGTGGTTTTTCAACACAAGTGGCCAGGCCAGTTTCACTATTAGCAATGATCCAAGAGATCGTTGCTGTGGGGTAGGAGCAATCAGAATCAGAATCAGAATACTTTATTGATCCCTGGGGGAAATTATTTTTTGTTACAGTGCTCCATTTTAAACCAACATTAAGACAAGACAGACAATACGCTAACTAAGAATAGTACAATATATACATATATATCTCCACTGCAACCACTGAACATCCAGGGTATGGACATTGAGGCTGTGGACAGCTACAGGTACCTTGGTGTTCATCTGAACAACAGACTGGACTGGACTCATAACTCAGACGCCCTCTACAGGAAAGGGCAGAGCAGGCTGTACCTGCTGCGGAGACTCAGGTCGTTTGGGGTGGAGGGCCCACTCCTGAAGACCTTCTATGACTCTGTGGTGGCTTCTGCTATCTTTTATGGCGTGGTCTGCTGGGGCGGCAGCATCTCTGCTGGGGACAGGAAGAGACTGAACAGGGTGAGCCGAAGGGCCAGCTCTGTTCTAGGATGCCCTCTGGACCCAGTGGAGGTGGTGAGTGACAGGAGAATGGCGGCTAAGCTGTCATCCCTGTTGGACAACGTCTCCCACCCCATGCAGCAGACTGTGACAGCACTGAGCAGCTCCTTCAGTGGGAGACTGCGGCACCCACGGTGTGGGACGGAGAGATTTTGCAGGTCTTTCCTCCCCACTGCTGTCAGACTCCACAACAAAGACTTTAACTGAACAAACACACACATCCACACATGTGCAATAACACTAAGTGCAATAATCTTTTCTGGCATCGTTGTATTTTTACTCAGTTGTATATAGCATTCGTATTCTATTTTTATCTTATTGTATATTTTTATTCTATTTTATTCTACTGTATATAGTATATTATTTTATTCTATTCTGTACAGCTGTGTACTGTATTTATTCTTATTGTATTCTAATTTTTGCGTCATAACTTTTGCACTGTCCACTTCCTGCTGTGACAAAACAAATTTCCCACGTGTGGGACTAATAAAGGTTATCTTATCTTATCTTATCTTATCTTATCTTATCTTATCTTATCTTATATATACATACATACATACATAAGTCACTTATAAATAAATAGTTGGAAAAGAAACATGTGTAGCTGTAGCAGCAAACAGTGTGTTAAGTGGATGCGTTGTACAGGGAGATGGCCACAGGCAGGAATGATTTCCTGTGTCGTTCAGTGGTGCTTTTCGGTAATCTCAGTCTCTCACTGAACGAGCTCCTGTGACTGACCAACATGTCATGGAGTGGGTGGGAGGTGTTATCCAACATTATCTTTATCTTGGACAGCATCCGCCTCTCCGACACCACCTTGAGGGAGTCCAGCTCCATCCCCACAACATTGCTGGCCTTACGGATCAGTTTATTAAGTCTGTTGGCATCTGCGACCCTCAGCCTGCAATGAAGGAGAATTTTGAAGACAGATGGCTTTTCCAGCATAAACTCTACAGCATGTCTTCCTCAGGAATTTCAAATGCAGGATGGTATCCGTATATCTCAATGTATTTTTTTTTTTTCCTTTTTAATTTTCACTTTTCTGCAGAATCATGTCATGAGAAAGACCTTTCTTATTTGTTCCCCTGACAGTCACTCATCATCGCCCACAACTCCTTTTTATTTTCCTAAATAATCCTCATGTTTCTAAACTCCACGGGTAACCGCAGAACAAACAGTGTACATTGTTTTCTGTGATCTTTTTTGTAACTTTCCTTTTAATCTTCCTTTGACTCAGAGCGGCTTTGGCAACATAGACGGAGAGTACTGGCTCGGCCTAGAAGGCATCTACGGCCTCGGAAGGCAGGGGGACTACAAGCTGCTAGTGGAGCTGGAGGACTGGATGGGCAAGAAGGTTTACGCTCAGTACAGCAGCTTCCACTTGGAGCCAGAGAGCGAAGGCTACCGCCTGAGGCTGGGCACCTACCAGGGCAATGCTGGGGATTCTCTGAGCAGCCACAACGGCAAACAGTTCACTACTCTGGATCGAGACAAAGATGCTTTCTCAGGTAAACAATACTGTGAGATTGTCACACATAGTCTTCTCTGAAGTGTTGAAATATACATTTTCTCTTTGAATAATTGAGACCATTAAATTATTGGAATCTGCAGTCTAAGTGGTCCTTCTTGATTGGTCAAAACATATCAGAATCGACTAACAGATTCAAAAGGGAACATACTGTGACACGAGGCCAAGTTTGTTCATATCAGTGGTATATGTAAAAGATGGGATGGGTCTAAAAAACTGTACTTTACACTTGCAGTCTTTCTAATTGGGTGCAGTGCAGCTGATTACAAGTTTACAAAGTTACCTCAGTAAACATTTTCACCTAATTTAATTTATAGTCTCAATACTTTGTTTCAAAATATATCACAGCAAGATGCTCATTTCATAAATATGGTTATAATTACTGTAAAATAGACTAGAAAGCAATGTATGATTTAAGGCATGGCTGCTGTATGAGCACGTGGTGTCCTCCATTTGTCGCTTTCAGAAAAGCTTTACTATCACAGTCAATTTTTCTCACTTGATAGAAAAAATAAAGACTGGGTTCCATCGCTAGAAATACTTTTTCTGTCCATCATTATTGGCAGACGTAAAAGATAACAAAATACAATACAATGTTATGTTATATGTGTATACACAACACAGAATGCTAATCTCAAGATAACAAAAGGACAAAAACAGAACAAAAAGGGAAAAAAACTTATAGTTTTTTTAAAATTATAGTAATGTTTTCTAGGGCAGTGCCAATTACCTCACTGAGAAGAATAACCAATATGATAACCAATTCTTCTGTTTCCCATTCGCAGGTAATTGTGCCCATTTCCATAAAGGAGGCTGGTGGTACAACGGATGTGGCCAAACCAATCTCAACGGTGTCTGGTACAACGGAGGTGTCTACCGTAGCAAATACCAAGATGGTATCTTCTGGGCCGACTATGGCGGAGGTTTCTACTCAATGAAGTCTGTCCGCATGATGATCAGGCCCATAGATTGAGAAGAATGCATAAGCCAGGCTGGTCAAGGGGCAGCTATGTAGGCCACGGCAAACTTGACTCCATCTACATTGAGCCCAGCTTGAAGATGGAGTTTACCAATCGTCAGACAGTGACCTGAACTCTCTGCTATAAAAGACACAGATTCTGCTTGTTCTCCTTTTGATATCATAGCTGACTCAAACATAGATGGATTTACCATATTCCTATATGACTGCTCATAGGAAGCCATACTGCTCCTTTAACCACCTAATGTGTATGACCGAGAAGGTGAATTAAGAGTATATGCCTACGTTTTTCACTAAAATAATGGTAGCTGTCTCTCTGATTAAGAAACCTCAATGTTTTCTTATTAGTATATAACTTCATGGGGCAGAGAAGCCACATCATAAAGGAACTTCAGCAGCTGTGATTTCATTCCCACGGTTAGCATCGCAGGCTCTTAATGCAGCTCGTCCTACCTCGCCAACATAAACGTCTGGAGGAAACACACGTATACGGCATTTAACTTCCTATAGTTGCTGGTAGCTGGAAAAGATATTTTGTTACTACGTTATAGATTTATCTGGGCTCTGTATTCACTTCCAGATGTGAAAGAGCAACACATTAATGAGTTGGAGTTTATACATTTGATTACATGGAAAGAGTGGCAATTTTATTTTTAATCCCTACACTTAAAATGACCTGTATACTGCATGTTAAAGTACTTTGAGTGCAGAAGACCAGAAAGGATAATTTATGTGTATAATTAAGTTATCATTACAGTGAAAGGGGCCAGGTGTCCTGAGGGAAATAGTAAATGATCCTGAAGAAAATAGGACTAATTTCCTGCACTGTACGTGACAATCATTCTCCAAGTGTGCTTACACGTATGGAAATTTGTTTTATATGCTTTTCTCATTTGGCTGTTGATTAAACTTGAGTATGACTCTGTGAAATACAATCATTGTTGGGAGGGGGAATAAAAAAGATGGATTTCCGTTTTGTTTTGAGTGGTTTTCGAGCATGAAGAATATGCCAGCCGAGCGTGTTGAAAGTTATAGGCATGGGGACAGACAACGAGAAACACATTTCTGAAAGCCAGACGGAGATGGAGAGAGAAATAGAGGGAAGGAAGGGGAGGAGGAGATGAACTGGGATGGAATGGGTCCAAATTTCCAAGTTATTTTTTCCAGCCACCCAACCAGCCCCCTACCCGCACGACCTTTTTTTTTTTTCAAACACAGAGAAATGTACATTCTTTCCACACAAAAGTGCTTGAACTGTATGTTTTTGTAATTTAAAAAAAATCTCTCCTCAACAAAGACACCAGTCCCTCCACCCTGTAATCACTGGTAAAGATGGAGAGCAGCATCCTTTTAAGGAAAACCATCCCTGAGGAGGGGGTTGCAGGGATGTAAAATGATGGGGATGCATTTGAAGAAATAGCCAGTTGTTGTATCCACAACAACACATTAAAGCCAAGCAGCCTGTAGTCTCGGATCTGAAAATAGGCTCACATGTTGTGCTCACCCACCACAATGGCCTTCACACCCATGTCTTTAAAAACTTTTATAAAGCATGAAATATGAACCAGGAACACGGGTCAAACCCAGCTGGACATGGAAACATGTTTATGGACATGTAAAAAAGCAGCCGCTAATAAAAAAAAAATGGCATTACAATCTTAAAATTAAACAGCAATAAAAGCCGATGAGTCACGATGCTTGGCAGAACAATATTACACAACCAACAGTCACTAAATGGGAACATTTAGGGTTCACTTCAGGGGACATTCTTGTTCAAGTGGTTTCAAAAGAGCTCTTTCCATAGGCTGGTTTATCTGTTCACCAACTCAATAGGTTTACTTGACTTATTAATTATTCGTCCTGTTCTGTCTTGCTGGTTAAAAGTTGTTTTCCACGGCTGATTCAAACAAGTGCTATGACACTTAATAGAAGAAGGATATGCAAAATCCAAAAGTTCCAGCGAATTCCTGGACCAGTTTGCAACACTTTGAATTTGACACTAATAAGAGTTGTCTTAAATCTTTCTGGCCCTGTCGGCTTTGTGTTGATGAGCCAGACCATCACACTCTTCAAGTGGTGTCCGTGGATGACTGGTTTCAAGCAAAGTCATCAACGCCAGGCGCACAACTTTGATCACATGGAACACATGAATCCTTTTTCTTTCTTTTTCAACCATTGTGTTCTCCCTTTGACAGTCCAAAAGAGTGCTCTTAATGCCTTTATGTCTATAAATCTGTCTCATTATAACCGTCAAAACCTCTGTTTCCTGAGAGTTTGCCTGCATGCATGTCGATGTTAGTTTAGAAGACTGAATTTAATTACATCAGAATATCTTGCAAACAGTAAAATTGAGATTAACGGTACAACTCTCATGTGTCTCTAATAAATCTGAAACTTCGGCCACCTGGCGTTTAGCTTACTTTGCCATAAAACTGGAAAACACTTCCAGTCAGGATCAAGAGTTATAAAAGCAAAGCAAGTGGATCCAAAGCTTACAGATTAATGTGATATACCCCCTTTTTTTACTTCTAAAATGAGAAGTTGAGTAGTTCTGGAAACTACCCCCATAACACTGATTCCACGCCGCTGAAAAGATGAGAAAAAAAAAGTGCAAAGCTATTAAAGCTGATTTTAGTTTTATTGTTTGAGGATTCTTCTGATTTTAAGAGAATTTGTCTTCTGTATAACCGTTTCTGTGCTCAAGTAAGCTAAGAGCTAGCAAAAAAGCAAATAAACGTGAAAATTAGAGGCCAAGGGCTTTAATCTGTCACAGGTCTGAAAATATATAAATGCTTATTAAATCCTTCATTTAAACATTTAGTCTCATTGAGATTGAGATCTATTTTTCAAGACAGACCTGTGAACAAAATAAAACACATACAAAAAGTTAGACAAACAGGTACATGTACATAATTTAAAAAAATGCACAAGAGTAGCTTCATAACATTTTGGTAGTTTGTTCCGTTTGTAGGTGGAGAAATATTTCAATCCAGTTTTTCCAATTTCAGTGTGAACAACAGGTACAGCTAATGTTTAAAATGTCCCACGGCCTGACATTGTAAGAGCTCCGTTTAAATTCAGTCAAGGAGATAAGCAGGCAATCTTTGCAGCAAAGAGCCTTGTAAATAAATATCATACAATGCTGCTGTCTTCGATTTACTGTACATTATCACATTTTGTTCTCTCATATAAGATACGATGGTGACCAAGAAAACAATCACCTGTAATGAATCGTAATTTACGGTAGTACACAGAATCAAGAGGCTTCAACTTGAATAGAGAAGCAACATCACCATAATCAAGCGTAGACAAAATTGGCAGATTGCACAATGATCTTACTAATCATGAATGAGAAACAAGATTTGTTTCTATGTAGAAATCCAATCTATTCCTTTAATTTTCTTAAAAGGTGCTCCGCATAAATAAAATAAAACATGCAGAAATGTGACCTACTGACATATACAAAGCATTTTTAACAAAGTATAGGCCTACTGCTTGCTGACAAGGTTGAAAGCAGGTTTAGATACCTTTCTAGAGCATGGTTGTTCTCTAAAACACTTTTTTGTGCTTTAATGCAAAATCTAGACGTCCTGTCCATCCCTGTCCTCCACTGCTACCCCCTGAGAAGCTTTACTGGATTAATTTCAATACAAATTTTCCCAGCTTGACCAAGGAAAAGGACGCTGATTATAACGGACCACCTTCCTGTTATAAATGTGCCTCTAAACCCTCAGTGAGAACAGATCCCACAAATCAGCCAGTGTGGGTTGATCCAAGTGTAGCCTTCCAATAACTTGTGCCGGTGACACACTGAACCCTCACAATTTTAAACAGCCTCACAGGGACATGGAAATGCCTGATTAACCCACAAAAACCAAACCCCTGCAAAGCCTCATGCTGGAACTGTGAAGGTGACATCCTTGGCTCCAGTGAAAGGACCACACTCAGGTCTGCACCAACTCAAAATACCTTGCCAGCAGACTGGGGATGGGCAAACGCTGCTACGGTGTGGTCCTCTGAAAACCACTGCACGTTTCAGAGGTAAAAGCCCTCCTTGTCACTAAGTGAAGGTTCACTGTCTACAGATTTCAGGCTCGGAAGATCCCTGACAGTTCGCTGCTGTTTGCTATAAAACATCTGCTGTTGGGGGAATGTCCGTGAGAGTGACTCATTAGCTCTCAGAAGCTCACTTAGTGTCAGCAGCAAATCAGCAGACAGGATGTGGAGCTGTTTTCTTTGAAAATAAGCTCCATGATGAATTTTTTGCTTAGTTACGGATTTAAACAAATCCGTAACTAAGTTTGTTGCTAAGTGCCCTTTTTATTTAGGGCTCAACAGACACTTGTTTAAGATGGATCATCGTTTGGAGAAATCTGGGAAGGCTCACTTTGCTGTGGACAGCTACAGTTTCCAGTCTGTCCTAAAATTTCCAGAAGAGTGATAGTGTGTTTAGCTTTGAAGCAAACAAGCAGAGGCTGAGATTGTGAAAATGATCTTTATCTTGCTGAGGGGTTTTTCTCCAAACTAAGCAGCAAATGCAACCCAGAGATAACAAACAAAAGGACATGTGAACCATAGAACATTTGCTCCTTGAGTTTCAGCGGCTTATTAACTGACATTTAGTCTGTTAAATGCATCTAATAGCAATGAAAAATTCAGATGGTTTTCATCGTTCTTGCGTTTGGCATGGCAGGCTTGTTTATTCTGCTAAAGCCGCGAAAGCCTAAGATGATCAAATGCACATCCTTTGTAAAGAAGTATGACCTCTGAACACTGCAGGTTAGTCACGTAACTGAGGACCCGCTAATAGCCTACAGTATGTCTGTATATGTTCAGTGATTGCACTCATTTTGATGAATGACATGAGTCAGATGGCCTGGTTAAGGCTTTAGAACCTCCTGGGTATGTGGGGGCAGGGGCAAGGAGGACCATCTATTTGATGACTCAGCTGTTTTTACGCCAAAGTTAAAAGAGTGAAAAACAAAAAGGGCCTCCTGGCCTAAATCTGCTCTGGAGGAATATTATCTGTAAAGGACAATATATGGAACCACGGAAATGCTTTCTGATGAGCACTGTGGAGAATTGAGGTTTCTAACCTCAACTGGTAACTCTAAAGCTACATTTTTTTGGTGAAAGCAGAAGAAATAATCACTTCATAGAAGTGTACTGGCTGATGTTATAGCCGTTGCATTCCAAAGTAGCTGTAGGTGTGAGTGACTTTTGAATTGAGTGGAAATTTTAGTGGTTATAATGGGAAGTGCGGGCAGGCATGCTTCATATTGGAGGGAAACTTCTGTGATCATTAGAAGTGTTTCTTCTGGTCTAAGGGGAGCTAAAAACAAAAAGTAAAAAACCCATAAAAACTCAAAACCTAGTCTGCAAAATGTTGAAAAAGCCTAGAGCATGAAAACAAGACAATGTGACCTTTCTCTAAGTTTGTCGTAAAAGGTTGCAACACTGCTTTACGTGATTTGTTTTGAAGGCTTTGATCACATTCTTCCCACTGGTCTTGCAAACTGACTCTGGAGTCATTCTTTATACACGTCAGCTCAGGCTCTAAAGTCGTGTTAGCACACAAATGCTGTGTTCTGACATGAAAGCTGTTCACTGTTAAACACAAAGAGCTAAGATTCTGCTTGGTAAAAGACAGACAGCATTTGGGGGGGGGGGGGCATCTTGACCTCTTTGTTATGCTTATGAAATTTACAAGATTAAAAGCACTTTTTTTCAGCTCTTCTGCATCAAGTGGACACCAGTGGGAGAAGTTTGTCCTCAGGGTTAAAATACATGCTTTCATCAAAGTTAAGCACGTCTTTAGAGAGCTTGTCTGGCAGAAGGCCTTGAAGGCAAACCTCACTAATCTGTGTACAAATATGAAAATGATACCACACCGCCATCTAGCGGCGCAGTTGTTTGTAACAAAACCACATGGTTTAGTTATTCGTTTTACTTACATTGTGTTTTCCACTTCTTTTTGTTGTGTGATTGATTCTGTTATTTATCTTAGCTTAGTCATCATATTTATTTAATTTAGTCACCATATTTATTTAACCTAACTTATTTATTGATTGGTTATTGACTTTTTAATAGATTTCATTTAACTAGTTAGTTTCAACTAATTTCAGCCATTACAAAATGCTAAGTGCTTTTCTCTCTTTTAGATTAATTTTGTGAAATGTATTTTCTACAATAAAGTTTATAGGTTTAGGGGAAGAAAATGTTACTGTCGCCGATTAATGACGTAATTGTAGGCGTTTATGAACGTCATGGCGGCTCATGCTAGCGAGCTTGAGATTGCAAAGAAGAATTTAACGGATGCAATTGGCGATAATGTCAAACAGTAAGTGAAGTGTTGTTTGTGTGCTTGTCTTTGTTCGTAGTCTTGCGTTTTGGTCCCATTTCTGTGCCACTGAAATGAAAAGGGGACTAACATTAATTAACTGCGCCTTGGACCAATTAGCACCTAGCTATCCTCTGCTACATTTTGCAGGATTTTCCCCGTTGTTGACATATTACTGTAGCATCTCTTTGGTATTTTTTTTATGTCTGTGGTGAAGGTGATGCGTAAGAAAGGTGAGATTTACCTTGAGCTTTATTAGCTGTATGAACTTTAACGTTATGGCGGGTTTGTGTAAATCCAACTTGACGATATTTTGAAAAGTGTACCCCGAGTTGGCGAGAAGTGAAACTTAACTTAAAGACGACGAGAGAAAGAAACAGGAACAGCACTGTTGAGTATTTGTGATTTTAAAAGTTAATAGCACGTGAATAACGCGATAAAGAGATGGAATGACGTGCAGATGGTGCTTGTGTATGTGCTTGTGTATGCGTGTGTTTCTGTCTGTGTCCAGCATCACTTTGTGTTGTAGATGCACCTGAGTTATGTGTGTGTTGGTGCTTGCTTCTTGTTTCCTCCCTGCAGTTACTGGGCAAACCTGAAGCTGTGGTTCAAACAAAAGATCAGCAAGGAAGAGTTTGACATTGAGGCGCGTAGGCTGTTGGCACAGGAGAATGGTCAGTGTCAAAGAACAGCTCTCCTCTGTGCTAATGTGTAATGTAGAAATTATAATACTACTAATAAAAAAATGGCTTATTCTGTGTTTCCTTCATTCATCCAGTCCATGTTCACAATGATTTTCTCCTGGCTATTCTTACACGGTGCCAGATCATCGTCTCCACACCAGGTGAGTTTTTTTTTTAATAATAACTTAATGCCTCTGAAATTGTGGCTGAACCTATATTTTATAACAGCTGACATTTTATGCATGTATTAAGCCATACCTTTTTGTCAGGACTGGCTTGGGAGCTGTTGAGATTAAAATTCAAGACTATTTCACCAAATAAAATGGGATCTCTGTTTGTGTCTTTCATGCACCTTGTTGTGTGTCCTTTTTGTCCTCTAGAGGGTGCAGGGTCATTGCAGTGGCAAGGTAGCTGTGCTTCAAAGCCCGGCAAACCGAAGGGGAATAAGAAATGTTCCTCTAGGCAAAAATTCGACGTAAGTCCTCCTTCATATTTTCATCCCCGCACGGGCTAGATATGTTCATGTTGGCAACAATACTGCTAAAACTGTTCCCACAAATTTATATTCTTTGACAGAGGTTGCACACACACCTTTAATGAATTGTTGGAAAAATACTTCTTATAAGGTTCTCCTCTCTAAATATTTTAGTTGCCAGGTAGTGTAACCAGTAAACCTTTATTGAGCTGCTGCTCCATTGAGTCTCTCTGTGGATGAGCTTTATCTCTACTGTGTTGGTCTGCAACTAGTGATGATAATCCATGTTCTGCTTTGCATTCTCAAAGGGCTCAGCATAGTGCCACATGACCCATTGCTCCCGCTGAAGTTTCTGGTTCTTGGGCCATTCAGTTCACAGCAGAAAAAAAAGACTGTCACCAGTCTAAGTCCGTCTGACTATTAACACAAGACCCATTTAACTCTTTACCCCTTGAAAGCCTCCTAGGAGTAACCCTTGAAGTTTTTTTCTGAACTGAGTAGTTTCTCATATTTCAGGCGTGCTTATAGAACAGGTCATTCAGTAGTAGTAGACCAAGTAGACCGATGAATACTGGGGTGTCAAAATTTATAATTAAGGGTACAGTGGAGGTAGATGCCGCTGAACCACACTGAGGATTGCCACAACAGCAACCTGACCAGCAAACCAGCTGCTAGGGAAACTACACAAAAAGGGCCTGGGCTTTCAAAATAAGAGTAGGGGAATGGTCCAACTGTAAATCAGCCATGGGTGATTTCATTTTCTGTGGCATGATTTAAAAAAAAAACAACCCAAAATGCATTAAAAAAAGGCTGAAATGAGTCAACAGATACACTTGGGTGGCCATCCTAAGTAAAGTGTATGTGTGCAGTACACTTAAAAAGTAAAATCACGACAGAGTGTTGCAGCTGCAAGGTTAGCCACCTCTAAATAACAACTGTGTGCTTGAACAGTGGACTGACAATATCGCTCGGATGCTTGTGTGTCCTTCAGCATCGTTTCCAGCCTCAGAATCCTCTGAGCGCCGCCCAGCCATTCAGCCCGAGGGAGGGGGGAAGTGAGGAGGAAGAGCTGCGTCTCAGCGCCCACACTCTGCTGCTGCCCACACGGGGCCAACTGGAGGCTCGCATGATGGTGACCGCCTTTGAGGTGGGCTTGGATAACGTCACAGAAGATGCCATCAGCACCATGATCTATGCCGTTGAGGTATATACTAACAGTTCAACAGAAGAGTGACTGTTTGAGCCTCAGTGCACCCTCATAAAAGCTGAGAGTGTGACGCAAGTGATTCTTCTGCTTTTTAAGTCTGACATTGTTTAAACATCGGTGCAGTGGTTTAAATGATCAGAAAGAACATGTTCTGCGTCATTTATTATGCAGCACTGACAGCTTTGTTTTCTCCAGAGACTGAGCAGAGCTTTGTCGCTTAGTCACACCAAAATCTAATGAGATGTTTACCCATGTGTGGTGGCCAAAAGCAGGAGGGACATCAGTTGTACTGTCTCAGTCTGTGTCCTTGCCCAGCACAGTGTCTTTTTCACTCAGCTGTTTGAATTATTTTAAAGTTGAGTTATGAAACAAGTATATAGAATATATATATGTAGTAAGAGAGGTCTGTCTTGATTCCATTATCAGTGATCACTTGGATTAAACTACACTAAGCTATCAGTCAGTTTACATGCAAAAGCTAATGCGACCTGTTGCACCCAGAAATGAATGGGAGCCATTTTGAGTCTGACTGTGCACTGACTCAGTGCTCTGATTTATTTCAGCACCACTTGAAAGATGTCCTGACTGCCGTAATCATGCGGAGGAAGGCGTATCGATTACGAGACAGCCGTTTCCCCTACGCCTTTGGCAATGACGTCACGCCTCAACCCTATCTGAAAAACAGCCTTGCTGCTTACCACAGTGTTGCTGATTGGTAGGGACTCCAGCTTTTGTTAGGCTGTGAGAATTCTCAGTATAAGAAAATGCATTTGATACAGAAAAATGTGTATGCCTCTCATTAGTGCAACTTCATTAAATCTTTTTAGTTTTTATGTTTGTATCAGTAGCTGCTTTCTTTTGCTGTCAGTATGGACTAATAGTGTACTTTTTTTCCCTTGAAGTCCGCCACAGAGTGCTTCCCTCCCTGCAGGCCCACCACCACAGGTGTCACCTGATGAGGCTGAGCAGCAAGCTGTTCATTTGCTGGCTTGTTCTGCTGACAGTCTTCCTGCACCTCTCCCTCCAATCAGCATGTTTGATCTCCTCGAGGCTTTACAGGTAAGAAAATGTGCACAACTGGTCCTAGCAACATCAGCATATTTCACAGTGAGTTTTCTTGGAACAGCCCAAAGGAAAAGTGGTCAAATAATACAACCTTTGACCCTGTTAAATGTGATGGAGTTTTTCACCTTGAAAATGTGTGTGTGGGATTCTTAGAATGCTGTGAAGTTGTGTAATAGTCCACAAATGAGTGTGTAATAAGATTGATATAAACTCATTTTTCCAGCAAAAATGCCAAACTTTTCTAAGTTCTGGCTTCGAAACTGTGTGCAGTTGCTGCCGTTTTTTGTCTTATAATTTTCAAGCTGTCAGTTAGAGATGACAAAACTCATAGCTTTTTTTTATTTTCTAACCAACCTATAAGTTTGAGGTCTTATTGCAGAATTGTTAGGCTGTTTGCCTTGTTTACTGAATAGTTGTGTTTACACAAAAACGCTGTTTCCCTCAGAAATGCATATGTAAAGTTTAAAGGTTTATATCTTCATGTCTTACTCTTCATGTCAGCACATGAAATTTCCCACTTGTGGGACTAATGAAGGTATCTTATCTTATCTTTCTTTACTCTTAACGCTGGATTCTTTTTTTTTTCCCAAGCCTACTTTTCCATCATTTAACTATCAGAATTGAAATGGTTTACTCATCTCTTTTATACTCGTTTAATGCAGGTTCACCACGGCGTGATGCCCTCCCACACCATGTACGCCCTCAACATGGAACGCGTCCTGTCACGGCTTTGGCACCCCAGCCATGAAGAACTAGAGCAGGACCACGTCCACCGGCAGCGCATAGCTGCTAAAGAGGGCGTGCTCGTCAGCTGAGAGCCCCCGGCCACAGGACTGTGCACAGACTATGGGGGTTATCAGGAACCAAACACAAGAACGACCCCCAGATAGATATAATTTAGGAACTCAACTCTGTGTTTGAGAACTTAAAGCTGTTTAGAACCTGGAAAAATTTGTGTTGCACAGAAAGACGGAAGACAAGTAAGATCAAAAGAAGCTGTTGGATGAGACCAGAGCAGGCAGTCGGCTCCAGTAATCAACTCCACCAGTCGCTTCTGGCAGACAACCGTCATTTTGTAACTTCAGTTCCATAGTAGAATATAGTGTTTAATTTTATGTACACTGTCTGGGGATCCAGTGCAGGATGCAGTTGTGGAGTTTGTGGATAAGATGCCTTAACAGACTAAACCCTGTCTGAGTTGCCTCGAGTTCGTCTTTGCTCACGTTGTCAGATACGCATCAAAACATCCTGTAAAGATACAGAAAAGCACATATCTAATCCTCAAGTGTTGTGTAAATAACCAGTTCACAACATGACATACGGCATGTATAAAAGATTACAAGCATTTAAATGGTCATAAAAGTCCTGGACAGAATATGCAGGTGTATTCATTTAATGGCTGATTAAGTCTTGTGTCAGGCTGAAGTTGAGGGAATCTATGAGGAGCTTATCTAAACCAATGTACCAAGACTCAAGTTAAACATAGAAACAGTCCTGTCATAACAGGTAGGGCCAGGGTGTATCAAGCAGTGAGTGAAAGCACCTGTGTGGGTTTACAGTCTGTGTGTAGGGTCTTTAAACTGCCAGACAGCTGCCTCCTCCAATCATTTACCAGCTGGTAAATGATTGGGCATGAACATGTATCCAATCATTTACCAGCTTCTGGTGTCACTGTTGGGCTAAAGAGTCTGTTTTTTGTTTTATTTTGTTTCAATTTCTTTCCAAGTAATCTAACATGTGCCCCTCTGTTCAGGTTAAATGTATAAAGTGTATACATTTGTACTTTTTTTCTTCTACAGAAACGTATTTATATTACAGACAGTTATTACAGTTGAGAAAATAAATAAAAAAAATAAGCCTCCTCCTCTTTACAAAGTATCTCTTCTCCACTCACTCCCTTCAAGTGTGTAAACAGATCTGCCTCGGCATCATGGCGTTTCTTGTAAAAGAGTCACCAGCTGTAGTGGGAGGACGGTGACTATTACTCGCGCGCGCGCACATACACACCCCCACCCGTCCCAGCGCTCGCTCGAGACCTCTTGCCATATTTGGCTGCCTGCGGCTCACTTCCGACGCTTCGCTGTCCAATGGGCGTCCGAGTAGCTTCGGCAACCATCGGGTGCGCCTCAGCGAGCTGGTGACTCAGTCTCCCGTCCGCCCCAGTTTCTCCAACAACAAACACTCCATGTAACACACTGCAAGACTATCCGCTCACCTCCAGGCTCATTTATCGTTGATCACAAAGCCACAACACACATCCTGCTGCATGTCCAACACTTTTATTTTCTCATATTTACAGTTAAGTGCTCAAAATACTGCGTACAAATATTACTAAGTGTTAACTTGAGGTTTAACATTAGTTACAACTATATCACAAAGTTGCTTGAAGGTAAGTATTAAGAAAGTAAGGCAGTTTTGTCAGTAAACACACACCTATGAGTCTTTAGGGAAAGGTGTGAACTTTTGTTGTTGTTGTTAGTGTTCTGTACATATAATCGTTGGTGTCTGGGATACTCAGTGCTTGACTCATGTCTATATGCATACGTTGCTACTTGACATAGTGAAAGGTTCGGTTCACATTGTGTCTATGCAATTTGAGCCCACATAAGCCCTATCTATCCTCCAGTCAGGATGCAGGATATGTGTGGGCCACAGTCGAGTGATAAGATGTGAACACTTGCCATAGCTGGTTTGACAGATTATAGATTTCATTGTGTAGTTTAAGGTGGAAATAAATGACAAAGACACAAAAAAAAATGCCAAAAATATGTAACGAGCCAGATCAGAGGCGCTGGCAGAGCCAAGGTTCCATCTGAGCTGTGTGCGCCTGTGCAATAAGTTTGATGGCTTCTGCTCTGTGATAATTCACCGTTGCTGACCAATACCAAGTATCTTGTCAGTCAGCCTCCATGTGGATACAGTCTGAGCGGATATTTTGGTGGAGGAGAAAAAAAACAATGCGCTGAGACTTCCCTGAAAGGCTGCATTTGGTCCCCGAGCAGTGTCCCTTGGTTCTTTTTCTTTTCTTTTCTTGGCAAGTCTAGTAAGCTTGGAGCTGCTGCGTCAAAATGAGCTGGCAGCCGCTGTTAACGTGGTCCATCACCTTTTGTTTGAGCAGAGCCAGCTCGTCCCGCAGGACGTTGGCAGAGGAAACCAACTCCGTGTTTTGGCTCTTTAGGTTTTTGACCCTGTCCTCCAGTCGGGCGATCCTCTCCAGCTTCCTTTTCCGGCATTTGGACGCGGCCACCCTGTTCCTCATGCGCTTTCTTTCAGCTTTGATGCGCTCTTGGGACTCCATGTCGATGGGGGAGAGCGGTGGGGTCTCGCCGGACATCTCCGGGACCGTCTGTGGCTCCTCTTTGAGCGCGTGTAGCCGTGAGTGCTGCGCAGCCACCGGCAGCTGGTGGTCCATGTGGTTGTGGGACGGCTGTGGGGCCGCCGGGTAACTTGTAGGTGGAGGTGGCTGTCTCTCGCCGGCAGGTGCGGGCGTGGAGCCTATTACAGCCCGAGTGAAGCTGCTCAAGTTGGTGTACTCCGGCGGCTCCGTGCGCACCGTGCAGCTGTAGGAAATCCCGCCGCTCTCGGGCGCAGCGGAGCCGGATGTCATGCCGTTGGCCGAGCCGGTCTGTGGGTCGGGCTGGGCGGCAGGTATCTGCTGCTGGTAGTGGAGCTCAGCCAGCGCCCTCACAAACCCTTCAGCGAAGCCCTCCTGCTCGTCGGTAATGTTCTTGGAGCAGATGAACTGGGTCGGGGTGGGAGTTGTCAGCCCGTTGCAAGACTGGATGATCAGTCTCTCCAGTTCAGGTGAGGCCAGCTTCAGTAACCCGACATCAGGGGACGTCAGGATGTCCAGGGCCTTGGCGCCCAAATGAGGTTTAAAGTTCTTCGGGTCGTTCAGATTCAGGGTCATGGTCTGTTTGAGGGTTTTAGGGTTGAAGCCGTACACTGCCGCCCCGTCCCGCTGAGAGTTGGAGGCTTCGTCGTAGAAGGTCGCTTCCATTTTTCTGGACATAAAGTTTTGTTCACCCTGAGGGAGATCTTTCTTTTTCTCCTTTAAAAAAGAAACGAGAAAACAGTCCAAGGTCGACTGTTTACATAGGTCCCGTGACAGTCCGTCAACTGGATTGCGATAGAGTCCGCCTATTGTTGAAGTTCAACTCACTTGACAACTTTATGTCCTGGGAAAACTTTTCCTTTGTGAGCCCTGCGCTCATCAACAACCAAAAATTGTCCCCCCGCCGCCGGGTCTCCGTGTCCGGACACACCGAATGTCTTCCGTGATTTATCCTCGCTCCCAAAAAGTAAAAACAGTGCCCGAAAACGTCTAATACTTTCTATCACTTCCAACGTGGAGACGAACTTTATCCACCTCTAAGCTGCAGCTCGCCTGAAAATAACAATGATGTCATTTCTACAGCCAGCGATTGGCTGGAGATGACTTGGTAGGCGGGATGTGTCTAATGACATGCAGGTTGCTCTGACAACAGGCCATATCCCCGCCCACCGCGATGGATTATGGGATTAGGTAATGCAGACAGTGGAGCAATGTACTCTGGGATTACGTAGTGTTTTTGAATATTTAGTTACCCGCTCAATTACTAGTTATCCCCCGAAGTGCGCGCTGAGGGTGCGCAGAGATGAGCGCTGATTGGAAATGAACCAGGAATCTTTAAATAAGATGTTTCGGATCAGGAACATGTGATTTAAGGCTGTAGGTTTCACAGGCTTAAATATTAAAAAAATAAATCACAACAAAGAGATAATTAACCTGCTTGAAAATGCAGAAATTGTGGTGATCAGTGTGTGTGGCTGTACAGGAAGAACTACACGGGACTTTTGAGGAAGTGGGCACAGGTTGGCTGGTAAAGCAGGGTTAAAGACAGGAAAGAACAAGAACCTGACTTACGTTGAGCTCCTTTGTTGCCCACAAAATATGTGGTCCTACACCTGTGCTGGTTTTAAGTTTCTTTTTGATTTCTTGCTATCTGAAGATGGCATGTGTCCTCAGCAGTGCACATATTTACTCGGAAAATGTGTATCTGTGCCATACAGTATGTGGAAACAAGTAATATCCAAAAAGCTTAGAAATATAAGAACAAAAAAATTATTATATGTAAACAAATGAGTATTAATACATAAATGTACACTAGGCCGTAAGCACTAATTTATAGTCTTGTATGGGTACTCCATGTTTCTATACATGAAATTTATAATAGACTATAAGATTTGTGCATCTCTAACACTAACATTGTTGTATAACAAACATTTATGCAGTTATGGTCTGTTTTTCTTAGTACCAGTATCATATGATGCAATAAAATCAAGTTAGCTGCTGAGCCAAAGAGTATTTTATTTAGCTGATCATTTTCAGAAAAAAAAGCTCTTCCAGGAGAAATTTGTTCCACTCTTTAAGGAACATCAGCTTGTAAATTTCCACAGCAGCCTTTTAGAGTGTTTTTTCTCTTGAATGTGTTCATGCAGAGGATGTCAGTCATTCTTTTTGATGTGTGGCTTAAAAAAAAAACAAAGTTGCGTAATCCTGTTTGGAGTGTGTCAAATGTTTGGCATGACGTGAAAATAAACTAGCATGCAACTTTTTGTTTTGATTAAGGTGCAGTACTAGTTAAAACATTTATGGACACATATTTATTTCACAATGCATTTTTGCACAACATAAAAAGTAGTTAAAATAAATAATCGTAAAATACAAATGGAGCTCTATTTTAGGTACGATTGTGACCAATCTATAGATGAAGTCTGCAACAGCAAAGATGATGGCACAGGTGTAACTTCCAGGGGACATTTTTAAAACCTTATATTGAGGGGAAAGCCAGCACATTTAACAGCTATATATAATTTTTTAAAGATATTGATGGGGGAGTGTTTGTTTCCTGTAGTGGCCAATCAAATTAAGCTTATTTTTAATTATGTTATGAAATAAATACCCAAATAAGTTCCTGCGATAGATGGATGCTGAGTGGTGAGACTTGCTCGAAGGACTTTGATATGA
This sequence comes from Copadichromis virginalis, assembly GCF_057382275.1. Lineage (NCBI taxonomy): Eukaryota > Metazoa > Chordata > Actinopteri > Cichliformes > Cichlidae > Copadichromis > Copadichromis virginalis. The sequence goes on from NC_140635.1 coordinate 27,641,760, forward strand.
CACGTGAATTCCTTAAACACTGTAATTTTGGATTAATTGTTATTGAGCAAAATTTGTCAACGCTGATAAGGCCACACTATTAAAAACTCTAGGCAACCTTAACACTGAACTGTGCTGAGAAAAAAAAAGACCATTGATTTAATGATGTATATGAGGGGATAGCAACATACCTATGCACTGACAGGCTAACCCAACCCTAAATCTGCACAAAAAGTAAGGAAATCAGCTTTTTCTTTCTTGGTAATTTCTTTCTTTCTTTTGTTCCCCTAAAATAATAACACATTTGTAAGGAAAATGCATTTACAGGTTTAGCAGCAGAGTTGAGTATGTGGACTGAACCCATGAAAAACTTGTCAGATCTTTTCTTCTTATGTCAAACAGCTTATTCTACTATTGACTCTTGTTTTGAGCTGCTGACACCCCAGCATATGAGCATGGACCCTGCCAGAGCAGTCAGTTGTTCTGCTCCAAGCATGCCCCATTTGACTGTTCTGGATCGGACTTGTGCCATGGTGCAACTTCAAGCTTGTGTTTTATAAGACCAAGTAGCAGCATTATTTGGAGTAAGCCCTAGTATCATCTCCAAATTGAAGGCCAACTTCTATCTAATGGGGAATGTCAGAGACAGTCATTGAAGTGGGCGTCCCAAAATGCCGCCGCCACAAGAAGACCATTTCCTCACGTTGTCAGAACCGTAGGCAGTCTTCTACAGATTTGCAGTCAAGGCTTGCAGGACGACATAGCAGTGGGTAGGCAACTCCCTCACTGGAAAAACAAGGCTTGTCGTCACTGGCGGCAATCTGAATGCATATCAAGATATTGAGATGAGATTCTACAACCAGCAGCGATCCCATGTCTCCACAGTCTGGGACAGAATTCAGTCCTCTAAGACGACAATACTCACCTCCACAGAGAGGGGTTTATCAGAGACTACCTTCAGAACTTGGGAGTGGAGAAGATGGAATGGCCTGCCTGAAGTCCTGACTTCAACCCCCCTGAACACTCGTGGGTGTGCTGTTCATGACCAACACAACCATATTGGCTGACTTGCGACAAGTCGGTTGAAGAATGGGACGCCATCCCACAGCAGTGCCTGACCAAGCTGGTGACTAGCTTGAAGAGGAGCATGTGTATGGTTCTTCCACATGCTACTAAGGTCCCTGTTTGTTAAATGAATAAACTGTTAAATTGTCAATATGTATTGTTTCTTCGGACGAAATCATCCAATCTAATAAACGACACCAAATAAAAGTCCACAGCTGTTTGGTACTGGCAGAGAAGCATGGGTGCAGCCCCCACACTTAACTCATGAATGCATTTTCCTAAAAATGTGGCACCATTTAGTGGAAAATAAACATAATGAATGCATTCTTTGGCATTGCAGTCTTAACCACCCCGCACTGTATGTATGAATATGTGTTCTTTCATTCACATAGGTAGACACAAAGCCAGCTAATGACAGCTGCTGTCCAGTCTGTCTGGTCTACCCCATTGTATTATTAAACATGTTCTCCTCGAGCCAACTATAAATAAGTTAACAGCCCAGACAGACAGGCTGGGATAACCAGGGCAGCCTGAGGTCAACACTCTCCAGATGACATGTTGTCTTCATCAGAAGGCTGCGCAACACCCATTCTAAAGTATGATACCCTGAAGAATGCTTTAGAAACGTTCTTTCTTTCTATCACACGGTAACGTTCTGGGCCACTCTGTCCATATACCTGTGTCAAGACCCACCGTGCAGTGTTTCCAATCAAACTATCGCTATGGCCTGGCCATGCTTCCTGTTTCTCTGTCAGCTTTTCCTCTCTACTGGGTTGACGGGGTCGCCTTTAGATAACAGTGCTTTCCTCCTCCCTGGCTGGGCCAGCTGTTTCCACTGCATGGAGTTTTCTAATCAGGAGCTGGTCCCGCCTGTCTCTCAACAGGCCCTGCTTTTGTTGTACAGAGGTGGGACAATCCAGCTTTCACGGAAACACCCCTCCCCTCTCCTCCCCTTTATTAGGGCAAAACACACAGAGAGAGTGTATGTGCATGTGTTGATGTATCAACAGAACAAAGTTTTGATTACCTTCAGGCATGGACTTGAGGGACACACACACACACATGCACACTGGCCAGTGAGAGAGACAGATGAGATTTCAAACACTGTCCATGCACTGTTTGTTGGAGACCATCTGTTTCTTCCTGTCCTGCTGTTTGGTTTTTCTCTGAAGTCCATCTCTGCTGATTATTCCTTGCCCAAACATACGGGTCACATCCAGCGGCACTTCCTTTACACAGCTGCTTAGCTCCTTTAATAACACAAATAGACAAGGTAGGATTTAGAATGAAAAACTTGACTATATAAAATTCCCCACCCTTTGTCCTTCCCTCGAGCTTGAGGGTACCCTGGAGTATCTTTGCTGTGTTCCTAGAACTGCGCTCTTCTGGACAGAGATCTCAGATGTCATTCCTGGGATCCGCTTGAGCCAGTCGCCCAGTTTCCAGTCACTGCTTTGAGCTCTCCGATTTCACCCTCCACATCTTCTCTACTCTCTCAGCCCTTGGTATTTCTCGAGTTTCTCATGTTCCTTCTTCCTGATGTTCCTATTGGTTGGTATAGCTACGTCTACCACTAAGGCCTTCTCCTATCCCATTTTGACCTCAGGACTTCCAGACCATACTTCCAGAGATGTTCCTGTATACTATGTCGGCATACACTTCCACATCTGCCCTGTCTAATGGCAGCTTGCACCCTGTTGTTATGTGCTGGGTTGTCTCAGGGGCATCTTTGCACAGCCTGCACGTAGGCACGTGTCTTAGCTGATGTGGTAGACCTCAGCCTCTATCAATTTTGAGCTTATAGCTTGTTCCTCTTCTGACATGATTAGTGCCCCTGTGTTGTCTTTCAGTCCAGCTTTGTGAAGCCATTGGCAGGATTTCTCTATATCAGCCACTTCTTCTATTTCAAATCAAATCAAATCAAATCACTTTTATTGTCACATCACATGTGCAGGCACACTGGCACAGCACATGCGAGTGAAATTCTTGTGTGCGAGCCCCACAAGCAACAGAGATGTGCAAACACAACAACACAAACGAGTGCATAGTGTATGCATTTCTGGATGTGTATACTAAATATTTTCCTACGTGTGTGTGTGTGTGTGTGTGTATACACATTTTTACAAATTAAATAGTAAAAAAAAAAAATAATAATAATAATAATAATAATAATAAAATATATAAAATATACAGAGTTGAATATGTGCAAAACAAGTGGCATTTATATACAGTGTGGAGTGCATAATGTTGAAGTTCCAGTAGTGAAGCTGAGGTGTCTATGACGTGTTCAGCAGTCTGATGGCCTGATTTCTTGGTGGTACATGCCGTGCAGGGGGCTGTCCTCAATGATGGTTCCTGTTCTTTCTCCTCTTCTTTCTCAGGGGTCTGCTGCCTGAGGCATCCACTAAGCACACAATCAGTTGTGGCCAGTTGTGGTTTATATATATCATAAAAGCAACTGAAATCACCAATGTCCTTTATTACAAATGTTGTGTAGGAATCAGTAGTTCTGATCTTTTGGTCCACCCCACCAGATTTATTATAATTTGTATTTCTAATTATTTTTTCTAATTTTTATTTCATTTTTAATTATAATCTTTTAATTCAGTTTACTTTCAGTCCCCCCCCCCACCCCCCGCTCATTGTTTAGATTTTCTAGTTTTTATTTAAATAATTTCAGTTTTTAATTAGTTTTAGGTAATTCTGATAACAAGCACTCCACAACTGGCATTGCAGTTATTTTCTGCACACTTTGAAAAAGTCAAAATGTTTTCAATGGTAAACTTGGACTTTTCAGATAATAAAAGATATAAATGTAAAATATAAAAATATTTAAATGTATATATAAAAATATGGCATGATGAAAAAGTGAATAAGCTGATTTCTGAAGCTAAAATGCCTGAACAACTTGGCATACGATAAGCTTTTTGTCCGCTTTCGCATTCCGTCCGACTCTGAAGTCCAGCAGCGTTAAAGCAATGCTTTAACTCTGAAAGTACCCTGATCACAAACTTGAACGATCAACACAAATGCTCTGCGGACTAAAATAATTGTTTAATCGCTGGGTAAGTTCAGATTACGCACTCGCGTCCTATTTGTTTATTAATAAGTACTTTATAAGTACTAGTCTGTTATTATTGCTGAAAACTCTGTTTTACCAGCTGCTGCTGCACTTCACACATTCCTGCCCTCCAACCGTCTGCAGGAGTGTGTGAAGATGCTAAAAAGAAGAAATTTTTCAAAAGCAAAATACGCAAGTTGCCTTAATAATTGCGTTTTTCTTGAATTTGTATAACCTGCTCAAAGTCGACACTGGTAATGTAACCTGGTTAATAATAAACCTCCTCCCCCACTTTCAGGTCATCTCCTCATGGCAGAGGTTTTTTATGTTGGAGTGGACGTGGGCACAGCCAGTGTGAGGGCTGCACTAGTGACCAGGGAGGGCCTGCTGAAGAGCACTGCACAGGAGCCCATCGGCATTTGGGAGCCGGAGTCTGACCACTATGTCCAGTCCTCCACTGAGATCTGGGAGAAATGCTGCACAGTTGTCAAGGTGGGATGATTTATGGCCTCAGTGTGTGTTATAAAAATATACATCCATCCCTCTACAGCAGCAGTCTGAGCACAGATACACCAACACAGACTCATGTGTTCATTTTAGCTAATTTTTAGCATGGATGTTAATAGTATTTTAGCAGCTAAAGAAAAAAAAGCAGTTTCTTCATTATATATATGTTTTAATTATTTAAAAATTCCTTCTAAAACGTATTATTTAATATTCCTACCGCCCTTACATTGTTCTCTGCTAATTATTTCAGCATTTTCTTCACTACATCAGCCATCGTTTGTTATTTTTAGCTAACTCTCGGTAAGTCTTTCAGTCGTTGTGTATTGTCATATGCTAATGTTTCGCTTACTTTGCTATAATTACTTTAAGCTAGTTATTTCGTCTTTTTATTCAGCACCTATTTTAGGTAAAATATAAAATATATTTACTATTTTGACCATTTTGGTTACCTTTAGCTAGCTACTGTACTCGTGCTTTTTCTGCTAACTTTCTGCATTTAATTCCCTCCTAGTTCAAACTCAGCTGTTGCAGTAGGCTTCTTACTACCAGTACATTTGCATAATTAATTAAACTAGCACCACTGAAGAACAATGGGCTGTGAGCTCAGTTTCTTGATCATTAATATGCCAAGTGTCATGACCATGAGGACCATTCACAAAGAACTGAGGAATGGCTTTCAGTCATTGTGCAAAGGCACTGTTTATAAGGTTGGGGAAACCTGCAGTCAGCTGAGACTGAAAAAGTCACTGGGATGAGTGACCAAGCGTTTCTCCCACTGAAAAGGCTACATCCAGATGATTTTTGGGATTTCCTTACCTAAATGATTGCGCATGCATCAAGACATTTTACTTCAAGATGTTGCACCTCCATTCTTTCCAATACACAAAACACTATAACCAGTGGTCTAGAATTAAGCTGTGTGTTGTTGTTACACTGTAAACTAGTTTGTTTGAAATACATTGCTGAAAAGTTGTTATGCAGGACCCAATCAATTTGCCTTTTATTTAGAACTCCCCTGTAAATACAGCATTACTGTATGTCTAAAGAATATAGGGCATATATTAGTATCAGATCATTTTTTACACCCTAAGTTGGCCCCCAAAATCTAGTATTGGTCAGGCTCTACTCTTAATGGCAGCACACACACTTTGGCAACAGCTGCCTTAAGTTATGGGAGGTATATACTCGGCAGCTGGCATATGTGGTGGATGACTGGTCTCTGCGACAAAAAAATTAACATTACAGGGTTTTTCCTGGCTCCAAATGTGCCTGTGGGAGAAGCATGATTCATCCACATTAGGTTAAGGCAAAGAATATGTTTTACCTTAGTTAACAGAGGTTTATGTAATGAGAAAAATGTGAGTAAATTTAACTGTACTAAAAAAATTTTAAAAAATACCTGTTAAAAATGCTGGTTGAAATCATCAGTAGCGGTAATTTCCCCTCAGTGGAAGGCAAAAACCTCATGGGCAAGGAATATTCAGGAATAAACTTGTATTAGACTCACTACATGTTGTAAACGTGTTGTGCTGAAAAATCTTTTCTATGTATTGCCAATGTACTCCCTAGGTTTCAATGTGCACTTGGTTGGGAATCTCAAGCACACATCCTGTGTGAACAGCTGTTTATTTATGAAAGGCAGAAATTGACATCATAAGTTGGTAAATGTATTTGTGCCCTCTTACGGTTGCAGGATGAGTAAATGCACGGAGGAAATGTAATTTAAAAACAACTGCGTGTATTTGTTCCAGAAAGTTACTCACGGTGTGGAGAAGAGCCAGATTAGGGGGATTGGCTTTGATGCCACCTGCTCTCTAGTGGTTTTGGACCAAAGCTTCCAGCCTGTGCCCGTCAGTCAGGAAGGTAAGCGATTTATTTTATTGCATTTGATCTGATCTGAATGCTTGGTAAGCATTGGTTATGTAAGCCCCATTTTTGCTGAGCATTGATCCTTCAGGGGGGAAAAAAATCACCCCTCCACAGTGAGGTCCAAGGTCATAGTCGGCTGCAGAGTAGAAGCCTGGAGCTGGATTTGAATCATGTTTTTGCTTATTAAGCAAGACACAAAAGCATGACCCAAATTCTTTGGCTAAATACTGAATTTGTACTCCAAGATGAAATCTATCCATGACAACAGTTTTATGTATCAGGTCTTAACAGATACAATATTATATCCAATATTAGCTCTCTGGTGTTTGTTGCCTTCTCCCTTACTGAACTGCTTTTCCCAGGTGACCCCCAAAGGAACGTAGTGATGTGGATGGACCATCGTGCTACAGAGCAGGCTGATCGTATAACAAAAAATGGCCACAGGGTCCTCAGCAGGGTAGGGGGAGTCATGTCACCAGAGATGCAACCCCCTAAGCTGCTCTGGCTTAAAGAGGTGAGAGGTGAACAAGGTCACCACTGATCTCTGCATGTTTTATTATTGCTCTTTGTACTGGCTGTTCAGCAGATACCTGGTGGGCTTTTTTTTGTTTGTTTTTTATTACTGTTTTAGCCTTAGCATATTTGTCATACAGTTGTTGCTTTTATTCTCACACACTCTGTCTTTCACTCATTCAGAATCTAAAGGAGAACTGCTGGAACAAAGCCAGTCACTTTTTTGATCTTCCAGACTTCTTGTCTTGGAAGGCATCCGGCTCTTTAACGAGGTGAGCTGTCGATGATGTTACGGAGACTTACACACTTATGTATGTCTAATAAAAAAAGGAGGTAGGTTTGAAAAGGATCACCACTAGCAGGCCTAAAACCCCTTGTATTAATTCAAACATATTTGCTGGTGGGCTGCCCCATTAAAAACAATAGTCTTCTTTCTGTTCTCAGTTAAAAAGAAAAGATGCAGTTGCCTAATCCGTTGTAAAATGTGTGGACAAAGTCATTGGTTTTCACAAAATACTTGTATCTAATGTGTGCTGTTAATAAAGCATGTTTATTATCCTACAGTATTTGCAAGTGGATGCATGTTGTCCAATGTTGCACAGGTCTTTATGTACTCTGGTGTGTAAGTGGACCTACTGCCCTCCAGAAGGATGGGAAGCCAGCTTCTGGACGAGCATTGGACTGGACGACCTGCTGGAAAATAACTTCTCCAAAATAGGCCAGAAAATGACATTTTATACATTCAGATAGTTTGACTGATTATTTCTTATATCTTTTACAGTTTTTGTGTCCTTTATTAAATTCTAAGAATTAAAAATTTTAAATAATTTTGTCATCCAGGCAGTGTGACGTGTCCTCCAGGAAGTCCACTGGGAGAGGGCCTTACACAGGAGGCAGCAGCAGATTTGGGTTTGGACCCAGGAACTGCAGTTGGGGCTTCTCTCATCGATGCCCATGCTGGAGGCTTAGGTATCAGATGACGAATCACACTTACTTGAAAACAAAAGTATTTTCTTGTCATGAATAAGCTGAGATTACTCAGTTTGCAGCCGCTTTCACACAGCCTGTGACTGAGGCTGTTCCATATGAAAGCTATAGTGAAAGCATGGAGGGTAATCACATAGCCAAGTCATCACACACCAGAGATGTGTAGCTGTTTTTTAATGGTGTGCTGGAGTGGTGCAGACATGCTGGAGGAGTAAAAATTGCTCTATGCTGTCGCGTTGTTATGCCTATTTAGAGGTACTGAAAGGAAAATGAAGGCATAAAATGTCAGTGATGCAAAGTTGATATTTTATTTGCAAAGTTGATATTTTGATATGCTACGTGTCAGGGTCACAATAAAAAAGAAGTTCATTCCTTAAGGAGCAAAGTTTAATATAAACATTTACTAAATAGACTTTAATATTTCATAATTTCCACTTGTGGCTGTGGCTTTTCAGTATCCTGTGTGCAAAGTTTAAACTTTAACTCCAAAACAAAGCATGTGCTAAGTTAAATCATTATTTTTGTAGGTGCATGAATACACTAGGAAACCAACTTAAACATCATAGTAATATGTATATGGACAAATGTAAATTTGGGCTTGATGGTAGTTCTATATTAGATGCTAGTTTATCCATCCATTATATTTTGCTTATTTAAAGCCACGTCACAGTAGCAGCAGGCTAAACAGGGTGCTCCCGACGGCTTTTCCAGTCCTTTCTAGGAGATCCCGGGGCATTCCCATGACGCGTCAGATATATAATCTCTCCAGGAGCTTTTGGGTCTACGTTGGATTGTCCTCCAAATTGCATATGTCAGAAAAACCTCTTAAAGGAATCTCCAAGGAGGAGGCTTCCTAACCAGATGCTTAAACCATCTAAGCTGTTTATGTTTGGCGTGGAGGCGCATTGGCTCTATTTCAAGCTCTCTCCTGATGTCTGAGCTCCTCACCCTGTCTCTAGTGCTCGCAAATAAAAGAAATCAACACAAGTTGCCTTTGTGGTGTGGCTGGGCTCAGCCTTCGAGATAGGGGAAGCATTTTTGCACTTCTTTGTGAAATGTATGCCTATTGATCAGTGGATGACCTGCCACAAGTTAAAGCGCTAATTATCAGGATAGTGTGATCCTCACTGAAAAGTGAAAACAACCTGCTTGACCAGCCGACAACTTGTGACTGTACTTAGTTACCAAAAAATAAATAAATAAATAAAATACCTTTTTTGGTTTTATGAGTTTGCTGGAAGAAGGAAGTGAGAAGGGAGATAATAGATGGATGATGTGATAATATTTCAACAACTATAGTTTACCACATGAGGATTAGGTGCCTAGCGTGTGTTAGATGTTCCCATCTTTAATATTATGGGAAATAAACTGAATAACAAACCCGCCTGAGATGTTAGTGAATTTCTGACCAGTGTCAGGGCAGCAGCAGACCTTCCTCAGGATCAGAAATCCTCACCATCTGGATCTGTTCTGTGAGCTGAACTCGTCGTGAACTCTTGCCTTTGACCCTCAACCGTGACCTCTGCCAATCACACATTGCTGCGTCAGTGAGAGGTTACAGCACTCTGCACCATTAGTTTCTGTTCATGTCACAGTGATGGAGACTGGCCTCCCACCTTAAACTCAAACCAGCTTGATAAACATTATTCCAGCAGTTAGCGTCACTGCTGAATCCTACGAAGAGGTTGGAGCACAATTTCATTCATGTGGATTTAAAGCTCTAGCAGCATCTTTGACACTTTGTGTTAGATGACAGCAAAAAAACCCAACAACTTAATTATTACAATGTATCTTTTTCCCCTGCATAAAATAAAGAGTGTTAAATAAAGCAACATTAACCTCCTCCTTCCAGGTGTGATCGGTGCTGATGTGAAAGGTTTTCATTTGCCCTGTGAGGGTCTGCCGATCACTGCACGCATGGCGCTGATCTGTGGAACGTCAACTTGTCACATGGCGGTCAGTAGTTCACAGCTGCTGTTCACCTGATTGGTGTAAAATTACCGTGCTAGTCTACTACTGTACTGTTCCCCAGTGGCCTTTGTGATTGTGTATATGTTCCTGTGAAAATCTCCTGATGACTAATAAAAACGTCTTCTGATGATTAATCGTGTACTCACCACCTTCATTTCCTAGGTGCACAATCTGTCTTAACTAGTCTGATAAGATATCTTTCTAAAAGCCACTCTATCTGTATTACTTGTTTATACTTATGTGAGCATTGTTAAAAATTGTTTATAGACATAAATTATCCTGTCTGCACAGGCCAACTGCAGTAACTCTGAGATGAGAAGCAAATGGCACGCATATCCTGTTAGTCCGGCGGTTTCTCTTTTAATTTATAAAATATCTACCTCCAACTAAAACTAACTAAAAGATTTCCTGTGCCATCAGATCAGTGAGCAGCCTCGGTTTGTGCCAGGAGTGTGGGGGCCCTACCTATCTGCCATGGTGCCTGGACTGTGGCTCAACGAGGGAGGGCAGAGTGTGACAGGAAGGCTGGTCAGTCTACTCATATTTTCTTGATCTTTTTCATTCATATTTAAATTATTTTTCAGATCCTCTTCATGCTCAATACTAACAGAAAACATGGAGACAAAACCACTTATTTTTTCCTCACCTTTCACATTTGAACTACTGGTTTGACAAAAGGAGCTAATGCTTTGAGATGTATATAGATTCAGCTTTGACATTATTAGTTGAAGCCAGGTGGCCACCAGTCATTTGTGATCCTTTTCAGTTTAAATGTATTGCCTCTTTCCTCCCTCAGATTGACCACATGGTGAAAGGTCACACTGCATATACCCAGCTCCAGGAACAGGTTCAGCAGAGGTCAGCTGATGCTTTTAATACTGCAGTTCCCAACAATGCTTTTGCACATCTGTGATCCTCATCAGCTGGGCTAGAATAATGTCAAGTATGCTTTTGGGAGATTAGAAGCTCAGTAATGTGCTTTCAGTGCAACTCAACTGTTCTCTGGAGGAATAGGAAGTTAAATTTTTTGATATACGGTACTTCACGTTTGCTGAAGATTGAATATAGATTTCATGCTCGCCAACCACCATGGCATTAATATAGGTAATATCAGCTATCATTTTAGGTGTCCTGGCAACAGTGTTTTTAATTTTATAGGCTTCCTTTTGCTGGCGAGAATATCTACAGCTACTTGAACAACCATTTGAGTTCGATGGCCAACTCCTGCTCTGCTGTCGATCTGCTAGGGTCCAGTCTTCACGTGTGGCCGGACTTTCATGGAAACAGGTCGCCCCTGGCTGACCCAACTTTGAAGGGCATGGTAAAGGCTATGACTTAAAAAGAAGGATATGTGTAGACTGACGTTGTGTTGGATGTGTGAGTATCAGATTTTAAGTTAGGGTATGCCTGCTTTGAATGTTTCTTCCTTTTTGTGCACTTGGGGTTTTCTTAATCTTTTCTTAATGTTCTCTTATGCCCGTGGAAGTCTGTGTTTCAAAGATCCATGCTCTACAGAATGATTATGAATGAATTCCACAATGATTCCACATATATGTGTGAGGCTTTTAGAAGCAGCAACATATACGCAGCTCTGACTGGCTGCTTTCCTGTTTTTGCACTTTTTTCATTTGTCACACATTTAAAAGGTTTAATCAAAACAAATACATAAATTCCATTGTAAAATGAGGGCAAATGATTAAAGTCAGACGTAGGGCTGTTCAATATAACGATATATATCGGATGACGATATAAAAAGGTCTATCGTTTCATTTTACACTATCGTTTGTTTCGTGGTGTCGCAAAATAAACTGTTTACGGCAATATTTTTTCATCGTTTTGATGGTCACTGTAGTGGCTATATTAATTTATTAAAGTTCTTTCTTTCTCTTATATTTAATATAATCACACTACGGATGGACAAGCGCCTGTTTTTATGCGTTGTGGTTAGCAACAACGACGGTAACAGCATCGCGTGTCCGCTTGTTTATGTTCCACATAAACCTTTCACAATAAAGCTCAAGATCCTGTTGAGACTTTTCAAAATAAACTGAATCACGTGAAAGATGCAGAGTATTTACGGATGAGAAGTAAAAAAGAGCCGCCAGGTGCTAAAAAGTAAACCTTAGACTCAAACGTCAGAACAGGCTTTTCCCTGCAGCACGATGTGTAATAAATACTCACAAAGAAAACGGCGGCCGTTACAACTTATGTCTAAAAATGTATAGTTTCATGCATCTGTTAAAACACTCGACTCCAGCTACATGACGCGCAGCTGGAAACACTTCCTGCAAGTCGAGCTGCCCGAGATTCACAGAATTTACAGAAAATGTTACATTTTTTGGATTTATATCGTTATCGGGACGATAGAATTCTTATATCGGGATATGAGATTTTGGTCATATCGCACAGCCCTAGTCAGACGTTACTTTTGTTACATTTTCCAATTAAGGTGAGTTATTTTTGAACTGGTCCCTGTTATCCAACTCAAAGCTGTTGACTTATCTTTTTTTTTTTTTTTTTTTAAATCTCTTTATTTTGATTTTTTGATACAAAAAAACAACAACCACAACAACAACAAAAAAAATAAATCCCAAAACAAAAAACAAGAAGCAACACAATAAGCAGTCTGAGACATGTAAAAGGAAAACTAATACATTATGGTAAATAATTGGGTATACCACCCATTTACACATTTGTCCTGACAAACCCATCCTGCCATTGGAGTGGGGCTGCCCCTCCAAAAAGATATCGTCATTACCGCTTAGTTTTGCACTCAGTCTTTCCATCGGTAAGATTCTAAAGATTTCTTTATACCACTGAGTTATTGTTGGTGGTTTTCATTGATCCAATTGAAAAGAATACATTTTCTTGCCAAAAACAATAATTTACATAGCAGTTTATATTTGTTAGCTGTTGACTCATCTTAATACAGGAAGTATTGTTAAAGAAAGCTCAGATTAAGTTATTTAGCTTTTCCTAAGAACCATCAGTAATGTTTCTAAAGAGCTTTACCATTGAATAAGACCATAAAGAACAGTGAATTTACAGGGAGTGCAGAATTATTAGGCAAGTTGTATTTTTGAGGAATAATTTTATTATTGAACAACAACCATGTTCTCAATGAACCCAAAAAACTCATTAATATCAAAGCTGAATGTTTTTGGAAGTAGTTTTTAGTTTGTTTTTAGTTTTAGCTATTTTAGGGGGATATCTGTGTGTGCAGGTGACTATTACTGTGCATAATTATTAGGCAACTTAACAAAAAACAAATATATACCCATTTCAATTATTTATTTTTACCAGTGAAACCAATATAACATCTCCACATTCACAAATATACATTTCTGACATTCAAAAACAAAACAAAAACAAATCAGCGACCAATATAGCCACCTTTCTTTGCAAGGACACTCAAAAGCCTGCCATCCATGGATTCTGTCAGTGTTTTGATCTGTTCACCATCAACATTGCGTGCAGCAGCAACCACAGCCTCCCAGACACTGTTCAGAGAGGTGTACTGTTTTCCCTCCTTGTAAATCTCACATTTGATGATGGACCACAGGTTCTCAATGGGGTTCAGATCAGGTGAACAAGGTGGCCATGTCATTAGTTTTTCTTCTTTTATACCCTTTCTTGCCAGCCACGCTGTGGAGTACTTGGACGCGTGTGATGGAGCATTGTCCTGCATGAAAATCATGTTTTTCTTGAAGGATGCAGACTTCTTCCTGTACCACTGCTTGAAGAAGGTGTCTTCCAGAAACTGGCAGTAGGACTGGGAGTTGAGCTTGACTCCATCCTCAACCCGAAAAGGCCCCACAAGCTCATCTTTGATGATACCAGCCCAAACCAGTACTCCACCTCCACCTTGCTGGCATCTGAGTCGGACTGGAGCTCTCTGCCCTTTACCAATCCAGCCACGGGCCCATCCATCTGGCCCATCAAGACTCACTCTCATTTCATCAGTCCATAAAACCTTAGAAAAACCAGTCTTGAGATATTTCTTGGCCCAGTCTTGACGTTTCAGCTTGTGTGTCTTGTTCAGTGGTGGTCGTCTTTCAGCCTTTCTTACCTTGGCCATGTCTCTGAGTATTGCACACCTTGTGCTTTTGGGCACTCCAGTGATGTTGCAGCTCTGAAATATGGCCAAACTGGTGGCAAGTGGCATCTTGGCAGCTGCACGCTTGACTTTTCTCAGTTCATGGACAGTTATTTTGCGCCTTGGTTTTTCCACACGCTTCTTGCGACCCTGTTGACTATTTTGAATGAAACGCTTGATTGTTCGATGATCACGCTTCAGAAGCTTTGCAATTTTGAGACTGCTGCATCCCTCTGCAAGATATCTCACTATTTTTGACTTTTCTGAGCCTGTCAAGTCCTTCTTTTGACCCATTTTGCCAAAGGAAAGGACGTTGCCTAATAATTATGCACACCTGATATAGGGTGTTGATGTCATTAGACCACACCCCTTCTCATTACAGAGATGCACATCACCTAATATGCTTAATTGGTAGTAGGCTTTCGAGCCTATACAGCTTGGAGTAAGACAACATGCATGAAGTGGATGATGTGGACAAAATACTCATTTGCCTAATAATTCTGCACTCCCTGTATATCACAGAATTTAAGGCCTTTATAAGCACAGAGCATACAGAGAAAAGTACTAAACTGAATCAATTTCAGCTTTTGTTTTTCATCATGTATATTTTATTAATAATTACATTTCATTATCTGTATCTTTGCCACACAGGTGTAGATACTGTAGGTAGGTGCAGTGAATGCTTAAATTGTATGGATTAGAATATACTGGACATTCAAAGCTAAGATTCAGCGCACTGTGTTAGAGGCCGGGATTTGATGAATTCATCATATATACAACCTTTGATCATCGTTTATGTCCAGTTGAGAATTAATCTGTGCACTCACATATTAAATGAACTGAAATCAGTAATGTGATCTCCAGTCTTGATATAAGGAATGAGAGAACTGACAGCTGTTATTTTAATCAGCCTGTTTCAGTTTCTTTAACTCTAAGTATCATAAAGTAATGTGGTAACATCTGGACTGACGAGTTTACTGTCAGCATTTTAATCGCTAGTTTAAAGGCTGTAGGTTGCAGCCATTGCTCTAACACTGTATAAATGTAACAGGCCTCAGTGTTGGTTCTAACAGTCTGAGCTGCTTCAAGCTTTATTTGTGAAGAGCACCGCAGCTTACAAAACACGTAGCTAGCTAGTACAGCTGCAATGTAAAATTTGCGATGTGTCCGTCCAACCAATCAGAGAGCTCTTTGCATCCCACGGTTTGGCTAATTTGCATTGCAGCAGGATTTTTAAAATGAAGTTGCTAATCTAAATGTTCATCCCTGAGCGAACAGGAAAGGGAAATGGATTTTGAAATGAGGAATGGAATCGCCATTTTACAAAGCATTTTGAAAATCAGTTTATTAAATTGGAATATCTATATGAGTTGTTACATGAAAACTGTCAGACATTTGAGTTGGTTGTACAACTTGGACAAATACCATCATATTTAGCACTGCTTTGCGTTCTGATTTATCAGTTATATTTATCTCTTTGAGGACTAGAACTTTTGCCTGCTCTGGTGTTCCATTTAATTTAATGAATACCTTACAATCTGATGACCAAGTTGACTGTATTTTCTTCTGTTTTCTTAATATTCTTGGTGGTGCCCGGCGTGGCCTGGCAGCCAGCCTCGCTGGCTGGTGGTCTGGTGAATGTCCAACTCTAAAGTTTCTCTCCTCTTTGAAAGTTCTTCAAATTCAATACACTGAGGAGTGTTGGGGTCATCGCTCTCTGTTGACTGGTGTTTTTTTTTCTCTCTCAGGCATTTTGGTACCTTGCTGACTAACATGACTCTGTGAAGGATCCAAATGTGTTTAAATTCGTCGTAGTCGATGCCGAATGTTTGATAGCTGCGAACAAACCGGTGTGTTGACTGAAAATGGTTGACTTGAAGTGTCTCTTGTTTACTTATGAATTATAAAACAGCATAATGTTTGATATAAGATTCTAGTGATGCAGCCAAGTTCCCGACAAGGTCAACATTCCATGTGCAAATTAGGTTGTCACATGACATTTTTGAGGAAGGGATTATTTTTCTATTTTGTTTGTTTCAATCTCTGATATCTTTGTTAAAGATTTATTATCATTGCAATCCCATAAATATAACTGAAACAATTTAAAAAGCGATATATATATATATATATATCGATATATTTTACAAATTATTAAATACACCTGGCCAAAGAAGTCACTGATTTTGAATATACATATTCCACTTACGTTATTTCTTATCACCTTGATTAGTAAAGAATAAGAACCAGAACTTACCTGTTGATTGTATTATGAAACAATTTTTTTAAATTTATTCTTTTAAAAACTTCACATCCACAGATTTGACTTATTTTAGTTGTGGTGTGGAAGAGAATTATTTTCACTAGCTACAACCAGAAAACCCCCTTTTCTCCTAATAAGGTTAACAGTGGCTGTATTCTGTTCAATTAAACTGTGTTTATCCTATTTTGACATATCAAAGTGTCTCCTGAAATATGGTCCATCAGCATTAAAACTCAGCACATGGGGAAATAGTTAATTTAACTTGAACTTATTTAACTTTGCAGAACCACAGATTGTGTTTTCTAGAGTGCTGGTTTGGTACAGGGAAAGCAAATGAGATAAGATCCTAATGACTGATTTGATTTTGTAAGTCACAGCAAGACAGTTCAAACCTGTGCCTTAACCTTATTTGTGGAACTCCCCACAGGACTGAATAGGTTCAAGTTGGCAGTTTTATACGATCTGTTTCAGATAATATAACAATGACCAATGAACATATATTTTGCTCTCTACATAGACAGAAATTCACATTTAACTCATGCATTTGTGCTCAGCAGCCTTTCTATTCTCTTCCTGTCCCCTCGACTTCAAATCAAATTAATTTCCCATTACACAATAAAATGCCATTAATTGAGTTTGCTACTCTTATTCGCTTACTTAGCTTATGGTCCCTCACTAATCATATCAAAAAGAAACTATTTTTATTTGTGAGTTTAACTTGTTATTATAGAATAGAATAGAATTAGAATAGAATTCAACTTTATTGTCATTGCACATGCACAGGTACAGGGCAACGAAATGCAGTTTGCATCCATCCAGAAGTGCTTAGTGATATAGATATATTACAATATATATTAGCAATAATATAGATATGTAAGTATATTACAGAAATGGGTCTATTATGTTATAATGTACACGGTATGAAGTATGTTGTGAATATTCTATAACTATAAGTATGTACAGGCTGTAGTGAGTACAAGCTATGTACAGGATATAAATATGAAAAACTATACAGAATATGAAATAAATAACTTTACAGGAATCTGAGATATACAGCTATACAGAAATGGGAACTATGCAAGTTGTAAACAGTTGTAGGGTTAAAAATTATCGTATGTACAGAATGATTGTTTACACAGGGCTATACAGTAGTGCAGTTAAGGTAAGTGAGGGTGTGGATAATTTCTACAGAGGCTATATAAAGTGCTAGTGGTTGTGAGTGGTGGTTCACTCCATGTTATTATTGTGTGTTTGAGGGTACAGTTGTCCATTGTGTGTGTGTGTGTGTATGTTCAGTCCATGAGTTAACGTGGGTCAGATGTCAGGAGGCAGAGTTCAGGAGTCTGACAGCTGTGGGGAAGAAGCTGTTCCGGTACCTGGTGGTCTTAGTCCGGAGGCTCCTGTAGCGCCTCCCAGAGGGCAGGAGGGTGAAGAGTCCATGTGATGGGTGACTGGGGTCTCTGATGATTTTCCCAGCCCTTTTCAGACACCGCTTCCTGTAGATGTCTTTTATGGCAGGAAGTGGTGCTCCGGCGATGCGCTGGGCAGTTTTCACGACCCTCTGCAACGCCTTCCAGTCCGAGGCAGAGCAGTTCCTGTACCAGACTGTTATACAGTTGGTCAGGATGCTCTCGATGGTGCAGCGATAGAAGTTCACCAGGATGTCTGAGGACAGGTGGTTCTTCCTCAGAGTCCTCAAGAAGAAGAGGCGCTGGTGAGCCTTCTTGACCAGCTTGGAGCAGTTGGTCGTCCAGGTGAGATCCTCGGAGATGTGGACTCCCAGAAACTTGAAGCTGCTCACACGCTCCAGAGCCGTCACTTTAATGTGGATGGGTGGATGTGGGTCAGCATTCCTCCTGTAGTCCACGATGAGCTCCTTGGTCTTCTCGGTGTTAAGCAGCAGGTTGTTTGTGTCGCACCACTCAGCCATTATATTTGGTTATCCATGTTTTGTTTTGGTTTTTTTGGTAATTACTGGCGCCAAACCACATCTAAAATTCCAGGAAACAGAAAGCCAAGGAATGGAATATGAAAACCTGTTTTTAATAAATCACCAAACACTGGATGACAGCCTTGCTTTCACAAAATCTTAGACGGTGATCACACCCTTGCTGGTATTTTTGTGTCATTACTGTTTTGCAGGTAGTTGGACTCTCTTTGTCCCAGACCTTGGATGACTTGGCCCTTCTCTACCTGGCCACCATGCAAGCCCTCGCTGTGAGTCTGATGGCGTTTTGTGTTTCAAATGACTTCCTCTCTCTCAGACTGATACCCTAGCACCTTTAAGTACAAAGGAGGTTGTATTTGCTTTCTTGTAACTTTATTCCTGTTGTGTGTCCTCCTCTGGTTTCAGCTCGGTACACTTCATATTCTGGAGGCCATGAAAGAAGCAGGACATGAAATCAGAACCCTCTTCCTGTGTGGTGGATTGAGCAAAAACAACCTGTTTGTACAGATTCATGCTAATACTACAGGTAGTAAATACCAATAACATGGTTATATGTATATTTTGAAACACAGTTGCACAGTATGTACATTTATAATTTATTGAGAGTAAGAAAGAATGTTTGTATTAGTATTTCAATAACTTAACCACGAAATAAAGATTAAGAAGAAAATTTTAATTATGTGCAGCTTCCAGTGGCCAACTTTGAAGTTTAAAGAGTCCCCCAAAGTCTTTTTTTAACAACACAGCACAACAAGACAGAAGAAGTTACTCCTAGGATGGACTTACATGTAACTGAAGTAAATTTAGAATACAGACAATCAACAACAAAAAATAATTAATATATAGTAGGAATATGATACATGAAGACATTGAAGAACATTCAGGCAGAGAAGACCTGGAGAGAGGAAAAGGTAAAATAAGTTCTGTGATAGCTTTAGCCCATTCCATGTCTTCAATCTCATTCTCAGGATTGCCTGTAGTGTTGCCAGACCAAACTGAAGCTGTGCTAGTGGGAGCAGCAGTGCTGGGAGCATGTGCATCAAGACACTACAGCTCTATACAGGTAGAGTGAAGTTACAATACACATGAGTCAAACAACATCTGAGGGATTTGGCAGGAAATGCTTTTGAAACGTAATTAAGCACTCGTTAGATATAAGGTCTGAAGAAGAGCATCTCTGAATGGGCAACATGTTAAACATTGAAGCAGATGAGCTACAGCAGCAGAAGACCACACCGGGTGCCACTCTGTCAGATAAGAGCAGGAAACTGTTCTGATGTAACATTAAAGTTCATAAAGAACATGAAAGTATAAATCCAACTGCCTTGTATCAACAGGTCGGTCTAGTGTTGATGGTGTAAAGGTATGGGGGATATTTTTTGGCACACTTTGGGTTGCTAGTACCAAATGACCGTTCGTCAAATAAACACCTGACGAATGGTACGTAACTGGAAGTTTTTTCTGATATGTCACAATACCAACACAATAACATAACAAAAGTATCCCGGTGGAAATCCACTGAAACACTGTCGGCTGTCACAGTGGAAATTTGGATTTGCTCTTTTGCACAAGTAGAGATGGAGGTGCATAGTGTTTTACTCCAGTCTGCAATTTGACTTTAAGAGCTGGCTTCCCAAAATACATTCAGCGATTGTAGGGTAAGTTGTTCATTTTAACAGTTTTTCTGTTTAACAGAGTTAGAAAAGGATTAGAATCTGTGACTGGCTTTTTAAAATAATTTAATAACATTAAATTTTCACGGCACTGTTTGTGTTTTTGGTTTAAGCTGTACTCTTTGAATTATGGATTTCCGTTTGTATTATATTTATAGTTCCTGGTTATTCGGTTTCTGTTCTGTTTCTGTGCCTCCTCTGTGTTCTTGGTCTAATTCTGTTCTCCGTGTGTTGTATATTTAGTCTTAGTTTTCTGTCTTTATGTCTTCCCTATGTCCCACGTCTTGTTACTTTTGTCTCTGTGTTTCATGTTCCTCTGTCTCAGTATCAAGTCCACGTTTCTGTGTTATGCTTCCTGTTTACTTTTGCTTTGACAGTCTGTCCTTGGTTAATGTATTCTGCTTTTCTTCCTTTGTCTCACTATGGGGGTGTCTAAATTCATGGGCTGCATCCTCCTGAGGACACATTTGTAGGCCGATTATGTCACAGCGACGCGACGAAGGCTGTCCAAATTCGTAGACTCCTCCGAATGCAGCCGACAAATGTGTCTTCCTTTTCTCCGAATTTGAAGGATGGGTCGGGTGTGTCCTTCGTGGCCCACCATATCCCAGAATTCATAGTGTGGCTTAGCCAATTCCAGTTTTCAACAATGGCGGCCGCTACTAAGTTTTAAATTACTCATACTAATCTTTCTGGGTCACAAAATAAACTTTTAACATATTTTCAGACCAGAATGTAGCTGTGTAAACTTCAAATATCTGCTCAGTTTATCAAGATATCACGTATTTGCAAAAATGCTCCGACGTTTTCGGAGACGTCTGCTACCCACCAGCTCGATAGCTAGCCGGGAGCTCGAGGGTCACTGAAGCCGCAGAGAACGGCACAACTCCCGGCACATCATTTTCAGATCACCGCGGACTTTTGCTACTCAGGTTAAACGTAATATATAAGTCACTTAGACAACCTAAAATTGTTATTGTTTGGCTTTTTTCAGTGTTGTATTTGTTTGTGAGTAAATCGGTTTGGCTGAGATTCAAGTTATTAGATTAGATTAAAACTTTTTTAATCCCCCGGGTGGTTTTCACACAGCTGAATAAACGTCAAACAGAAAACAGATTAAACAGAAGTGTGAGATGGTCGAGAATTTACGCCAGTGTCCTGTTATATTTCAGATAGCAAGGAGCAGACAGCTGAGTTTATTAAACTCCACCGAGACAGCGGTGACGCAAATCTGAAGGCTAGACCGTCCAATTTCACAGCCGTTTACTTCCGGCCTACCCGACCTTCTGAGGACCCGGCCCACATAGACCGCGAAGGCCGAGTCCTCAGGAGAATGCAGCCCATGAATTTGGACATGACTTATATCTGATTTGTACCACCTGTGTTCCCACCTGTTCCCCATCATTGTCTTGCCCTCTCATTTAAGCCCTGTGTTTCCCTTTGCCCTTTGTTGCATCGTAACCTCACTGTGCTGTGTTTCTCCCTTCGTGTTCCTGATGAAATTCTAGTTCTCAGTCCCTGTGTTTCTTTTCCTAGTTTGTGTTTTTTATTTACTAGTTTCCAGTTTAGTTTCTATTTTATATGTTCAAAGTTTTGGTTTGTTTTTTGGGAAGTTTCTTTCTATGGAAAAGTATTCCCAGCAATAAAAGCTGCTGCTTTAAGTTTGTCCTCCGTTTGGCTCCTACATCCTGCCTGCCACAGCACACACCTTGACATAAATACATTTCAGTCAAAGAGGACACGTTTGATGAAGTGGTTGCATTTGAAGAACATATAAGTAATCCCATGTTTCTGAAACTTGGCTTTAAAGGGATGTTAATGATAACCACTTCATTATAAATACAATATGGATAGCATTTTTTAAAGAGACTGCCCCTGCTACTTAAATGTAAACTGCATATATCCCAGTTTATTTTGTAAAAGCCAACATCTTTTTTTTGTCAGCATCATAGAAGACTGTGTTGTGCAGCTGTTTTGAGCAGTTGAGCAGTACTTAAAAACGAAATACGTGTCTCTTTAATCTAGGTCAACTTGGTATTTTAATGTTTCGTTTACAGTTTACAGTCTGCAGCAGTTTGCAGTGTAATCATTAAATGCTGTAGTGTCATGGAAACACAGCAGAGGTCAAACATGACATAGGTTTTGTCATACATAATCACTGACTCACTGCCTGCATCTGCTAGGTGGAACCAAACTACATAGTAAGCAATGCACTGTGCTGGCTTTTGTTACAGACAGGTATGGATTCATCTTGTGTCAGGTCAACTCATCATCTCTTTGTGTCTCAGCTCCACAACTCTGAGCAGCCTCAAAGCCAGACAGACTAAAAATACGATGCTGTTATTTGGACGAGGACGCACCTGTCAACCCATTACGAACATAGACACAGCAGGCAGTTGTGTTGTCTGAGCCTCCGAGCTGCAAACAGTCAGCTGCATGGATTTTGTAGGTTTAGACAGCAGAGGGGCCCTGCACTGCATTAATTATAAACTCCGCCACAGCAGCAGGCTGCTGCTTTTACTATAACTGGGTCATGGCTGACATGAAGCTGAATCAGTGTGCTATCATTTATTGAATGAAATTCATGTGTGTGTCTTGTGTTTCAGGAGGCCATGGAAAAAATGGCTAAAGTGGGGAAAGTCGTCCAGCCTGACAGTGAAGTCCAGAGGTGAGGAATTCTGCAACAGGAAAGGAAACGCTTGACTCTGATGCCTTCTTTGTGTTTAATAATTGATATAGTTATGGGATATTTTAGGAATGAAATCCGAAATATACAGCAGGCATCAAATTTATCTCATGATTTTCTTTATTCCTTCCTTTTTTTTCAGCTTCTATGAGAGGAAGTACAAGGTGTTCCTGCGACTGCTCGCCCACCAGAGGGAGTGCCAGGCCCTCATGAGCCAGAGATGACAGTGCTGGTGGGAGGTGCCTGAGATGAAGCTCGCTCTCTGTGACACAACAGTGATGACAAATCAAGAACGAGACGTCTTAACCTTGCTGCTTTTTTCAGTATAAATAATGTTTTTTTAATTCCATTATGGGGGTTTAACATTCTCATATGATACTATGTCATATATGCAGGACTTATCAGATGACATATGGCATCAGATCTCTGTGTAAAACTATGTGTTTCAAATTCAGGCTGAATGGGACAAGTGGCAGTTAAAGTCAAACATCATGGAGTGTTATCTTCTAATGCATTCCTAATAAATATTTCAAATGAACACTCCTGTCTCTGTCACTCCAGCCTAATGTGTCTGGATAAACAAGCTTATGTCCTTCCAGTCAGCGTTCAGTGACATTCATTTTTAAACTGCTTGTCCTTTGTTCTCTCCTCACTCGACTTCATCCCTCCATTTCCTGTTTTTAACACCTCCCTTGTCCTTAAATTCTCCTGTCTGCTGCTCACAGAGGGGAAGCCTGTTGCCATCGTTCCCCTAGATAAAAGTTGATAAGCTCTTAGCTGATGCTGTCAACCCGGTGAGGAGGGAACACCAAATCCCACACAGCTGAGTTAACACTTCAAACACAACTAACTTAGGATACAGAGGAGATCCTGGACATATCTATATCTATGATATATGTATATATATATATATATATATGTATATGTGTATATATATATATGTATATGTATGTATGTATATATATGTATATATCCATCCCATCCATCCATTCGCTACCGCTTATCCTTTTCAGGGTCGCGGGGGGTGCTGGAGCCAATCCCAGCTGTCATAGGGCGAGAGGCGGGGTACACCCTGGACAGGTCGCCAGTCTGTCGCAGGGCTAACACACAAGGACAGACAACCATTCACACTCACATTCACACCTAGTGGCAATTTGGATTATCCAATTAACCTATCCCCACAAGCTGCATGTCTTTGGACGGTGGGAGGAAGCCGGAGTACCCGGAGAGAACCCACGCAAACACGGGGAGAACATGCAAACTCCACACAGAAAGACCCCGGCCTGATGGTAGAATTGAACTCAGGACCTTCTTGCTGTGCGGCAACAGTGCTAACCACCGTGCCACCGTGCTGCCATATATATATATATATATATATATATTAGTGTCCAAAGTGCCTCTTGGATAAAAAGATATTCCATATATATATATATGTGTGTGTGTGTGTATTTGGGGGCTCGTCCTTGCCATTTGCGTTTCCTTTTGTAGCGCCCAGGTGGGTGGCTGTTTGGTTTGTGTTGTTAGCCACAATGGAGTTTGATTTGGATAAGTTTGCTGGGAATCCTATATTGCAGCAGTTGAATAAGTGTAATATGATAGATTTGATGCTTATTGCCAACCTTTTTAATGTGCAAACACCACTGGTTGTGAGGAAGGAAGAACTGTGGCGGCTTATAGCCAAGGCACTGGGTGAGAGGGGACTGTTGGCGGATGGGGCAGGCATAGCTGATGTGGAGCCACTAGCTCCTGTACCTACTCCTTCCACTAGTCTTCCTGTAACCACTTCTATAGCTCCTCCCAGTCCTGCGGTGGGGGACGTCAGCTGAGGAAGTCCAGCTGATGCTCTGCATTAAGGAAGTGGAGTTGAGAAATTGGGAGCTGGGAGGGGAAGCGATGCATCTTAGGGTGAAGGCGTTAGAGCTGGAATGCCAGCCTAGTAGCTCCGTCCACCCACCGCTCACACTGTGATGTCATTACAGATCCAACAAGAAGCCAACCTCAGCCAAGGCAGCTCACTCTTTGGGCAGTAAGCAGTAGCATATACATACATTTGGTATATACATACATTCCCTATATTCTTTTATGTTGTCAATACAAACGATGGCAAAGAAACAATGTTTTCAAAAGCTTTATTATCACGGTGACCTTGAGATGAATCTGTTGAAGGAGGTTAGAGGTCAAATGTAACATGATATTTTAAATCTTTATATAAGGTACTTTCTATATGTTAACAATACACACCATACTTGTAAGAATTATAGTTTCTAACTTATGAGGCTTTTTGTCATTTTTTGGCAAATAAATCATCATTACTTAAAGACCTTGGTGGATATAAGATTGTTAACATTACCGGACTCTACACCACTACAAAGTTTGCATTCATTCAAATTCATTAAAAACTTTATGAGCTATGTGTTTACACACAGAATGACACGCACGCACAGAAATGCTACCAAAAACATGTTGCATGACCAAAAAAACTTGGTCGAGGTAAAAAATCCAGTGAAATCAGTTAATTTGTTCTTGCAAAAGTTTTGCATCATCACTGTCAGCAGTTTAATATTAGACCAGTGTTACACACTGTAAACATTATTGCCAAATTTAATCATGTTTACTGATTTAAGCTTGTCATGCTCAACTTGACAGCTGTAAAGAGAAGAGTGGGGAATTATATTAAATTTTGTTACAAGTTGCACCTCTTCTCAATGTATCACCACATCCAGCTTCAAAAACCTAAAACGTCCACAAATGTATACAGTAGATTTAAACCTGCAGGTCCTGGATTGGCCACTTGAGTCTGGTTTGGAATTGTTGTTGTTGAAATGCCACATTTCACAGCATTAAAAGGGATGTTTACTGCCTGATATCAGTTTTAGTCTCTATGAAGAGACCTCAGATAATATGAATCACTGAACCGGCCCTTTCGGTATTTTAATTGAACTATTTGACAAATATTGTGGCCCGTTGTGTGGTACAGACCACCCAAGAAATTTGTTTTCAGTCTCCCCTCAACTCTAGATTACATGGATGGATGAGCTCGGTGAACTGATTAAGGCTCTGAGGGAACACATGAGTGTTGACTGATGTGCTTCATGGAGCGTTGCAGTGAGACGTCGCCACACTCACATTTTCCAGACCACAGAGTGAATGTACCTGGCTTCAGAACTATTCAGCAGGCGTGGATGTTAATCTGAGCAATAATGAGAAATCTTCTTGTATTTGTGGTGGTGTAATCCCAGACTGCAAGGAAATGTTTCTGCAGCCTGAATATTGAACTGCCAGCTGCTGGAATGCATCCATATTACTGGCCAAGGGAATTCGTCATTGCTGTTGCTATTTTGAGTGTAGTTTGAATCAGCACACTGTTTGGATTCCTCCATCATCTGAGAAAGAGGTCACACAGATAACAGTGGATGATGAATGGATCCTGACCACCCCAGCAACCCTTACTAGACATGCAGATGAATGCTTTCTCTAACATCTGCTTCAGCTTCTAATTGAACTCCCCTTTGAAACATTTTTCAAATCTTTCTATTTTTTGTGATATTGTATTCATTTATTTCATCATTTTTCATGTCTGTAATGGTCATTTGTTACAGCAGTAACAGTTACTTAACACTAAGTAGAGATATTAATGTTTGTATGTTGCACACCTAAAGTTTATATATGCAACTTTCTAACCAAGCTAAATGCTAATGCTAATGCTAAACTAACGCCAAGCTGAAAAATGAGGACAACAGATGCCAGTGGTGTCATATTTGCTACGTCCATCTTTTATGTGCAGGGTTGTGGAGACCTTCTAAGGAGTCAGCTGTGCATTTTCTCTTATTAATATCACAGCTGATTATAGATGGACCTTGCTAACCAAACTAGCTAGCTCTTGATTTAGTTCAAAACTCCTCAGATGGTATGGCAACATCAAGGCATCAATACGAGAGTAGCTTATGGGTATGGATATTAATAAACCTATTTGTGAGGTCATATTCCTATATGTATTTATGATATACAACGTATGGCTTAAATGGCATCATAAACATCTTACCTTTGAACCTGTAAACAACATGCCAACAGTATTTCTGCTAAAAAAAAAGAGACTTATTCTGCCACACTGTAGATTAAAAAAAAATCTTTTATTCAAATAGTAATCTATTTCCCCATGACAGCTCCTTTCCATCTGTCTTCTTAGAAAAGTAGGCAGCTTGAGGAGAGGAAGTTGTACTAAATGTCTCAATCCTATATCATAAGGCACTGGTATTCATTCCATCCATACTGACTGGGACTTATTCACAGCTGGGATGTCTATCAACCAGGTGAGAGCGCTGTCCATGCAGTGGACATTGCAGTCCACGTAAAAGATGCAAGTGTTGAATATCAGCATCCTTTCTGCCTGTGCTTATGGCTGGGGTGTGTAGCGCAGGTACTTCTTGCCAGAGGGGAGGTCTTTGGTGTAGACGCCAGCTGGGAACAAAGAGGCGGCCTCTTCTTCAGACATACTCGGGGGAACCATCACGCAGTTTCCAGGCTGGAGGAAGAGACACATTGCAAAAAGTCTGCTGGTCAACACAGCAGCTGCTCAGGTCCTATAGCTATTATCTGTGCCTTCAGCTGCTGTAATAACTGGCAGCAACTGAGGTCATTTTCATATGCATGGCATACCTTCCAGTCGGCAGGTGTGGCTACTCGCTTCCCTGCTGTGAGCTGGAGCGAGTCCACCACCCTCAAGATCTCATCAAAATTGCGTCCGGTGGTGGCTGGGTAAAGCAGGGACAGCTTTAATTTTTTGTCAGGACCAATAATAAACACCTAGATGGTGGGGGAAAAAAAGGTGAGAGAGTTTCCCAGTGAGAGGGATAAAAACCTTCACAGGAATGAGCAGAGATGGGGCACAAATTCCAAAAACAAATGTGTGTTTATGTTTCTCACACAGCGGGCAGTAAGGGGCATGCCATCTTTGTCCTTCTCATCTGGGTCCAGCATGCCCAGGGCGACTGCCAGCTCCCGTTTGCTGTCCGCTATGATGGGAAAGGGCAGCGAGCAGCAGGCAGACTCCTCACAGTTGTAGGCCACGATGTCCTAGTCACACACAAGAACAGACGCAAGCTCTCCATTAGATATTCAAAGCAAGTGTGAGTGGTGCAACATTGATTGAGCTCTGTCATATATACACTGTTACTCAGATTTCAATGTAGATTTCTGGGATGTGAGGAAATAATCCCCCACATTATTTAGAACACAATCATATAGACTGTGGAGTCGTGGCCTGACGAGTTAGCTTTTCTGTGTTGTGCCATCCAACTTCGCCAGAAGTTGTTTGGTTTCCCAGATGGATAACTGGAACTGATCACAGCCACAAAACAGCAATTCAAAACAACAATATTGCAGACGTGGAAGCAGAGCAACTACAGACGAAGGTTTTGGCCGGTCTCAGCAATGCAAAGCCCCCAGCATGCAACATCAGCATGGAGGAGAGGAAGGCACTCACATCACTTAGTAATGACAACAACATTATTATCCTTCCGACAGACAAGGGTAGGTGCACAGTTTTGCTAAACCAGAAAGCCCATCGTGAGTAAATTTTATCACTGCTCAGTGACAAAAATACTTATGAAGCAAGACCCAGAAAGTGGTTACAGGAAGAGGGTGATAGATTGTCTTGTTCAAACTGCTTCTGACAATCCTATTGACTGGACCTCATACCACAGGCTATACCCAGGGGAATCTACACCAAGTCTGTATGGTTTACCTTAGATACATAAACAGGGTGCACCTTTAAGACCGATTGTCTGTATGATCAACTCGATCACCTATAACATCTCAAAGTTTCTGGCTTCGATTCTCAACCAGAGGCAGCTCTGAACAACACATCCAGAACACCTTGGATTTGAATTGGGAGTTGGAGCAAATGAAGTATCTTGGAGTAAATATCACTAAAGATCTCTCTAAAATATATCATGTAAATTTTAAACCTTTGTGTTATAAAATAAATCAGGATATTAAAAGATGGAACTTAATACCAATTTTGTTTTTTAAGTCACGTATTGATACAGTCAAAATGAATATTTTGCCTATGATGCTTTATCTGTTCCTAACACTCCCAGTTGAAATAACTGATAAACAATTTCAGGAGTGGGATAAAATAATCTCTGTGGCAGGGGAAAAGACCACGGATTAAGTACCAAACTATCCAGTTGGCTAAAGATAAAGGGTGGTTGGGGTTCCCATGTTTGAAAGATTACTATATTTCAGCTAAACTGAGGATCCTAGCATGTTGGTGCAATGTAGACTACCAAGCAAGATGGAAAGAAATAGAAACAGTTATCTCAAGAGATTTTCCGATTCAGGCAAGCTTATGGGACGTGACACTTATTAAAAAACAAATTAATAAAGGAAACCAATGGATTAACTTGCCTTTAAAACTCTGGTTACAGTTTCTTAATAAGAATGACTGGAATGAAGAGGCCAGGATCTTAAGATGGTGCGCTTATGATCTTGATTTTTTACCCAATAAGTTAGACCAGGGGTGGGCAATCTCAGTCCACGAGGGCCGGTGTCCCTGCAGGTTTTAGATGTGTCCTCGAACCAACACAGCTGATTTAAATGGCTAAATTAGCTCCTCAACATGTCCTGAAGTTCTCCAGAGGCCTGGTAACGAACTAATCATGTGATTCAGGTGTGTTGACCCAAGGTGAGAGCTAAAACCTGCAGGGACACCGGCCCTCGTGGACTGAGATTGCCCACCCCTGAGTTAGACGCAAGATATAAAAAAAATGGGCAGGGCAAGGCTTAATGGCATATTGTATGTTTTATGATAAGGGAACTCTTAGGGATTTCCAATCAGTAAAAGATCAGTACCAGTTAAGCAATACGGATTTTTTCAGGTTTCTTCAAATCAGGCATCATCTACATAACTTTATACCTAAGTGAACAGATCTTTTCTCTCTTCCCGTTTTGAATATATTTGTCAAGGCTTACCATGCAGATCCTGGCCTCAAGGTGATTTCTAGATTGTATAAGGGTTTACAAGAGGTTAAGAAGTTGAACACTATCTACATTAAACAGAAATGGGAAAGGGAAACAAATACAGCAATTTCAAATGATATCTGGTATCAGCAGTGTGCCTTTCAGTGGAAAATTTCTAGTTCTAATATATGGAGATGTTTTGGTTGGAAGAGTCTCTGTAGGTTTTTTATTACACCTGCACAAAGTAAACACTATTCTAATCACTCTAGCTGTTGGAGAAACTGTGGGGCCCAAGGAATAAAACACTTCCACTTGTTTTGGTCTTGCCCATTGATCAACACTTTTTGGGTATCGATTCACTCTGAGTTACAGACCATTTTTAGTATGCAACTCCCCTTTAATTGGGATGAACTTTTGTCTGGATATTTATATTCAGTGAATGTAGATAAAATGTCCAAGCTGTTATATGGTATTCTGAGTCTGGCTGCCCGAAAGACTATTACTAAGAAATGGCTAAGTGTGAAAATTCCATCACTAAATGACTGGCATGAGACTGTTTATGGGTTGTTTAAAATGGAAAGAATTACCTTCTTTAACAGATTTCAATATGACATATTCATTGAGATTTGGGATAAATGGAAACATTATATGTCGTCAAGGAGACCCGATTTCGTTTGAATCTCTGTAATTCTGTATGCCATATTTTTGAACTGCTATGTGTATATATGTGTATGTCTGTATGTATGTATAGGCGTATATATATATATATATATATATATATATATATATATATATATAAATCCAATATACATATATTGAACTACCAGAAGGCAACATTGCAGACATAGAGGACAGTTACAAGTACCTAGGGATCCCGCAGGCAAATGGGAACCATGAAGAGGCCGCTAGAAAGGCTGCAACCACCAAGTACCTGCAGAGGGTCAGGCAAGTCCTGAGGAGTCAGCTGAATGGTAAGAACAAGATCCGGGCCATCAACACGTACGCCCTGCCCGTGATCAGGTACCCTGCTGGGGTAATAGGCTGGCCAAAGGAGGAGATAGAAGCCACTGACATAAAGACAAGAAAGCTCCTTACCATGCATGGAGGGTTTCACCCCAAGTCCAGCACCCTGAGGCTGTACACTAAGCGGAGTGAGTGTCAGCACCACAGTCCAGGATGAGACAACGAACATCCAAGAATACATTGGGAAGATGGCCCCAACTGACCGAGTGCTCAGTGAATACCTCAGGCAGCAGAAACCCAAGAAAGAGGAGGGAGACGAGGAACCATCATGGAAGGACAGGCCCCTGCACGGTATGTACCACCGGCAGATAGAGGAGGTGGCTGATATCCAGAAATCCTACCAGTGGCTGGACAAAGCTGGACTGAAAGACAGCACAGAGGCACTAATCATGGCAGCACAAGAACAAGCTCTGAGCACAAGATCCATAGAGGCTGGGGTCTATCACACCAGGCAAGACCCCAGGTGCAGGCTGTGTAAAGATGCCCCAGAGACAATCCAGCACATAACAGCAGGGTGCAAGATGCTAGCAGGCAAGGCATACATGGAACGCCATAACCAAGTGGCCGGCATAGTGTACAGGAACATCTGTGCCGAGTATAACCTGGAAGTCCCGAGGTCAAAATGGGAGATGCCCCCAAGGGTGGTGGAGAATGACCGAGCTAAGATCCTGTGGGACTTCCAGATACAGACGGACAAAATGGTGGTGGCTAACCAACCGGACATAGTGGTGGTAGACAAACAGAAGAAGACGGCCGTAGTGATCGATGTAGCGGTTCCGAATGACAGCAATATCAGGAAGAAGGAACACGAGAAGCTGGAGAAATACCAAGGGCTCAGAGAAGAGCTCGAGAGGATGTGGAGGGTGAAGGTAACGGTGGTCCCCGTGGTAATCGGAGCACTAGGTGCGGTGACTCCCAAGCTAGGCGAGTGGCTCCAGCAGATCCCGGGAATAACATCGGAGATCTCTGTCCAGAAGAGTGCAGTCCTGGGAACAGCTAAGATACTGCGCAGGACCCTCAAGGATAAACCGCCCGCAGGGGCGTGCTGGGTGTTTAGTTTTTATATATATATATATATATATATATATATATTAGGGGTGCAACGATACACAAAATTCACGGTTCGGTTCGGTTCGATACTTTGGTGTCACGGTTCGATATTTTTTCGATACAAAAAAAAAATGTTCATGCCTTTTTAATTTGTCATTTATTAAAATTATAAATATATATTTTAACACAAAAGTACAGTTTTTAAATTTAACCCTAACCCTTGTGCGTGTTGTTTTTTAGCTCGTCATATTGCAGCCACAGAAATTCTTTTGTCCATGAAACCATAAAGCTGCACTTTCTTTTTGCCTTATAGTCTGATTTGTCATAACTTCTCCGTTTTGTGGTAAGCTTTTCTTTGGCTGTCACTTCTTCACCCTGACCTGTCTTATTTGGCTCAGCAGAACTAAAATATATATCTGTCTGTGAAGGTTCTCAATCATCCAGGTCATCGTAGTGAAATATATATCCTGCCGCACTCACATAAGCTCAGCGATTCTCTGCGCGATCAACCTCTCACATGTTTAAGCTGCGGGAGATTTCACTTGTCATGTTTGCATAGTAAGCTAACAATTAATAAGACGATGTCAGAGGAATTGGTGCACAAATTATCATCACTCACAGATCAGTGCTGTCGCTCTCTATACACAGTTCGCGCGATTGCAAAGTGAAAGCAAAAAAACAAGCGCAAATTCAAACACGATTTCAATATGTCACATATTGACAGTGGCTCACCCAATGACATAATTACCCAGCTACATTTCTGAAAGAATGCAAAAGCATTGACATATATTTTTCCTTCCTACAATAGCCCGACAGGCAGGGCAGAGATAGCCCCGGGACGTCGGGCTAGCGATATTGCGAGCCCTGTATCTGATTGAGGAATCACTCATTCAGTTCAGTTCAGTTCAGTTCATTTTTATTTCAAACATTTCAAACATGTGCCTTCACAATCATTACAAAATATCATTCCATTATTTGTTTGAAAAGGAGTAGGCTGAAGTATTTACTTATTTGTCCCTACCCCCTCAAGTTTTACCTCTCATTCATTTAATTTTTTTTGTCTTAACTTAAACAAACAACATATGAAACATATAAACATATGAAGTAAAACAAAACATAACATACATAAATCAAAAACAAGAAATAAGCAAGCCCCACCACAGTATAGTTTCTTTCATATGAAAAATACAGAATGTGTATATTTGCAGATACACAAGTTATGGAAAAACAACAAACCAAACCAAAACAAAAAAACAACCAAAAAAGAACCGCAACACCATTACCAGCAACATTACCGTCCTGGGTTAACCCCGTTTTCTTCATTCTTATACTTATTTAAAATTAGGTTTTTATATTTTACTTTAAACTGTTTTATGTTTTGACTGTCTTTTATTTCTTCTGTTAGACTGTTCCATAATTTAACTCCTGCAATTGAGATTGACATAGTTCTTAAAGTTGTTCTAGCACTTTGTATTTTTAAATTCCATTTCCCTCTTAAGTTATACCCACCTTCTCTTTCTATGAACAATTTACAGATTTCTTTGGGAAGCAGTTTATTTCTGACTTTATACATTATTTGCGCTGTTTTAAGCTTCACCAAGTCTTGGAATTTAATAGCTTGCATTTTGACAAAGAGTGCATTTGTATGGTCCCTGTACCCTACATTATTTATTAATCTAATGGCCCTTTTCTGTATTATAGTTATTGTTTGTGTGTTACTTTTGTATGTGTTTCCCCAGACCTCTACACAGTAGCTCATATATGGCAGTAGTAAAGCACAGTATAAAATGTGCAGTGCTTTCTGATCCAACATATGCTTTGCTTTTCCCAGGACGGCAATGCCCCGTGCCAATTTCCCCCGAACATAAGTAATGTGTGGCTTCCAACAGAGCTTGTGGTCAATGATCACCCCAAGAAATTTTATTTCATTTACTCTTTCTAAATATACATTGTCAACACATATTTCTACTTCGATGTTTTTCTTTTGGTTTCCAAACAACATAAATTTGGTTTTATCGAGATTCAATGATAATTTATTTATATCAAACCACTTCTTTAATATCGTTAATTCCTGTGTGATCATTTCCAAAACCTGTGGCAATTCCCCACCTGCACACAGTATATTTGTGTCATCTGCAAATATTACAAACTTTAAAATCTCCGATACTCTGCAGATATCATTTAAGTACATAATAAACATTTTTGGACCCAGTACTGAACCTTGAGGTACTCCACAAGCTATATCCATCAAATTAGATTTATATTCATTTATTTGTACATATTGTTGCCTATTCCCTACATAGCTTTTTAACCATTCCAAAATCTTTGGAAAAGAGAGTTTATTACAGAGAAATGTCTCTTTCCAAAATAAAAGCTATACTATCCGCTTCTTCTGGGCTATATTCTCAGCAGCATATTAAACATATCAGGTCTCCATAAGGAGAATCCTGTGCTAACAGCTGTCTAAATGACTCGGCTAAAGTTTGTAGCATGCATACTTGTTGTTTTTGTCTTTGCACTAGGATGATGTCGGCGTAAATGTGCAGTCATATTCATTGTGTTCCCACTAGTGCTTTCAGGTTAATCTCGTTGAAATAACCTTAACGCCACAACACGGCAAATCTCCGTTAACAAGCTACCCTATACAGAGGGGCTAGACGGCCAACACGTTAACGAGCTAACTGCGCTAACACACTAGCTCCCACCCATGTAATTGAGCATTGCATGGCACATCCAACATACTGTTTTACTTTAGTCCATGACTCGCTTACCTTCAGGGTCATACGTCACATGAAAACCAAAATAATTCCAAACGCCAGATCTGAATGAGGGTGGGGAGGTCCACTTCTGTCTCGCTAGCTTGCCCTGCGCTCTTCCTTCTGACCATGCTGTCTGTGTTGAGTGCTCAGTGAATCTGCGTTCGACTACTCCGCCTAGGCTGCACTCTCGAGCCTAGGCGGAGTAGTCAAATGCAGATTCACTGAGCGCTCAACACAGACAGCATCGTCAGAAGGAAAGTTGATAAAATAAATTACAAATTTTGTATTGTTCTTTTTTTTTCTCCCCTTTGGTTTTCTTTCTTTCTCTCCCCCTCTTTCTTTCATTCTTTCCCCCTGTCCTATCCCACAGTCATGTCTGTCCCGTTTGCAACTAAAAATAAAATAAATTCATAATTATAATAAAGGTCAATCAAATGGACCAATATGATGATCCACTTAAAATAAATCCTCTTGGCATCTTTCTTGGCCTCAAGACAACAATTCTGATGGCTATAGATCCAAACGGGACACAAAAAAAAAAAAAAAAAAAAAAAAAAATTTGAAAAAAATTGTATTGTTCGATACATATGCGTACCGAACCGAAAGCACTGTATCGAACGGTTCAATATCGATACGAATATCGTTGCACCCCTAGTATATATATATATATATATATATATATATATATATATATATATATATATATATATATATATATATATGTAAGTGATTACAGGATGACACCAACCTCAGCAACAGGACCACTCTCAGCACCGACCACGTGTGTTTGCTTTTGGAACTGTGTTTTAATTCCACCTATTTCACATATAAGAGTCAGTACTACAGGTAGAAACATGGGTGTGCCATGGGTTGCCCAGTTTCACCCATTGTGGCCAACTTTTACATGGAAGAAGTGGAAAATATGGCTTTGTTATCCTACCCTGGAACACCACCAAGTCATTGGTTCAGGTATGTTGATGACACCTTAAGATGTGCCACAATTCACTGATCACATTAACTCGGTGGACCAACACATCAAATTTACCAGGGAGGATAATAATAATAATACATTTTATTTAAGAAAGCGCCTTTCAAAACACTCAAGGACACTGTTCACAAGCAATTACAACAAACAAAAATTTACAAAAATATAAGGATAAAACATAGAGCAAATAAATAAAATAAATTAAAGTAGCAGGATGGAAAAGCTTATTTGGAATAGGCTGTTGTGAGTTTTGAGTCTGGACTTAAAAAGGGGGAGGGAAGTGATGGGGGCAGAGCCCCATGGTGGCTAGCCAAGGGGAAGGGATGGAAGGAGAAAGAAAGAGAAAGAGAGGAGGAGGATCTGAGACACCGAGAAGGAAAGGTGAAAAGGATATGAAGGATATGAAAAGTGGCAGGTTAGCCTTCTTAGACTGTGAGATTTCCATTAGTAATCAGGGACATTTAAAAGTTGATGTAAACCTACACATATGGATCAGTATTTAAGGTTTGACTCTCATCATCCACTGCAGCATAAACTGGGTGTCATCAGGACACTACAGCACGGAGCCAACACCATCCCCACAGACACAGCAGCCAGGGAAGCAGAAGAACATCGCATCAAGAAGGCCCTGAGTAAATGTGCGCAGTGGTCTTTGAACAGTGGTTGTTCACATAATAATCCTATTTTACCACAGGAATGATGGTTGCTGATTATGTGCCTTGATGTTCTGTTGTAGATATTCCACAGACATTATTAATGATTATTATTTCTATTAATCATTGTGATTGACAACTTTGGAGGCAGTATACAGTACTTAACCTTATACTTGGGAAGAGAAGTGATGCTCATTTCACAGCTGTTGCAAAGGCAACATGGTAGACTTTGAAGTGCAATATATATTTTTAAAAAGCATCAAATATTTGAAGCAGGAAGACAATTTCACACAAGGGGTTTTCAGGCTTTCTCAAAGATATATAGATTGATACTATATTGATCCCACAAGGGAAATGTAGTAGTTGTAACTGATGTAATCAAATTGAGTGCTAGCAGTAAAAAAAAGTTGCCACGGCTGAGATAGTCTCACTTTTAGCCTCTCTAAACACACAGCATTCATACACATCCCATAATCACAAGCCTCGTCCTTCTATAGATCCTCAATATGGTTCATACACCTTTCACCCCAGTTTTAAATTCACAGCTTGTGGTCGAAGCTTTATTTGTGTTGCAAATTCTTTCCGCACACACTATATATAGGAGTCAGGCCTGCACAGGCTCAATGTTCATTGTTCATTTGAGAAACCTGAGATTTTAATAGGAGTGAGGTTTTGAGTGAACCCAGAAGGATTCATTTATTTCAGCATGTTGTTGGAAAATCCTAAATACCCACATAGATTTAGCCCAGCATTAGTCCAGATATCTCGATGTCATTTGGCTTGCAAATCTCTTGTGCCTTGTTTAAAGAACTATGCTCAGCTGGGAAGTCAGAATGCTGAAATATCACCAAGCTTAGAGCACAGTTCACCAGCTAGCACCGACTTCCTGCTTTCTTTATGTGTTTTTCCAATACTTCTAAATACTTAAAGGTGTGCAGCAAATAAATAAATAAATAAAATGTAGTTACAACACCTTGGCCCAGCCGTGGTGATCCTCCAGGAAGTCCACTGATAGGGCGATCATTTTAACATTGCGTTTACTGAACTCAGTGCTGAGTCTGGCAGCTCGGCCCAGCTCTGTGGTGCACACAGGAGTGTAGTCCCTGGGGTGGGAGAACAGGATTCCCCATCTGAAATGAGTCAGATTTACCACCATGCTCAGTTCGATCTCAGAAAAAAAGAGGCCTCATCCTGACCCAGTTTCCTCTCCGCATCAGTCTGCATTTCTTGATATTGTGTGTGTTACTGCTTGTTTCTGGGTTTCACAAAAGAACAACAGGATGTAAAACGAGTTTAGCAAAGTTGTCAAAAGTGACGGCAAAGTTGTTTTTCTCCACCTTGAGGTCAGCGGTCTGCACATAATCACTCAAAGGAGCGTTTTTTTCTCAGGTTTGACCTCAATTTCATTCGTTCAGCTTACAGATGCTCTCAATATCAGAAGACTTTCACTGTCTCACAAAGAGATGATTACTGATAGATGCACTAAGTGGTAAAGTGTTGTTTTAGACACACTTAGATCGCACTTAGACCACAATACCGTCATTACAGGTACAGTATGCAGATTTTAAAAATGCCACATGCAGTATTTCAAAGCAGAAGCGAAAAACCATGACAGGAACTACATCCCGCCATCTCTCCCCGCTCTTAAGCGAATTCTCAATAAGTCTGTAAACCTGCAGCGTCAAAAATAAAAAGTCACAAAGTCTACTCACGAATCACCAAGAAATTCGTGGAGTTTAATTGTGCCGGTGGTGGTCTCTGCCTCGAAATCAGGAAACACGTCTCCGAGCAGCAGCCCCGGCATGCTGTGGCCGTGGAAGTGTTTAGTCCGGTGTGCAGTAACTCTGGTGACAGCAGGTAGAGCAAAAATAAAGAAGAGGCGGAAACCACGCACGCACTGCCACAGCATGATAGACCCAATTTAGGTTCATAAAAAGCGCTGCGCTCTGAGCCTTTGGCGTAGTTGTGACACATTTTGCGCTCAGACCGGTGTCGTGAAGAGAATATAGACATTTATTATCATGAAATGTTTATTATGACACAACTAACAAAATAGTCAAACTTTACAGTCAAGGCGGGCTATCTGGTTCACAAGTGATAACGTGTTCGCTGGGTTTCCAAGTTTAAAGAAAAAGCCTAAAGCTCAACACCGGACCCGTTCAACGAGCACGGTTTTGTGGATTCATTCTTGTCACGTGACAAGAGCGGTCCCGTTCTAAATTGGTACCATTTATCCCCTGTAAACCGGGCAGGATGTTACGAGCTCATCAGGGGCCATAAAGGAGAGCGGATACACGACCTACGGCACTGTCCAACCAAAATGTCCTCACCAGGGTCCAGGCGGAATAGTTGCCGTGGAGCTGCGTGTGGAAGCCGGGCAACTTTTGAATACCAAGTCCGTCGCCGGAGCTCCAGCTGTTCTTACTTTGCCTCTGGAGCGCAAACGGGAGACTTTTCAGTCAGTCTGAGTCAGCCGATATTTACTGTAACGCTCCGGTTTTTGCTGGCGATAGATCTATGGCTGTCCAAACGGCTCGGAGTGTGCGCCTGTGAGGGGTCTGCATGGGGCAGCATACGGCCCTTGGTCCGGCTGGTCGAGTTCTCCGGTCATGTCATCCCGTGGCTCATCGGCACCGTGTACACTCTTCTCCGTGGACGAAGTGTGGAGGAGCAAGAGATCATGCTGAATTTGGCATTGGGTAAGTATCATTACACCATTAGGATTTCTGTCTTTAATGAAACAAAAATATGTTCTGATTTAATAAATAACACATCTCTAAGTCCACAGCCATCAACAGGCTCGATATTTACGTAAGAAGTGCTCCAAAGTCAAACTGACTTTAGCTGTCCGACGCTCTCGCAGCTTCATATTTATCACCACATTGCCGATAAGCCGGTGCGTTATTATGCACGTTTGTGCCATGGCCACAGTGGAACCCGTGGCATTCATAAGTGGCTCTCATGTTTGGTCAAAGCTAGATAACGTTAATAGCTCTTAATGTCCAGAGACCAAAATGAGTCCAACTAGTGCCAATTAATGCATTAGCAGGAGTAAATGGTGTCTGAGCGAGAAACAACTGCACGACAGCGATGGAAAGTTTTTCGTGGGAGCTGTCTGAGATGTGATCCACCGGTCATGGCTGATGATTTATTTGCACATGTAGATTATATTTGTGAACTTGCAGCCTTGAGTTCAAGCTCTGTGCTGCTATACTGTATTGTGTTGTGGTGAAATGCCAGAGCTATTTCTGGCCTGTAAAAGCCCAGGATGCCATGGAGATTTGGAGATAGTATATGATGTTAGACCAATCAGGTATTGACCTGGTCAAAGACCTTTAGAATTTTTTTTCTAGGTCAATAAATTGAGCTGGTTATATGCTTTTACTTCAGCCTTGCTCAGTTCCCCAAGGTGTTACATTAAGAGTTCAACATGTTTAAAATCTCAACTATTGGTTGATTCAACTGAAATAAAATTCCACTTGACTTCAAAATGTTTAGCAGAGTGCTAACTAAAGCTGCTAACCATGGTTCACTGCAAAATTTGACCTTTGCTATAATGATGTACTGAAAACATCTGAAGATGTTTGAAATACCTAGATCTCAGTTCTTTAAATATCTGAAAGCCCTCATGGACTATCAAAGATGTTCAAATGTAATTTATTAGCTCCTAAAGCTGCTGAGCTCATTGAACTTTTGAACTTTGGGCGAGGCCATCAAGTATTTGTAGAGTATTCGCTGCGGA
The DNA here is from genome assembly GCF_057382275.1 of Copadichromis virginalis. Lineage (NCBI taxonomy): Eukaryota > Metazoa > Chordata > Actinopteri > Cichliformes > Cichlidae > Copadichromis > Copadichromis virginalis. The sequence continues at coordinate 27,681,547 of NC_140635.1, forward strand.
TTCAAAACCTGTGTTAGGAAGCTTGAGAAAGTTTGAAATTTGATGATAAATGAGATGATGGGATAGGATATTTAGAGACATCAAAGGAATTGCAAGGGATGTAAAAGTATTACTTAGCCAATTTAATGTTATTAGTCATTTTTGTTGGACACAGTGCCGATCATGTAGATTTAGCTCACAAATCTAAATAATCTGCCAGGAATATTAATTAGAGTAGGGTCATTTACTCCAATTATGATCATGTAATAAATTCCAGGAATATTTTTTCAGGATTATGATAAGCATTAAGAAACAAGAATACAAACTGTGATCACAGCAGCAGACTGATTTTAGAGGATGTTAGGCTGAAGAGGTATCCTTGGTGTGAGAATAGACTGAAAAAATATCAATAGCTGCAGCATTTGGAAAAAAAATGTCTTGAAATAATTTGAAAACTGGACAATTATTCAAGAAAGCAGGGAAAATTTTTTACTTTTCCTCAGAGGACTCTTGACTTTAAGCCGCGAGGTGTGGAGCAATGTCAGTCGGCTGTTTCTCAGTATAAAAAATATATAAAACCTTATATAAGTTTTATATAAAACCTTAGTCTAGTAATTTTTTTTAATTAAAGAAGAAACTCAAACAAAGTCACCATGATTAAATATTAGATATAAGTTCAAGACAACTTTTCCACAGTATTTACATACTGCATGGTTACAGTAACACTGGTACTAGTAATCAAACCCTAAAAAGGCAGTCTCAGTTACCGGGGCAAGCTAACATAGGAAACCACATCATGAATTCACAAGCTAGTTGAAACACAGCCTAACTGAAATAATGATCACAGCACTAATAAAGCTTATGAAGCTAAACATTATCTTTACCACAAGTTTTTCTTTTGCAGAAATGCCCCATACTTGGCAATATCAAGTGCTCAATTAAGCAACTGCGTGCAACTCAGAATGGGGACAGAAAGTACAGCTAACTTAAGCGGGAACACAAGTGTGTCAAAGCTGGTACAAATTAAGTTCAACACACTAAAGTAAAACTTTTGTTTGTCTTTACAGTGTAAATCTATAATTAACTGAAGCTTTAAATAAATGTATCAACAACTGAACAACTTCAGCTGCATTTTTTACTCATCTTTTCAGCTATTTAGTTCTTTTTCTAATATATTTTAAGGAAAATGTAATACTAATACTAATATTTAATAATAATAATAATTGTTATTATTGTAAACTAATATATATCTAATGCAATCTTGTTGTTATTTACATCCTCAACTTTAAAAACTACTCCTTCCTCCCCACAGCTCTGATTTTGGATTTGCTGCTTGTCAGACTTGTGAAGACTCTGGTCAGACGTCGCATGCCCACCCAGAACCGCTCGGAGATCCTCTCCACCTTCTTCGTGGAGCGCTATTCTTTTCCCTCCGGCCACGCTTCACGGGCGGCCATGTGCGCCCGGTTCTTCCTCGCCCAGCTGGTGGACACAGACTCCATGCGGCTCCTGGTGGTGGGGTGGGCTGCTTTGGTGAGCCTGTCCCGACTGCTGCTTGCAAGACACTATGTGACAGATGTGGGCTTTGGCTTGGCCATGGGCTACTGCCAGTACAGTCTGGTGGAAAGACTGTGGGTGACTTGGGACTGGTTGCAGGACGCGCTGCTCATTGGCCTGGGAGAGAGGCTGAACAGGGCTTACGATGGACTCTGGATGCTAGATGGGAAACATTAGGTCAGGTTTAGGTGTGTGTGCATGTAGGAAAATGTTGAACATGAGTGGGTAATTCTGAAATTCCTGATTATTGATGTTATTTTAGGATTCTTATATGTTTAAAAAAAATCTGTATCAGCGTTATGTGTTTGTCTTTGTGTTTACTTTTATTTTGAAGTAGAAGTATTAAATGTTTTACCTCCATTAAGCTGCTTGTTTGCACATCACTATTGATAATGCATGGACTTAATTTCACAAACCTGAAACCAATGTTGAATTTATTTAATCAAATTTTCTATCTTAAAAAATTACATTTTTTTTTGAGTGTGTGTGAAAGTTTAAACTGTGGTATAAAAAAGAGAAATCCCCCTTGACACACTTCATGATGTGAGAATTTTTTCTGTGTTTGTTTTTCATGTGGCTTAGCCACAGTGTGTTTGTGTGAACATTGTTGTGGGGAAAGTCAACTCACACTCAACCAAGTTTCCATCAGCTGCTGCTGCTGAGTCTCCTGACTGTCATTGCACGGTAACACATTCCATCTCATCTTACAGTGTTGATAAACTGCTGCCACCGCCTCCTTTTTAACACACCGAATACCACTTCCAAAGCAAGCAGTTGTTACAGAAATCATTACACTCGATACATGTGGGTTTGGAGTTAACATGTTGAACAGGTTAAGACAGCAGATGCGTGTGTAGCCTACATAAACAGCTGGAAAGTGTGACAAGTTGTGCTCAGGTTGTAAGTGGGAACGTGGGATATTTTCAAGCAAAGCTGCTCATTTTTATTGACTTTCAAATAATGCAGGTGAGCTGACGTGTGGGCGCGTGTCTGTTAGCGGTTTTATTACTCCAAGAAATGTGACAGAAGTAACCTCATCTCTTTCAGTTTCATCGTGTGAATACATATACTCATATTATTTAAACTTTTATCATCTAAATTTAAAGAACACAGTTGTGTTTAAATAGGAACAATTTTCTGAAGGCTTTCTGTAATTATAAAAGGAGGAGTACATTTATTGAATATACTGTGTATCTTAGAACCTCAATTCCAAAATAAGGTTGATATCCTGTAAATGTAAAATGTAACTAAAGCCAAAATACAAGGAAATTATATTTTAATTACAATACAGCATGGAAAACATATCAAAGGTTTACAAAGAGAAAATATATAATTACAAGAAGAATATTAGCTCATTTTGAATTTGATGGCTGCAACAAGCCTCAAAAAAGTTTTGCCAGAGCCATGTTTAGAGCTGTAAGACAAATCCCGTCTTCTTTTAAAAGCAGTACGTTTTTCTCTCGGAAAGTGAGGGGCCTGCCAAAGATGCCTCCTGGGTGAGGTGTTGGGAGCATGTCCCACTGGGAGGAGGCCCTGGGGCAGACCCATGACACGCTGGACAGATTACATCTCTTGGTTGGCCTGCTGGATAAGTTGGAGGAGGAGGCTGGGGAGAGGGAGTTCTGGGCTTCTATGCTTAGGCTGCTGACCCCGCAACCCGGCCCCCGGATAAGTGGAAGAAGATGGACAGATATTTTCTGATGATGCTTGAAATGTTTTCAGTTGGTGAAAGATCTGAAGTGCAGGCGAGTTCTGCACCCAGACTCTCCTACTATAAAGTTGTGCTATTGTAATAGCTGCAGTATGTGCATCAAGATTGTCTTGCTGAAACATGCAGGGCAATCTTGAAAATAAATTGGACTGGATGGAAGCATGTGTTGCTCTAAAACCTGCACTCAGTAATCATGCTGATGGGGCCTTTCCTGATGCGAAAGCTGCTAATTCCGCAGGGCTAATGCAACCCTTTTGAACTGAGCACTGATAATATGGTCCCCCTCGTCTTTGGGAGGACATGGCGTATGTTTTTCAAAAAGAATGTAAATTTTGGATTTGCCTAACCAGAGAACAGTTTTTTCTCTTGGCCTCAATTCTTTCCTGGATTCAGAAAGGTTTCTTTGCACGACAGCTTTAACCTATGTTTGTGGATGGCACGGTGAATACGTTCACAGACAGTGAATGAGTTCATGCAATGGTTTCCATGACAGAATCATACTTTTTTAAATTCAGTGCAGACATTCAGAAATTCAGCAATGATATTCAGGCTTGTCCTTTGCACACAGTGCTTCCCAGAAACCTTTGATGACGTTATGTACTCTGAATGATTTCTTTGCAACTTTACACGGGAACATTCCTCTAAAATTGTTCTACAATTTGTAGATACAGTTTTTTGGTGATTGTCAACCTCTGCTCATATTTTCATCTAAGACGTTCTGCCTCTCTAAGATGCTATTTCTATGCCCAGTCATGTTGCCGACTTGTTGCCAATTAACCCAATTAACTGCAAAATGTTTCTCCAGCTGTTTCTTTTTAGTACCACCTTCTTTTCCATCCTTTTGTTGCCCAGTCCCAACTTTTTTGATGTTGTTGCCCTCAAATTGAAAATGGGCAATATTTCTATTTAATGAAAAATTATATTTTTCAGGAAGTAGCATAACAACGAGGAAGGATCTCTGAACCCACAGTCCAGCCCATCTAACAGTAGTATTAAGTATTAGAATGGACTAAGGTTGTCCTTATTTTATGACATAAGTTAACTTGGCTAATGCTGCCTGTAGATAAGCCTGTGGTTGAGGTTGTAGGTAATAAACAGCACATTAGCTTCCAAAGCTGAGCTTCTTTGCTGGTGCTGATTCTACGTGGCATGGTTTGTTTTTGTTTAATGAAGCCGTAACCATATTTTAATGAACGTGGGCGATGCCAGCTAATGCTATTTCTAGCTAGCTTGTTTATTTCATTAGGATGCTAACTTTGGCTAGCAAAAAGGAGCTTAAAATAAAAGGTCTGTGCTTTCTACTCCTTATATTTTCAAAACAGCTTGTTACATTAGGTTTAACGCATTTGAGGTAAGTTTTTATTTCGTGGTACTTTGCACCTTAAAACAGATTTGTGCCTAAATGAAGGGAACAATGAGACATAAAAGACAATCCTATTGGTTTAGCCATCACCAACGCTTACAGCATACAACGAAATGAAAGATGCACAAAGATAATTTATGCATAATCTAAAGCACTAAACTGTTCCTATATGGAATTGGTCTTGGTATTTCAGCATCAAGTTAGCAATAAAGAAGAGGAGCAAGTACAAAGGGAGTAACATGTTATTAAAGTGTCAGGTAATTTGAAATGTAACATTTCTATCAGGTCAGGTTTGTGGACTGCTGTCACAGTGTGTTGCTAGCTAAACATCCTGCTGCTGTATTTCATGGGGTAGTGAAAAGAATAACAACTGACTGCACTCAGAGATGAAGAAATACAAGATAGATAGGAGAGGAAGAGCAGTTATATTTAATGGTTAGAACTGCTCGGGGGCATTTGATGAACAGGAAATGTGCTTGTATGATGTGAAGTTTTTGTTTTTGTTTTATTTTATTTTATGAAACATCCTGTATCCTTTAACCTGTATTGGACTGTTTCACAGGGGTTGTGGTGCTCATGCTTTGTATTAGGTTACATAAAGTGTAGCAGAGAATAATTTGGCTTTGAGCTGATAATACTTAGCTTCATTCTTTGAATTCCACATTTATGCTAACCAGGTCTAATTTAAAGTTATTCTGAAGAGTATGCTGTCATTGTAGAGGATGCAAATCAACCGAGATGGCTTGTGAAATGTTGGATTACGTCCTGCTCAATTCAGTTGTGTACATCTACAAAAAGCAGTAAATCTGAGAACCACAGCACAGTCAGCTCTAAATTTAGGTATTGTAACCACTGTAGTCTACTAACTTGCTCTTTGAGGCAGCTATAGTCAGCAGTTGGAACGCTGCAGTTTGTGGCTTTGGCAGCTGAGGACATGAGTGCTTGGTTGTGACTACATTTTCAAAATGCAATCCAGAAAACAAAAACTTTATTTCATAAATTCATGTCTTAAATAAAAAATAACATTTGCAGATTACAATTCTGTTTCATGAGCCATCAGTAACAATATCACATAACCACACTGAACAGGTTTACTGTATGAATAGTTCTTTGTTTTTATGCCACTCCTTATTTATGATACTAATGCCACAGAAATACTGTAAAATTCAAAACACATTGATAGCACAGCCTTGACAGAGCACCTAAAATGATTATTTATTTCATCTCTATCACTTGTTGTTGCATCAGTCCTGCCAACAGCAGTCCTTCTCTGTGTCCTCTCTAGCTCCTGCCATGGCTGGCCCTGCCCAGTCTGATGTCATAGGTGACCATGTGGAAGTTGTCCCAGGCATACAGCTTCCTCTGAGCGTGGTTGTAGTCCACCATGCTGTTGTAACTGTACTTGTTTTTTAAGGGCACGGAGACAGCTTGTCCCACACCAGTGGCTGTATCAAACGCAAAGTTGATGGTGGTGTTGGGAACAGTGTAGCTAGCAACTGTGTACAAACGTCCACACACCATGAAAGCGTTGGCCACTGTGTTCTTCTTAATATTAGTCTCCCAGGTCTTTTTCACCTCCAAGCTCTCGGGGTTCAGCTGTGAAATTACAATTGCACCCCTTGCTTTACTTGTACTGTAGATGGCCCACAGACCCTGTTCATCCACTGCTAGGTCAATGTCAGTGTAGCCCCCCCAGGAATAAGGGTGCTGGCCATGGAAGCCGGCATGAGGCAGGTCCATGCGGGATGCCAGATATTCAGAAGCCAGGTCGTAGCGAATCAGTGTCCGACTGCGTCTTCGCTGATAGTAAAGGGAGCCTCGGTACACAGTTGCCCCTGTGCTCTCCACAGGCTCTGGCAAAACCAGCACCTTCATTGGGAAACCTCGGGAGAACTGATCCATGTCTTCATATGCAAAGAGGTGACGCACATCTCTTCTCACTGCATCAATACGCCACACAGTGTTGTTGGTGTACTGAGGGCCTTGAGGCTCTGGATCCTGCATCCACACACCATACTTCCCTGTGATACTGTCAGCTTTCCTGTGTGACACAGGATCTCCCACTGACACTAACTCTCCACAACCTGAGGGAAAAAAGCAAGTTACTTTAATTTAGACTCTAAATTTTAATTTGCTTAAAAGCTATAATGCTCGATTCCAACAACTCCAGTAAAACGCTACCTGTGAAGTTGTGACTTCCTTCATGGAAGACGTGGGATGCAGAGATCTCTGTCACTTCAGCTTTCATCTCCTGATATCCACTATTCCCAAAGTCATATGCGGGATCTGGGAGAGAAATACAAACTCTGAGCAAAACTCAAAAGTAACACTTTAACCTCAAAGTTGTAAGGTCCCTGTTTTTTCCTCAGAGTGCTTGATGCTCTAACCCTGAAAATAATCACACTTGTGTAAACATCAACATGAGTGACGAAGCCATAAAAAAAGACTGTGGTAAAAATTCCTATCCCCTTACTTAACTGGGGACAGTTAACTGCAGGCCAACCTGTCTCTGCCTCTTTAGACTTTTCAAAGCACGAGTCTACCACAGAAACATTTATTCTGAAAAAAACAAACAAACATTAGAGCTGGCAAAAATTGCATAAAATATGTTTCTTCACAGATTTTTTTTTTTTAAAAAAAAGCATTATTTTGAATTTGTATGATTTTGTGGTTAAAAAAAATGTGTTCTTTTGTGATTGACAATCTTTTAACTAAGATAATTTTTTATTTGTGTGGTTTCCTGTTACCCCCTGACTGGTACATACCATTGGCTGGTCTGTTTTCATGCTGAGTGCCCACTGAGGTGAGCGTCTGCTGGCAGGGCTTCTGCCTGAGGCTTTCTGCCTCCTGGCTCAGCTCAGCCAACCTCCTCTGCAGCTCCTGGATCTGCCTGTTTAGACGCTCCTTATCCTGCTGCAGCTGGTTTCTTTCCCCAGTAACCTGGGAATAAGCTTCCTGGAGACCTTCTTCTCTATTAGCTCCAACCCCAGTTATGGTGCCTTTGTCTACTCCTGCTAGGAGACGGCTGACCAAAGCTTCGAGCAGGGTGAGCCTGGACAAGACTCCATCCATCTCGCGGTCGCTTCCAGGGCAGCTGGACTCTTGTGGACTGGCCACAGTAAAGGTGTAATGACAATGTCCAGAGGGGTCATTGGAGCGGTGGAGGGAGGCTCGATCTTGAGCCTGGGTTTGGATTGACAGAAGTAAGCCGGACAAACTAAAGAGGGACACTTGGAGCCACATTTCAGAGGACTGAATCTTGTGGTATGTGGGAGTTTGTAGATGCAGTTGTCTAACTTCTCTTGTTAAAAACCTAGACTCTTTTTTAGACTCTCTTTTGTTTTCTTAAGCTAGTCTCTTTTCGCCTGAGTGTCTGATATCCTGATAATGCTCTGAGTGTGGGTATTTATACAGTTAACTCAGAGAATGGGAGGGGACGAGGAGTGTGTCGGGAATGAAATAACCGGGGGTTGTGGGGTGCTTGTGTAAAAGGCCACGTGTTTCTTCTTTTTGCTCGTGGTGGTGGAGATGTGTGCAGAGACAGCAAAAACGATGTGAAAATCAGTGGAAAAATTTAATGTTTGTTTACTCCTGTGAAGAATTCTTTTAGTGTGTCTCAGCAGTCGGTATGTCTCTGCAGGTTGTTTTGACTGGAGAGCATCTCTTTATGTGTCTAGTGCGTGTCAGCTGCTGTGCTGTTTACTTCCTTTGAAACTGATAGTCTTTCTATTAAACCACTGTGTGATTAACCACAAATTCAGTTTATGGGCTCGGTGTGTGCGTACATTTGTGCTGAGAGGAAGTGTTTAGGATGCCAACATTCAGCAGCCAGGCTCGAAAGCAAGGCAAGCTGGTCCTTGAGAAGACCTCAGGGCAGACTGGAACTTATCTGTCCCAACTACAGCTGAGCAGGATGTCTGGCACAGGAGGCAGTCTGGAATGGAGACTAATCCAAACCCCATATTTTTTGCAAATGGCCGCAAATTACAGATAAATTATCAAGACAAAAGGAAGTAATCATTCACCTTTCAGGCTGGAAAAACACAGAACTTGCAGTAAGCAGTCTGGAGAGATGACGCTGAAATTGCTGGTTGTAGACACCAACCTTCTGATATATACATACAAAATTATGACACAATTTTCAAGAAGCATTACTCAACTTTCACATAACCTTAGAAGAAGAAGCATTGCAGAGATGCATGAACTTTTCAAAAGACCAGGGGGCCCAACAGTCTGAATAAGACAAAGTGTCTAAAAATGGAAGACATTTAAGACAATTGTTACTCTTACTCTTATACCAAAAACCCAACATGCAGTTCTGAAAAGGAAAAGGCAAAAAAGCAGTGACAGAGGTGATAAAGTCTTTCCCAATATAAAAAAACTCTGCTTAAAAGAAAAATATGAAAATATGTTTCTCATGGCACCTGAAGACAGTGAAATCATCCCTTGAGCCCTGAGTGCCTCGCAATCAACAAATGAATTAAAATTGTTCATTCTGGAAAGGATTGTTTATTCTCAGTTGATGGACTATTTGAATGACTTTCAATTGTCGGAAATCTTTCAGTCCGGCTATAAGCCATTTCACAGTACAGAGACAGCCCTCGTAAAAGTTATGAATGACATTCTGATAGCGGCAGACTGTGGTAAATATGCAGTGCTGGTCCTGTTGGACATGACTGCTGCATTTGACACAGTGGATCACGATTTGCTGATCTCCCGCTTACAGCACTGTGTGGGAATTTTTGGTTCGGCACTTGTGTGGTTTAAGTCCTATCTTTCAAATAGGACCTTTTGTGTTAAGTTGGGGTCCGCTTCATCCTCTGTGGCCCCTCTGCTTTGGGGTGTGCCTCAGGGATCTATTCTTGGGCCATTATTGTTTTCACTGTACCTTTTGCCTCTTGGTGCGATTTTCCGAAAACATAAAGTGTCATTCCATCTATATGCAGATGACTGCCAGCTTTATTTACCTTTTAGTCATTCTGATAGTCTCCCAAGTCGACCTCTGCTTGACTGCCTTAGCGATGTTAAAGCATGGATTGCAAAAAACCTTTTAAATTTTAATGATCCGAAGACAGAAGCGATCTTATTTGGCCCAAATCGTTTTTCTCACACTCCAGATGTTGATCTTGCAGCTTTGACTTCCCAACTAAAGAGTTCGATCACTTTCTGCACTTACCTTTGATGACCACGTAAACGGGGTGGTAAAATCAACATCCTATCACCTCAGACGTTTAACGAAGGTTAAGCGCTTTCTTTCCAAGCGTGACTTGGAAAGTGTTATTCATGCCTTTATTACTTCATGTTTAGATTATTGCAATTTTCTTTTAATGAGGGTTGGGCAGGGCACTTTGTCACGCTTGCAACTAGTGCAAAATGCTGCGGCATGATTTTTAACTGGCAGAGGAAATTTGACCACATCACTCCGATTTTGGCCTCTCTACACCGGCTACCAATTGAATTTAGGATCCGTTTTAAAGTCCTTTTATTGGTTTTTAAATCTCTAAATGGTCTGGCACCTGTTTATTTGTCTGACTTGTTGAAGCCCCATGTCCCCACTCGTTCCCTTCGGTCAGCTGAGCAGTTGTTGCTTTCGGTCCCAAAGTCACGGCTGAAACTTAGAGGAGACCGAGCGTTCGCTGTTGCAGCGCCGATGCTTTGGAATAACCTCCTCTCCATATTAGACAGGCTACATCAGTGCCAGTTTTAAGTCCTTATTAAAAACCTATTTTTATTCCCTGGCTTTTAACTCTGTGCGTAACTGACATTTTTATTAATTTTGTTGCTATGTCTGGTTTCTGCTGTCTATTATTATATTTATATTTCGTGCGTCTAATGATAATTTGGATATTTCGCTATGCATATTGGTCTACCAGGTGTGTTTTTAACCCTCTTGAGGCAGGCGTTGCCGATTTGCAACAGTTAAAAGCTAACAACCTGATTACCCCACATACATATTTTATGAGTTTTTTTTACTCAGAAGTACCACTGCAGGACTTGGTTGTGCATTAGCAACAAAAAGTTTAATTTGAGCCCGAGAGGGTTAAAGTGCTATATAAATAACTGATGATGAGCTGAAGCTTAGCAGAAGTTTGATGATGCAAAAAGAAATAACACAGTGCCCAAAAGTAAATCAACTACAGAATGGTTAAAACCCCCCAAAAGGGACCTCCCACCACATCTACAAGATGCTGAATTCAGATATGGTGGTTTCTGAAGCGTGCACTCAAATGATTTCTCGTTGTGTTCACTAGTGCAAGTACTGCTGTCTGTGTATTTTTAGTTTACTCAGATTGTGTTTGTCTAAAAATGTGACTTATGTAAAACTCAGAATACGTTTTAAAATATATCAGAGCAGAAATCCTGATATATCCAGCATGTTCACAAGCTGTTGTAAGACAGTGCTGCCATGCAAGTTGCTCTTTGATGGTTTATATGGCAAAACTGTGTTGACTGTGTTTGCTTTCTAGTTTGAAGCCTCATTGGTACACCTACAGCATGTTCCAACTGTCTTCATGTGAGTACAGTGTACTTACTGTGAATGTGCAGAAATCATTTTCTGGTTTCTGAAGGATGTGGGCACAGTGCTAAGTGCGTCAGGGGTCAGTGACCTGTTAGGAATGTTTTTTCCAAGAATGTGGCCTGTCAGTGGTTAGCTGCAGTGCCTGCTGTTCTATCGCATCATTTATTTGTTGGTAGATAAAGTGCGTCTAATGCTAAACACTGGACCTTGCAGTTATGGTTATGTCGTTGCATGCGAAGACTTTAGCTAGCCACTGGCTGTTACAAAAACAACTTGATGATTGAAATCATGAAAAGATGACCGAGATAGTATTAACAGGCCATCAGATTACAGACTAACAGTTAACTATAGACTAATGTGCATTTGTAGCATGCCTATTGTACGGTAGCAGAGCATAAAAAATGGTCTTAAGCTTGGGATTCACACTGATTAAACTGCATGTCCTGGTTTTGAAAGTTCTGTCCTGAGGTGAAATTTTGGCTCATATACCTGGGAGAAACTGTGTCAGCTTTACAGTATTTTTGATGCCATCAAGGAAACCCTTGCTGCCAATGCCATAAAAATTCAGAAGCAAAAAAGAAATACAGGGTAAAGTAGTGTAAACTTCAAAGTAATACCAGTGTGACAGCTTTAAATTGCTAAAATCAACGGTCACATCTTTAGTGTTTCTTAGCTAAAGTGTTCCTTTATCTGAGTTTCCTTAGATTTTGGAGGAATGAGTTAAAAAAAAAATTAAGTAACAGTTCAGTAACAGTTGAAGTAACAGTTCACAGGTTGGCTTGTAACAATGCTGAAACTGAAACATCTGCAATATTAAGTTGCGTTTCCATCTTACCATACTGTGACACCCACGTGAAGCTGCTGATGAGCAGTTAAAGCATGCTGGTCTGGTGAAAGTTGGAATCGTTGTACATCGTTCATGTAACATAAACTGGAAATACATACATCAGAATAATGGAGTTTTGTTCGTGACACAATCATGATCACGTGATCAGGCCTGTGGTACAAACAGTTTGTTTTCCTGTTTTTATTTTTTACTTTTATTTGTTGTTAATACCAAATATTGAAGCACCAACAAATGCCGTGGCCCCAGCGTCAATGTATTAACCAAACTATGATTTTGGAGAACTGTTACACCCCTAATATCCACTGTCTGAAATATAAAAGTATATTTTAAGTGAACGAGTGATACTTCATTGTGGATATTATGTGCAAACAGGGCATGCACACTGAAAGTTAAAGTGTATATATATATATGTATATATATATGCATACATTTTAATTTCATCTTCAGCAGTTAAATGTTTTACATACACTCAAGTTTTACAAACAGTTAACTAGGCTTTTCTTGCTCCAAAGCACATTGATATACACTCACAGGGAGCTACGCTGGTGTGGTGCTGTTAATTACAAGGTTTCCACAAGAGAAGATTTGCCTTAGAAATCCTTGTTATAACTGCAAAATTTTATTTTCAGACAGATAAATTCAAAAACTTTACTGAGATCAACAATAGCTGGTTGTCATTAGTTGTCTCAGAACTCAGAAATCCTTGCTATAATGCTTTGAAAACAGCTGCTGTATGCGTGTTTAGCCAGAAAGGACCAGAAAGAAAGCATGCATAACCAAAGTGCATATTACAGTTTATGTTATTCATGCATCGCTTTCTTCAGATTGCTATAACCCAGCTCACAGATGTTATGTCATCTCCACAACACTCCCCTTTGAAACATATCCCCACAGTTACGACTATAGGTCATAAGTTTGCATTATGAATTGGTAGCATTTCATTTCTCCTCTACTTTCATTTGGATATTTCACTAATTGCTTCCACAATTGTTGCAAAATATTGTTTATGATTAATAAATAAAGAACCTGTTTTTTCAGCAATAGAGACTTGAAATGCACATCTGTATTTAGTTCCACAAGATCAATTTGCTGTTACTCTTTTTGTACTGTGGAAAGTCACCAGTATTCCACAGTGTCCACTGCTGAGGTGTGTTTTTCTTATGTAACATAATGACTCAAGCATCCTGTACAAAGCGAGCGCCAGCTCCTTGGTTGTCCTCAAAGAGAAGAGAGGATCACATGGAATACGTAACTTTTTCCACAGGTTTGTAAGTTTTTTATGGCCCACTATCCTTTACAACATTGCTTCAATTCATTGAGGATTGTGGACACCCTCTTAAGGCCTTTCCACAGCATTTCAATCAGGTTGAAGGTTTGAACTTTGTCTGGACCACTGCAGTCACCTGATACTTTTTTGGGTCATTCTGTTGTAGATTTGCTTCTGTGTTTGTGATTATTGACCTGCTGCATGACCTAATTTGGGCCAAAGTTTAGCTGTCAGGCTTCAGGTTTGACTTTAGAATATTTTGGTATACAGACGAGTCCATGTTCAACTCAGTGACTGCAAGATGCCCAGGTCCTGTGCCTGCAAAGCAAGTCGTCACCCCTCCCTCTTTTTGGAGGGGTTGTTTGTGCTGATTTGCTAAATTTGTTTTTTGCTAAATGCAGCGATGGACATTACGGCAGAACATCTCCACTTTGGTCTTGACTGTCTAGTTTCAGAAGTCTTGTGGTTTATTCAAGTGCAGCTTTGTAGCCATGCTGTGATGTTCTCTTTACAGGAGAGGACAGGATTTCTTCCAGGAACCCTGTCAAACAAGTCAAACTTAGCCAGTGTTTATTTAATTGTACTGTCATGAACATTGAACATGCTTTTTATTCAGTTTCTGACCATATGATGAATTTCCTGGGATCTATCTCACTGTAGAATGATGCACTTTCTGGCAATCGAGTGCTCCAGAACAGCAAACTGCCAAAACTGCTTTTATTGAGGTGCTCACACTTCCTGATGATCAGCTCATAAAGTGCATTTAAGTAGCAGCACTTGGCTGATACTTACTTACCTTCTTAAATAGTAAGGGGGGACTTTTTGACACACTGCATGTCGACTTAGTTTTTGTTAAATAAATGACAACACAGTACAATATGCCATGCATTGTTGTTTATCTGAGGGTGTATTTACCAAATTTTAGGAGCTGATATAAGAAGATATAATTATAATATGTTTAGCTTCACTTAGGAAACAGCTAGTGTAATTCTGTCCATAAATAACAACATAAAAACTCCCCCCTTCAGCTCCACCAACACTGACTGAAGTGCACATCCTGTTTTTAATCTGCATAACTAAAGTGAGAATGACAGTTTGCCCTTTTACAGCTGATATGTGCAGGACTGTGTTCCTCTCAGATGTGCAGACTGTTCTTACAAAAATGTTATCAGCTTTTCCATTGAATAAGAATCGAAAATGTAGATGAATAAAAAAAAAAGAGCAATGAAAATCAGATGGAAAAGTTAGTAGTTAAGACCCATTGAAAATGCAATCCCAGAATCCTTTGGCATTCAGCAGGATTTCCATTATTCAACTTTGAGGGGACGGTTTAAGGGCTGTATTTGTTTGAACATGAATTATATAATATTATGCAACAGGGGGAAAAAGGGGGAGTAATGATGGGGCTGATGACATTAGCATGACACAAGAAGAAAGAGAGAAAAAAAAGAAGAGAAACGTGCAACAGCTGAATGTCAAAAGGCAGGGAAAATAAAATACACTCCATCAGACTCTAATGTGCAGTTTGAATATCGAGTTCTGCGAGCGGGAAAGCTTGAAAACAAATTACCGGTACGGGCCTGCTTTTCTCGCACGGCACCAAAACAAAGATGCATCACTTTTCCAGTGGTCGCTGAAAAGCAAATCGAGAAACACCCACACAGAGCTTTCATTGGCTCTGCATAGTTGCACTCACAGGTGTGAAGTGTTGCACAATGTGCGTTTACATGGGAAGCTGTCTTCGTTTGGCTCGCTGACTTACAGTGTAAAGCAGACATAAAGCAAGCAGTCGCCCGAGGGCTGGTGAGTGCTCCGTGGTTTAACACCTGCAACCTCCCCCCTCATTGTGTCGGGCACATTTGAACAAAGTGCCTCAGTGCTTTGACTGCAACTGTGACTGGAAACGCGAGCTTCGGAGAGGAAAGTGAGAAAGTCTGGACACTTCACACGTGGTGCGATCCAAGCTCAAATGACTCAAGCATATTTGACTTGTTGCAAGCATTGCTGGGGTATGATTAAAAACTGCAGTTCTGCACTTTGGGGTTCACGGCACAGATCCAAGGGGGAAGTCACCGTGAGGTGTTTTTAAGAAAAGCATTACAAATGTCTTGCTGTCTGCTATGAATGTGAGGATATAATCACAGTGGACCGCGTGCCTGCACACCTGAAATCTAACAGCAGAGCAGTAGGTGTTGTTTAGCGTCACAGGTGTTACACCAGACATTCTTATTACCCAGAGAGGCAGACTGGCATGGCGCCAGTGTCTCCTTTGCGAAAACACAGTTGCAAACACAAGGATTTAAAATTCAAATGGCATAACACAGTAGTGACGCAACTTAGTTAACTCTAAAAGAGCCCTCTGCATCATGGGTAGTGATGCATTTCTGCACGCCATGACAAGGCAGGAGACAGGGAGCGATGAGTCTGTCTGGAGCATTAATTGCTGGGTAGATGATAGATCACTCACATCTCATAGAGAGTCCTCCCTATCAGTTATTTTGTTAGTGAGCTCTTTAACTCTCTAAAGTTAGAAACATGAAATAACCATAAAATTACAACATTTTTGAAAGTTTATAGTTGAACCTTCAGACCAATTTTAAAAAAGCAATTTACATCCATAAATTTTAATATGTACCATTTTTGCTACATCGGCATCTTTGTGCAAATTATTGCTTAAATATCACCAACACGTCAGTATCAGCAGCATGGGTCATTGCACATAACATTAAACACGTGTTTTAGATTTGTGCTATTTTATGCAGCATTTTTAAACCCTCATAACTTATTATGTACAAGAGATTGCTGCGCGGAAATTTCAAGGGTGAAAATATATTTTGGGTCTGACAGGAACTGCTGCCAAAACACCCACATAGTGTGTCACAGCCTTAAACCGAAATCTTTTTTTAGTTTAATTTTTCCTACTATTCTCATTTTAATTGTTGGTGTTAAAATCAGACTTTATAGAAAATGATTTTTACACAGAAGAAATCAGCTAGAACACAGGCGTCCTGCAGGTTTTAGATGTGTCCTTGATCAAACACAGCTGATTAAAATGGCTAAATGACCTCCCCAACATGTCCTGAAGTTCTCCAGAGGCCTGGTAATGAACTAATCATTTGATTCAGGTGTGTTGACCCAGGGTAATATCTAAAACCTGCAGGACACCGGCCCTTGAGGCCTGGAGTTCGACACCCCTGAGCTAGAAGATGAGGCTAGCGTCAAAATTGCTATGATTTTTAAGCAGTCACGTGATCCATGTAGAGATGTGGGATTTGAAAGTTTTCAGTTTAAAGTTTTATCCAGGGAATTATCGGGAAATATGTAAAACACAGTCCAAAAAAAAATTCCCCCTACTGACTTTAAGTAGTTTAATTCCATGTAAATTCCCTATGTAATTTTGTTGCATAAGTACAATGTAAAACATTAAATAAGATAAGATAAGATAAGATAAGATAAGATAAGATAAGATAAGATAAGATAAGATAAGATAAGATAACCTTTATTAGTCCCACACGTGGGAAATTTGTTTTGTCACAGCAGGAAGTGGACAGTGCAAAAGTTATGAGGCAAAAATTAGAATACAATAAGAATAAATACAGTACACAACTGTACAGAATAGAATAAAATAAAATACTATATACAGTAGAATAAAATAAAATAAATATACAATAAGATAAAAATAGAATACAAATACAAATACTATATACAACTGAGTAAAAATACAACGATGACAGAAAGGATTATTGCACTTAGTATTATTGCATATGTATGGATGTGTGTGCTTGATCAGTTAAAGTCTTTATTATGGAGTCTGACAGCAGTGGGGAGGAAAGACCTGCGAAATCTCTCCGTCCCACACCGTGGGTGCCGCAGTCTCCCACTGAAGGAGCTGCTCAGTGCTGTCACAGTCTGCTGCATGGGGTGGGAGATGTTGTCCATCAGGGATGACAGCTTAGCCGCCGTTCTCCTGTCACTCACCACCTCCACTGGGTCCAGAGGGCATCCTAGAACAGAGCTGGCCCTTCGGATCACCCTGTTCAGTCTCTTCCTGTCCCCAGCAGAGATGCTGCCGCCCCAGCAGACCACGCCATAAAAGATAGCAGAAGCCACAACAGAGTCATAGAATTTCTTCAGGAGTGGGCCCTCCGCTCCAAACGACCTGAGTCTCCGCAGCAGGTACAGCCTGCTCTGCCCTTTCCTGTAGAGGGCGTCTGAGTTATGAGTCCAGTCCAGTCTATTGTTCAGATGAACACCAAGGTACCTGTAGCTGTCCACAGCCTCAATGTCCATACCTTGGATGTTCAGTGGTTGCAGTGGAGAATGCTTGTGCCTGCGGAAGTCTACCACCAGTTCCTTGGTTTTACTGGCGTTGATCTGGAGGTAGTTCAGCTGGCACCAGTCCACAAAGTCTTGGGTCAGACCTCTGTACTCCTTGTCGTCCCCATCAGTGATGAGGCCGACTATTGCAGAGTCATCAGAGAACTTCTGCAGGAAGCACTGGGTGGAATTGTGGGAGAAGTCTGCAGTGTAGATGGTGAAGAGGAACGGAGCCAGAACCGTTCCCTGTGGGGCCCCCGTACTGCAGACGACCCTGTCCGACACACAGCCCTGAGTCCTCACATACTGTGGTCGGTCGGTGAGGTAGTCCAGGATCCAGGTAGTGAGGTGATGGTCCACTCCAGAGTTCACCAGCTTGTCCTTTAGAACCGAGGGAAGAATAGTGGGAGGAGGCCCCGGGGCAGACCCAGGACACGCTGGAGAGATTATATCTCTCGGCTGGCCTGGGAACGCCTTGGTATTCCCCCGGACAAGCTGGAGGAGGTGGCTGGGGAGAGGGAGGTCTGGACCTCTTTGCTTAGGCTGCTACCCCCGCGACCCGACCTCGGATAAGCGGATGAAGATGGATGGATGGATGGATGGAAGAATAGTGTTGAAGGCACTGGAGAAATCAAAGAACATGATTCTCACAGTGCTTCCAGCGGTCTCCAGGTGAGCGAGGGAACGATGTAGGAGGTGAATGACGGCATCATCCGCTCCAATGCCAGGCTGGTAGGCAAACTGAAGTGGGTCCAGTGATGAGCTTATTAGGCGCCGAAGCTGAGCCAGGACCAACCGCTCCAGGGTCTTCATCAGGTGGGATGTCAGAGCCACCGGCCTGTAGCTGTTGAGGTCCTTGGGGCGTGAAGTCTTTGGCACTGGTACAACACAGGAGGTTTTCCAGAGCTGTGGGACTCTTCCCAACCTCAGGCTCAGGTTGAAGAGGTGCTCCATCACCCCACACAGTTGGTCCGCGCAGGACCTGACGACCCTCGAGCTGATGCCATCTGGACCCGCTGCCTTCTTGCCATTAATCCTCCTCAGTTCCCTCCTAACCTGGGTGGTTGAGAGAGACAGGCTGGAGCCTTGTGTTGAGTGTGTATTGGATGCTGCAGTTGGGGGTGGGGGGGAGTGAGCAGGGTGAATAGAGGAGGTGTGAAGTGTCTGAGGTGTCAGAGGTGGAACAGCAGCAGTGGGGGTGGGTGAGTCTGCAGCCGATGTTGCAGACTGCCTCATGGCTGAATCAAATCTGTTGAAGAAATGATTCAGTTCATTTGCCCATCTCACATCCCTCCCAGGCAGAGAGTTCTGCTGTTTGTGGCCCGAGATGGTTCTGAGGCCTCTCCAGACTTCACCAACGTTGTTTTGTTGAAGCTGGTTCTCCATCTTCTGCCTGTAGCTCTCCTTCCCATTCCTTATCAGTCCCCTCAGCTCTCTCTGCACCCTTTTCAACTCCTCTTTGTCTCTGGATTTGAAGGCCCTCCTCTTCTGCTTGAGGACGGTTTTAATTTCTGGGGTAATCCAAGGTTTGTTGTTGGATTTAATGCAGTCTGTTCAAATGAAATGTACTTGATTGGTATAGATTCAGTTTATAACAAAGATTTTCCATATTTTGAATAAATAAATAAAAAATTAAATGGGGACATGGGGCTTCAACAAGTCAGACAAATAAACAGGTTCCAGACCATTTAGAGATTTAAAAACCAATAAAAGGACTTTAAAACAGATTCTAAATTCAATTGGAAGCCGGTGTAGAGAGGCCAAAATCGGAGTGATGTGAAAATTATTTGAATAAATAAACTTTTTAAAAAAAATATCTCTGCTGCACTTTACTCAGAATTATTGCTTCATGTTTATGAGATCAAAGAACAAACTGTTTCTCTTTTTCTACGTCACAGACTTTAGCTTGTTGCTTATATATATGTTATATCTCATGATACTGATGCTCAAAGTTGATTACAGAAAACAAAGGATAACAGTGAGATTTCTGAGGGCCTGTAACTGTGAACACTGTCAAATTATGAAGAAAAAAAAGCTAGAAGATATGAAACTGCTCATGTGAAAGAAAAAAAAAGCTGGAAAAAAATCTGCACTGTTAGAAATCATAACCTTACCTAAACTTTTGTTCTGTTTATTGGTGCTTCCAAGTTGCCCGTGGGTGTGATTATGGATCTGAATGGCTGTCTGTCTCTGTGTTAAAGACTCGTGACCTGACCAGGGTGCACTCCAGCTGGGACAGGCTCCAGCATCCTACAGTCTTATATTGAATAAGTGGTTAAGAAAACAGAGATGGCTGGAATAACAAGCCATGCTACTTGGTCTGTAGGTAGATTATACTTTGATCTCAAAGTTAAAATTACCCAATAATCCTAATTAGGAAGAGTTTGGAATTTTGACCACTTTACATTTAATCTCAAAGGGATGTGAATCTCCAGAACCTACCCAAGACCTCTGGAGATATTTCAGCCTATAGTTGCAATGATAATGTTTTAAGAAAGATCCCAAAGGTTAAGGTTTCAAATATGACACCATACTTTTCAGAATTGCCTTGTAACCTGCCCACAGCTAATAGCAGTGTCTTTTGTGGCATTACCTCACATACTGTAAATACACAGCATGAAAATTATGGAATTTCTGTTCACTGCAATTCTAATAGTAGCTCCTGATGCAGTGTCACCCTACAGATGTGTTGTTTTTAACGTATTTGTTTACAGGACTTCAGTTCCTCTAACGTGTACATTCAACACTTTCAGTAAATTCTTCTTTTCCTCACTATAAAACCAGCCCTCATTCCATCTGTGATCTGGACAGCATGTGGCTGTTTAAAGATGTGTTATGTAAGAGGGCCACTATTTCCCCCGAAATAATGACATTTTAACAACAGCCTCCTTCCCCTTTGGAACATAATTCAAACTGCCCCGAATGAGGAAAATTAAGAAAATCTCTGAAAGATTTTCCCTGATTTAGTTGAATAGTATCTTTGGCTCGTCTCACTGGGCCGTGCAGTCTCGTGCTAGAGAGAATGAAAGGACAAGGAATTCCTTAGAAACACATTTAATGCGGCATCAGACTGAACATGTGCGCTGCTGTCTTTGGCTTCTTCTTGGACTTTGCTGTACAGCACTTTGCATTCTGGTACGTCTTAAACCGGATACAGTAGGGCCCAGATTTATGAGCTTAGATATGGTAAGCAGATGCCACCGTCCTGTCCAAACGCTGTTTGCAGTCAAGCATGGGTAATCGATGATTCAAGGCCATGATGGAGTGGCTCATGGAGACCGGCATGCTGATAACTCCTTTCCCCGGCCTCTCTTTGACCTGAAGCCAATAATATGTTCTCCACCAGCTCTTGACCATCTGCCTCTCATTCAAAGTGCGCATATAATTACAAGCAAATACACACGTCCACACAGGCACACTGTGGAGGACTGAAAGTGCCATAACAAAATTTAAAAATGGATCCAATTTAGTCAAATAAACAATCAGTCAATAAATAAACATCTCATCAAATGTGCCAAACATGTTAGAAATTAATTTCTGAATTAATGTATTTATAAGCTTGGCAATAAATTCATTCTGCCTTGCCTAGATAACCAAGTACCTAAGTTATCGTGGGTTGACAGGACACAGCCGTTTGATGTCTGATTTATAGTTCTGCACTAATCAGTGTAGAAAGAGGCTGAAGCTCAATATTGGGGTATGAAGAGCAGCTTTATTGCTTGACCAACCTGTGGCCTTCATCAGAGTCATCCTGATCCTGACCTGATGATTAAATAACACCTGAAGGCAGATGTATTCAGACTGATTATGTAATTATTATCTATAGTATGAACACAGTTAAATATTTTGGATACATTTCCAAAAAATTATTTAAAAGTCCATACTGCTCTCCACAAACTTTAATATATATTCATTTTTATCTATTTCAAATACTCTGCGGCATCCCTGATGTTGATGTTACCAGGAAGTGGTGCCATGTTTTCCTATTAACACAAACATTTAGAAGGTTGTGTTCTTTTAGTGTTGTAGCTATTTTATATTTATGTTTTATTTTTTTTTAAGATAATCAGTAAATATCAACCTGGTGGCCCAGAGCCACAATAACTAATCTCCAATAAATCATCCAGCACCTCATTTTTAAGGTGGCCCTGCTGACCAGCAAGTACTGAAGCATGTATTAAGGTAGCTGCCAGGTCTTGATCTAAAAACAGGCCCACCTGCATTATTGAGGCTTACATACTGACCTGGAGACCAGCTCTGGCCTTGCCCCAGATTTATCGGGACACACGAGCTTTGGCAGGGGATGAAAGCAACGGCGAGAGAGAAGTGTTGGATTGATGTTGTTACTGGACAGCCCTTTTCATGGGTAAGCTCACACTGTTCACATAGTCACACTGTCAGCATCCCTCTTAAAGACAACTCCTTTAATGCAGTGACTTGATAGTACTTCCTCCACTTTCTGTAATTGTCCCGATATTTTTTGTTTTTCAATGAAATAGCCCGTTTTAATTTTCTCAACGATAAGGCCAGTAAGCATTGGTCGTTACTGCCCTCTAGTGCTCACTACAGCGTGACGTTACGAGTGGACCCGGCTTGAAAGGCTTGGCCATAATGAAAAGGGGAAATGCCGACTAACCCCTGAGCTTTTACTATAATTTAAATAAATGGAAGGCTCCACTGTGGCCTCCATTTATGAGCCAGCACTTTACTCTTTAACCTCTCGGCTCAGGGCTCTTGAAAGCAAACCAGTTTTCTCCTTAAAGACTATTTCTGATGACAGCAGATGTCACCCGGCGCTACCAGGCACAGATGCCGTCCTGCTTGAGGTTAAGGCAGGATGGCACCGTCCTTTCCGCATGACCGCTTCCACCAGTCAGGAGGCCAGGCCTCACACGTCTGTGCCTGCTCAAGAGCAAACCCCATACGCTCTTTACATCACCGAGCGTGGTTTGAGTGCCATACAGGATCATATTCTATCGCGCATAAAAGCAAGGTGTCATAAAACTGAAAGCGGTAGAAATTTACGACAGCTGCTTTCGGCTGCTACTGCGGGGATCTGCAGGAGCGCATTCACCTCTTCTGTTGCAGCGATGCGCAGCCGTGCCGCATGAGTCACAGCGGCAGAAACGGCACGGATGTAAACAGGGGGCGGGCTCAGGTAGGCCTAACCTGTACTCGCCCAGCCAATAGGGAGCCGCGTTTCTCTGCCTCGGCTTCAATCTCGAGATTTCTATTGGTCCTCCGAAGCGTCGATAGCCTCTGACAGCTTCGCAATTACACCGCGGAAAAAAAGAGGAGCGAGAGAGCGAGGGGAAAATGATTAATCTGTCAAAGGCAAATTTGGGATCGGGATGAGAGCTCTGACATCCAGCCGAGCGTAACGCCAGCCCCCGCAGGCGAGCACCATTAATGCACAGGAGTTTCACGCTAAGCCGATGCACCGCCATAGCAGGTGGTGCTCGTATAATCATCCGAGGGTCTTGTGTCACTCGTCTCTGCTGCCTGATCTGCGCCTCGTTTCAGCACTGGACAGCGACCGGGCACTGAAAACACCGAGGGAATCCTGAGGCGGGGTAAATGTCACAGCCGCACAATAGTTTACCACAATCTTGGCATCAATCCCGTGCTGCATATTTTTTTTTTCTACTGGTAGCTGTTTTCTATTGCGATATCACCGTATGCGTGTGTGTCCTCTCGCCGCGAAGGATGCTTTGTTGTGCCGTTTGTTAAAGCGTGATTCGTGTTTGATTTGTCAAGCCTCCCGGAGCACGGGACTGCGCACGGTGGCGATATGGAGCTCACCGAATGCCCTTGAAAGTGTAGCCTTCATGTGTGTGTGTGTCGCTGTGATTGTGTGTTTTTGTGTCAAAGGGAAATAGAAATAGAGAGAAATAGTGGGGGGAAGAGAAAAGGAGAGAGGGGAGGGGGGCTGTGGTGGTTGGAAGCAACTGCGCAATTGTCTCAATTGTCTGTCCCTATCTGTTCACATCTCCTCTCTGCGCCTCTCTCTCTCTCTCTCTCTCTCTCTCTCTCTCTCTCGCTCTTTTTCCCGCTGTATGTTTCCTTCTTGGCCTCTCTCTTGTCCGCTCTCTCTCTCTCTCCGCTGCTTCCACAGTCGGTCCGACCCTCGCTTGGCTCGGGGCAATGAGCGCCTAGATGACTTCACTACATCAACAAGCACCGCGGTAGTCCTGGACTAATATAGCAGAGCCACATCTTTTCCCCCTCATCTCTCCTCCTCCTCCTGCTCTCTCTCTCAATTCCTTCCGTCTAAAGGCACCATGGGAAACCGTGGCATGGAGGAGCTGATCCCGCTGGTCAACAAGCTGCAGGATGCCTTCAGCTCCATCGGCCAGGCCTGCAACCTAGACCTGCCGCAGATCGCAGTGGTCGGAGGCCAGAGTGCAGGAAAGAGCTCTGTGCTGGAGAACTTTGTAGGCAGGTAAAATTGACAAACAGAAATAGGATAATCCCTTCTCACTTTAACCTTGAGGATGACATAAGAGATTGGCCCCATAGAGTTCAGACCATCTTTCCCCTGCTTTAAGTCACAGTTGAAGCACCTTAAGGCGAGCAGATTCAGTCACTTTCTGTGCTGCTGTTTTATTTTCTCTTTTTTTTGGTACCACATATCCATATCTTGTGACCGCCAACAGGGGATGGAGGCTTTATTTGGGTTACAGCAGCACCTTTGGGGATTTTGGCCCAATCAGCACCAGCTGCAGGAGGCCACCTCACAACCCTAAAAATAATAACCGCTGCTTTTCCGTGAACCATGTACTGATGGCGTTATGTTCGGATGTTGTGTAAAATGCAGATTGCTGCATGTAACCTTTATAAAAGCACCATCCTACTGTTCATGCAGAGGTGTCAGCTCCCACTTCTCCAAACACATGAATATTCATAATTTTTTCACCCTTGATTTATATATCTGGGCTGTTGTTGTTTTTTCCAACTCCATAAGCAGCAAGCAGTGAATCTGAAAATGAGAAATACATCCAGGCTCCACAATGACATTTTTTCCTGCTGTCCAGTAGCTACTAGTGTGTTATCTGCTACAAGAATCTCACTATTCTCAGACAATAATGTGTTGCCATGGTTTCTTTATAACCATGCATTTTAAAGAGATTGGGGACCTTTTAATTGACAGCTAATTATAGCGTCCCTCAGTTGTCTATTAATAGAGAGACGTACTAATCGTATATTCTCTAAATTTGATGAGAACTTTGCTTTTTAAATCGATTAGGGATCCCGTCACGTGTCCGTTTTAAGGGGAGAAGTCCACTGCTCTGTCTGCAAAACAAGCTGTTGGCCGTGATGATTTCTGTGTCTCTGGAAAGAATACCAGCGGGGTTATTGGAGCTATGCTCAGATTCCAGACACTCGAAAGCATACATTACAGCATATAGTGTCGACATTTACTTTTAGATGAGAATATTTTACATGCAGGGAGGGTCTATTAAAAGATGCCATTTCATTACTACTGTTTTTGAAGCTTGAACCACACTACATACTTGAAAGTCAGTCGTTATCTGCTGCACCCATTCTGGCCACTCTTTTAAAGCCTGCCTGTCAGTGTTTATGGAGGTGCACAACTAAAATGCCATTAGCTTGAATGTCTTTGTAACCACATATTGCATGTTCTTACAAGCACGCAGTTCCAGATGGATGCATTGATTTAGTTCTGTTTCAGCCCTCATTTAGAGTCGTGATGCTGAGTAACGGTCCATCTGTCCAGCACTGGCTCTGCACAGCGCTGAATGGACAAGTAGTGGGCTTTTAAAAAAAGGAAAAACAACTCACCCACTTTAGGGACTTCTGAGGGTCAATATGTGTTAATAAGGTTCTTGAAACAGACCTTAAAGCATAAGAGGCAGGCTGATAGGTGTGTGGCATGCCTGCATGTGCAAGTCACTATTTTAAACTGGGAGAGCTCGCCGTCAGCGATGCAGCTCTCTATTCTGACCTGTTGTTTATCGGGTCAGGTTGTTCTTTACTGTTAGAGTTATTGTGTTGCAGTAGCAGCAGCTGAAAGCCACAGGACATGTTTTAAAATGGCCCCTTTTCCCCCACTTGTTTTGAAATGGCCTACAGCAGACTACACGAATGACACTGAAAGCTTTATGCTAGCTGTCATGCCATCGTAACTGGTGTAATTATAAGAAATTTGCCTTCCAAGGCTTCAAAAGTAGAAGCTGTAAATAACATTATCATTATGCTATCTATAGCCTTTCTTGGAAAGAGGTTTACATTTGCTGCAGTTTGATGTAATGAGTTTTGATTGACTGTCTGTCCTCAGGGACTTTCTGCCCCGTGGATCTGGCATTGTCACCCGCAGGCCCCTGGTTCTGCAGCTTATCAACTCTTCTGCAGGTGGGTGCACACAGCCACACACCCACACTTGCTAGCATGCAAACACACATGCTCTTACACACACACACACACACACACACACACACACACACACACGAAACACACAAATGCAGCCTCCTCCTCTCTCCTTTTAAAATGGTACTGCTTTTTTTTCCCTCTCTCTCTGGCTTTTATTCCCTCCCGCTCTGGCATTATTTTCCACTCAGACACATGCAGCACAGCCATTACTAATCTCTGTTATATGCTCTCCATTTTCATCCTCTCAGAATGGGCTGAATTCCTCCACTGCAAAGGGAAAAAGTTCACAGACTTCGACGAGGTTCGCCAGGAGATCGAGGGAGAGACGGACCGTGTCACGGGGGCCAACAAAGGCATATCTCCCGTCCCCATCAACCTGCGGGTTTACTCCCCCAATGGTGCGAAAGGAATAACTCACCTTTTTCCTCTTTTTACTGCCAAGTGCCAGTATGCAGTAACACTTTTGAATCAAACTAGAACGTGAAAAGCTGTGAGTCATCATACTCTCGCTCCTCGTTTGAACAGTTGGCAGATAGACTCTTTAAAAACTGGGTCATTAGAAACAAAGAAGATAGTTTTGCTTGTGAAGTTATTGTGCTGGATATGAATGAGTTTTGATGATGTGAAAGGCAGGCAGGCAACCAGATCATTTAAAGGCTCTGTGTTGATATGGTTGCATAGCATATTCCGTTGTGCTGCCCTCAGATTGTTTGTGCTATTAAGAAGAGGCATTTTTATAGCCATATAAGTCACAGAATTAAAGGGATATGAAATAATAGACTAGCCAATTCAGCTTCCCACCTTCTGTGACCTTCTGTCAAACTGATAATGTGGATTGTCTTTCATTTTAAAAGCTAATAGCATCATCTACCTGCCTTGAAATGCTGAGAGATGGCTGGCTTACCGACTAAGACTTTTATTTCATAGCACTTTATTTACCTGTTTAGTCGTCAATGGAAGTTGTTCTCCCACTGTATCTGCTTCACAGAACTTTATTGCTGCAAAAATGACTACTCGTATTATTATAAAGCTTTAACCACAGATGATACACTTTAAAAAAAGCTAATTTTAAGCTGGAAATGTGAAACTGGTGATAACTTATGAGGTAAAACTAGCTTGCAGTTAGTAAAAGCGTGCATAGCTGTGTATTTACTCATTTAACCTTTAGCTGTTTGCTCTAATTTGCTGATTTAAATTATGGTATCTCAGAGCCGCCTACATATTTATGCACTGTTGAACAGTTGAACAGACAGAATCTAGCCAAATGTTCTAGTTATCAACCACCATAGTTAAATGAATGTTGGACTAGCTGCACATCACAGAAATGTCAAACCAGTTCTTACATTGCATTCCTCTGATTGTGCAGTATTGAACCTGACTCTCATCGACCTTCCGGGGATCACTAAGGTGCCAGTCGGAGACCAGCCCGTGGACATCGAGCAACAGATCAGGGATATGATCATGCAGTTCATCACCAGAGAGAGCTGCTTGATCCTGGCCGTCACTCCGGCCAACACTGACCTGGCCAACTCTGATGCCCTGAAACTGGCGAAGGATGTGGACCCCCAGGGTAAGGCAAGGATGCTGGGGTAAGCACCAGATATTGGGAATAAAAGAGGCTGTAGCAAGGATGTAGAATGAGAAACTGAAGGAAATGAAGTCAGTACACAGTGGCTTTGTGGTTACTGGGCCAGCCTCAGTAAGACTTTCAATCTCTGTCAGCTGCAGGGTGGGTGCTCAGTGTCTGACCTTGTGCTTTGACTGCTCTGAATGTGGAAGCAGAATTTCCCTGTAGGGAATGATCAAGTGTCACATTTTTATTAGAAACGAGGGTCTGAGAGAAGAGGAGAGTGGAGATGAGGAATGCACAAATCAAATGATAAACAAGGAAAGGGAAAGAAAACGAATGTCTTAACTTGTGTGGAAATAAAGATAGGCAGATAAGTTGGGGGTAAGAAAAAGCTGCATGAGATGAATAGAAATGATAAGAAAAGAGAAAAGAATCCACCTAACTGAACAGTTTGACCTTCAGACAGGAGACGAAAATACACAAGTGGACAAGAGGGTGAAATAGCCAAAAAGAGGACTTGAACAAAATAACCTTGTGTGAAAGACGAATTATATCAGACAAGAAAAGTGAGGTGAAGGAATACAGGAGGTAAGCAGAAACAGAGAAAGGATGCTTTAGAATAGAGAAAAGAAGAACAAAGCGTGGAAAAAGGGAAGCAATAAAATACAGCAAGAGCTGGATGCAAAGCTGGATTAAGGCCCAGACCTTCATGAGCCCCAAATGGGAACATTTAGTATAATGGACAACAAACAATAAATGTGTAGTTAATTATAAAAGGAAGCAGATGTGTAATATAAGCTTTTTTGCTCAGTGTGAGGATTGTATAATTTTACACTGTAATAAATACAAAAAACAAAATACTCACCAGAGTGGATTTTAAATCAAACAATCTGTGTGTAATTGAAGTGCAAGCTGTGAGCATTAATCTGGTGAGTTTGAAAAAAAAAAATATGGCATTGACTGTTTAGTAATTACACCCATTTTTATACAAAGTTTCCCATTTTCAGAGGTTCAAAGGTTTCTTGGTTGACCGACAGCAGTTTCATGGCCATATGAAGTCTGTTCTGTTGTTGTTAGGTAAAATCTTTTGTATTTTATAGCTTTTCACTGACATTTTAAATATGGGGCCCAAAGAAATGTGAGTGCAAGTGAGGAAGGCCATCATTTTGCCTGAAAAACCTGAGAGATATCATAAACCGTTAATATTATCAAGGTTTACAATCTAGAAACACCTTAATTAATGGAAATACATGGTGCAAACCACGAGTTACACTCAAGAAGACCAGATTAGCCAGAAAACAGATCTGGAAAAAAGTTCTTTGGGCAGATGAGAGCAAGATTGCTTTGCACCAGAAAGATGAGAGGAGACAAACAGGAGAAGGAGAGCTCATGATCTGAAGGATACCACGTTATCTGTCAGACATGGTGATGGTAGCGTTATGACATGGACATGTATGGCTGTGGAACTGGGTCACTAGTGTTTATCGATCATGTGACTGCTGATAGAAGCAGCAGGATGACGTGTGAGGAGTGCTGTCGCTGCAAAACTGATCAGACAGTGGTTCACAGTGCAAATGGATAATGAGCCAAGCATACTGCAAAAGCAATTCAAAGACTTCTCAAGGAAAAGGAATATTCTTCAATGGCAAAATCGGATCCCATCCCAATAGAGCATGCGTTTCCGCTACTGAAGACAAAACTGAAGGCAGAGAGACCCACAAAAAAAGCCTAGATGGGCATCTTAAGGGGGTAAACATAGCATATGTTGACGTTTATGGGTTCTAGACTTCAGGCAGTCACTAAATGCGAAGGAGTTTCTTTCAAGTATAGAAAACAGTTCTTATATTTAAAATAATACAAGTATTTTATCAGAAATGGCTGGAATTCCTAAACGGTTAAAGCAAAATTTTTGTTAAACCCCTTGAATTAAAGTTGAAAGTCTGCACTTCAGTCGCATCCATACTGTTTGATTTAAAAGCAGGCAAAACTGCAAAAAAATTAATTCTAATCTAATTCTGTGCTTAAAAAGAGTAACCCAAAACCTTTAAAAGAAACTAGTGTTTCCTAATGACTATCACTTCCTTTCCCATTGTACGTCTTTTTGATGCCCTTTCCAGGTCTGAGGACTATTGGAGTGATCACCAAATTGGATTTGATGGATGAGGGCACAGACGCCCGTGATGTCCTGGAGAACAAATTGCTTCCACTTCGGAGAGGTGTGTGTTTGTTTTATTGCGATGTAGCCAGCTTCTATTTGGCTCTTGCCATTTCTCTTCTCCTACAGTTCCTCCGCTCTGAAAACTTCAATCTGTGTTCTTGTTCTCAGAGTCAAATGTCTGTCCAGGTTTTACCTGCTTTCACATCCATTCTCTCATTATTTTGCTCGTGTAGTTGCTACTAAGATTCTCGTTTTTTTTTTATATTCGTCTTTGTTCGCTCCCAGGGTACATCGGAGTGGTGAATCGCAGTCAGAAGGATATTGATGGAAGGAAGGACATTAAGGCAGCTTTAGAAGCCGAGAGGAAGTTTTTTTTGTCCCACCCAGCATACAGGCACATGGCTGAGAAAATGGGCACTCCACGCCTGCAGAAAATGCTCAACCAGGTGATCACAGGTTCCCCACCAATGCTTCTCCACCATACACTTTACATAATTAATAAGAGGGCGGCCTACTTTTTTTTTATTGTTGGCTTCCATTATACAGCATATCAGTGTGGGTGATATAAGACTGTAAGTAGATGGAAAACACACTCACGCTTTCTAGCTCAGCTCCTAATAATTTATCATTTACTGGAGGAAACATTTCACATTTTCATTCTGCAGTGTAACTGAATGAGTGTTTGGCTAAATCCTCCTTGATTACAGTAAAATAAACAGTCCTGACTGTAATTATTCTGTATTGCAAAAAATGGCAAATATGTAAGAATTATCAATGAAACCATGATTTTAATGCGTTTCATATGGTGGCTTTGTGTCTCTAAAGCAACTTACCAACCACATCCGGGACACCCTGCCAGCTTTCCGCAGCAAGCTGCAGTCCCAGCTGTTGGCTCTGGATAAAGAGGCAGAGGAATACCGGGGATACCGACCCGATGACCCGTCTCGCAAAACCAAGCAGCTGCTGCAGTCAGTACCCCATTTTTCCCACGGACAAAGCATTCAGATTCGATTTTGCTGGCAGAAAATGTGTTTGCTGCAGAAATCCTACCATATATTGAATATGATGAATCATCGTTGATTTATTTTGAGGTTTTCCATTTTTCATGTTACAGGATGGTGCAGCAGTTCTCCGTGGACTTTGAGAAGAGAATTGAGGGTTCAGGGGACCAGGTGGACACAGTGGAGTTGTCTGGTGGAGCAAAAATCAACCGCATCTTTCATGAGCGTTTCCCCTTTGAGTTGGTCAAGGTGATATACTGAAGTTAAAACAAAATGCAATCACTGGGGTCACATTTAACACAGTCTCACAGCCAGGATTTTAAAATGACACAGATACTTAGATGAAAGCTTTAAAACAACATTATATGGCAGTTGTTTGATTAAATAGGATGGTGTATCTTTCTTTTTTTTTTAGCCCCAATCCTCCCTGTGCATTTTCAGATGAGGGCATGTCATAAGTTGTAGCTTTGGCCTATTTGTACATATTAGTACCTAATGACATAAAACTCCACCTTCTGTTGTTTCGTGAATCTGGAACAGCAGAAACAGTGACACCCCTCGTTTTTTTTCTTTCTCATTTTAACCAAATGTAAGTTTTGAAGAATGTATATGACTAAAGTACATCATTTCTTCCTTTGTTTTCCTCCTCTGCTTCCTCCCTATTCTTCATGCACACTGTAATTCCATCCTTTATTCTCTATTGTGATTTTCTTTTGAATGATCCTCAAATAGCCTCACCATTAGCGATGTTTCTTCACACTCCGAGTGCAGAATGTTCTTTCTCTTTAATCTTTCAGCATGAAGAGCTCTTGCAGTCTTCCCGCTGTCCCATCCATTACATTTGTTCAGTTCTTTCATTTCTTCCTCTCTGTTCTCCGCAGATGGAGTGTGATGAGAAGGAGATGCGTCGCGAGATCAGTTATGCCATCAAGAACATCCACGGTATCAGGTAGGGTTTTGTCTATCAGGCGAGAATATGATATTGCCTAAACTAGTCTTTGTTCCAACAATACCTTGTACAGGCCCACATCAACTTGCCAAAAGTAGTTCATGCCAGTTTTTCAAGCTCAAGCATCCAGTTCCTCAAACATTTTGAGCCTGTGCTCTGCTACTGCTCACAGCTTTCTGGCTGTGGCCACAGATATTCATTCTGGTATGGTGAGAAATTACCAGCATTGAGCTTGGTTTGTGAAAAGGCCTGAAAGTATAAAGTTTGTATGAGTATTTATGAACTGGGGTGGAGCAGGCCTTTTCTTTTATTATGTTCAGTTCTGACTATGTGTGTTTCTATATTGATTCACAGTGGTTAGCCACTGGAACCAAAAAAAAAATGCCACCCAAGCAAGAGAAAATCTGACATTTAAGACACCACCACATTTTGAGCCTGAATTCCTTCCAAAAACAAAAACAGGTCTGCAGTGACTCACGTCAGTAGAAGATGGTGATCTATTTATTTTCAGAACCACATGTGAAGGCTGTGGTTACATCTAGCTGAATCAAAACACAAATCAAAAGCAGGAATATATGTGGAACCAAAACATGTGTTACTAATGTTCATCATCTCTTTTCTTGCACTCTTCGTGGGATTCAGGACTGGACTTTTCACCCCAGACATGGCATTTGAAGCCATCGTGAAGAAGCAGGTCATAAAGCTGAAGGAGCCTTGTGTCAAGTGTGTGGACATGGTCATCCAGGAGCTGATTAACACCGTACGCCAGTGTTCTAACAAGGTAGCGCTTCTGCTCATTGGCTTTGTTGTACTGGAACAATATTACCAGACTGATGTTTCGGGTTTTCATCTAAAGTTTTTCATTATTTATGATATTATTTCACATTCATTATGTAGAAGGAGTCATAAGCTGTTTACTATGTTTTCAGCTGGAATGCTTCCCCATGCTGCGTGAGGAAACTGAGAGAATTGTCACGTCTCACATCCGAGACAGAGAGAGTCGGGCCAAGGATCAGGTTTGTTTTGTTACTGTTTAGTAACAACTCAAAGGCAACAAACAAAACAAATATAAAAAAATAGCAAAGATTATCTCACAATTTTTCCAAAACTTGTCACTTGTGTACAAATGGCACACTTTGGCTTTATGTTCTGGATAGCGCCAAGCTAGCTGTTTCTCTGTTTATATTCTTCATGCTAACATAGGCTAACCCGGCTACTGCTCAAGCTAGCGAGCATCAACGAGTCTTTTGAGGCACTTTAGTGCAAATATTTGACAATAATATGACAGATTATTAAGTGTTGCTTCACATGCTCTGGTTTTTAGTGAGTAAATTTTTAGCTGTCACTATATTAGTACACTATAATACTATGAGATTACTTAGCACTAATTAGCAAGTAGCTGTGTCTCTGTTGTGTCAATACAACCTACACCTTAGCACTCCATCTTTCCCCCCGAACATGGTCTTTTCCTGAGAAGAAAGAAACCAACATGGACAAATATTAAAATTTGACACTGCTAAACAAACAGAATAAAAGATGGGTGTAAGCTACCATTATCTCACTGCTTCTTTCTGAAGTTTTTGAGAGCTTCTACTGTCAACATCTTCAAAATAATTTAATGTAATATACAAAATAGATAAATAAAATAAATCAAATCTTTGCAAAATAATAGATATGACAATTTGACCTGTGAAACTGCATGTTCATAGGCTAATAACACATGATTGACACATTGTTAAGTCAATGACAGTGCAGTTTCATACAGATAATCTAATACTTTGAAACACAATGATAAAGATTCAATTTTGTTTTATTCAACATGAACCAAAATGAGTGACTGAGATCACAAACTGAACAGGTCAGTGTTTACATCAAAAAGCTGTTTCCCTATAGATTTCTATAGGATTGGAAGTTACTTGCAACCAGTGCAGGTTTAAGGCACTTCAGCATTGACTTCATTTTTCCAACCCAGAAGTCACATTTGTGTGTCATACTGTCTATGATTCATAACAGGGTTTCACAAACCAGTTGACACACTGGATATATGTCCATTTTTTTAAAGTACAGAAAAAAGTGAGGTCTTAATGCTGCTTGTCCAACTAAAGAAAGTCAATGCGAATATTTTACCCAAATTCACACATTGATTTTCATTTCCAGGTTCTGCTGTTGATTGACATCCAGCTCTCTTACATCAACACTAACCACGAAGACTTCATTGGATTTGCTAAGTAAAGAGTCAATCCCTCAACTTAGCTCTACTATGATGCATTCTTTAATACTGCTCATGTCAGGCTAGTAAAAACAAATGCTTAGAAACTCCTCTTTTACCCCATCATGTTTGTCACCTTCTATTTTCTCTGTGTTTGCCTCTCATCTCCGCATCGCCCTTCCATCTCTGTTTTGTTGCTTCTGGGCGGCAGCGCGCAGCAGAGGAGCAGTCAGACTAATAAGAGCCAGAGTTCAGCAGGCAATCAGGTGAGCATTTGTCACGTCTCGTGTGTCAAACAGTGGAGGTCGAGGGAGTACTGCACACCCACACAGCGGCAAGATGGCTACTGCAAAGAAAATACAAAGAGCTGAAATGAAAGAGATCTTGTGCAAAGCACTCTCTTTCATTTGAGTAAATCTTATGCATTGCACAAACATTATGTTATATGCATTTTACCTTTGCATTGTTTTTTTAGATTATGTTATTACTTATTTCTCCCTTTCGTCATGCATGTTGTATTATGTTTTAATTGGGCACCAACTTTGAACAGTGTGTTTTATTTTGATCTCTTTATTTCTTTATTTTTATTTGCTTCCAGTAGCCTTAGTGAAAGAATCTCTTGGGTTCTGTTACTTTTTGCCACCATCATCACTGGTGTTGTTGTTGTTGAGACATTTCCCTTTGTTTGAACCCCTCCTGTGTCATCAAGGTGCCACTTTGCATTTCATCCCCATCCCTTAGTGAGAATCTCAGCTGCCCTCTTAGCTGGGTGTCTGTTGGTGAGTATCGCTCATTGTGGGTTATGGTTTGCAATGTAATTTGTGCCTGCAGTAACAACTCAGCCCATTGTGTGGTGCTCTCCAGCACTGCTACATAAAAGAAAACATTTTCCCCTCATTTTCCACTCTGACAGGTAAAGAATGCTAATTGGCTGTGTACACTTCTGTTGGCCAGAGGCTCAACAGAGGGTCAACTTTAAAACAAGTTGCATTAGAAAATTTGCCTTTTTTTTTAGTGCCACATGGTGTCTAAAACCCCCACATCCCTTCCTGTTGTAGGCCTCCTCTCCTCCTGCATCAGGCCTGATCGTAAGAGTTTTCTTTAATAAATGTGTGCTTTCTAACACCGCCTACACCCACCAAGGCCCACAGACTACAGGGGGTTACCAGCTAAACATGTAATAGTGAAAATGTGCTTTTGGCATGGCTGTTAAAGTAAATCTCTAAGATAAGATAAGAAGCGTAAAAAAAAGATTTCTTTTTGGTGTCCTGGGATGCTTTCAGCTACAAAGCAGCTCTCTCATTTGGGCCTAAGACACAAAGGCTTTGTAATGATTCGGGTAACCTCCTTTGTGAGTCTTAGGCGGTGTAAGACTGACAGTTATCTAACCTAATAATCACTTGGCACTGTGCCCTCTGGCCTGTTTATGTAGGGCTTGTAGGGTTAATACACCACAGGAGACACACACACACACTCTGTGTGCTTGAAGCACTAAACACGGCGGTCACTTAACCAGCTAACACGGGCCTCTGCTTGTGGCATTGTGAGCACAGTGAATGAGATCGCACTGACACACAGTCACACGCTCGGCTCTGCCGTGAGTCACAAAGACACACCT
The DNA here is from genome assembly GCF_057382275.1 of Copadichromis virginalis. Taxonomy (NCBI): domain Eukaryota; kingdom Metazoa; phylum Chordata; class Actinopteri; order Cichliformes; family Cichlidae; genus Copadichromis; species Copadichromis virginalis. Next base: position 27,717,004 of record NC_140635.1, read on the forward strand.
AACCTGACCTTCACACGCATTTCATCGCAAGTCATGCTTTGGGTGATTTGCACTAATTTGCGGTGTCCGTCTTGAAAGGCGGAGGAGTCGTTGATCATTAGGACCGTGTCGTTCTCTTTCTTTTACGTGTAGTTTATGTTTTTATTTACTTTTTTGGGGGCAGGGTTTGTCCATAGATGTCTTCCTGACTTTCTGACCTCACCTCCTTCCACCTCACAGGTCATCCGCAAAGGCTGGCTGACTATTAACAATATCAGCATCATGAAGGGAGGAGCCAAGGAGTACTGGTTTGTCCTGACTGCTGAGAGTCTCTCCTGGTTCAAGGATGACGAGGTAGGTTTAAAGCGGCTATGATCAGTATTTTTATACAATGTTATTTCTGTGGCTCAAATGTGCTGTGTGAGGCGTTGGCTGTTGTGATGAGGAGGCCAGGATTTAAGTGTTTGGATTCAGTATCCACGCTTGTCTCCTTATAGTTAATTAGACTTTTTGACTTTGAATTTTTTGTTTCTTCCTGAAAATACTGATATTATGTCACACGTTTACTATACTGGGATAAAAATAACTAAAACTTAAAGACGCTATGCTGAAAGGAAGGAGCATTCAACTTTCTACATGGATACATGACTCAAATCACTGGTCAAAAAGAATTTTATTTATTTATTTATTTCAGTTATCCTTGAAAATATCAAGTACAGACCAACCAGCAGCAGCATACTGGTCTTGTAGCTGAGCACACCATCTGCACCACAAGCCTGCATGAACAGGATGAAGCATTCGGTCCATCCTCCTGGCTTAATCTTGGTGGGCTGATGTCTATCTGCCTGTCTGTGCCTGCTGTACAGGTTGGAGGATATTCTGCACAGCAAGTGTAGATAGGCAGACACACTGCAACTCCCTCAGCCAGTCGGTGTGGTCTCTGCTTGTTTATTGGGCCTCGTTTAGTCTCTTGCTGTGGTACGGCTCCAAAAAGGGGAATGCACAGAGACAATGGCCTTCTCTGCAGCCTTCATTACAACATATGTGCTTCCAATTGGGCGTTCTTTCGACTTATCCCCAGACCGGTCGACTGCTTTTTGTGCATTTTTCAGGCATTGCTGAGCAGCAGATCATCACCATGATGGAGCAGTTTACTGTATGAGTCACCATTGCGAGGAGTTTTGGCCACATTTCTGTCATTCACTCAGTCTTTCCGTTCATCTTGTGTTTTGTCTCGAATCCCCCCTCAACCCCCCTCATATCTCTCTTTCTTCTCTCCCCACCTCTTTCCTTTGGGAGTTTAGGCATTTGCTTCTTCTTCTTCTTTTGCAAATTTGGAACAGGACCAAATCCCAACCAAATGTTCAATCGCAGACACCCAAAATATATGAAAGCACACTCAGCCCTGAGACCAGCACATGGGGCCGCACAGCGCCGAGTCCAAAGATTGTCATTTGAGACGTCAGTGTGGTGGTGCAGGAAATTATAGACTCCGCTGGCTTCGCCTTGTATATTTCTGTTTAACACTGTGAACTTTCTATAGTCCCAATGCACGTGCACATGCGTGGATGCACATAGACACATCTGCACACTCACCCACTCTCTCCCTCTCTCTCTCTCCCTCTTAATGTGGCTGCCAGTTACTTTGGAACTGCTCGCATTCTTGGCAGGAAAATTATAAGTTTGTAATCCAAACATGAGCCTCCAGTGTTTGCGGTGAAGAGAAACCCCTCGACTCAATATCAGTGCCCTGCTCAACACCCCCCCCCCCCCCCCCCTTCCCGCAATTCGACCGACCTTCAACATCCTTACCAATCACTTCATGACAGTCATTTCCTTTAATCCTTCATATGTGTAATGCTTAAATGTGTCACAGTGTGCAAAAGAGCTCCAGCACAAGATCTCAACTTAATAGACGGAACAATTGCTCTTAGCTGAAGCCATATTTATGAGTATAGCTCTCTTTTGTTTTATTTGCGTTATCGCACTTTTCCTATCAGCCTTTAGCATTTAGCGTTCGACACCTTAGAAGTCTACTATAGCTCCTTTGTCCTGTGCCTCACAGTTTTCCAGTCCCACTCTGACCACCCACTGAAATAACTTCCCTGGAGGTGTCTGACTGTATTTTCAAACTCCACTTGATTGATTGGCCCTTCGTTCCTTTGGCTTGTGTTTGATGCTTTGCAGCCACATTCGCTCCTCCTCCTCCTCCTCCCCAATCCCCCCACCCCCACTTCCACAGGACCACATCTTCATCAGAGGCACCAGGCTAGCAGCCTGCACATTTACTCATTCATGCCATAAATTATGCGAGCTTGTGGGTTAAAGCTTCTGATTGGACTGATTCTTTTTTTTTCTTCTTCTTCTTTTTTTTACACCCTGGTTTTTCAAAGCTGCACTTAGTGTTGGTGATGTTTGGTGATATATGTTTATTCCCCAAAAGAACCGAAAGGAAAGTGGTGAGCGTTAGAGGGCGCTTTGGACAAAATACAGATGATACGGAACAAATACAGACTGCAAAAAGATTCAAAATAGTGAAGAGTGAGGAAGAGGCAAAAGATGCAATAAAAACAAACCCACCCCACACACACACACATGTCAAAGACCTGATATAGAAACAGAGAGAGAGAAAGGGACACAGAAAGACAGACTGACAGAAGAGGGTCCATGCCCAGTCTAACCAATGTGCAGACTACTGTACACCAGTATGACAATGAACAGGTAGTCTGAACACTGGGTGGACGGAGCCGGAATTAGAGCCAGGCCTTGTGCGCTGGTTTTCCTGCTTCCCCAGATGCTTGCGGCTCCGTCGTCCGTGCCCTCCCTTCGCCTCCTCTCCATTTTGGCAGCAAAGGATCCAGCGTGTCGAAAACTTTTCAAAAAAGTTTCTGTCTCATCCGCATTCGTCTCTTTCCCCCCTTTTGGTTTTTGGGTCGCATCTCTCGCTTATTTGTTTTGGTGGGCGTTTAAGCTCGGGGTCCCCTCGCGGTCCGTTTTGGTCACGCCGGCCATGAGGAGTATCCAGCCTTGACGTGGCATATTCGCTCAGACGACCGGGACAGACTGGCTACACGTTCAGGGAGGGGATATTACAAAAAAGAGGGAAAGAGAGAGACGGAGGGTGGGGGGGAGGCAGAGGTGGGGGGAGTGAGTGAGTGAGTGAGAAAGGGAGAGGAAGAGGGAGGGGACCTGTGTGACCATATATGGGTTGTAGTGACCCCTTGGGGAATAGAACACAGAAGGGTCTGCAGAGTTTTCCTGCGTCTTCTTCTCCCGTCCTTATCTCCTTTAATTCTTACCTGCAAGCATCTAGCACCACGTTCCAGACCATCGCGCCAGATGTGGACTTTGCTCTGCAAATCTTTTGTAAATCCACTTCAGCACTCCTTCTTCTCGGTCTTTCTTCCTCCCTCCTTCAGCCGCCATCTCTTTAACTTCTCCCTCCTTCCCTGCTTCCCTGTGTGCTGCTAAGCACTACCAGATGTTGAGTTTTAACGCCAGGCTGTCATTTAATCTCTCTTGCTCCCTCTCTCTCTCCCTCATTCAAAAAAAAGAAAAAAGAAGAAGAAAAATCAGGCAGGAAGTGGGCCCCTCTGGAATGGGAAGGAAAAATATTGAAAAAATATTGAGGGGGAGGGATAAAAGGAAAAAAAAGACAGTTAAGAAAGATGAAGGCTGGGATGAAAAAAATAAAAGATCTGTCACAGCTCCTGCCAGAACCTGTGTGTCCTCCACATCAACACCACTGCTTGAGTGGTGTGTTATCTGGACCTCCTGTGCGATTATATCAGCGTTTTCTCCTTCTTAACCACGACCAGAGTTTCCCCGCCCGACAGCTACCAGCTCTCCACCAGCAAACGCACCGTGAAGAACGACTGTGTCTTGACCCACACTGTAATGACTTCCACATGTGCTCTCCTTCTCCCTTTTTCTTTCTGTTTCTCCCTTCCCACCTACTCACCCCACTGCCCCCCCACCCTCTTACCTCCCACTCTCATTTCTCCCCCATTCCTCCTCCCTCCTGTCCCTCCTCTTACTCTTTCAGCTCTTTTTCCTCTCTTACAAAAAAACAAAAAAATGGATGTCACCTTTTCTCTTACCTATGTCACATAATGCTGTTCTTTGCATGGCAGATGAAAATGTTTCGGTTAAAAAAAGTGATTGCGGTACGTACCTTCTGCTTTCCTGGTCCGCAGGAGAAAGAGAAGAAGTACATGCTGCCCCTGGACAACCTGAAGGTGCGCGACGTGGAGAAGAGTTTTATGTCCAGCAAGCACATATTCTGCATCTTTAACACGGAGTCAAGGTCAGCTGAGAGATCTTCAAATATCTGCTTTTTTATTAACCTTTGTAATAGTCGGATTTATAGATGCCTAGAGGAACCAAGACTTATTAGAGCACACGCATGGAGAAGACGGAGGCCTGTGTGTTGAAGCAGAGGCTGAAATGTTTGGGATTATGTTTCTTATAGTGGAGTGTGAATACAGGTTAAGACAAGCTACAAAGATTTAGGTTCGATCCTTCTCAGTTTTTGAAGTTTGACAGTTACATTTGATGTACATTTGGTGCTACGACACACTATCTTTTAGACAGCGCATGTTATAGAAAATTGCCGCAACAAACTGAGGTCCTTGAAGGTCTTGATGTTGCAGTAGTGAGCTGATGTATGTGCAGAGTGCCAAAACACCATCTAGCAAATAAGCATATACATATGTTGATTTGTTCATATTTAAAAAGAGGCTTGGATGTGTCATTTGATTCTGTTCATCAACTGAGCACCACTAACTCTAATCAGAGGCATTCTCAAAGGAATAGATATGAAGAATGTAAAAAATAAAGAAAATGCAACACTGGCAGGCCTAATGCTGCAGAAAGAATTGTTACTTTGATCGTCACAAGCATGGAGAATAAAATAAATAAGTAAAATAAAGAGATTAACATATTTAAGGTACTGCTCAGTGTGTGCTCTCTGCCGCTGTTTATTTTTAACATGATAGCCTCACATTAGAGGTTTGAAACTTTAAACTGCACATTCTTAAATATTAAAGGTGACTCTGTGAGTTCGACTCAGACTCTGTTTCATAGCCTAAAAGGAGAAATGGAAATGACTTTAGTTTGTGGCCAGTTAAAGGTGAAGGGAAATTACTTTTATTGATCGAATAATTTTGGCGAGAGATCGCCTTCACATGTACCTGATCAGTTTTCTAAGTTTTGTTCTTGTTAACTTAAAAAATTAGACATTTTTTGCATCGTCATCTGAATTTGATTATGTGCAAATACAGTGACAATGCATAGGGGTGTCAAACAGAAGGCATGAGGGCCAGAATCGGTCTGCCAAATATTCTCATCTGGCCCACTGGACTGCTTTGGCAGATGGGTAGAAGGCATGAATTTTAGACTTTTAACTATAATTTTTATTGGTTTTACAGCTTTTCCAACTGATAAAGACGTCATTCATGACCATTCATATTGCATCAAAGTAAATAAGTAATAGACAAAGCATTAAATGCATTAAATTAAAGTTCCTCTCCCTTTTACTGTCTGCTATAGAAATGTATGATTTTTACAGTGGGTTCAACTTGGCCTTCTGTTTGATACTGTATCAGAAGCAGATTTCAAATTGAGAAATCCAGATTATTTGCTTAATTAAATACACTCTTCTACTTTTTTACATGGGATAGTACAGATTATGAGCTTTGTTCTCGCTTTGTCTCACACATGCTCTCCTGTCCTCAGGAATGTGTATAAGGACAATCGCACCCTGGAGTTGGCCTGCGACTCTCAGGATGATGTGGACAGCTGGAAATCGTCTCTCCTGCGTGCTGGGGTCTATCCTGAGAAGACAATTACGGTTGGAAAAAATTCCATTAATTTAGCTCCTTTCATTTAATTTTTATGTAGAGCCAGTTGCTGAGAGCATGAGGCTTAAGGCAGGTCAGGTTTAAGGTTAGAGTTAATCAAAACATATTTAAAGAAAACTTGAAGTGAACAAAAAGTGATGCAGTTGCAGCAACGAAAAAAATCCAGTAACCCAAATGAGGCAAATACAGAAAGCCAGCAGGAAAAGACACAAGACGGGGAGACAAGACTATGATCAAATATCACATGGATTATTTGCACAGACAAGGCACAGGTGAACTAAATAAAAAAAAAAATAATGAGGGCAGGGTGAAGAACAAAGATGTGAAAGGTCACAGAAATCCACATAAGCAACTAACCTTTACAATAAAATGGGAAGCTTACAACTACATACAGGGCAACATGGGAAAAGGAAAACACTCGTGTACACATAACATACGGTGACTTGTGATCCCACATACTATGCTTTAAAGTAAAAAACAAATCCAATATAAAATATACAGAACAAAGCAAAATTATAGAAAATCTGAAGTTAACATGCAAATGTACACTTGCCAGCATGGATCTAAATGCTGCCTTTCTACATCTGCAGGTTGAGAGTGAGAAGACCACTAGCACAGACAACTTCTCCATGGACCCTCAGCTTGAGCGTAAAGTGGAAACCATCCGTAACCTGGTGGACTCTTATATGGCTATAGTCAACAAGTGCATCAGGGACCTCATGCCCAAGACCATCATGCATCTCATGATCAACAATGTAAAAATAAATACTTAAATGTCTTCATTAAATAGGAAACAAAGACAAATTTTCTTTGGTTGTTACTGTATTAAAACAGCAGGACTGTGCTTTTTCTTCATTTTCACAATTATGATTTTCCATCTTCCACTACCTCTTTCTGCCACTAGGTGAAAGACTTCATCAACGCAGAGCTGTTGGCCCAGCTGTACTCTGCCGGTGACCAGAATGCCCTAATGGATGAGTCCCAGGAGCAGGCCCAGAGGAGAGACGAGGTACTGAGAACCCACCAGGCCTTGAAGGAGGCGCTGGCTATCATCGGTGATATCTCCACTTCTACCATTACTGTCCCACTGCCTCCACCTGTTGACACCTCCTGGGTGGGAGGATCTACTGGTGGTCGCAGGTAAAGTAAAATTACAGTACACATGGAGACTGTGGCCATTTGAAATAAAGGCATTTGGTGGTATGACGATATTCTGTTACCGCATATCTTGCCTTGTCCAGGTCTCCTCCTCCCAGCCCCACTGCTCCAAGGAGGATGTCTTCAGGCCAACGTCCAGCTCCCAGAGGGGCCCCGCCACCACCAAACCGCCCAGGACCCCTGGGGCCCTTCAATAACAGTGCTGATAGCCCTCAGGCTCCCAGCCGCCCAAATCGGGCCCCTCCTAGCATCCCAAGGTGAGTACAGTCCTCGCTTCCAGTTCTCTTTTCTTTGTATTAAGTACTCTATTCATTTACTGATTGAATAAAATATGGAATCACCTAGAAATGATCAAATTTGAGAAAAGTAAATCTAGAAACAGGTCTTTATGTGCTCTTTATGAGTTTTATATTTTTCAGCAGCAATCTGCTCTCCCGGGGCTTCTGTAGTAGTCAACTAACAATAGTTGAGCAGTGACCTGAAGTAAATGCCGTTTAATATTAATACAGATTCTTCTGTAAGTCACATGGTATACCTAAAAGTTCAAAAATACACAGATTTTGAAATAAAATGCAATATGAAACTAATTCTCAGGAGAAGGAGGTTTGAGCAAATGTGCATTAGCTTTATGGCAAACACCATGTGGAACGTCCCTCACACTGATCTCACTGGCATTTCTGTATTTTACTGTGAATATGTTAAATGCACTGGTTTCATATCTACTTGTGCGCTCAAAGCAGTTTATACAATATGGCTCATTCATTCATTGACACCCACTCCAACAAGCCCTTTTTTCAATGCTAAAGGGCTTTCTAGCTAACATTCACACACTTGACACAAAGCTACCACCATCCCCATTTACACTAGCTCAGCACAAGGCAGGAAACAGCTAGTACGTAAAGGTTACACAGTTAGCCAGTATAATGTAACACATTATATCTGCTCATATCTGTACAAAAAACCCCAAACTTATGCCAGATATTCTGACTGAGCCAACCAGGCTAGCTTATGCTAGGCTAAGCTAACTTACTGCTAGTAGTAGCTTAATATTTAGCTTACAGAAATGAGCACAGTATAATACAGACTTGTATTTCCCAAAATGACAAACTGCTTCAATAAATAATCTCTACATTCCTCAGATTTTATATTTATTTGGCTTTAGTGTGGAAGACAAAGTTTTTACTTTTTCTTGTTAATTTCCTATTTACATATCTTATTCACGATGTAAAGAAATATCTTTTAAATTTGTGTGAACACTAAAGGTTACTCTCTTATCTCGTCTTCCCTTCTCTTCTTTTTTCTTCTCATCTTTTCAAAAATCACCTTATATTCCTGCTCTACGGCACCTCACACCACATAATTACCTATACTTTCCCTAAGTCGGCGGCCCCCTCCATCTCCTACAAGACAAGTCCCTCCATAATCATATAAAGGGATTCCCCATATCCTTATCTCCTTCCCTTATCCATTTCATCCCCCCACTCTTAGCCATGGCTCTGCTGTCCTGGTCTCTTCTTAGTGCTGACACTGAAGTCTTTGACCCCCTTTGACCCTCGATTTCCTGCCAGGTGACGATGTCCATATATTTATGTACAATATGGTACTTGTCTTGTGGTGTATGTGTACGTGTGCTTGTTGCTCGCCTGTGGTCCAGGTTTGCTTAGCAGGTCCACTACCCAGTATCGGTCCCTGGAACCTCTCCCCCGTCCACAAACCCTTTGCCAAGTCAACCACCGCCCCCACTTTGCTGCTTCTACATGAAAATACGCTCAGCAGTCGTACTGCCCTACTCATTCCAAAATGCAGCATGGCACATAAGCTGCTTTTATTGCATGGGAGTGTATGTGTGTAGAGTGCGTGCGTGTATGCGTGTTTTGTGCGTATGTATATGGGGGAGGGACTAATTTGCCTATATGTAGGCTGAGTTTGATTTAGTATTGTATTAATTTATTGTATAATGCCCCCTCCCCTCCTAAGTGTTAAATATCAGCTTGATGTTCTCTTAGGAACAGAAGTTGTAACTTAGTATATGTGTGAATATGCATTTTCGTGTGCGGATAACTATGTGTATGTGCGTGTGTATGGGCGTGCGGGAACACGTGAGCATGTGCCGTCTGTCTGCACGTTTGTTGGCGTTTCAGTTTCTATTTGTTTTCATGGTCAAAGCTGTTAATGATGAATCAAAAAACCCTCCGGGGTCAATTTTAATGTTGGACTTTTGTGAGTTGTTCCTGTGTTGTAGTAGCAGCCATACACACATAGCAAGGCTGAGGAGCACCTTCAGTATTCTCTCTATATAGAAAACAGCCTCAATACTGCATTTAACCTCGTCATAGGTGTCCACCTGTGCTGTAACAATGGTCAAATTGTGACCCTTGCAGCCTTAAGCTTCGATGCAGACGCTGACAGTAAGATGAAAAGAGAAAGAATACCTATTTTAACGTGGCAGAACACACGTTCATCCATTAACAAAGAAAGGACATGTTCTTACATGTTTCCATTTAGCCTTTTTCTCAGGTTCGAAACATGCGACTCCATGCATATCATGACTAGCATTCCTATTTTCAAACTCTTCTAGTCTCTTCCGTTTTACTCGCAATCACTTAAGCTGGCTGGTCAGCGTTTGTATCAGCGCTCAAGGTTGTATTGTCAACGTATAAGTGCTTCTCTGTCAGTTTGTTATTGTGTATGTGGGCCTAAACTGTGTTCTAATGTATATAAAGTAGGTAATGATAAGGAGATACTGTACCTGTGGACTATAAAGACCTCATCAAGGATCCTAGCGCTTTAATCGTTCTCTCTCGTGTCTCTACTCACTAAATGCTCCCTTCTCTCTAATTTAGACTGCCTTACCGGCATGAACTACAATTCTGTATTGCCAAAGCTAAATGTAGAAGGGGATAGGTAAAGGTAATTAAAAAAAGATAAATCTGCTGATGACCAACAGCAAAACGGTTCCATTTGTAGTGAAATTGCATTGTTTAGCAGAGGGCGTACTGTTAAATTGGGGAAATGCATCAGTTGTTATTTTCTGTGTCTCTGTATCTCTCCTCAATAAACTTCTCCCTCATAATGTCACACTTTGCCAGACTCTTTATTGTTTCATTCACAGGATTTTAGACTTGTATTTCTATGCAGGTTTAAAAATTAAATGTGATTATTGCTACAATTAGTATCTTATTATTACTTTAATTTCAAAAATATTTGATTCAAACTTTTTGGTTAGAAGATGACACTTTTAGTGAAAGAAGGACTTAAGAGAAGAGGTTCACCTGAAGAAACAGGATGAGCACACAACCGTAAAATGAACAGAAATGAAACTCCTGTTGTAAAGCTTTGTAAAATGTAAATAAAAGCACAAATTAATCACTTTCCAAAAGAGGAAAGGGACAAAAAAACTGAAAAAGTTGTATAATGCTAATAAACACACGGTGGAACATCTCAAAAGTAATAAAGTCAATTACCAAATGATCTAGCAAGTTCACCATCTATGGTACATAATATCATTAAATGGTTCAGAAAAATGAATCTTTGTATGTGAAGGATAAAACTTGTACTGAATGGCCACAAACTGTCCTGTTTGTTGACCAATAACTATTTATACATTTTGAAAATCTGATCTCAAGATACACTTATTTACTTCCAAAGCTAGCATCCATATTTCCATGGGATGGTGCACATGTGAACAATGTCGTGAACAATATGTGTATTTTTTGGAGCAACATGTAATCTCGACAAGCTATTTGGCACAGAAGGCCTTGCTTACATAAGCAAAGCAATGCCAAACCAAGTTCTGCAAGCATTAAAACTGCATGGTGTAGTGATTTGGCACTACATAAATAAAATTGAATTTAAAAAATGCTTTCAAAACTGCAGCCATTTCTCTCCTCAAAGGTTTTAAAGTCTTATTTATGTGCTATCTTGAAGCCCAGAGATGCTAGATTTACCTAAATGGTTATTGTTCTTTATGTAAAAAGTGTTTAAAAATGTTAAAAAAAGTAGTCTTAGCATCAATTGCATTTATGTATTTAGAAGTTTCAGTTTGTGAGCATTACAAACTGAAACAGTACAAAAAGGTCAGTCAGTGGCAATTTCCTCTGTTCACCCAGCCCAAACATCAATATGTGGACAGAGGACTGCACATCTCAGATTAACAACAATGATCTTGTCGTGTTTGCTGGGTCAGAGTGTTTTACACTGGTTATTTGCTTTCCTCAACTAAAACAAAGGTTTGTTACAGTTTCTATGCTTTTTTTGTGCAGACATTAAGCCTTCCATAATGTAGAAAATGTACTAAAATTCTGCATAGAGATGGTGATGTGTGTAAGATATATATAATGAACGTTATTAACAGAAATTAATAGAACAGACATATGTAAACTATACCATCTGTCACATTTTGTGGCACTAACACAGTATTTAGTATGCGGGTTGCATATCCACTGCACAAGAAAAACCTCTTGATGTTAAAGTAATGTGATTTACTTGTAGCCACTTGGTGGCAGCAGAAGTCTAGGTTGGTCTGGTAGTAAAAGTTTATTTCAACTAGGGACAAAACAAAAAACTGTTCAGTACATGAATTCCCAAAATGTAGCGATGTTACATGATTTCTGATTTTCATGCATTGGTAAGAAATGAACTGCCAAACTCTACATTATGACCACACAATTTGAAATTGAGTGCAAAAGCACATTGAGTGCTCATTTAGTGTAGAAAAGCACTTTAAAAGAACCAGTCCATTTACCATTTACCAAAAGACCCAGAAAAAAGTGTTTCTTTTAGCACATTTCGTTCGTTAGTTATGAATGTAGTCCTGTAAAAAGATTTTTCTTAAAGCCAAGGACTCATTTTTGTCTAAGTCCAAATGTGCACTCAGTCATCCCCAAATCAGGATGTAGTATCTTTGTCCTCTCAAAGTCCAAGTGTGCTTTGTATTATGACTGGCCACATGCCCTGTAGTCACACTAAGCTAAAGTGCTGCTCAAGTGAGCTTGGAGCTCTATTCATGGAAGAGATGATTCTTTTCATTTAGCACTTTAGGCACATGATGGCTCTTGGGCTCATCACCCCGTGATTTGCTTATACCAAGGTGAGTTTCAAATGATCTCCTTAACGCCTATAGTTATGTTTCACAATTTGAAAACCCCGCAGGGTTGAGCAGAGGGCTCCCCCTAGTGGGTTTAATATAAAACAGCATTCACTGCTGTTTGCTGCAGTGCACGATATCTAATTGCAAAGTGAACCTCGCAGCCAAAAATAACACAGGACTCTTCGCATTCCTGATAATTGCGCTGACCTGTTGAGATACAGGCTGATACTTTTGTAAAACTGGTGCAAGAAACGCACCGATTTGCAATATTTGAGGTCAAGTTACATGTGATTGCACCAAAAAAAACAAAAACTAAAAAACATATACTATCTTTAGCACGCATGTAAGTTTCACGGTGTGGAATTTGGGGTTTATTATAAAGTTATTTAATGGGGTATACAGTGAGAGTTTAAGTTTATATGTTTTACGGAGCTTGTGTGAATTTCCATTAGCTGTCCACACCCCGCATGATCGTAACACTATAACACTGCGGGTATGTTTTGATTATCGCAAATGATAACGCTTGAAAGGCAAAATCCCACTCCCTTGACAAATTTAAAATACTTCACTTCAAGGAGCTCAATACAATACAATCGGGCGACCAGGCGCTACAAAACGAGCGCTCCCAACATACGCTCAGTTTGAACTGCGCCATGGCGTCGCTGTGTTTTCATTGGACAGTTTCGCGGTGACCCGGTAGCAAGTTGTGTGTGTATGTGTGTGTGGGGGGAGTTACAGCAGTTAGCATCACACTTCACCAGTGAAACCGCCAACGTCAGCTTTGTTAACAGGAAACAGCGGATCGGTTTATGTTATACACCGCTGTGAAAGACAGCGTAGCAAAAGGATACAACGTTTCTGTGAGCGCGGAGAGGATGTCTGTCCCGGCTGGAGAGGGATGAAGATGACACCACTGTTGTGGCGACTTGTGTCAGTGTGGCTAGCTGTTGTCTATTGGTGAGTTAGTTTAATTAGTCCCGTTTGAAAACAGTACTGTTGTTTCGCTGAAAAACACAAAATATTCAAACTGCCAAACAGCCCGAGTAAAGATTACCCCAAGGTTAACCTTTACATCGCTTTGTCTGGCTAGCTTGCGTAAACATTGTGGTGTGATGTGGCACCTGGCTGACTTCTGACTTGTTCGCAGACGAGTTAGCTTGAGTAGCTGACTACTAACCAGCTAACTTTAAAGCGGGCTTGGGAAGCGTTAGCTTTAAACGACCTCGCGAAGTTGTTCACTTCATGAAAATGTTACGGTCTGGAAGCCAGAATATGATTTGAATGTTACCAGCCGCTTTAAGTTTGGCACCTGTGCGAAGTCTGTCTGAGCTCTAGCTTAACTGTTACCTTTCTAGAAGACACTGACCAAGACAGCCTGGTTTACATACACACACACGCTAATCTGCTCCGTGTACATCAGTGACAACCCATGCCGTGGCGGATCAGACGTTACACAGGTTTGGTTCATCAGTTGCTGACAGGATTATGGGCCTTGCACGTCAGTCATGTCTGTCCTGTGGAAGCCTGAGTTTGCTGGGACTCTGTAATTCTGACACAGAACATAGAAACAGGGTTTAGGATGAATGTGGGTTCTAGGCTTGATTTAATAGGATGGCAACAAACCATCAAACAAACTGCCTGCTGTGCTTCAGACAGAAGGGGAGGGAGGGACACGATGTAACATTTTATTAGGATCTATAGTGGTGATGTTGGCATGGCCTACTTTCAACAGCATCAGTTTAACTCTTATTTCAGACAGAAGCTTTACGTGATGCTGCTTTTGCCTTTTAATGTTTATCAGCTTTGTACCCCATGAAAAAGCCGTGGAATTTAATGAAGTTGTTGATGCCACTAGAGTATCATAGCAGGAAGAGTACAAAACTCCTTTTACCGTGTTAGAGAAACACTGATGTCATGGTATGATGTTTAACATGAGACCCATACATCTGATGTACCAGGATTCAGTAGCTTTTTCTCCATATTTACATTTAGGGAGTGTAGCTGGCTGGTCGCAGCAGGTGGCTGCTCCTCCCTGAGCCTGGTTCTGTCAGAGGTTTCTTCCTGTTAAAAGGGAGTTTTTCTTATCCGCTGTCTACAAGTGGTTGCACATAGGGGATCATCTGATTGTTGGGGGCTTCTCTCTATTATTGAAGGTCTTTACTCTAAGTGTAAAGCACCTTTAGGTGACTGCTTTTGTGATTTGGTGCTATATAAATAAAACTGTATTTAACTAACTTTAATTACCGTATATCTAAAAAGCTGGTTCAGCATTTGTTTAAAAAAAAGTGTGTGATTTAATTTTTCTACCACTAATTTATTTCATTGAAGTAATAAACCACCATACAGGTGAAATCATACTATGTGTCATTTTTTCCTATCAGAGTCACATATCAGACATGTTTCCCAAGGACAGTCTGACAAGAGTGAGCACACATACATGATCTTTGCACTTGTGGTAGACGTGTTTCATCTGCTGCAGCGGTCAGCACTTCACTTCCACATATTAAGGCTGCTCTTTAAGTCTTTTTTTCATGGTGTTGCATTGGCACTACTATCACTTAAAAACTTAATCCTGTGTTTTGCAAATCCTGCGTTTATACGACCCATTTCATTTCTCAAAGATAATAATAACATACTGTGTAATACAAACGTTTAATGCATTTGCGGTGAGACTGAGCACATCTTAGCTTTTTGAATGTGATGGTGAGTGTTTCAACCCTTTGTAATTGGGTAATGAATTATTTAGCTGGCTGTGGCTCAGCACCACTGTTGCTCCTTTGGCATCACACTGTGGTAGATGACTTTCAATTAGAAAACAAATGCTCTGTTGTTCATGGGTGTTTTTGACTAGTCGAGCCTCACGTCAGATCAACACAAAAGCGATGTCAGCCAGGCAGCCGGCCAAGTAAAATACCTGAGCTGGAATCCAGAATAAAATCCATGTCATGACCTGGGTTGTTGCCAAGTGACTGTTAGAGCGTGGCCTTTGAGGACACCAGTTTGACATTTTCGCAGCTATTTTTAAGGCTTGTTACTGCTGTTTATTGTTGTTTTTCTGCCAAGGGGGCAGTCACTGTGACCCGGACCTTTTTCTTTTTGGGATTGTGTCACCCAACGGACTTGTAGGGTTCAAAATAAAGGCATATTTTAATATATAAGTGTATCCAAAATTCCAGCACCTCGAGACAAATGATTTTTGAACTGCAGAGACGTGAGTACCCTAATTGATTCTTGCAGACTTCCACAGTCCTCTTGCCAGTTTCATCTGTTTCGAATGACATTTTAGACAAAGGAAATTGCAAGCTCTTCAGGCTTTTTATAGCTTTCACCTGCTTTGTGGGCATCAGTGAGCGTCATCTGTGTTAGCTGCATGGAGGCCAGCTTTGGAAATATCATCAGCTCACAGTCCTACTAGGAGCATTTGGCCATTTACAAGCCCTTATTAGTTAATTACATAAGGTTTTGACTCCTCTTCACTTGATAAGTGAAGAGGAGTCAAAACATTTGCAAATGCCACAATTAGGTTTTGTTCCAGTTTTTTAAGTTGATGAAAAAATATTGTACATAAACATTTAAAGACCCTTTTAAAAAAAATTTGGTTGTTATTCAGAAATATGCACAGTCATCCGAAGTAATCATCATTCCTCAAATACTTTCATCCTTCATCCCACAATTAAAACAATATTAGGATATGAATAACACATGAAAAGCAGGTCTCACAGACAGGTTGAGTAATGTGCAGTGTGCTTGAGGTGTGTCTTTTGGCTCTGAAAACATTCCCTGGCTCTGCATGCAGATAAGATAAACTGATTCCTTGGGGTACGGCCACGTGAACGCTCGGTGCGTCACACTGTGACACTGGGCTGCAGGTTTCTCCGTTCATGACTCACTGCCCTGAAATAAAAGTGTTGTTTTGTTCGCTTGTTGCAAGAGTTTTAAAAGTTCCTCACATCCTCAGAATCCGAGCTCTTTGTTTTCCACAAAATGAAGTGACCCTGCTTTTCAAAACCGACTCGGTGGTATTGTGGCACTGACCGTCTTTCACTCTGTCCCTTCGCTACCACAGTTGCTATGTTGGTTGCGCAGAGCTGCAAGGAGAGGCCCAGAGCCCCGTGTCCCCAAAGGAGGACAGCTCGGAAGAAGAGCCTCAGGAACACTTCCATCGTCACGAGGTAGCGTTGTGCAATACTGTACCAGAACTTACCTCATGGCTCAGAGCTTGTACAGGTCGATGTGATGAATAGCTTTTGTGACCAGACACTTCACTATGCACTCCTTTGTTTGTTTAACAGCTCTGGAAACGCCTTGCTGTGCTAGATTTGTAGCAGATTAACAACAACAACAACATCTGAATATTTGGACTGAGCAAAGTTTTTTAGCAGCTCACTCAAATTTGGGGGTGTAATAATATCAGTGAAATGTTATTGTGTCGTGACTAGGTCGAGGAAAGCTTGGTCGTACCTGCCCCGCCTTTCTCTGAAAATGAGCCACCAACAGAAGACGATCGTGTCAAAGAGGAGCAGATGCCACAAGAAGTGGGCCAAAAAGAATATGATATGGTATAGTATGACTGCAGCTTTCATTTATATTTAATATTGCAATCACTGTCTGCTATGTAAGAATGTCAAAAATGGATGTCAAAACATGTTTTAGCTAAGACTTCAAAAGGGTTTTACATCTTGTTTCCATCAGCATAAAACTTTCACCGCAAGAGAAGCAATCAAGGTCACGAACGTTCAGGGATATTCAGAGCTTTAAGTGTTTCATTGATCAGTCCAGCTCTGGTAAATGGGCCAAACAATACCACTGCACTCAACAGCGCAAATATCTTTATCCATCTTTGTCTTTATCCATCAGGCCTTTGAAGCAGACGAGTCTGCTGCTGAGGTAGAGCTGGAGGCAGACAAAGGAATATCACAACCTGAGCACAGCTCTGAAAGTCAGCATATAGAAATCTCTGTCACTCAAGATCAGGAGCATGCCTCCCCGCCGCCTTCCCCCGACTCTGTCGCTGCATTTTCTGCCGAAACTAACGACAGCCCCAGCAAAGTTAATCTTCAAGACAGCATCCCCAAGGGGCAAGTTACTGTTGTCAAATCTCACTGCTGATGTTTGTTTCATTTAATGCTCCTGCTAAAATGTTTTTTTTCCCTTTAATTTCAGAGTCCCGGGCGATGCCTTAGATGTAGCTGCTTCTGAGGTCAATGATTCTGACCTGCCTCCTGCTGAATGTGAAGAAGAGAACAATCCATATGACAGTGACAGGTAGGTACAGTTAACATTTCACCCTTTGAAAGATTTTAAAAACCTCTGGATGTAGTTAAATAAATAAATTCATTCTCGACTCTCTTTAAACGATGGCAACGATGCATTTTTCGTTACTACAGCAGCCCTCCAATTGTTCTGGAGAACACTTCCAATGTTCACACTGCAGGTACTAAAGTCCACACTGATGTTCCTCTGAGTTCTCCTGCTGGTCACGGTACGCAGCACCTGGAATCCAACGTCTCGCACACACTCAAGGAGGCGGTAAGGAGCGTGGATTCGATGTGAACTATTTTTCCTTTCACGCCAGAGGAGCTGTCCCAGCTCTCATTGTCTCATTATCTGTGACAGGACTTGAGCTCCCCTGGTACCACAGACACAGATTCAAGTGTGAGCACCAAAGACCCCGAGGACATCCCCACTTTTGATGAGTGGAAACGCAAGATGATGGAGGTGGAGAATGAAAAAAGTACGATCAGAATATGAATTTTGAAACTGCAACCATTTCTGTACTAGAATAAACTGCAAAAGTGTGAAAATATATATCTCTATATATCCCCCCCCCCATTTTTTTTTCTCACCATAGCTCAGTCTACTCACACTTCCGACAACGTGGGTTCTCATACAGTGAAGAAGGTCCAGAAGAACTTTAATAACTACGCCTCAGTGGAGTGTGGGGCCAAGATACTTGGCGCTAACCCCGAGGCTAAGGTATAAAATGATGCTTATGTTTTCCATTCACCATGAAATCATAAAATCTGCCTCTCCTGCTGGATGTTGACACAGTGACAAATTCAACTCATACTTCTTTGTTCAATGCAGAGCACTTCAGCCATATTGAAGGAGAATATGGATTTATACATGCTAAACCCCTGCAGTAATAAAATCTGGTATGTTGCATCCCTTTCCTTCTATCCACAAATGAGTCAATTCTCTTTTTCTTTCCTCTTAAACCCAGTTTTCTATTTTTTTCCACCCTCTCTCTGATGCTCAGGTTCATTATTGAGCTCTGTGAGCCCATCCAGGTGAAGCAGTTGGTCATCGCCAACTTTGAACTCTTCTCGTCTACACCTAAAGACTTTCTTGTGTCCATTAGTAATAGGTATGCCCAGTGGCTATGCTGTCGGATCTGTCATGTCATCTTTTTAATATCTTCTAAAAGAAGATCGCATTTTCACTTATTTACATTTTCATTTGTCATCTTTTTTGTTTCTTGCTGGAATTTCCAGCGACACCAAGCTGCAGCTTCAGTCATCGACTAATCTGACTGTGCTGTATGAATGTACTTTTGCAGGTACCCAACAAATAAATGGCTAAAGCTGGGAACCTTTCACGCCCGGGATGAACGTACAGTTCAGAGCTTCCCACTGGATGAGCATCTTTATGCAAAATATGTAAAGGTGAGCACTATATTCTTTTTTTGTTTTGTTGTTTGTTTGAATTATTTCGCTATATCTCCTTTATTCTCTGCTGAATGTGTGCAACAAATTGCTGTAATCTTTCAGTGTAATTACATTACGAACAGTTGTTTCGATCTGCAGCCGACTATTACCCGACTGTACTGTAGGAGTGTTTTTTTTCTTTGTCCCTGGTGTTGCTGATATTTCTCTTTGTATTCTTGGTAGATTTGTCAGCTTCGTGTCTTAAATGCATGTAATGTGGCTTTGCCATTTTGAAAAGTGTTAGAGATGCTGTTGCCATTTGCCCGAGTGACTCAGGTGAAGCCAGCATACTCTCTCTAGTCTCGTTTTTAATGCATGCTGACATCTCTTTTAATATTTCTCTTTTTCCCTTTTTTCTTGCTTCAGATGTTCACCAAGTACATAAAGGTTAGCTTGTCCTTCTTGTAGTGCTCTGTCGTTGGGTGAACTGAACAGTAAACGTGGAGGGGAGTGTGTTTTGTGTCTAACTGCTGCGATCCGAATGAAACGATCGTGGCTCAAGAGTTGGGCGTTCGCCTTGTAATCGGAAGGTTGCCGGTTCGAGCCCCGGCTTGAACAGTCTCGGTCGTTGTGTCCATGGGCAAGACACTTCACCCCTTGCCTACTGGTGGTGGTCAGAGGGCCCGGTGGCGCCAGTGTCCGGCAGCCTCGCCTCTGTCAGTGCGCCCCAGGGTGGCTGTGGCTACAATATAGCTTGCCATCACCAGTGTGTGAATGTGTGTGTGTGAATGGGTGGATGACTGGATATGTAAAGCGCTTTGGGGTCCTTAGGGACTAGTAAAGCGCTATATAAATACAGGCCATTTACCATTTACCATTCAAACAGAATCAGATCTAACTTGCTGTGCTGCCTGCAAACCATTGTAACGTCCATTGGCTGCTTTTCCAAAGTGTTTATTTCAGACATGTGAACATTTGATAATCCTCGGAATAATACCCATTATTATGTTTCTCAAATTTCTCTGATTTCCTGGTTTACACAGTCTGTCAACCCATCATTTTTTTTTTCATTACACTAATTGACTTTATAACAAAATCAATGCTTTGCTGTTAATTAATAACTCTGCTGATGATTTTATAAATCTGCAACACAAGATATGAAATAATCTGAATGAGTTTTGCATTTTTTACATTTTTTGTTGTAGGTAGAGCTGGTCTCTCACTTTGGCTCTGAACATTTCTGTCCACTTAGTCTCATAAGGTACGTGATAGTGCTCCTAACGCACAGCATGCAGTGTGAAGCAAATCAAATCTATTTAAATAAGTCACAATCGGTATATTGCACAAGAAGCAAGAAGCCATAACACAGCATAAGCTAAGATAGCGTCTGATTTTTGGTACTACATCAAGGTTTTGGTTAGAAAAAGTGGAACTAACCTGTTGGCAGTTGTTTCCTGCTTCTGCAGAGTTTAAAGATGCATTTAAATCACAGTTTCAGAAACTGCTGACTAATAGTTTTTGAGGAAGTGAAAACTATTTGGTGACTTGGAGCAAACAAGAATTGGTTGTACAAGTTTGAATATATAAGTGTGCATACAGGCTCAAATATGTACACATCCCCCCCATTAGTCTTTGTTAAATGTTCGTTATCAAGTTGCACCTCGACTAGATGATTTTGGTATTCATCAACAAGCTTCTGTCTTGATTTAACTACTTTTCTTGGTAGAGTTCATTTAAAATAGTTGGTTTCCTGACATGGACCTGGCTTTGAAGCATAGTCCACATATTTTCTACAAGGCTGGAGCTTAATGTTTATGCATTTATCCAGTCCTAGACCAGGTTTGATGTGTGTTTGAGATTATTAGCGTATCTGTAACTGGAAGGTCCTCGGTTCGATCCGTGGGCTCTCTGTCCTGGTCGTTGTGTCCTTGGTCAAGACACTTGACCCTACCGCCTACTGGTGTTGGCCAGAGGGGCCGATGGCGCCATATGGCAGCCTCGCTTCTGTCAGTCTGCCCCAGGGCAGCTGTGGCTACAACCGTAGCTTGCCTCCACCAGTGTGTGAATGTGAGAGTGAATGAATAGTGGCATTGTAAAGCACTTTGGGTGCCTTGAAAAGCGCTATATAAATCCAATCCATTATTATTTCTTTCAGTTGTGTCCAAGTTGTAACTGTTGATTTGAAGTGAAGCTGAAGAATTTGAAATTGGTCTTCCTCCTTCATTATTTCATTAACTATGAGCAGTGAGGTTTCCTGGGTTGTTTCTTAACATTTTCCTCTTATTTGAGTGTGACAGTTTGAAACTTCTGACCACAACTGTAAATTACTTTCAGTGTGACTGTGGTTATAGATTTGGATCCTTATTTTTATGACAGGGTGTTTGGTACAAGCATGGTGGAA
Organism: Copadichromis virginalis; assembly: GCF_057382275.1. Taxonomy (NCBI): domain Eukaryota; kingdom Metazoa; phylum Chordata; class Actinopteri; order Cichliformes; family Cichlidae; genus Copadichromis; species Copadichromis virginalis. Next base: position 27,738,139 of record NC_140635.1, read on the forward strand.
GAATATGAGGAGATAGTTGATCCCTCAGAAAGGCCAGATGATCAGGACGACGACTTGGGTAAGAACAGAGGATGTTGTAGCTAAAATTACTGTAAACTGCTGTTAAAAGAAAAGAAAAATAGACTTGTTAAACTTGGTGTAAGTGCAGCTGTCAGTACAGTTTGAGAATAATAAATTAGTATTGAAATCATCCCTTTTGAATTTTTTTTTTAAAGCTTTGTTTTGTGTAAAACTAAGCTAATGTCATAGTAGTTTACTTTACATTTATATTGGTTGGTGATTTTAATTTCTTACATATATATGAAAGCGTTTAATAACACTCCCTACAGATTATCCCTCTGGATCGGCACCTGGTGAGGCTGATCTAATTGGATCAGCAAAAGGCAAGTCTGATTTTAAACTCCTACAGCATGAAGATGAGTACATTTGTTCTCAAGCTCAGATTGTGTTTGTGTGAACTTGTGACTGATGTTATCATTTGCTCTTCAGATGCTATTTTAAACATGGTGAACAATATTGCTGTCAACGTTCTTGGAGGAGGCACAGAGATGAATGGTACGGACAACACGCCATATATGCATATAACACTCTACTGTTTTCTTATTTTACCTTGTCTAGAGTAAGCATAATAAAAGCTATCCAAATTTCCCAAAAAGTCAGGGTCCGGTGTAAATGTAAAATTAAAACAATCTGTGGGTTTAATTTGAACCCCTACCATGCAAATATAAAAAATATACTAAGCCTTTGGAAATTTGTAAGTCATTTAACCTGCAATCCAACCTGATTCCTTGATGTTAGGGGATGTGTTAGTGTACACGACATAAGGAGAGGCCTTGATTAACTCAGCCAGACGAAACCAAACCAGTTAAAATCTCATATTAATCAACAAGGAAAATAATATTTGGATTCTAAAACTACAAAAACACAGCTTGACTACAATGTGTTACTGATAGAAAATAAAAAGTACATTCATTAACTGTAATACAAATATATAACATTCAAGAGAAAGATATTTGAATTTCAGCATTTTATGCTGCACGTTGTTCTAGTTTTATATAAATACAGCTTTTAAATCATTTGTTTTTAATTTCTGTTTCACACACTTTTCTGACACTTTTTTTGTAAAGTTTTCAGTCTTATACAACGTTCAGGATTGACAAGCTTATTTTTGTTTAGTTTTTTCCTTTAATCAAAAATGTTGAAGTTGACTAAACTGTACTTTTGAAACATTTGTTGTTGATTTAAATTTTTCTGATTTTCTTTTTTTCAGGCAGCCTTTCAACCCAAGAAGTGAACATAACTGAGCCATCGCAGCCCCTTGAATCCACCACTGAAACTACTATCACTACTACTTCAGTGTGAGTACCTGTCAGATGTACCACAGGTTCACTATTTTACTCCCTTTGATTACCTGTGTTATCTATAGTGTTTTTCATTTTTTAATAGTTAGTAGATTTTGCACGTCCCTCTGAGCCTCTTCACACAAATGCAATAGTGCTCCCTGTGACCTATGGCGTGGCGTTTTCGATGTGTAAAAGTGAGAGATGGTTTTAAACTGACCACAGGCAAACTTTCAACAAATGCTGGTATTGTTTTCAGAGCTGGAAAAAAGCATTTTAGAAATTTCAGCAAACCAAATTGTATTTTTATTATCAGAATTGAAAAGTGATGAATAATGCCGCAGGTCATGGAGCACTGCTGTGTTTCACTAAAATACATAAAGGATAAGCTGCGGTTTTAATTTCTGTACGTGTGTAGACGACACTGGTTAAGGCTATAAGTCTTTTACAGTTTTTGCTCTTCTCTGCATTTAATATTTACAACATCGTTTCTCCAGTCCAGACTCTGAAGACGTGCAGATTTCACAAGACACTGATATCCCTGAAACTGTGGAAAACTCTGCCCTAGAGACGTCAACCACATCTGAAGGTGTCAAACAAGAGCTCCCACCCATGGAGGAAAAAATAGTTCTTCCTTTAGACAAGGATGAGGAAGAACCTATCAGCTCTACAATCATCCTTCTGGATAAGGAGGATGACTTGGAAGAAGAGAAAAAGGATCATCATGAGAGACAACAGGAAAGCTTAAAGTACTGCCCTCCAGTTCCTTCACTTTCTTCTCCATGCTCCTGTGCAGCTTCTCTTCTGGAGTATTTCCAGCAGCAGTGTTCTGCCTCACTATCCAAACACAGGGAATGCCAAACAGCAGAAAGACAGCAAATAATTCCTTCTACCCAAACACCATCTTGGCACCCACCTACGCACTCATCTGCCCACCCCGAACCTCAGCAGCACCCGAGTGAGCTGCATCAGCTCCAAAACAAAGAACAAGCTTCTGAGCAGGAGCCAGAGAGTGAAGCTGTAGAATCGGAGGTATCACAGCCTGCTGGGAACACAGAAGAATCTGCATCTGGATCGCCTCTCCGGGAGCCCAGTCAAACCATGACGCTCCCCAAATCCAGCGATGCTGATTCATCTGCAGCCAAACCTACCCATATTGTGGAAACGCCACAGCTGTCCACCTTGGAACCGGCAAAGGAGCCAGGGCCGGAGAACAGCCAGGATGTGCTGGAGGTAGAAGAGCACATCGAGCCTTCGGCTTCTCTCAGTAGCTCTGTCCCTGTAAAACCAAGCACCAGTGCCACAGCAGACGACATATCGGTGGCACCCCCAGAGGAGAAGCTGGAGATTGATGTCACTCAAGTAGAAACAAATGTCCTCATTCAAACCCAAGACAAAACAGATCCATCTCCAGTCCCTGCACCCACAGGCTCCCCTCATTTAGAGCAGCAGCCTGACTCAGCTGTTGTACCCGAAAGCAGCACTGCTTCTTCTGAAGTATCCCCCCCTGCTCCAGAACCTGCTGCAGAACCTGAGCCTTCTGGCGGTCACGCAGCCATCGCAGATGCTAAAATGGAGGATTTTGCAGACGACATCTCAGCATCTTCAAGTGGCAACGGTCAGCTGCCTCGCCCATCCTCCCCAACTCCTCCTTCACCCACCTCACCGTCCCTCTCGGACATCTATGCAGAGCCCCCTAATGGCACAGAGCAGAACGGGAACCCGGTGCACAGCTCAAGCCAGAAAGAGTCGGTCTTCATGAGACTCAACAACCGCATTAAGGCCCTGGAGATGAACATGTCACTGAGCGGACGCTACCTGGAGCAGCTTAGCCAGAGGTGAGGATGGTGGAAGGACATGAGGAGTGAGGAAAACAAAAATACAAAGGTTGTTTTTGTTAATGAGCTGAGGTTACAGTGATCCTTTTTAAAAAAAAAAAAAAAAAAAAAATCTTCTTCTTCGTCTTCTTCTTCTTAAGGTATCGAAAGCAGATGGAAGAGATGCAAAAGGCTTTCAACAAAACCATCATTAAACTGCAGAACACTTCCAGAATTGCAGAGGAGCAGGTAAACAACAACACAGTTTTCATGCAGAGCTCTTTGTCTGACTTTGAGATGGCTGCTTCTTTCCAAAATCTTTTCTTGCTGTTTGTTTGGACTGTAGAACAGCCACATGATGTAGCAGCTGCCTCCAAGGGTCAGATGTGTTTTTCCTCAAAGCTCTTGGGATCCAAATTGCGCTAATCAATATTTTCTATTAGCGATGGCTCAAACACCTACCCTTAACTGGCTTTGCAATTCTTCGCAACTCAACGTGGAGTTCAACTCATTGTTTTGTTTTTATGGTCCATTAACGCACCGTTTACTCTAAGTTAGAAAGAGGGCGAATAGACCTATTGGAGAGTTGTCAGGTGGGCAGGAGCTCAACTGCACATGAATGCTAATGTTGCTCCATATTTTTGTGGTGCAGTCAGTAAAATAGTCACGTTTCAGTTTCATGTAGCTCATTGTTTTAGCTTATGACCACAGTAGATTTGTTTTGGTCCACTACAGAATACATAAATAATAGACTGGATATCAGCAGCAAATAACGATATCAGATTTGACCATATTTTAAACACACTGGGAAAAAAAGAGAGTAGCAAAAATAATTTCAAGTTGGTCCCATTTTGCACTTTTGTTTCAAGTGTTGCAATGAAAAGTCAACAACACAAAATTGTGTTTGGAAGAGAAATTTCAAAGGGAAATGCCTCTGTGTTTGTTTACAAGTGAACAGAGCAAGCACTTATTATACCCCAAAATACTTACTCATCATACCTTTGCATATCATTTCAGTGACGTGAACCTGTGCGGTTGGTTGCTAATGTGTTGCCTTTTTACGCCCATAGGACCAACGTCAGACTGAATCCATCCAGTTTCTGCAGGGTCAACTGGAGAACGTGACTCAGCTGGTTCTCAACTTGTCTGTCAGAGTCAGCCAACTGCAGAATGAGGTGTGTGCAACACTCCGGGCACAAAGCTGTCATCTGCAGTCCTGTTTTTTTTCCTGCCTTTTCCCAAATGGAGTAAATTGAGTCTTCTCACTCAGTCATTAGGGTGCGCTGGTGCTCTTGCTCATTAGGTGCTTTTGCATGAGGAGAAGCTGCTAATATTTAACCAACTTTATAAAAACCCCTCACAGTGTATTTATAACGCTTTTTGTCAGAGTACTTTCTGTCCTCATCATCAACATATCACATGTTACTTAAAATCACTTTCCTGCGTTCCAGGTATCAGACAGGCAGAATTACCTGCTGCTGTCTCTCTTCTTGTGTCTGTCTCTCGGCCTTCTACTGTGTGCCAACCACTGTCGCCTCTCCACTGTACCTCCAACCACAGAACCAGAGCCACCCTCGCCTAAGAGCTACACCTACTGCTGTCCTGAAAGGTACAAACACAACTTCTGCCACCTGAAGCCATAAGTAGAAAGAGAGCACTTCAAATGGGCTCTTAGGAGTTGTGAGGAGAAGTTGCAGTGCAATGAGTGATTTTTACTCATTAGGACAATTTGAGTTGTTCATCAAGATATCTTGATAAAGGTGGTGTGTGCTGTCTTCTCCACTAACCATTAATACACTGAATGTTATCCTTAGCAGACAGTTCTCCTGCTGTGATGAACTGGGTTTGAAGAGGAGTGCGTCCTATCCACTCATAAACTCTGACTCATTCCAGTTAGCCACCACTGAAGGTAAAGTTGCACCACATAACACAGAAAGTTTTAAGAATCTGCTTTTTATTTAGCTAAAAATCGCTAATCAGCTTGTAGAAATTAACCTTTTTTTCTGTAACAGGCCCAGAATGCATGCATGCAGAGGGAACAGAGAGTCTTTATCCAGCAAACAGAAAGGTGTGTAACGCTTTTAGTAGCGTGGTTTGTGGGGGAAGGGGGGGCTTGGTCAGTATATCACGATGTGTGTTGAGTTTCAAAACTGTCAAAAAAAAGAACTTGCAAGGAGATGCAATATTGAGTATTGCGCAGCATGGAAACCCCACCAGTGGGGAGTTTTTACTGAGTTCAGTAAGCTGTGAACCATTATAAATTTGCAACTAGTAAACTGAACGTTGGGGTTTAGCACAATGCACTGGTGTTGTATTGTCACAGTGTAATATCAGGAAGGTATTAACCCTTTTACCAGGGTATCGTGATTAAAATGCATCTCATGTTTCTGCCTTGTCCGATTCTTTTCTTATACAGAGGAGACGCCGTAAGATGAAACCCCTAGAAAAGGTGGAGACTCTGAAACCCTCCTTACAGTCTTCTCCTGAGCTGACCAATGGAGTATGCAACGGAGTGCCTGTCACCACAAACCCCATCCCCCTTACAAAAAATTTACTTCACCCTACCTTTAGAGACTCACCGTCAGAGGGGAGCTCGGAGGGATCTTCTCATTCAGACGACCCCTCTTTCTGTGGCCTCACCACAGCCTGCTCTCGAATCTGTGACGGCCTCCCTCCACCCAAGAGCCGGGCAGAGAAACGGGCATGGCGACGCAGGCGTCCTAAGCCCAGCTGCACGGTGGTGGATTTTCTTCACGCTCCTCGGAGGGACAAAAGTGAACCGTTGCCCATTTCGACCATAGAAGACATCATGAGGAGGAAATCAGAGCCAAGCACTAAGACATTTGTGGCGCTCTCAGGTCCCGTCTAACTCAAACAGTGACAAAAACCTCCCCTTCACCCACTGCTCAACTCTTTCTAAAAGAGGACATCTGTTTACTTTTGTGGACAAAGGCAGCTTTAAGTTTCACCGCGAGACAATCTGTTCGCTCTTAAAGTTCATTTTATTTTCATCGTCACTGTTCAGTTCTTATCATTTGCATTTGTTTTACTTCAAATCAAAAAAATGTCTTCCCAGCTTTCCATTAAAGCTTTTTCCTCTTTTGGTTGTGAATAGTGAACGTGATTATTGACCCAACAGGTCTCAAGATGTGAACGTCTTATTTTTGTTGTTGTTGAAGGAATTTCCACTTTCAAAACACAAATCCGAATATCATGTGACCAGGAATCAAGAACTGAAACAATTATTTGCTGTGGCTAATCTCTCTTTCAAAATAAAAGCTGCTATGTTACTTCAGGTAACACGTACCCCCCTCAACAAAGAATGGGTTAAATAGCTTATTACTGGTACTGGGTTGGACTTCAAACATCAACATCAAAGAAACATTTTGGTCCATATTTACATCCAAGTTGTGTTTATGATTGAATCTCCTATTAGTGGTGAGTGGATTGAAATCTAGTGACTGTGGAGGCTGTTTGAGTGCAGTGAACTCATTTTTATGTTCACATAGTTTGAACTGTGTTATCCAGATGGAAGCAGCCAGCAGAAAACAGACACAGTTGACATAAAAGGATGGACATGCTAAGCAACAATACTGTGGTAGGTTATGGTGTTCTAAGAGGCCCAAAGTCTGCCAATATAATACCCCCCCCCCCCCACACACACACACACACTATTACATAGCTAATCACCAGCCTTCATGTTCATGCCGAGTTCTGAACCTGGACAGGCACCTTTTTTTTCACTCGGTGTGGCGATTTGCTGCTGTAGCCCATCTGTTGTGCGTTCAGAGATGCTATTCTTCGTACTTTGGTTGTAACAGGATGTTATTTGACTTGCTGTTTTCTTCCTATCAGGGTGCTCAAAGCATTCTCCTCTAACATCTGTCATCAACAGGGTTTTTTTTGGGGGGGGTTTGGCCTACAGAGCTGTTGCTCACTGGATATTTCCTCTTTTTCAGACTATTCTCTGTAAACACTACAGACAGTTGTGTGGTAAAACCCCAGTACAACGACACTTTGAGACACTCAATCCAGCCAGTCACCAACAACCACGTTACAATCAAAGCCACTTATATCACCTTTTTCCCCTCATGCTAATGCTCACTTTAACTTCAGCTGGTCCTCTTGACCACGCCTATATGCACTGCCATGCGATTGGCTCATTACAGGTTTGTGTCAACGAGGAGTTGAACAGGTGTACCTAATGAAGTGGCCGTTTTTACCTTCAGTCTTTGATGTGTTTTAGCTTTTAAATGTTAAATTCTCCCCTTTCAGCTTGCTGCATTGTTGAGTCATCTTGCAGAGCAGGAATCGTGCGCTACTTTGACACTCGTGAATTTCATGACTAATAACACTCTTACTGTAGAAGCTTACATTAAATTCCCAGCGATGCTGCAAATGCCATTAGGAGAAAATTAAAATGATCAGCTGCGATGGATTTGAGCTCAGACCTCCCGAGCTGAAAGCCTGCACTTCACCGAAGCACTCGGAGCAGGTCAATGAGCCCCTGGCCTCTGGAGCGATGATCTGTTGTTGACCCTGTGCCCTGAGCCCCGGAGGAAAATAATGATACCCCTGCAATCAGAGTGACACAGAATCACCCCAGAGAGATGACACTGAGTATCAGAAGGTTCTGCTGGCAGCATGTGATTGATGCGTAGTGTTGGTGTTTGCATAATGTTGTGCTTGCTTCTGTATACAGTTCTTCAATGCCAGTTGTGGTTGACTGCATTAAGAAGAATGTTGCGTCGCATCAGACAGCGGCAGCTAATGGAGGTCAGCGAGATGGGTGACACTACCTCTAATAGGCCACAAAAACGCTTGTTTTACGGGGCTTGACTTGCATGTGATTGGCTTAAGATGTTTTCCTCTATTTTCTTTGGACGGTGATTAATTTTATGAGGTCTCGCAGCTTTTTAAAAGGCGATTATGTACTTGAGATGAAGCTTATGGGGCTGGGAGAGATGCGCAGGTGGACGTTATAAGTCATATAAATAAGCACAGTAAGTCCGTACACGTCACATTAAATCAGACTGTGTCACTTTTTTTTGAGCACAGCAGTTTTAATAGAAATACCAAAAATTTCACCCAGGTCTGCAAGTAATATAAAGGTGAACTGCAGTAACCTCCATTATGTAAGAAATGATTCACGACGTCCAGCAGGGGGCAGTCCAGCATTATCATAAACTTCTGCTGGGGGATTGTTTTTCTGTTTGATCTACCATCACCATCCATGTGATGAGTCATCACTCAGGATAGAAGTAAATTAGCTCAAGGGCTAATAGGCTGCTGCTCTCCACAGTACGAACTCATTTGCTTGTGCCTCTATAAAGCCAATGAAAGTGCCGTCCCTTTTATCGTGTTTGTGTTCCGTTATTAAATGCACTCGTTAGACTCTCCAGTGAGAAATGCTCATCTAAACGTGCTCCCTGTTTTTGTCCTGCACGGCTGAAGTGCCTTTTAGAAAAGAAAAACACCCCACAGAGCGTGGAGTGAAAATGTGCGTTTGAAGAAATCTTTTGATGTGAAACCACGAACCAAAACCACATTGTTATAGCTCCAGCTAGTTTTTTTTAAGTAAAACAAACAAACAAACAAACAAACAAACAAACAAACAAACAAACAAACAAACAGGATTATTTACTTTCCCTCACACTGTCTTTTGCTTACGGTGGTCACGCGTAAGCAAAGCCAACCACGTTGGACGTGAGAAATTGGGTTAAAACCTCTTTATTCATCTGACCTGGTTGGGTAGCGAGAGCCTTTCAGAGATAAGCGTGACGCTTATACCCCCCCTTTCCATTTTGTTAAACAGAATTCCTAGTTTTCTCTTTGCCCTGCCTCGTCCCAAAGATTATCTGCAAATGCAGGGCTGCAATCCTCTTTTCCCAGGCACTTTGCTTTCATCCGAGGTCTGTCATGGATGGGATATTCTCAGTCTGCTGTTGTATATGTAGGCTTTTATTTTGGTCAACAGGTGTCTGCTCTGTGCCTCTCCTGGCAGAATTTCTTTACACGCTATAAATACTAATAAATTCAAGAAGCTATCCGGTCATGAGAGCTACCACATAACCCGTGAAACACTCCAAAGCTGGCGTTAGCAGTCTTATGTGCATTTGTACACATAGTTCTGTTTAATCTCGAGCTCATTCGGGCATTTCTGTTGTGATGCTATTTCCTCAAGTCATTTTTTAAGTAGCTGTAGATTTATAAAGCCCCAGCCCGAGGGTTGTTTTTTTAGTCGTTCTTATAGACTGCATATGAAAGATGGGCAAAGATGGGCATAGTCCCTCATCAGGTTGTCAAATCCCTCTGTTTTAGCATTTTGGCCATTTCAGTATTTTTTTTTTAAAGCAAGCTTAGTTATAAAGGTGTTTGGGTATGGGTGTATCACACACACGTAAACACCTGCTAATTAAAACACAACTTCACATACCAAAGCTGGAGCACGGACCTCTTTGACTGTCAGTGGTGTAAGCAATCAAAGAACAAAGTCACTTTATTCATCAGATATTTCATGGGAAGTGTTCTAAAATGACCTCAAAACACAAACACTGTGTGCAAGCGCATGGAGTCCAATGGACTTTAATTCAGAGCTTTTGAGCTAAAGTCTCCCCTTCACTGAAGTACTTTGAGCAGGTTGATGAGCCCCTTCTCCCGGCCTCAGGAGATGATGTGAGGAGAGTAATACTACCTTTGCAATCCCAGTGACACAGAATTTCCCCGGTGAGATAACAAAAGGTTCAGCTAGCAGCCCGTGATTGCTGACTAGTGGTAAAGATGGATAATAAGAGGTCCGGTTGAGTGCATTGAGTCACGGTGTAATATAATTATACAGTCACACAATTAAAGAGGTGGGGAAAATGTAAAAAAAAAAGAAAAAAGAAAAAGACACCCCTTGAAAATATGGGTCAAATTAGACATTTGACACCAGAGAGGTTTAAAGGTGGGTTCACTTGCTTCTGGAGACAGCCTCAAGTGGCCATTTGAGCCACTTCTCAGCTTAGGAGGTTGCCACCTCCTGTGTGACTTCTGAACTATATTGTGTAGTTTGACTGTTGCCCTTTTTTAACCCAACTCGAAAAAAGATGGCTTTGCATCAACATTCTAGTTCAGTTTTTCTACATGATTAAAAAAAATGCTGCTGCAGTAAATGGAAGAAATCCATCACTATGGCTGAATGCCTAGACTGTCCCATAAATATAAAATATCAAGCTTTTGTTAATTTTTCCATGGGCAAAACAGGAACTTTTCTGTCATTTAATTGTTTATCTATTCCTTAATTAACTTGCAGTATATGAATGGCTGTGGGGGAGGGCTTTATCAGTATGAAACCTATAAAACGTCCAAGTTTTGCCCTCCTTCATATTTTCCAAAGCCTTAAAACAAAGCTTTTGCTGGGCCGATTCTGGCCCCCAGGCCTTATGTTTGACACCCCTATTCTAAAGTATCTGGATATCTGAGCTGGACAAAATGCGTGCTAATCCAAGCCCTAAGTGCAGCATAAAGTATTGAGATCATAATCTAATCAGCTCTACCTGACTCCTACTTGCTGTACTCGATTAATATTGATCACACTGCAATATGAGCAGCCAGAGGGTAAATGCAGTATGATCACATTCTTAAACAATAATAACACCCAGTGAGTTAAAACTCTATTACTGTATGTTGTATTAGCAGAAAATAACAGCAAAGTGTAAATGTTTTGGATGATGTAAGACATCATCTAATTTCAGCCAACTGTGTGTGTGTGTAAGACTTATTTAAGTGCCTGTCCTCAGAGACCCTAAGTGCTCCCTTGTCCTTTAAAGGGCAAACACTCTAACCCTCTCTCTCCATCTTCCCATTACCTGATTTGCCTGTCTCCGTGTCAGGTTACATCTCAGTATTGACCGACTCACACTTCTAGCTTTATTTTCTTCCCCGCTGCTCCCACTCCTCCGCTCCCTCCGCCCCTGTTCTTTTGCTTTCACCATGCAATGCTTCTCATTCTCAGCGTGGGAGGGGGGGTCTGTTAGTGAGGAGTGGCGAGATCCCGTCAGAGTGAATGTATGCGATTGGAGGAGAGTAATCCTCTGTGTGCTTTTCTTTCTTAGATTTTTTTTTTGAGATGGAGGTTGGGGGTGGGGGGGGGGTCTTTGATGTTCTGTGGATACTATTTGAGACTGAGGCATTAAATGCAGATTTACAATTTCTGCCATAGATACTCTCATCCCTTATTTCCTTTCCAGTCTTTAAGTTGCACATCTATTATTTAATGTATCCCTTCTTTTCAGTTGTTGACAAAAATAAACACATTTATAGTTGTGATTTAAGGAGCAGTTATGCCTTCTTCGTGCTCGGACTATAATGGCATTCTGACATGACCGTTTAGCGGGGTGCTTAGCAAGAGGCCGATAAAACGTTTGGCAGATACTTGAAATCAATTCGGCCATGCCTTACTCTCAATAAGCCTACCGTCACAGACGTCCCATTACCATGTGCTTGTGATTAAGCCCGGTGTGTAGGGCGGGAGAAGCCCTTCAAAAAGCTGTAGCAGACGTGCCACGTTTGATAAGTCTTTGGTTGGAGATGCATGTATATGAGTAACAGTCTCCTCCAGGGGAGCTTCTGCCTAACGTTTCACGGACTTACTTCATCTGTGCCTTTCTGTCATCTGAGATTTGCTGCTGTCTGATGTGACACACTGAAGCATTAGGTGCTCCTTGAGATCAGCTGACACAGAGACCGGAGATTTTCTGAGGGGTAATAACGGATACGCTCTCGTATGCACAACATGAGCGCAGACGTGGATATACAATACTGACTCAACGCTCACTGTGTTCTCACGCAAACCCCACACGGGCGAGACACAGCTGAGACACACTTGCGCGGAGATGAGATGTGACATGTTGACTAAATACATGATTGGATGCACACTGTTCAGCCTGGAGTAACGAATGATCACGCGTGACGTGCACTTTCACAGAAACATCCAGCCTAACCTTTCCTCCGCTGATGAATGAGTCACAACCCGGACGCCAAAGGTGACCTTACATGGTGTGTGCCTCTCACTGTTGTCAGTGTCTATACTTTTGAAATCATATCTCATATGTCATATCTTGTGGTTTTATTCCATTTAGGAACTCACGAAGATCACTGCACGAAGAGTATAGGTGACAACAGCTGCATACTGGAAATTTTGGTATCAATCCAATACCAAATAAATACAGGGCCAGTATTGCTGATACCAATACAGACACTGATGCTGTTAATCTATGAAGACGGCTTATTTAGGACAGAGGAGTGTGTCATGATTTATGAGATGAATTAAAATGATGCAAAATTTGAACACATTGTAATGACCTCACTGTGGAATTTATTTTCCAAAATAATTAGGTAGCACAACAAAACACGCCTTTTAAATGCGCCCGTCGCTAAAGATGTTTAAAGTGCTAGAGGCTTGAAATAAAAGACGTGACAGTCAAAACAATTCAGTGAGCTGAGTCGATCCAAAATGTGACGTCAACAGACTGCATGCTACCAATTGGCCAGTCAGTGGCATCACTCGACGACTTCACAAAAATCAAAACTGCTCATTTTTAACTCAGCAATGAGGGAAATGGCCGCACAAAAAACGACACCATGGTCCCCGAGTCTGAAAAAAGCTATACACCGATACACCGAGCAGAGGTTACACCATCCCCTCGACGTCCTCCATTGTTGTGTTGTGTTTGTGTCCCGTGCAAATGCTGTCACAGGACTTTGGGCCACATTGCTGTACCAACCCCATGAGGTGGCAGTCAGTTGAGAATAGAGTTGAGGTGAGTTGAATCGATCCTATCGCACTAGTACTACATTGGTATCAATATTTGGATTGATATGCCTACTTCTATGGTTTACCTCAATGAAATGATTTTGATAAAGGCAGGCATACAAGTTGAAGACATTACTGACACATTGTGACCAATTGCCACACAGTAGTGTTGATGTATTACTTTATCATAATAAAGCAAATAGCTTTTGTCTTTTGATAGTCCAGGTAAGATGTTAAAATATAAAGTTAATTAAATCTTAAAACTATGACGTAACTCTACTTAATTTGATGTGGCGGGAAAATGCACAACATCCACAGATGTTCTTCTTACCTTTCAATCTTGGCCAGTGAGCCACTCCTGGAACACATGTCTGTGGAAATAATACTGCATATCTTTTTGGCCGATCTCTGCAGGGGTCACCACAGTGGATAATCTGCCTCCATCTCACTCTGTCACAAGCATCCGCTTCTTGCCCTTTCTCCCCCTCTTCTGTCTTTGGCCAACAGTAGCACAGTTTCCACCGACACCCTGCTGGTCAGCAGCACTGGTGGTCATTGTTAACCCAGGCCCTGACCGATGTGATGTGAAAATCTTACTGAGGATCTGCATGTTTGATTTGGCAATGATTTTACGCCGGATGTCCTTCCTGACAGAAGTCTCCCATTTACCAAGCTTGGGACTGGCACTAGGAGTAGATTCGTTTATGGAGCCCTGTGGTTGGGTTAGAAATGATACTGTGTAGAATAGAATAGAATAGAATAGAATAGAATAGAATAGCCTTTATTGTCATTGTACAGAGTACAACGAAATTGGAGTGCCACTCCCTTGGTGCAAGTTTCAATAATAAATATAAATGTAAAATATAAAAAGTACAAAAAAAACAATCGTAAGTACTCAAACAATAGTATGTACAATATATACAGGATAGCAGCATTAATATAATGACAGTGACGGTATGGAATAGGTTCAATTGTTTTTGTGCTTATTTACTACGGTGATAGCTCTGGGAAAGAAGCTATCCCTGAATCTGTTTGTCCTGGTTTTATGTGACCTGTACCGTCGGCCTGACGGTAATAGTTCAAACAGTTGGTTGCTGGGGTGAGAGTGGTCCTTGATGATATTGCCAGCTCTGCTGAGGTACCGAGAGTTTGCAGTGACCTCCAGGCTGGGCAGAGAGCAGCCAGTGATCTTCTGGGCTGTGTTGATGACCCTCTGCAGTACTTTCCTGTCTGCAGCTGAGCACCCTGCATACCATGTTGTTATGCCGTACGTTAGGATGCTCTCTATGGTGGCTCTGTAAAATGTCACCAGCAGCCTCTCCTCCAGGTTGTTCCTCCTGAGCACTCTCAGAAAGTGGAGACGCTGCTGGGCCTTTTTAACCACCGCTGTAGTATTTGCAGTCCAGGAGAGGTCATCAGATATCTGCACGCCCAGAAACCTCATGGAGTGTACCCTCTCCACACAGCTCCCGTGAATGTAAAGTGGGGCCGGGTCTGCTCTGCCCTTCCTGAAGTCCAAGATAAGTTCTTTAGTTTTCGTGGTGTTCAGTTGGAGGTTGTTAACTGAACACCACTCAGTCAGTCTGTTGACCTCATCTCTGTAGTCCGACTCATCCCCCCTTGAGATGAGTCCAACCACTGTGGTGTCATCCGCGAACTTTATGATGGTACTGTGTAATTCATGCGTTTATGGCTAATACTGTGTACTGCCCAAGTATTTTACTTTTATCCTTTAGCAGTACTATTCATTGAAACTTAAGCCTCATTGCATTGTACTGAATTGAAGTGATACTGGAAAGGATCAATGAACTTTCATGCCTCTCTCATGTTGTTTGAGGATTTAAAGCCCAATTTATAGCACTGCATTGAGTCTCCGTGGTATATTTGTATTCCTCTGCCATCATGACTAAATGTGCTCATGCTAGACTTGGAGCTAATAAATCTTGGCGAGCAGTTAGTTTTATTGAAAAACAGGAAGGTGAGCAGACTTGACAACATGATCTGAGTCCATATATGGACTGTCAGAGCTATGAAAATGAGGAAAAACAGAGTTTGTTTATATTGTCAGAATACTAGCCATTTTATCAGCATGCTAGGCAAAGTTAATTCACCTAGGTTATCTTCTAAAGAGGTATTATCCTTGTGGTTAATTAATATACTGTGTTCAGAACTTCAAGACATGTTGAGGAGGTAATTTAGCCATTTAAATCAGCTGTGTTGGATCAAGGACACATCTAAAACCTGCAGGACACCGGCCATTGAGTTGCCCACCCCTGGCTTACAGTAACTGTCCTGCAAAAAGGTAAACGTCATTCGACACACAATGAAGGTACAGAACACTGATCTCAGACCTGATGTGTTCCTGTGACGTGTTAGTGTTTTTACTATTTTAACTTTCTTGAAGCTTGCCATTTGTTGTCTATTCTCTTTCATTTCTACTGCCTACTGAGATATACAGCTAAGCTGCCATGTTAAAAGCCTCTAGTTGGCTTGCTGATATTTGTTGAGTTGGAAATATATTTAAAATTAACTACTGCTTCATAAAAAAGTAACTCAGTTTATGCTTGCTCTGTTCGTTTAGCTATATACTGCTGATAAATGCTGCAAGTTCATCGACATGCACATGCATGAACACATGAAAGTGACAAGGACGGAAACAGGGTGCATGCTAAGTGGTAATGTGCTCATAATATTTCTACTTCTTGATGCATCTTGACAGCATTGGCTGGGAGGGATGCCAGGCTGAGGCACAGATGTATTTATTTAATTAAGGGTACCAAAACGCTGTTCGTGGTTGTTTCACAACCTTTATATCTGTTTCCAACCAAGCTTTACGTTGTAACTGATTCAAAAATGTCCCTAAATCATTTTTTTTTAAATTCCCAGTGCTGAACTGCTGCATATTAGTTACTTTTTTCTGTAGCTTAATTGCGCTCTTAGTTTGTTAGCGAACTGGAAGCACTAGAATATTATAGTTTTGTAGTTTCTAATTGTTTTTTTTTTAAATTTCATTTTGACTTTTTATTTTTAATTCAGTTTAGTTTTACTTAGTTTCCAGAGTGGATTTTCTTAATTCAGTTTA
Source organism: Copadichromis virginalis (assembly GCF_057382275.1). Classification (NCBI taxonomy): domain Eukaryota; kingdom Metazoa; phylum Chordata; class Actinopteri; order Cichliformes; family Cichlidae; genus Copadichromis; species Copadichromis virginalis. The sequence goes on from NC_140635.1 coordinate 27,754,174, forward strand.
TTTATTGTTAGAATATTTAATGTTTAAAAATGTTTAATTTTGGTTTAGTTTTCATTATTTTCACTCTTGGTATTCTTAATTATTATTGTATGCAGTGTTGGGGAGTAACAGAACACATGTTGCGTATTTAAAATACAAAATATGAGTAACTGTATTCCATTGCAGTTGCCGCTTAAATAGTTGATAATTAGAATACAGTTACTTTGTTGAAATAAATGGATTGCACAGCGGTCTTTTCCTGTTTCACATGTTAGGCTATTCCCTCTCTAGTTTTGGTAATTCCACGCATTATTGGAAACCCAAACGAAACACGCATTAAGAGGCTCTGACCGGAAATCTGACCATGCAATGCAAACTCTGTTTGCCAGCAGCCAGCATCAAAAGACTCCACCTACACCCTAAAGAAACATCTGGATAAGTTCTTTTTAAAAAAACTAACGTTAGCTACTGCAACTACCTTGTTTTAGTCGTGGTAGCTACCTGGGTTATGTACCACTTCAGTATGCTCGATGTACTATTGCTGTGTGATTTATTTAGAGTCCTCTGTTTTTTGCATTTGTTGACTTATATAAGACATTTTTTATTTTACCAAACATTAACCGGACAGAGAAGGCATCGTTTAAATATGTTAAAGTTTTCTTTAAGCAAACAGTATTATTAAAGTTCTTCATGACTGGGCCAAGTGTCCTCTTTTTTGGAAATCAAAATATGGTCACCCTAGGTTTATTACTATTAATGAAGGCTGCATTACAACCTGCTAGCTGCAAATAATCATGTGCAGTTCTGAAAGCAGACAGAAAGAAAACATATTACTGATACAGAAATCGTTTTCTACACGAGATCACTGCAAAAAGTGCAGCCTTATCTAATGTCTGCCCTGTTACTCATTTTATATTAAGATTTAAAAATCTAGTTGGTGTTGCTTTCAGAACTGCACATGATTATTTGCAGCTAGCAGGTTGTTAATGCTGTCCATCAAGTCTAACAGTCTGTGGTCTATGAACTAACCTCAGCTAACGCCAGCTAACAACGTTAGCTTGGTGGTGAGTAGCCTTCAGTAATAGTAATAAAACACACAGCAATAGCACATTCATGTAGTTGTAAAAAGCATGACAATATATCAAGTAATCTAAAGTAATATGTTACTCACACTGAATAACTTAATGGAATACATTACAAACTACATTTTGGGCCATGTAATCTGTAATCTGTAGTGGAATACATTTTAAAAGTAACCTTCCCAACACTGATTGAATGGAGGGCATGTGTCAAAGGTGAAATCTAAGAAAATCAGCACAGGTGTCACAATAAAAACACAGAAACTTTTGAAAGCAGTTGACTCGGCCTTGTAGACAACCGGATTCTCAATAAACATGTTCATCAGTGCCACATTAGGCATATTGTAAAATAGTTAACTGTTTTTGCCTGTTCCCACTGTTTTAGTTAACTATAATAACCTTAGAAAGACCTAACCTAAAGTTCGTCCCTGGTCCCTGACAGAGTATTGGTTACAGTTAATAAGGAAAACCACTTATTACTATTATGTCTGGCAAGGAGGTCATAGTTTTGGTATCATTTGCATACTTGTCATTCTGTCTATAAACACAATAGGATTTTACGTCTGTCTTTCTTTCAAGTTGATCCCAAAAAGTGTGACATCTTTAAAAACAACAAAGACAATGAGCTGCCTAGCTAAGATAAATTGAAAAATTGAGGCATAAGTACTTAAAAATGTATGTCCCTTATATGTTGATATTTTACGTTATGTGATGTCCGACCTCCAATCATAGAAAAGGTGGGGTATTTTTTACCCCAATAAGAGATGCCTTGACAGAATGCTACGTCTCCATGCCCAGTCTCTACTGCACAGGCTGTGTTTTCAGTATGACTGAGGTTGTTGGTGCCGATTGCTTGTATGTTCACTAGCAAGAGTATGGAAACACTGCAAGTTATAAGTTCATGATCTTGGAGGAAAGGATCACTTTCTTAAACTGTAATATATGGCAGTTGGCCTTGGCAGAGGGCCGCTGAAGTTAAATAATTAAGTTAACAGCAGGAAGGAAGCAGAGGCCATTTCCGTGGTATTCTTGGCTTCACTTCTGGAGACCTGTCATGTCGTCCATCTAGAGTGCTGCTCAGTTGACTGACCACAGCTTGGTTCCTTCATTCATGGTAAGCATGGACACCCTGTTTTGTTCATGAACAGTTGCAGGAACGGAAGCACCATGCGGGCCGTAATGTGGCAGCTCAACAGTGAAAGCCATTTCCGTCACTCAGATTCTTGTAAACTGTCCAAACTGCACCATTCGAGGAATCATCTGATCATCTTGGAGGCTCTGTTGATGTTAAAAAAACAAACCAATCCAAATGCACTGGCAATGAATGCATTGCCCTGTGTGTCTCTGTAATGTGCTAATTACTGTTTAAATCTTGTGTCACTACCTTGGTGATGATTCACAGCACAAAAAACAGTGTGTGTTCAACACACAGTCTTATTGATTAAGAAGTTGTTTTCATTGCACAGTTGTGTAGATGTGCAGTTTGAAGGCCACCGCACTGACCCTGACATTGCACCAACCTTGAGGGCGAGCAGCTCCAATCTCCCTTTGATTGTCGCCATGGCTACACACAGTGGGAGTCCTGCAAATGAAAATGTGATGATAATGGTGATAGTGATGGTGTCGGTTGTCATACTTTGCCCCCAGGGCTTATACTTTCGCATCAGACCCACTATCCTCTGCCCGTGACCTCTGTCACCTACCCCGGGGAGACACTTGCCAGGTGAGAAAAGCACGCAACAGGAATTAGAAGGACTAGGTCGACTGTATGTCCAGTCCCTAGAGCAAGGTTGTTTTTGACTGTCCTTTTTTTTTATACACACATAATAGGGTTATTTTCTTTTCAAACTAATTTGGGAGCGGAGATGCATTTGGTGATATAATGAGAAGAGTGGTGTTGCCCTTAATGAGATTTCACTTTCTAATCATACTGAGTTAGCGTCAACTTTGGAGCCATTACAGTGTTTAAACATGCAAGGAAAAAATAATGCTTCGGGAGGAGAAGGTCGTCCTTGTTCTAATAAGTGAATCAGACACTTTTTATGCAGTTTACAAGGGTACGTGCAAACTCGTCAAAGAAATACTGACTATGACTCCTGATTTACCATTTGTTTGATGCTGTGTTTGTTTCCAAGTGCTTTATCTGTCATTTTGTGCTTGAGTGTTGTATCCCACGGTGTATATGCAAATGAAAATGAATAAGTTAAAAGAGGTTTGATCTTTTTTCTCATTAAAAAAATTCTGTTCACAATTAAAGGTTGGGAATGTAGCCCAGGATTTGCAGGTTTGTTTTTTTTCCACTTCGTTTCCATCCTTTTATTTTAGCTTTAATTCACTGGATAGGTTGAGGCTCCAATTCTTCTCTGGTGTGCAGTATCTATTCAGCTTAGTAGGCAAAGCTGGGAGCCTTTGTTTGGCAGTTTTTGTTAAACACATCTCGTTTTCAATTGTTATCCACACAGGTCTGGTCTCTCATTACACCAATTGCATCTCTCTTAGGCCAAACTTAGAGGCTGGTCATCATCACCCTGGCAACCTCCAGTCACTAGGGAAAAACGTGATTTCCCCAACCAGCAAGTGGTTGCTGGCAGTCACTGGGTGAAATTGTGTGTTTAGAGGATGCTGTATCAAAAACCTCCCTGTTATTGGTTTTCCCACTAGCAGATTGCAGTTGTCACCTGTAAATTGCATGAAAGACCCTGACTTGTCTTGAAAAAGTACCATCCAAACAGGAAACACAGAACGTTTTCCTTCACAGTAAGTCACCCCTATCCTGTTGCAACAGCACATTTAACGGTGCAATTTTTACTTTTCTCCTTTGTCCAGTTTGCATTGCACATTTCAGTTTCTCTATCGTTCAGCAAGTAGTTTACAAGTGTTTGCAGACGAGTTGCCACCTTCCGTACAACTACGGGCTACCACAGCACTCTGCTACTGACCAAATCAATAGAAGGTAGGTTTTCAGTGCAGCACAATACACCTCTTTGTGATCACACTAGTGGCTGCCAGCTATGGAACGCCAGGACTGCCATAATGAATTAATTAAATACACCATTAAATAATTAATTAAATGTGTCAATAATTAATTAAAATTGGAATTAATTAATTAAATAAATAGTTATGACACATGTAATTAATTAATTATTGACACATTTAATTAATTATTTATGTATTTCACATTTTAATTAATTATTGACACATTTAATTAATTAATTATTGACACATTTAATTAATTATTTATGTATTTCACATTTTAATTAATTATTGACACATTTAATTAATTATTGACACATTTAATTAATTATTTAATGATATATTTATTTATTTCATTTTGGCAGTCCTGGCGCCTGGCTCTCGTCATGAAATAATTTTATCTGTCAGCCTCACCCATCAAACTCAGGGGGCGGGGTTAACGCTGCCCATGCAGCTTCTCTAACATTTGATTGGTTGCCGTGCAAAGTAAGTCAAAACAGGTCGATCCTAGATAATCGATTGCTTGTGTAGACTTGGGGCAGCCAGTTATCCCAGAATGCAGATCAAATCACAAGCAGCAATGGTGGTGGTGTAGTTTTAAAATACCCCGTTTTTCTGTCACCAGCTACACTTTTAACAGTGTTTTAGCCGCGAATGTCGCGACGTATGTCTGGTCAGGTTGTCAACATAGAACATGCTTGCAAAAGTGCTCAGATGTTTTCAGAGATTTCACTAGCTCTGCTAACAGTTAGCATGCAGAGCGCACCGAGGGGGTTACATTAACCGGTTTGTTTACATATTCCACTCTCCGTGTTCCACATGTTGCATTCGCAGATTCTCATTTTCACCGAACGATCGTCTCTTTCCGCCTGGTCTTGTGTCTCTGTGCTTCTGTAACATAAAGAACGAGCTGACATTTTTCTCACGAAACCAGCGATCAGCTCAACAGACCCTCAGTTTACCTGCACGCATCCTCCTCCTCATCTGTCAGCTGTTTAACACCTGCTGCTAATTCAAGAAACACGCCTAGTTACCTGGTGATAGTCACAGTTTAACTGGGCAGCCGGTGCTCGATATAACGCAATGTCAGCGCATTTTTCTGCACAAGATAAGTAAATATAGTATTTTCCCCGAGCGCAGAGCTGCTGGAGCTTGTTTCCTTACAGAGCACTTTATAGGCAAACAGCTTTATCAGCGGCTGATGTCCAATCACCGGCACACAGCTTTGAAACCTCAGCTGAGTTTTAGCTCTCAGTGGTTAAACGCTGGACTTCATTCACTCAGGTTCTGTCTGTCGGGTCACGTTTACTTCGCTGTTTTATTTACAACTGAGCAAATCGGTTTGGCTGAGGTTAAAGTTACGTTTCATAACTGCATAGTTTCACAGACCTTTAATGGTTCACTGGCACATGTGTTAGACTGAACTATCATCTAAATATCATCTGTTTTTTTAATAGTTATTCAACTGTATTCTAAGCACCAGCTGTCTGTTAGAATGTGATTTTTTTTCTCTCTCTGTTGGCAGAGGTATAAAAATGCGCAGGAAAATCTGACGTGCATGGCAAACTTCACCGACGATATTTAGGGAGGAATAAACACACATCAAACATAAATGAACCATTTGCCTGTCTCCATAATTGAGAGCATTTTCTCTTCTTATGTCAACACTCTCTCTCTCTCTCTCTCTCTCTCTTTTTTTTTTTTTTTTTTTTTGCTTTTTCGGTCATGTTATGTTTACCTGTCAAAGGCTTGTTACAAACTATGAAACACATTGTGCAGACTTCTGGATGTTAGAAGAAAACTAATACTGCTCATGAATGAGACTAAAGGCAGGAAGGTGTCCTTTAAAACTAAACATGTTAATAGGACCTCCCTGTTTATATCATAGTTTATGATATAGCACGTGTATTTCAGTAATAGCCTGCTGAGGCCACTATACGTGCTGGCCTCATATCAAATGTGAAGGCAGACTGAGTCTATGTTTGACGTTTGTTTATATCTAATCTTCCTTTTCAAACATTTAAACAGCAGCGAGTCTGCAGCTGAGGGAATACAAATTCAAATTGTCGGAACAGGTTTGCTCGTTTCTTGGATTCATTTGGTGATTTATTAAATGTATAACTGTTATTCTAATCTGCTGCTGAGTCTCTTACACTTTTCTTTATGCTGTATATTTTCACGTCTCTGGAATAGTTGGCAGTTAGATAGTCAGCTGGGAAACTTTGTGTTAACTCATGGAGCTGAGGATATCGTGGATATGCTGACCTCGCTGCGTGGTGTACAGAGCGAGGTCAGCATGATTAATATTCACAATAAAAATATTAGCCGAACATCATGAAGTCTGTATGTGTTTCATAGTGTCGAACAACCTTTGTACAGTTAAAGCCAGCAGTTACTACATGACGGAAACACCAACGTTATCTCTTTTATGTGTTTATACACAGGTCACGCTGATTACTGAACAAAAACCCAAAGATCAGATGTTAAACAGATTTATTTGCTCTCTCTCCTCCTTAAACATGTTTTTAATGTTAGTTATAATTCAGAATTGGCGACTGAAACACGTAGGACACATAAGAACATCAGGAAATAAAACACCGATAAATATAACCTCAGTAAAAGAAGTCAGCGGGGGTTACTACAGCTGTGTACCGGGGCCTGCGCTTTGTCGGTGGGATTGCTTGCGAGGCGAGCGGGTCTATCCCACGCTTTGCCGTGAGACTGGGCAGACATCTCCGAAATCATCGAAACACTTTTGCAAAGAGGCTGTATCTTGACAAACCGACCAGACACATGAAGATTAAACCACTACATTCTTGGCTAAAAAAATATTAAAACGGTATTTGGTAACACACAAACAGGGTTTTTCAAAGCTCAGTTCTGTTAGCTTCCACATGCCGGTTGTTGTGTGCTAGAAACAATGGCCACCAGGCCAAAGCAATGGTTTTGACTCGATCAGCGTTAACCCCGCCCCCTGAGTTTGATGGGTGAGGCTGACAGATAAAATTATTTCATGACGAGAGCCAGGCGCCAGGACTGCCAAAATGAAATAAATATATCATTAAATAATTAATTAAATGTGTCAATAATTAATTAAATGTGTCAATAATTAATTAAAATGTGAAATACATAAATAATTAATTAAATATGTCAATAATTAATTAATTAAATGTGTCAATAATTAATTAAAACGTGAAATACATAAATAATTAATTAAATGTGTCAATAATTAATTAATTACATATATCATAACTATTTATTTAATTAATTAATTCCAATTTTAATTAATTATTGCCACATTTAATTAATTATTTAATGGTGTATTTAATTAATTCATTATGGCAGTCCTGGCGTTCCATAGCCACAACCTTCAGCACCCACTTGGCAAAGTTGCAAAATGCACACTTTTCCCTAGTGACCAGTGGTTGCCAGATGGTTGCAGACTGTTCTCTAGGCCGGTGTGATTGAAGTCTTAACTGTCTAAACATCCTCACGAACTTTCCTGATTTTGGCTTCTTTGATGGTCCTGTACAAGCAAGTAGTAAAACAAAAAAATAGTTAATGAAACTTGGACAAAAACTGGTGCCACCCTTTCAGATCTAGAGTTTAATTTAATTGCAACTGTATAGTTGCCCAGGAAGTCACCTTGAAATACTGATGTTTCATATCCACTCTGGCAATCTCATATATCCCATCAGTGGAACATCTCTCAAACCTTTCCTGTGACCGCATCATCACAATTTTGTCTCTTCTTCTTTCTTTTTATTAATTTTATCTTTAAGTGAGAGATACTAATGTACCAGAAAATATCCCAAGATCACAAAACATGTCCCAAGCAAAACCTTTTTTGTCACTGCAGGTGATAGGTAGGGAGAAATTGTATTCCGGAGCAGCAGCCTGACTAAAAAAGCCTTAATTGGTATGTATCTGGGGTGAACAGAGCTCCACAGTGCTCTCTGAAACCATCTTAATTAAACCCCTCTCTCCTTCTTTAGTTTTGGTTTATGCAGGAGGATGTTGTTAGTCCAGTACATATCCACTTTTAATGAAGGATTGTTCTTTTGGTTTGAGGCTACAAGCAGGTTGTAGATGAGAATATGTTCCTTGCAGGTTTTCCAAATGGGCAAACACAATCATGTACTCTTTATTATAGTTATTATAATCACACAGCAATTCCAATTTATTGTATAATTAGACATATAAACTAGTTTGCTAGTCCCCTGACTTTTTCCTAACACTAATGTAAGACTGACATACTTTTCAGTCATGTCTCAGCATAAGGTTGATCTGTGGTCATTAAATTAGGTAAATAAAATTTCTTTTCTAATAACTGCAACCACATAGTGGAAACCAAAGAGATTTAATGTCTAATCACTCTTACAATGCTGATATGCTATAGTATGATATTGAATGAGGTTTAGTTGGTAAACATTGACCAAAAACCAAAAGCTGATAATTATCATAGACTGTCTATGAAGATGGATGTAGCCACCAAGATGTCACCAGTGTGTATACTCAGTATTTAAGCTTTAATGTTAGCATTTTAGTAGCCAACATTTTAGTTTTTTATTATTATTTAGATAAGAGGATGAAATATTGCACTAGAGAACTTGAGAATTTTAGGCTATGTCCACACGTACCCGGGTATTTTTGAAAACGCAGATTTTTCTGTGTGTTTGCACCGTTCGTCCACATGTAAACTGCGTTTTCGGTCACTGAAAACTGAGATTTTTAAAAACGCCTGCAAGGGTGGAGATTTTCGAAAACTCAGTTTTTGCATTTACGCGTGGATGAGGAAAACGGAGAAAACGCAGCGTCAAAGTTGTGCGCCTTTTTTGACGTCACACTGTGCGCTACGTTATTGTTTCGGTGAAATGGATTTTTACAATGGCGGACTTAGACAAAATACTGTTACTGTTAATTTTACTCTGTGCAGTGTTTACATGCTTACATATACAACACAGTTTCTGTCCTTCCACACATAGGACTCAGTTCTGCTTCTATGCGCCATCTTTGTTTACTCTTTCCCACCCAGGCTTCTAGACTTCTGATTGGCCAACATTTCTATACGGTTAGGAATATATCGCCACCTGTTGCTTTGGCATGTTCCTAGCAGCGTTTTCCTTCGTTTTTGCCTGGGGTAGACTGACAGAAGCAAGGCTGCCATATCGCGCCATCGGCCCCTCTGGCCAACACCAGTAGGCGGTAGGGTAAAGTGTCTTGCCCAAGGACACAACGACCAGGAAAGAGAGCTCGGGGATCAAACCGGCAACCTTCCGGTTACAGATGAGCTTCCCAACCCCCTGAGCCACGGTTGCCCCACGTTTAAGGTATGTGCTAACTAAAAATAAAGACAAGATGATAGTTTATTAAGCTTTTAATGAAATTTGCAGATTGTGTCAGTGGAGTAGACCCATCCTTCAAATCTGGGGACAAGGAGGACGCATTTTTTGGCCGCACTTGGAGGAGTCTTCGAATTTGGACAGCCTTCGTCGCGTTGCTGTGACTTAATCGGCCTACAAATGTGGCCTCCGAAAGATGCGGCCCCTGAATTTGGACACAGCTATGATTCCGGAGACTGCTTCTTCTTCTTTGATGTTTAATGGCAGCTGGCATCCTTGTATATGCAGTGCTGCCATCTTCTGTTTTAGTCCGTTATTACACTCTTAAATCCTACTACTTATTCCCGCGTCTTTCAGGATCTTGCAAAGCTTCAAATGACGCGCCGACTATTAAATTAGTTGTCAACGATTTTGATAGTCGACATAATCATGACTAGTCGACTAATTGTGGCAGCCCTACTGTAGGCATGTATTTTAATAGCGCAAAGTTGGGCATTTTAACATTGAAGTCTATGGGGGTTCACTCATTTTTGGAGTTAGCCTCAAGTGGCGACTAGAAGAACTGCAGTTTTTGGCATTTACCTCTGGCTTCATTTTTCAGCTCTGAATGTTTCTGCTTGATATAACCTACTAAATATCCACTTTAGAATTATCATTATAGTCTCTAAAGGCTGTTAACTCTGATTTGTACCCTCTGAGGTCAAGATTAAACAACGTAATAACCATGTTGTTTCCTATTTGTACGTCTTAACATCCACAGTAAATGGCAGAGTAAAATGTTGACCATCATGTAGCAGGGGAAGAGGTCTCCTTTTTCTTTTAGGGGTCGCCACAGTGGATCCACCTCACACTATCTCCATGAATCTTCTGAGGTCTTCCTCTTTTCCTTCTGCCTGGCAGCTCCTTATTTGACATGTTCGATATCTTCATACCTCCACAGGTGTATCATCTGGACAACCTTCACACTCTGCATAGCTGCCCTCACTCTCTCCTTACTAAATTTCTTCACTTCCTGATTTACTAACTGTCCTCCATCCGTCTTCTTTTCTTTTTCTTCATTCACACTACATCTTTTCAGCACACCCCCTTCCCTTGTCAGTACATTTCCCTCTCTATTCTTGGTCACATTAACCTGCTGTACATCCTTTTCTACTCTGTCTTTCTGTCTACGGGAAAAAGATGGGGGAGAGGCGTTGTTAACATTCAAGCAAGCACTCTGTTATGGAAACATTCATGCTATTATAGTCAAGAAAAACAGCTTTTTACTCAATTTGCAGTTCAGCTATTTGCCTATGACTAACTAATATTTCTGACTGAGCTATTAATGGTCCCATAGATGGCCTTGCATAATGCTGAGTCCCTGTGTGTGCTTTTGGAAAACAATAGACCATGCCATACAGTGGATAAAGCTTTTTTTTTACTGACTCTTAAGGCCACTCAGAAGCCTTGGATGGAAGGAAATGCAAGATTAATCAAAGACTACAATAGCGGAGATGGGCAGTTTATGCTGCACAGCCATCAGCAGAATTGGGTTACTCCTCGCTAAAGCACCTACAATACCAGCAGACTCCCATGCAGACATCGCCCATAAGCACTTTAATTCCTCCAGAGTTACTTTGTGCTACCATCCTATCCACTTGAGAGCCTTGACATCATTAATCCATTAAACTTTAAATTCCAGAGGATTTCTAGCCCTCCTGCTCCCAGATTAGCAGTTCAGTGCGTTTTTGTGTCAGTTCACTGGGTTGAAATTAATTTCTCGACTAATTTAGTAATTGCATGCCAAGCTTTTTTTTTATCTGTGCGAAGCATAAGTTGCATCACATTGCCACTACACTAGAGGCAGGTTAGATTTTTCGAGAACTGTGTTCATATTCAATCTGCACCCCGAGCTTATTATTACAATTTTGTATTTTTTTATTTTGAATCAGTAGTCTACTCTTAACACCTCATACACAGGCAAAATCTGACTAACCCAATAAAAGCCGGATGAAAACAGATTTCCTATTAAATATGTGAAACACGCATAGTGGAACGGTGCGTGCTGTGATCTGTCACTGAAAGAAGGCCTACATCAGGATGTAGACAGTGAAACATGCTAATTGGCACAAGCTTTTAACCACTTTCTCTGAATGTCTGCTCTCACTGTGAGTACGGTATTACACAGGATGGTTGCTCTGGGTAAGTGCTTCACTGCTACCGCCTGTTTTGCCCATTAAGCTCCTCTGACACACTGATGTAGAGGCTACTTCTTTCATACTCTATCACACGCGAGTGTGTGAGCATACTCTTAGTAGTGTGGGTGGCACTGGCTGTAATGAGGGAGGGAAATGATGTAGTGTGTGATGACGAGTGACTCTCAGTCTTTCTCTCTCCTCCCTCGGTCCCCTTCCAGTGCACAGGGTGAGTCACGGTGTGTCCCATGGCGCCCCTCCCCCCAGTTCGTTCTCCAAAGAAGACGGAGACGCGCACCAATAACAGTTTTGTGCTGGCACGGGACGTCTGGACACTGTCCCCGCTGATCGCCGACCACATTTGACATCTCTGCCTCTCAGTGTGACTCAAGTTCGCAGGGGGTCTGGTTTTGTCATGAGAAGGCATCAGCCAAAGAAAAACAAAAAAACCCTGTGGTGTCTCATCACCCGTGTATCTGCTTTCTCGCTGCCTCTGAAAAACATGACAGCGTTTCAAAAGCACATGAGCGCTGTTGTGACACTGACTAGAATTACAGTAAATTACCACATTGCACAGAGGTGTAATAACAGCATTTCTACTCAGCGTTCCCATGACGCCGGCTGCCGCCGCTCCGCCACCATGGGGGCCCAGCTACCGACAGAGATGTTCAGCTCTGCCTTACAAGGCGCGCACGAACACAAGGTGCACCCTGTTATCACGGCTCCCTCGCACATATGCATTCTTGCCCGAGGTGTGAGAGTTGTGATAATGGTGTGTCTTGCAAAACCCAGTCATCACGTGTCACTTCTGACAGCCACCGCTCGCCTCCTCTGGGCACACACCCACAGTCACAAATGCTGTGATTGTTGTCACACAGGTATGATGAACAGAGAGAAGGGGCTGGCAGGTTATGCATCCAATCCAGACATTCAGGAATACATCCAACGTAATAAAACCGTATTGAAGAGCGGGTCTCGCCCTATCTTCAAACCATATACCGCATCCTTTTTAGAGAAAAAAATACTATCATCTCTTGACGATAACATCATTGTGGTATGATCTCAGGTCTTCCAAGCATCTTTCCAGGCTGGCAATAAACGGAGCCGGTTGCTTGTGTGCAGTTGGTTAGAACTGTGTTCTCTCTGCCATCATCCCTAGTCATCCGTAATCCTGTGACTGCAGCTGTACACACAATGGGTAATCCCATCATGACTCAATTGTGTGTGGAAATAAAGACACACGTTGGCTGTGAAGAAGAGAGTTATTTGTTAAAGCTCAAAGGGGGCAGGGGTCTGTTGTTGTGTGTTCGCTGGGGAGGAGTGAATGGCATTAAACGTTCACCTGCCAATACGTCTCAGCTTGGACCGGGTCCAGCGTTGCTCCTGCTGTCACCACAGAAGTAAAGGAGGAGGTATTTTATTTTTTTCCACCCGTGAATGAAGGTCTCACTCTTTTCAGTTACTGGAGTTGCTGGATAACGTGCACGGTGTATTTTTAACAATGCGTCGAATCGCAAACACCAGCTTTCCTCGGGGTGAAAAAGCTTTTTATCTGGTCTAGGCCTTTTGCAATCTATTATTCAAGAGACAGGCAAACATGAATTAGAATATGGTCGCTCGCAGGTTTTGTGCTCATGGAAAAGAGGAGGGGGGAAGAGCCCCAACTGTAGTCGGTAATTGCAACTCTATAACTGGCAATTTCACAGAGGGATTTCCTATTTACAGAGGGAAACCATGCGCAGCTTGGATGCTCGGCATCACCACAGGCTGGCTTGCGTTGATGCCCATTTGCGGTTTACGAAGCTACTGACCATGCTAGTGTGTGTCAGTCTGCCGTGGCCTCTATTCCTGCTCCTGCTTCACTGAATTTTGTGCACTGGCTCAGATAATGAACAGCTCAGCCCAAGGGGGACAATTAACTTCTTAATGTGTCTGATCTGATCGACGTTTGCTCTGGCGAGTGGAAATCCTGTGGAGGAGCGAGCGGCGCCGCGCTAAGGCCGTTGGAGCCTACGAGGCTGTTACTGTGACACAGAAAGGATCAAACATGAAACATAAGCCTTCTGTCTGGCACTGCCGCGTTTCGCAGTTGTACAAGGAACACGAAGCCCTCTATGCATTTGGGATTTGCTGTCTGAACATTTATTTTTTTTTTGCACAGTTCATCCTCCAGATTCCCGCTGCTCTTAACACTCGAAGTCAGCAATTGCCTCAAGGAGCCGAATCCGGTACCTTTGTCTGGAAACTCTCTTGACACTTCAATCAGGCAGAGAGGCAGGGCAGACGCTTGGAATTTTAATCAAAAAGAGAATAATGAATTTGTAGAATTTGAAAATGTGCCTCTCAAACAAAATGCTCCCAACCCTCTTTGATATGGAAAAGCTACCACTCCCCTCTCCCTCCTTCATGAATGAAATTATTTTTCCTGCCTACAGTCGGCTAGCCCAGGGCACTATGACCCTTATTACATGAGCTGTACATGTGAGAGAAAACCCTCCACGTCTCTTTATTTGCCCTCCCATTTTTTTTCTATTTACTTTCCCCTGAGACCCGACTCTACAATGGCTCTCCAGCTGAGCGGTGACCCGGTGGTGCTCGGTGCCGACAAGGTGTTAAATAGGTTGTGGGGAGGTCTGGAGGTTATATGAAATTGACAGCTGGGGGTAGTTAATCACTATAGTGTGTGTTGCCCTGTTATGCACTTAAATCCCCGAAAGTAAAAGAAAAACCCCACTTGCTCTGTTGGAAGTTAACATCGTACCAGAAACATTTGCTTTAGAAGTCAGAGAAATAAAATCTTGCTTGCTGTTTGATCTTAACGACTTTCTGTTCCTGAGTGCCTTAAGACAATTTAAAATTATTTTTTCTGCGCCAATAAGTTTTTAAAAAGTAATGAAGTGTTTGAAATTTTTGTCCAACTTTTGTATTTTAGTGCACTGGTGGTTTTAAATTTTGTATTATTAAAAAATAACTATTCTCCACTAAATATATTAAAGGATGACTGTGCAGCTGAACCGCCAGAAACTCCATGTATTTAAAAAGCTTGACAATGTTAAATGTGTACTGGTTTGCCTGATTTGTGCTGTTTGACCAATCACAATGTAACAGTGAGGGCAAACAAGTTTACTTAGTCTGAAGCTTAACTCTGATAAGCTGATAAAACTGGTATAACTAAAGTGCTAATTGTTGAATTTCCACCTTTGCTGCCGTTAGTCTTCTGACCACAACTTTCATCCTTACAGCGAAAATTAAAAAATGATTTATAAATCAGTAATATCTTCCACTGGTTTCCACTCCATGGAAGCCTACTTCTGCGTCAGTTCTAAGTCGTCACTTGCGCCATAACATGAACCCATTTTAACTATGCCTCAGCCTTTATGTAACCTCGCATGCACCTCCACGAGACGTAACTACACACTGGGTGAACATATATGACGAAAACTTGAATGCTGTGGAAGGTTGCGGTGTAGGGATAAAAGGAGTTTCCCATTACTACTCAAGATAGGGTGTAGGTTTCCCACAGAAGTCTAAATCAAGCTTAAAGTTTAGCATGATGGTTGCTGCTGTAGCCAGAATTAACTGTATCTGCACAAGTCCAAACCATCGCAGCCTTTTCCTCTTTAAGTCCAAACTGCTCAAACTGAGCTGTTCCCCCCATAGCTCAAAACATTGAGCTATGACCACAATTATATAAACAGAGTTACAACAAACATGAACAAAACTGCCAAACGCAGAGGAAAACTTTAACCTGCAAGAAATAATTTGTTCCCATGATACAAAATATCGATTAGAACAGAAGGACATAGCTGTTAACTGTCAAAAATACTGCATCCATTTATACAATTATAAAGGGAAAAAAGAAGAAATTGCAGGTGGCCTTTACACACAATTTGCTTTTATTGCACAGAATGATGTATGTTCAGAGAAACTCTAGAAGACACTTTTCAAATTCATCCACTGACAGTCTGAGTTTGTTTCAAGTCAAAGTTTAAAGTGTGTAGCTGCAAGCAGGATTTGTGACATTGCAACTAATCTGGGAGCCAATCCCGCTCCAGTAGCCGTGTGACACAAAGTGATGAGAAAACTTGAAGCTTAGACAACTGCAGCACTAAGACGATGTGTTCTGCTGGAGACGGGAAACAGAGACATGAAAAATACTAACTTGCTCAAATCTTGAATTTTAGGTGTGATAGTCATAGATTTGGCTTTCTGACTTTCTAAACATGTGCTTTAAATGTTGCAATGATGAAAAAGAAATGTTGCATTTTTATGGATTTTAATACATTTTTATGTCAAAAATGTTGAAATATTCCAGCTTGAAAATGCAATTGGAACATATATGTCTTATATTATTGGACTGCTATCTATTAATTTTAGAATGAATCTCAGTATTTTCCCTTACTTTGAGGCTAAACATATCTTACCCCCATGCTTTTGCTAACGCCTTTTCCCCCTCAAGGTTCCTGTGAGTCTCACCCGAAACCTTTTTTTTCTCTTTCCTTAATCGAGAATAAAGATTAAAGGTGACTGGTGCTTTGCTGTCAGGGCCCCTGTGGGCTACTTCGCCTGAGAAGCTGAGGCTGCCAGTGAAAATCTTTTCTGTCAAATCACTCCCTAATATTGTGTTTTATTTGGACGACTTTTTCAGTCCTCCTTGTTTTACTTGGATTTATTGGTTTTCTTGCATTCTGCTCCTACTTATGTACTCAGTTTTAGTCTATTTGATATAGTTTTGTCTTTTATATTTACTTTTTATCTTTATGTAACAGAAAAACTGATGAATGAATGAATGAATGACGTGGTGCAGTCATGTCTATGTTTTATAAAAATGCAATATGGCTCACATTAAATTCATATTAGATAAAGGAGATCCAAGGGATTTTATGGTTTCGATAAGGGGAGCATAAGGATCTAATTTGTTTTAGTTCTGCTCTAACAGATACAGTAAGTCAGATGCTCCAGGTTGTGACACTCTGGAGTTACTGTTAGCTACAGCATATGGCAGACTCCTACTCCGGTTCGTGAGCCCTTTAATTAGCGCAGCGATCCAAATGAGGTTACTGCATTGAAGGGGAAAAAAATCGAATCAAAAAGAGCAGGGAGGCAAGAGAGATTGTGTCTGTGAGAGAGTGTGTGTGTGTGTGTGTAAATGGGATGATGGTGGGCAACAGTAAGGTTGGGTATGAAAGCACAAAATGTTATGTAATTCAGTGTCTGATTATCTAAGTGCTCAATAGTAGGTATGGGCTGTGAGGGGACTCAGTTCCCCACTATCCGCATGAGCACATGCTAATCATTGTTCTCCTCTGAAGTTCACAGCTAATTGTTTCTCAGGAGAGGAGCCTGGCATCCTCTTCTGCTCCTGCTGTGGAAGCAGAGATGGTGTTGCATGCTGTGTTGTCAGACGTGCACAGCTTTATTAGGCAGGTTTAGCCCAGTGCCATTTAACATTAAAGACATGGGTCATAGGGAATTTTCTAAAGTGACTTGCTAAAGTACTTTGAACTTAAATTGCATATTTACATACATACATCATGTCTTGTGCTCCGGTCTATATTTATATTAGTGCTGTCAATAGATAAAAAAAAAAACTAACTAATTAATCTCACAATTTTCTGTCATTAATCGCGATTAATCGCAATTGATCGATAGCCTGGCTGCAATTACACTTTTCCAAGCTTGTAACAGACATTTATGCAATATAATGAAGTGAATTGAGAATAAACACAAAGAATGTGTGTTTAAATTCAAAGAGAATTTGAATAATTTTCTTCAATCTTTTAGCACAGGTTCTCTCCTGTGAAATACAACTTTTTAAAAACCTATATACTAATAGGTAACCGGTATAATATATATTAGTGCTGTCAAACAATTGCAATTTTTAATCAGATTCATCACAGCCTTACTGTGGATTAATTTCGATTAATCACAATTAAATATCATTCATTTTTATTCTATATTAATCGCATTTCATTTTGCATGAGCAAACAGACTTGAGAAAAAAGGGAAAATATATGCACTTAACATGTTTAATGAACATCTTGCATATTCATGTTAACAAGTAACTCCGTAAACATTTATCCACTCTCTCTGTCACTCTTGGAGAATCACTTCAAATCCTTGAAACGAGGAACCAAAGCTATGTAAAGCGCGTGTTCTAAAATACATTAACAGGTCTGCAGTTTGTTGCAATCCACTTGGCAATTGTGTCAGTCAATATTTCCGAGGTAGACTTGCTGAGTCCCCGATACTCCATGAGTAGTTTGTCCCAAGCTGGGTGATCCGTTAACCAAAGTCCTAGCAGTATTCCCGACTAACGTATGCTTTTCGTCAATGTGATATTTTAAGCTGGAGGTGGAGAAAATTCCTTCTTGCACAATGTACATAATATGTCGGTCGACTGTTCCGTCTTGTTATTTTTTTAATACTCAAATTTCCCATCGAGAGGACAAATTTGTGTTTATCATTTGACTGGTTCAGCTGCCTGTCACTACCAGATCAACTGCCCATTTGCGCATGTGCGAAGGTCACTATGCTTGGACAAACTGCCTGAAATGCATTGACATTAAGTTTTCAGGGATTTTGAGTCATTATTGAAAGTGTGACTATATGGGTGTGACATTAGGAAATGCAGTTCAATTCAATCCAATTTTATCTATATACTGCCAAAAAGCAAACCCCAGCTCAGGGAGGGGCGGCCCTCTGAATGAATAGATTGAGAGAAAGACAGGATAAAGACACGCCTTGAAAGAGAGCCAGACACCGGCTTCATGGACAGATAAAGTTGGTTGTCATCTGCTTAGAAGTGAAAATATATGCTTTGCCTTCTAATTATACTACCTAAGGAAGGCATGTATAATGTAAACAGCATTGGTCCTAGCATGGAACCCTGTGGAACTCCATAACTAACCTTAGTGTGTGAAGAGAACTCTCCATTTACATGAAGACTTTGGAGTCCTTTAGATTTAATTCAAGCCACTGAAGCACAGTACCTTTAATAGCTACAGCATACTCTAATCGTTGTAAGAAATTATTATGGTCAGCAGTATCAAACGCTGCACTGAAGTCTAGCAGGACAAGCTCAGAGATAAGTCCACTGTCAGAGGCCATAAGAAGATCATTTGTAACCTTCACTACAGCTGTTTCTGCGCTGTGATGAGCTCTGAAACCTGACAGAAACTCATCAAATTAGCCATTCCTCTGCAAATGATAAGTTACCAGTTTTACAACTACTCTTTCAGGAATTTTGAGATAAAAGGTTGGAGATTGGCCTATAATTAGCTAAGTCAGCCTGGTCTAGTGATGGCCTACTGCCAGCTTGAAGGCCTGTGGTACATAGCCGATTAATAGAGATAGGTGGATTGTATTTAAGATTGATGAACAGAATATAGAAAGGTGTTTGGCGGTTAGACTCCAGTGGCCCGTCTCGGCAGAACAGAACCCCAGCTGTGAAAGGCATTAGAGCAGGACACCCTGGAGCCTAGATGCTGGTGGTAGAGATGAAGGTAGCTTGAATGGAGCTTGAGTGATAAGAGGTGGAGATGGGGAGGAGGTGGGTTGCACAAAGGCGCCTGCGAAGGAGAATGACAGATGCGCAGTGAGATTTAGTACGTGGCATTACTGCTTATTGGTCTGGAGAAGGCTGGGAGAAGGTGAAATTATACAGTCTTAAAAACAGTGTAACTTGTCCACTATCTAAGAATCCCATGCTGCTTTTTTGGTTTTGATTACTTTAACTTCTTCCTCTTCGTAGTGAACACCCCATCCCCATTCACTCACAAACAACTGAATGACTAATTTTAGCTCACTGTATAGATCATATATTTATATACCAGTCAGTCTTCAGAGCCAACCACAGCCCTACAACAGCTCTCATAACTGTAATGAATGCCTTTAAGATCAAAAGTGACTCACAGAGAACTTTGATTTTAGCGTCTCTTGATCTCACGGCTGCCATCGACACTGTTGTTCATGACATTTTAATTCAAAGGCTTCAAGTTTCAGTTGGCTTAGCAGTTCCTGTTAGCTGGTTGAGTTGCTTTTATGTTTCAGTAGGTAGCTTTAAATGTGTCGTAACAAAAATTCTTTCTGGGGTTCCACAAAGGTTAGTCCTTGCTCCACTGCTGTTCAACCTACACGTGCTACCGCTTGGTATCATCGACATGCACACGGCACATGGCTGTTCATCTGTGTTTCCCCCGATGATCTTAGTTGCGTTAACGTACAGCTTAGCCTCTTGCTGTTGGTCAGATGAAATGTACCATTATTGTGAGGTGAAACTGAAAAATTTACTGCAATGCAAAGAAAGTATTGTGAGGTAAGGCAAAAGTAGTGATTAAAACATTTCTCAAATTTTTTTTCTTTTTGGGGGGGAGGCTCAGTAACCCAGAAATCAGAGAGTGTGTTGAGCATCCTCCTTGTCTGTGCCCTAAGAATGATAAATAATGGATAACCTACAATAATCACATTAACTGGCATCCACGGGAAAATAATGCACATTGCAGATAATGAAAAATATAAGAAAACCCACATAAGCGAAGTGAAGAATCTGGAGTTTCACTTCAGCTCAAAATGTGTGCCAGAATCAAATAACATGCACACTGGAACTCTACATGACACCTGTCAAGTCCGGGAAATGGCTCTTTTCTGTTTTCCAGTCCCCCCGCTCCTTCAGGATGGCCTTGTTCGTTTTCTCACTGTAGAGACAGACGATCACAGGCGCTTCTTCTTCTTACATCTCTCTTTCATTTTCACCCTCTCTTATTTCTGCACTTTTCCTCTTTCTCTTGCACTCTTACGTCTCTCTTTCATTCGACACGCTTCTGTATCTGATTCCTAGCTCTTTCCTCCATCGTGCACTGGTCTCTTTTTTGTTTTCTGAGCTTACTCTTTGTCTTTCAGGCCTTCCCCTCCTTCCTCGCAGCTGAGCTGCTGCTCTGGGATTATCCCAGATCATTTGACATCAAAATATCTTCTCCTCAGTGTTGCCTTGTGTTCCCCTCATCTAGACCCTTGCTGTTTTCAGTGAGAGCTTGTTTGCAGCAGAGGAAAAGAGACCAGGAGCAGGAGTGAGGAAAGCGATGTCACCCACAGCAGAGCCAGCGAGATGAATGCACTTTGACTAAATCTTCCCTTTAGCCACTTATTATTATTCAGAGAGTCCAAACCCTGCTCTACTGCAGCTCTAAAAACGCATATAAAATGTGAAGGATGCATTTGTCCACAGTCAACACACAACGCTTTTTAAGGCAAGGTTGAGACTGAGAACACGCCTTCCTGACTGATTATGCACATAGATTATTGCTGTACAGCTGCCACAAAAGTCATTGATCAGTCATTGAATTTAATGCTTCTCCTTGACGGGTGGCCAACTGTTTTGGAAGTAAATGAACCATAAACATTCACCTATCAAGAAAGCCGTAGGGGACTTTTACTGTGGGCCCCGCTGTTGTGCAGCCCGCCAATGAGGCTACATAGCAGCACATGTGCAATTAACACAGGACAGATGGTCCAAGTTCACATCAAATCAATGCCGAAGATGAAGTGAAGGGGAGGGAAGCCCGACTAGCCTCATGGGGCCCCACGGCTTCACTGTCACTGATGCGTGGTTCAAATTGACATGTTTGATCAGGTGACTCCATGAGAGCGTGTTCACTTTGAAAGTAAAATGTTTGCCAGAGAATATTTACAGTACCCCTCTGTGTTTTGTAACACAGATGGATCCGCTTTACGGAATCTGTCATTTCAGATTACTGTCATACATTATGCATGTGACGTGCCATTAGTAAAGACAGGTAGGGGCAGAGTAGAGCCAGGGGGGTCTTAATGAATTTTTCAGATTATGATGATAGGAGGATTTGCATTTGCGGTTGGTGACATTGCGTTTATTTTGGAAAATTGGCTGAGATTAAGGTTCATGGTTACGGAGTCCCTGGTACCTGCTTAATACTATTACAAAGAGCAGCGAATAACAGGCCGTGTGTTTTGTGTGTTCCTTGTATTTGGTTAAATGAATTAATCTCTGTAGTAATCCTGACCGTGTTATGTTAATTTCCATGTAATACAGTTTACCATTGATTAAATCCAAGGGTGACAGTGTTTGCCACACAGCACCATTCACATGATGTTTGACCATATTATCAGGTTGTTGGTTATTGCATTTCACTTGTTATTTTCATGGTATTATATGCTCATCATACATTTCAAGGTTAAACACACTGTTAAAAGCCATTTCAAATCTCATCTCAGTATTACATGAAATATGGTCAGCTGTCAGGATCACAGTTTTCTTAAGCTTGGTGATATTGAAATCTGGTGATATTGAAAACCACTGCAAAATTTGACAATTCATATGGGAACAAAATTAAAGTGAAGCAATAATTTGGTGTGGGATATATGCACACCCCATAGTTGCAAAACTCATATTGTATCACATCCCAACGGTAAGAGGATCTGAGTTTTGAGGAATGCTGCTTTATCCACCTGGAAGATGGGGTGGTTGTAAAAGGATAGACATGGTCAGCAATAATAGGATCAAGGATCAGTTGGGGCTGAAAGTGTGCCGAGAAAATATTCCTCACTCCATTACACTACCACCAGTGGATCCATGCTTTCATGTTGGTTACAACAATTTGATTCTACCATCCAAATGTTGCCAGATCAGACCAGTGTAAACTATAGCCTCCGTTCCCTGTTCTTCGATGGCAGGAGCGACGCCCACTGTGGTCTGCTGCTGCTGCTTCATCCGTTTTAAGGTTTAACTTGACACCCATGTGTGCTCTTCTGCAAACCTTGGCTGTAGCAGGTAATTATTCGAGTTATTATTGGCTTCCCATTTTTCTGAGATTTTGATCTGTGCGACATGGCACATCACACAGTTGCTCCAGGTTTGCTGGCAGATTTGTTGGCTCCTGTTCTATCACATCTCGACAGGTGTCCAAAGCAGGCTGGCCATTCTTCTCTGACCTCTGGCATCAACAAGGCACGTTCACCAAGAGAACTGCTGCTCACTGCATCATTTCTCTTGTTCGGACTATTCTCTATAAACCCTAAACATGGTTGTGTGGGGACAAATCCCAGTAAATCAGCAGCTTCTGAAATGTTCAGACCTAGTTTATGGTTGAACAATGCTTATGATAGTACTTATAGGGAAAAGGAAAACAATCCTCATCACATTTTTAAATGTAAGATAAGAGGACAGTTGAATAGTGTATCATACATGATCTGCACCAATATAATACAAATAAAAATATAAAAAGGCAAGATAAAGCCACTATATAGCACTTTTCTACTCTGAGCACTCAAAGCCCTTTGCACAACTTGCCTCATTCACACAAGCACTTTTTCTATGCTCTTTCTACACAGGTGCTTTCTATCTAACATGCATACGCATTCATACTATGATGAATGCATTGGAGAGCAACTTGGGATTAGTATTTTGCCCAAGGATATTGGGCATGCAGATAGAAGGGATTGAACCACTAACCTTTAGATTAGCAGATAACCTGTTCTACCACCTTATATCTACCACTAAAGCCTCTTTTCCATTAGTACCTACTCGGTTTGACTTGACTCGACTCTACTGGCTTTTGGTCATTTTCCATTACAACTGTGTACCACCAATGTACACATGGTATCTATACCGACTCGACCAAAAGTCCCAGGATGTCATTTGTATGCACCACAAATACAGCAGAACAATGGAGGACGTTGAGGCAATTATATATCTGCTGCTTGGTGTATGGCTTTCTGTCAGACTCGGGGATCACGGTGTTGGTTTGTGTGTAGCCATTTCCCTCCTTGCCAGGTTTCAACAATGGCGGTTTTGATTTTTGTGAAGGAGTCGCTCATGACTCATCGAGCGATGCCACTGACTGGCCAATCGGTGGCATGCAGGCTGACGTCACATTCTCAGATTGCTTGGAACCCTGGTGTACTAGGTACTATCACCTAATTAAAACCCTAAAAACTGAGTCGAGCCAAGCCGAGTAGGTACTAGTGGGAAAAGGGCTATAAGCATTTGTAAATAAATAAATATAATTCCAGTGTAATTTCAGACAAAATACATGGAAGTTCCATATAATACAGGATGATTACACCCTTCCTCACATTTTATATTATAAAGTGTTACCACATTTGATAATTAGCACTAAGATACAGCTGAGGGTAGTTGGGATATCACTGGTTATGCATATATTTGTTTGGGTTAAGAGGTCAAAAGAATTTATTTAGAGAGCATGAATTTCCTTGCAGTGAAGTCCGTAATTGTTCAAATGACATCCCAAGAACCACAGTGCCCGACGAAAATGGTAACATGCGATTTATTTGACACAACATAGATTTTATTTAGACATAATAAAGAGGAAGCACATTTTGTAAGTTGATTTATTATTATGCTTCTTTAAGTTCAGCGATTTATAACTGCAAATTCATTTAAAACCTAAACTAAGATGCTAAATATTTCAGACTGACTTTGAATTTCAGCCTCTGTCGGTCAAAGATTTGTTGATGATAATGATGTAGTTTTTTTTTAGCTTCAACTCTGAAAAAGACAGGTCATAAACTGTTTTCTCCATTTGCTGTGGTCTGTTAATATTGTACCAGAGGCCGTGGTTTAAACTCAGTCTTCACCAAGCAGAACAGAATATTTATATTTCACGCCCTGGCTCTACAACATCAATGCAGTGCAGCCGTGATTATAACTGAAGTGTTGCGATAATGACCTTGCTTTGGGCACATAACAAAATATTAATTAGACTTTGCTGTGTTTATGAGTCAGCTGTGGTCATTATGCAACCCAGGGAAGCAAAACAGCGAACAGTTTTTGATGTAAATTCAAACACAAATCTGCGCCTTGTCTTTGTGAGCGAAATGAAGCTGCAACAGAAACAGTGGCACTATTACCCAGAGCAACGATTTCTTGACACACATTCATCATTAATGAAGGCTATGCAATGAAAAATCAATACGGCATAAATAAAGTGGCAGTTTTAATAGAAAGCTTCTTGCACGATTTCCTTCAGCACCTGCAGAAGAAAAAGGAAGCTGTTTGCAGGGGAGGGGAGGCACAGCACAGATAGCATTATAAGCATCCTTGCTAATTAACTGCTTCTATTTCCCTAACCAAAGCCTGCAGTCTCTCTCCTTTGCTCTATCATTCCCTCCCCTTCGCTTGTTTGACAGCCCAGTCTGATTTGTATTCAGGTGGCTGCCTCTCCTGCTTGTGTGTGACTCTGCAGAGCAGGTGTCCATGGCTGTGGCTCAGACAATGATAGCCCACTGATAAGCTGCCTCACACAGGCTCAAAGACAGGCAGAGACCCTGTGTTTTCCTCTAACAAGACAGATATGCTTTCAACTGATATTTTGTAGAAAATTATAGAGATTATATACTTTTGGGGGAACAAAAGCTAAGCCTAAATAAATGTATTAAGGCAGTTTCTGTTTCTACCTGTATAGTCTACAGGACTTTTTACTTCAAACCTGAGCTAAATTGATGCAAATGTCTCATTGCAGGCCTGCATGGAATGGCTAACAGCCTGTTAGCTTACCTTAGCTTATCCTAAAAAGGGTAAAACAGAAGGTCAGAGAAGTGCTTCTAAACAGAGATGCAAACTCTTATTTAGACCAGCGGTCCCCAACCCCTGGGCCTCGGACCGGTACCGGTCCGTGAGTCGTTTGGTACCGGGCCGCGAGAGTTGAGGCTCAGGTGTGAAATGTATGGTTTTCAGGGTTTTTATCGGTTTTCAGCGTTATTTTGTTATCGTTTTTATCGTTAACTCGGTTTTCCTGGGTCTTTTCACGTGTGTTATGAATAAATCTTCTTTTTTTCGGTACCGGTACTAGTTTTATTTTGTTGTATTTATCCGCGACACCTTAAAGGCCGGTCCGTGAAAATATTGTCGGGCATAAACCGGTCCGTGGCGCAAAAAAGGTTTGGGGACCGCTGATTTAGACTGTGTGAATTTTTTTTTACACTGTTTTCATTGCTGCTCGGCTTTACTGAAGAGTTTATAATGTTAATGATATTAATACTATTTAACTGTGTGACTACAGTCATCACAAAGTTGTACTTTTATTGAT
Source organism: Copadichromis virginalis (assembly GCF_057382275.1). Taxonomy (NCBI): domain Eukaryota; kingdom Metazoa; phylum Chordata; class Actinopteri; order Cichliformes; family Cichlidae; genus Copadichromis; species Copadichromis virginalis. The sequence goes on from NC_140635.1 coordinate 27,779,802, forward strand.
GTCACAAGCTGTAATAAATGTGAAGTTGTAGAAAAATATAAATGAGGCTAAGCTTAAGCATAATTGAGTGTTTTGCTATTTTTGGAGGAGTCTCTGTGCGTGTGCCTTGATCAGCTGTTTGTAGACACGTGGTAGTACTTAAATGTACTTATGTATTCTTCTAAAACATAATTAATCAATAATTAATTTATATAAAACCTGTACTACTAAGATATGAGCAAGAAATATAGGCCTAGCATATAGCATATTCCTTTCTGAGCATATTGGTTTATCTATAGTTGCCTGTGAGTAATCGTATCACTATTAGCAGCTGTATCCGATTCCTTCTCCTGGTTTTGTGGTGTTTTGATTCATGACAATGTGTGTGCATCACAAAATGCACCTTCAAGCCCTCTGAAACCATGCATGGCTGGAGGTGCATTGTTATCTTTTAACGATTGTTTGACATATGGCAAGATCCCACAGGTCGAAGCTGTGTAGTATTCCCCAGGAGAACTCTTTTGTATGATGATATTGTGCTGCCTGACCCCAGCATCCGGCATAATACCACAACGATTATCTCCTGTAATCTTTAATAACATTCCAGGAAGGAAGGAAGGAGGAAGAGGGAGTGCAATAAACTGCATCTGCTGCTACAGGCCCTGGACAAGCAAAGCAAGAGAGAGAGATGTAGTGTGAAGCACTGACCTGCATAGTTTGGCCTCAGCTCAAGTTTAAACTACTTGCACACAGTAATGGAAATTTTGCCTAGAAGCTGGGCATCCAAATTCGTTTCTGTCCAGCAATTAAACTGGTACAAAAGTCATTTCGTGTTGCTAAATGTCATGTTTAAAAGTTCAGTTGGAGTTAATATTAAAATCTTTGTCTTTTAAAAATTGATTTGTATTAAACAAAGTAACTTTGTGAGTTAGCTCACAGGAGCAATGTTTATGCTTAAGTTTCCTTAACAAATGGGGCCTAAGGGTATTTCACTCCCTGCTGAGCTGCAGCGTTAATGTCAGTGTGTGCATCTGGGTGTATAATTGAAAAATAAATACATATAAATTAAGGATGCCAAAGTAACAACATGGTAATGCGATGCAAATGGAAAGTGAAATAAAAGGAGCAAAAGACTGAAATACTAACAAACTGAGCCTAAATTACATCAGCCAACTATCTTTGGAGAAGTTTATTGATGAAACTGATTGAGAGAAGATGCTGAGCAGCTGAGCTAACTGAGGCTTCTTGTTCAAAACGCAGACTATGGAGTAAATATTCTAAAGGGAACTAAAGCTAGTTTTCCATTAGTCACGTATCAAATGTCAGTGACTGGTATTGTGACGAGTGCCACTCAAGGGTTAAAGTGGGTGGGAATGATCCAGAACAGCGTTTCAGCACCTTCAGCTAATGAGCAATTAAATCAGACAGGCAAGTTAATGCATATGACTGTGGAATAAGTTCATTTTTCTTGTGCTGCAGCCTGGGATTGCTTCCAGTGACAGCACGGACATACTTGCTCAGTAACAAGAAAATAATGACACCACATGAACCACTTACACCTTCATTACATCTGTATTTATGGTGCAGATTAAGTAAAGCTGTGGTCAGGGTACTTCAGGAGGAGAGGCGTACACTAGTTTTGAGTCACTTAAAGGTTGCATGAAAACATTAGGCAGTTTAGCAGAGGTAAAACTGCTTAGCTTGCGGTACTGTGTTGCATTATGTTACACTCATGCCAAGTAATCAGTGTTAGGTTCCATCAAGGGTAGCAAGCATCCGTTTTAGGTGATGGTGCTGATCATATTCTCTCACTGAATTCCACCTTTTATACGAGCTTTATAATGTCTAGTGGTTGGAGCTCAGCCATGTAGGGTGTAAAACATCTGCCCGTATCTTGTTGAATTCAGCAGGTGAAAACTGAAGGTCATGAAAGAAATTAACTGGAGCTCACAAAATAAGATCTTATGTGAATCTTATGTGTGTGGGGTTTTTTTTGTTGTTGTTTTTCCCCACACTGCATCGCTTTAACCGATCCTGACAAATCATTCATTTTGTATGAATCATGGAGGATTCCTACAAAATTATTACCCAACCTTCCTTAACCCTGATATGTTTCAGAGTGTTTCTGTAGGCTTCTACCTCGCTGTTCAAGATAAGATAAAATAGCCTTTCTTAGTCCCACACATGGGAAATTAGTTTTGTCACAGCAGGAAGTGGCACACTCTCTCTACTTTTGTCAATTTTGTTTGTTCCTGATGTAGCAAAAAGCATTTCTTCCTGTAAAAACAACTGAACAGAACAGTTGAGCAACTTTGTGAACACAGTTGATCACTTAGCAGCTAAATATATAGATATTTCATCAGAATTTGGTGACGATCAAAACAAAAGTTGACAGAATAATAGAGCTAAAGTTACAGTTACAGTTCAGCGTTTAACACAATAGTGCCCTGCAGACTGTTCACAAAGCTGAGGGATCTGGGACTTAACAGCCGTCTGTGTGCATGGGTGTTGGACTTCCTCACTGGCAGAACTCAGGTGGTGAGGGTGGGCAGGTGCTTCTCCAACAGCATCACCATCAACACAGGAGCACCTCAGGGATGTGTCCTCTCGCCACTGCTCTACTCCCTCTACACTTCAGACTGTGTGGCCACCCATGGCTCCAACACCATTGTGAAGTTTGCTGACGACACAGTGGTGTTGGGTGCCATCTCCAACAACGATGAGGCGGCCTACATGGATGAAGTGAAGAATCTGGCATCGTGGTGCCAGGACAACCACCTCCAGCTGAACGTCAGCAAGACCAAGGAGCTGGTGGTGGACTTCAGAAGGGGTCAGCACAGAGACTACAAGCCCATTATCATCAATGGAGCTCCAGTGGAGAGGGTGCAGTCCTTCAAGTATCTTGGTGTCCACATCTCCTCAGACCTGACATGGGCTGCCCACATTCAGGTCCAGACCAAAAAGGCTAGGCAGCGCCTGTATCACCTACGACAACTGAGGAAGTTCAGGGTCTCTCCAAAGATCCTCAGGATTTTCTATACAGGCGCTGTGGAGAGCATCCTCACACAGAACATGACATCGTGGTTCGGGAACAGCTGTGTGAAGGACCAAAAAGCTCTCCAGAGAGTGATCCGTACAACAGAACGCTGCTGCAGGATTGCTCTCCCCCCGCTTTAGGACACCTACACCAGGAGATGCCGGACTAGAGCAGCGCAGATACTGAAGGACCCGTCCCATCCTGGCAACAAACTGTTCCAACTTCTGCAATCTGGTAGAAGGTTCCGCATCTTCCGGGCAAGGACAGAGAGACTCAAGAGGAGCTTCTATCCCCAAGCCATCCGTGCCCTAAACACACACACCCGCCCTCTCACATCATCTATAATTGACTGAGTCAGGACTCTTCCAGACACTAAACCAAGGCACAATGTACATTTCAATTCCTTTAATTTTAAATATGTTTATATTGTCTATCCTGTAAAATAGTCAGATGTCTATTCATATTAATGTACAGAATTCACCTGCTTGCTGCTACTACTGCACATTCACCCAATGTATATACTATATGTATATGTATGTATATATATAATGTTCTTCCTCTACCCCCCCCCCCCCAATGTTTGCACATGTCGACGAGCGTGTCAGGCTACATTTCACTGTGTGTTATACTTGTATAACTATGCATGTGACAAATAAAGGACCTTGAACCTTGAACCTTGAACCTAAAGTTGTATGTGGACATAAAAAATTGAGATGATGAATAAAAAACGTCATTATCTAACTTTTGCACTTGTATATGTGTGTGTAAACCCCCAGAGGACTTGGTAAGAACAGCAGGCCTTGTGCACTGGCTATCAACCTGTGCAGTGGGGGGAAAAGATGGTCCGACAATCAAGGACAAGCATTAAACTGACCGTATCAATCGTGCATTTCGTGGAGGGGTACAAAGCTCAAGGTGGCATTTTCGGGTGATGGCGATGTTTGCCGCCTGTGATCATGGCTGAAGATTCATGGTGGCCGCGGATGCTCCATGTCTGCCTGAATCCAGGAAGGATATTTATGTTGACAGCGCTCCTTCTCCCACCAAGCCCAGGAGGAGGATCACACAACCTGTCACTCAGATTGATGTCTCCCCTGACGACATAAGTTAAAAGGAAAAGGGGGAGAAGGTAATGAAGAGAGGATAGGAGGAGCCGAATGCTCCTAGGGTTAGAAATGGATGGATATGATCCCTTGCTGCTTCATCATCGGTATTCAATTCACTGCATTGACATTCACACATGTACACAAATTATATGTACTGGGAGTTGTACCCAGAGCAGCGTTATGTAGAGCAAAGCTGCTCTGTTTCACAGAGGATTTGTTGAATATGCCTTTGATGTGTTGTCTGTTGGTGAGAGGAGGAGAAAAAGCGTGTAAAAGGGAGATAAAAAGACAAAATGAAATATCCTCCATGTGATCTTATTGAATATCGTCGTAATATTTATTTGGGATATAGCACTGCGTATCTAGCCACATTATCTTTGAAATGGGATATTTTGTGTGTGTGTTTTTTCCAGGTATGTTATTCAGCCATAGCCAAGAAGGAATTTTTCAATCTCTGCATTAGAGGCGATTTGTTTTCGTATCATAGCCGCGCATTGTGCAACAGAGAATTTTCTTTGCACGGTGAGTGCCTCTACATAATGATGAGAGGAAACATAATCTGATTGTTCAAATAGAGTAATAACCATCTCCTCTGCCCCGCGCTGCCTCTGCTCCTCTCTCTCTCATCCTCGCCCTCGTTCTCGTGCTCTCTACCTATTTCAGGCCCTATTCATTCCTTGAAGAATGCATTTGAAACCGTGCAAATGAGAACAAGTGAACAAATGAATGTTTCATGAATGTTTTCATGATGAGAAAATGCAAATGAGGATGGGTGAATGAATGAATGTTTAATGAACGCTTAAAAGGACTTATTAACTAGAGTGCTGACTTAGCACTGCGCCACAGCCCCAACCGACCATGCATGAAAGGCTGATACATTTAGATGAATAAGCGCTGCCTATCAGTTGGACCTGATTGACAGGACAGGGACATACTGAATGAGTGTTTAACTGTCACGTTCCCTTGCCCACCCCTATGTGTTTTAAACAGTGCTGCACAAATATACAATATGATGTGGTAAAACTGGGCTGTGCCAGATGAGCCAGAAATATAGCTCAACTGGCCCAGTTTTGGTTGAACCCGGGATATCGGCCCACACAGATACCCATTTTACTTCCCTTATTAGTCCACGGCACAGGAAGAAGGTTCCTGGTTTCTTTGTGGAGCTTGTATGTTTTCCCTGTGCCAGTGTGGGTTTCCTCTCAGTACTCCCACTTCCTCCTGGTCACAATCCAAAGGTATGTGTGTTAACTGATGTTTCTGTAATTGTGATGTGAGGTAGGTAAAGTGTTTCAAGTCAATAAAGCATACTGATGTCAGTTGTTGTCTAGAGCGCTTTGGGGGGGGGGGGGGGGGTCCAGTGCTGAGGTTAGGGTGGGTGTATATACAGGTATTTGTTTTGCTCCTTTACACCACAGTGGATTCTAGTCCGAACAATCAAGCTTTGATTGAAGTGTAGACTCCCAGCTTTAATTCAAAATGTTGCATTAACTGTTTAGAAATGACAGATATTTGTTTACTCAGGACACATTTTTTTTTGAAGCTCAAAGTTACACAAATTTTTAAATACAAGGATTGCATTCAATATGTCTCAACCCATTAATATCTACAAATACTGCATCCCCCCCTTTAAATGTTTGCCTTCAGTTTAGGACCCAGTAACTTAAAAGTGTGCTCTGTTGGGCTGAGACAGGGAGACTGATTTTGTGAAAGATTTCTTTTGCCTTGTAGTGTTTGGATTGCACAGCTGAAAATGCATCTATTCAGACGGACTTTTGGATAATGGTTCTGTGTATTATGTTGTTTTTGTGTGATTAAGATAGTTTCATTTAACTGTATTTTTATAATCAGAATCAGAATCGTGTTTATTGGCCAAGTATATGTGCAGACACATACAGGGAATTTGGTTCCGGTAGATGGTGGCTCTCAAGCACAGTAATGTAAATCACACACACACACACACACACACACACACACACACACACACACACACACACACACACACACACACACACACACACACACACACACACACACACACACACGTGTCTATATATACACATTACACATACATACACAAAGCTGTGTAAACCAACTATAAATAACGAATCTAAACTTATATACATAAAATACAGAAATGAATGAGGTGGAATGAATACTACAAAATGTACATAAGGTGCAGTTGCAGTCTGGCAGTGGGAGCAGTGTGACAGGTCAACTGTTAAGAAGGGAGATGGCGAGGGGAAAGAAACTGTTCCTGTGTCGGGTGGTCCTGGTCTGCAGGCTTCTGTACCGTCTGCCAGAGGGCAGCAGATCAAAAAGTCTGTGTCCAGGGTGTGAGGGGTCTGTGATGATTTTCCCTGCCCGTTTCCTGGTTCTTGAGAGGTACAGATCCTGGATGGAGGGCAGGGGGGTGCCGATGATCCTTTCTGCTGCCCGTACAGTCCGCTGCAGTCTGCTCCTGTCCTGTTTAGTGGCTGCTCCATACCAGACTGTGATGGAGGAGCACAGGACAGACTCAATGACCGCAGTGTAGAACTGGATCAGCAGCTCCTGTGGAAGACTGTACTTCCCCAGTTGTCTCAGGAAGTACATCCTCTGCTGGGTCTTTTTGAGGATGGAGTTGATGTTGGTCTCCCACTTCAGGTCCTGGGAGATGGTTGTACCCAGGAACTTGAAGATCTTCACAGTTGACACAGGGCTGTCTGTACCCAGGAACTTGAAGATCTTCACAGTTGACACAGGGCTGTCTGATATGGTGAGGGGGAGCAGAGTTGAGGGATGTCTCCTGAAGTCCACTGTCATCTCTACAGTCTTAAGAGTGTTCAGCTCCAGATTGTGCTGACTGCACCAGAGTACCAGCCGCTCAACTTCCTGCCGGTATGCAGACTCATCACCATCTTGATGAGTCTGATCTAATAAATGTAAAGGACTTTGTAATGGAGTCCTGTCTTGAAAACTGCTATAGAAATAAATTAGACTTACTTACATTATCAGTTTGTACTATGAAGTCTGTACAGTCTGAACAGTCTTGCAGCTTTTGTCTGAATCTGATAAGAGAGTACGGCCCTGTTATCTTCATAATTCATTCTGGTACTTCTATCAGCAGTCACATCATCAATAAACACCAAAGGCCTTGAGTGTAGACAGACACCTAGCTCAAGAGTATTCTTGACTTGACTTGATGTTCGGAGGTTGTTTTTCTTAACCATGGAAATATTTCTTTCATCATCCACTTTGTGGACTTTGCAGTCTTTCTCTTCTGCAGTCTTTGAGGACTGTTGCTGTTTCTGAGCTGGCCAGTGGATTCCTTCTATTTAATTTCTATTTAACTGGACTGTTAATTTGATCACTCAGGGTTTTTGTCATCAAGAAAAATTGTGTCTTGGTCCCAAAAATTGTGGACGTAACTGCTCCTGTGAGTTCATTTCAAATCCACGTCAGCCTGTGTGTCTATGAAAGCTAGTGCAAAAGAAAAGAAAATGTCAGGAATTACAAGGAAAATGACCCAAAATGAAGGATTTTGAAAATAGTCAAGAATAACCCCAAAAAACCAAAACACCAAAAAAAGTTGAGTTCCAGAATATGTCCACAGGCAAAGTCTAGACGACAGCAGGGTAGATAAACATCGCAGTCTCAAAACTGAAGAAGAAGGTGATCAAGGAACGGCAGAACATAATCAAGGAAGAGGACAGACAGGAAGTCAGTTTCAGATAAGAAACAGGAAGTAGCTAACCGCAGAGGCAAAAATGCAAAGTATACACCGGAGGTGTCGAACTCCAGGCCTCGAGGGCCGGTGTCCTGCAGGTTTTAAATCTCACCCTGGGTCAACACACCTGAATCAAATGATTAGTTCATTATCAGGAGGTAATGTAGCCATTTAAACCAGCTGTGTTGGATCAAGGACACATCTAAAACACTGGCACTAGAGGGCTGGAGATGGTTACCCCTGCTCCAAGCCCTAATCAGAATACTAGTACTACCAAATTCCTGTTTGTACGTGATGGATGTATGCCGTTGTCTCCAAGTTTGTTTGTGCATTTGGCTCTATTTAAAAGAGTCTTTATGGGATCTCCCTGCTGCCACCATTATGCTGCCAACCAACCACCGTTGTCACGGTGCTGGGCCATGAGGCCCAGTGTTTGAGTTCTAATGCATATTTCTGTATCCCCATGTTGTAGTGTAACACATGGTAAATGGCCTGTATTTATACAGCGCTTTACTAGTCCCTAAGGACCCCAAAGCGCTTTACATATCCAGTCATCCATTCATTCACACACTGGTGATGGCAAGCTACATTGTAGCCACAGCCACCCTGGGGCGCACTGACAGAGGCGAGGCTGCCGGACACTGGCGCCACCGGGCCCTCTGACCACCACCAGTAGGCAACGGGTGAAGTGTCTTGCCCAAGAACACAACGACAGAGACTGCCCATGCCGGGGCTCGAACCGGCAACCTTCCGATTACAAGGCGAACTCCCAACTCTTGAGCCACGATCGCCCCTAGTTGTTTCCTAGTTTGCAGTTTAGTCCTTGGTTTCTTAGTCCCTTTTGTCATCTCTCCCTGGTCCGTGCGTCTACCTGTCATGTTTCATGTCTGTATGGCTCTTGTTGTCAAGTTCGTGCCATGTCTATGTCTTTGTGTTTCCTGTTTTATTTTGGAAGAGTCTGGTGTTCTTTGTTCATTGTAGTTAGTGTTACTCTCCCCTGTATTGTTTCAGTCTAGTCAGCTGTGTTCTCACGTGTCTCCACTTCACCTGATCACCTCATGTGTGTATTTAAGTCTTTGGTTGTTGTCGCGTCGTCTGTTCAACTTCCCCCAATGTTACGCCAGGTTTCAGGACTCTGTGCTGGTCATGTCCATGTTGCTTATGTGTATACGTTTCATAGTGCTTTGTTGTTCCAGCACAGAGTCCTGTTCATAGTAGTCTCCGTCATATGCATCGTTGTCACCCTGTCTTTGCTTTCCCTGCTGTCTGAGTTAAGTGTCAGTTCTTAGTTTTGCCTCTGTGCTTTCTGTTGTTTGCCACGTTAATCAGCCCAAACAAAGGCTCGCTTTCGTTTCAAGTTCAGTACTGTCTCCTCGTCTATGTCTGCACCTGGAACCTCACACTCCCACTCACGGTCCGCCCACCACAGACCGTGACAACCATGGCAAACCTGGAAGAAATGATTGTCCTGCAAATTGGAACTAAAAAGGTAAGACCACAAGGTATTTGTGCAGCTTGGCTTTAATATTAAAATGAACACCTGAGATGTTACATCAGTAGCACATTGCATTTTAATTCACAAACACATTGAATGCTATTCTTTCTATTTGATAATTGAGTAGTCTGTGTCTGGTGTTGAGTTTAAAAGTTTTTTTTCCCATTAAAAATAAAATGGCACTAAATTTTGTTTCATCAATGCTAATATACTTTTTTGAGAAGGTTTTTAAGCTCAGAGCTTCTAATTTGTCCGAGGGGTGTTTTGTTGCTTTACACCAAAAACAAACAACGAAAAGGAAAAAAAAAATTAAAAACCACCAGCCTAATACTGTTCAGGTTCTTATAGTAACTCAGCACCAAACGCTGATCCTTTCAGTTCTGTGGTTTGCAAGGTGGGGCATTGTAGGTAGGGTATTTGCAAAAAGTACATAGTAATTATAAGAAACACTTTTGGTTCAGATGACTGTCATGGTGTAAACATGTTTGTTTACACCATGAAAAAATGGTGAAGCAAACATCGCCATTATCAGTGTTGGGTGTTGTTAAAACAAATAATGTAATCAGTAGTTGTTTTGTTTACTTTTGCAAATCTGCATGACCACAGTTTGTAGTAAATATGAACCCTACCCCTCATTAAATCCAGGTTTTAAAACATCCATGAAGAAACGCTAATGTCATTCATACTTAATCTGTCCGATGATTCTTTCTGAATGTATTTACCTCCACCAAGGCGGTAATGTTTTTGGTAGTATTTGGGTCCGTGAATTTCATTCTGTCTGTCAGTAAATACAACAGCTCAAAAAGTTGTGAATGAATTTTGATAAGACTCTGTAGGGGTGTAGAGTTGGGTCATGCTAACAATCCATTAAAATCTGATTTACATCCACCAAGGTTTTCAAGGTCAACTCAATGATTTATTGGTAGAAAATTGACAGAAAGCCTTATAACTTAGAAACTATGATTCTTACAAATGTGGTGTGTATTGAAAGATTTAATCTATCGTGTTGCATTTGACATAGAAAGTAGTAAAAATTAATTATACTTAAAATGATATCAAGTATACTGAAATGTGTTTTAAAAGTCCGAATAAAAAGTAACTACTTGTTTTTAGAAACTTCTTAAAAACTTCTTAGTTACAGTTAAAAAGAACAAAAGGAACAAAATGAAAATATATAAAACACAGAACTCTTTCCTTAAAAGTGGGGGGAAAAAAGCGAGTTAGCTGCCTTGGCTGCGCTCTCAGTGCTTCTTGTTATGAATGTAACTGATTCTGTGTTAATATTCTTGAAGTAGTCAGGCAGTTCATCAGCTGACAGGCCAGTATGTCACTTCCTTCAGGCCAGCCAGCAGATGTAAAAAAACAAACAAACAAAAAAGCAAAAACCCAAAACGACAACAAAAAACCCCAAAAAAACAGGGCTCATCGTGTCGTGGCACAATTTTATAATCCCTAAATGAATTCAAGTATTTCAGCTCTAAACTGAACCATATTATTCCAGTAACTCTCATCGTATTAACTTGGCAGAGAAAACATGCCAAATGGCACGGGCCACTCAGTCTCCTGTTTGACCTTCTACACCCACACTCCCTGCATATGCTGCTTCACTCTCTCTCTCTCTCCCCTCCATCCCCAAGCCCTTGCCTCTATCTCGCCATCTCCCCTCTCTCTCCCCCGTTGCTACAGTAGTGTTAGAGGGAAATGGGGCTTAACAAAAATATTGTCAAACTGCCTGGAAAGCCGAGGGGAGGAAGCTGGGCGAGCATATCCAAATAGCCTTCATTTGAATTGCTAATTTGAGCTCCAAAACATTAAAAAAAAGTGTTGACAGAGAGAGCAGAGCAGAGGAGAGTAGGTCCTTAATCAAGCAACAGTTTTAACTCTTGGGTGAGCAGCTTCAGAGTGATCAAAGCATTTTAAAACAGGGCAGACTTAAGCTTCTTCAAGGGACCTTTCTCACACATAGGCACCTCTCTCTCAGTTTCCCACTAATTCTGTCCCTTAACAATCCCCTTTTTTCACAGCTTGGGCTTTTGGATGAGAACTGCTTCTTCCTCAAAGAGCATGCAAATGTGCAAATGTATGTGCAACAGAGACAGAGAGTGCTGCAGAGAGGAGAGGGAGGAAGAAGGTGAGCTTTGTTAGAAATGTCTAAATTTGGTTGCCTTTGTGCAAATCCACTGATCTCTTTCAAATGAAAAGCAAAGAGCACTTTTGTCCCACTAATAGGCTGTCCACATACCATGAAAACGCTTGCGTTGTGTCTGCACGCACACGTGTGTGTGTGTGTGTGTGTGTGTGTGTGTGTGTGTGTGTGTGTGTGTGTCAGTGACGAGGACTGTACACGTGGGTTTACATGTGCAGCCCAGTCTGCGGTCTGCAGATGCATGCAGGTCAGACAGGAGGGAGCTGCACATCAAATCACATAGTTACTCATGTGTAAGAGGATTCAGTCACTAGAGGAGACACACAAACGCAACCGATTTTAAAAACACACCTTTAACACACGTCTTTAACTTGAGGTTTCTTGCTCAAAGAAATTGATGTTAAGTGAGCAGTTGTGGATTCTGTTTCATGTTAAACATGTTTCATGTTTTCTTCGGTTACTCTGGTTTCCTCCCACAGCCCAAAAAATGCATGTTGGGTTAATTGGTGATTGTAAACTGGCCATGGTTGTGAATGTGAACATGACATCAATCGGTACGTGTTTCTCTGTTAGCTCTGTTCTGAGCTGACAACCTGTCCAGGCTGTGCCCTTCCTCTCCCAGTGCCACTTGAGATTAGGTAGGTATAGCTAAATGGATGGATAGCTGGAGGGTCCATTCTTCACCAGAAAAGTGGGGATAGTGTAAGAGTATGCTTACACCATGCCAATGTAAGCACGGATAAAAAAATAAGCAGTGTTGAGTGTCTCATGTCACTGTAATCACGTTCCATTTTTCAGTAACGCAGTTCAGTAATTACTGTACCTTATTGTTACATTTATGTTGTGACTCACGCTACAATGGCTCTTCAGTCATCTGCACGCTTGGTAGATGAGTGATGAGTGCAGATATGGACATAAGTAATTTTCATATCAACAGTAAAGTGCAAACTGCATCCAGAATAGGAAGATCACATTATACTGCTAACTTTGTGAGCATCTGCACAGACAGCATGGTAACACAAAGCTAGCCAAGAACCCAGTGTGATGATAAAGTTGAGTGCATGCTGACCCGAGCACAGCAGCCAGAGTCTGAAGTTGGTGATGAGCCATCAGGTATGCAGCCTCTGTTTCTATCTATTCATGTTTCTGTCGTGTCTTTTTGGGCTGGTTTTCAACTTTGCAGTGTGCTGTTGGCTTTGTGCTCATATGTAAACACTAACAGAAAGATTGTACATCATTGGGATGGGGGTCTGTGTCAGGGTGTGGGACTCTAGCCTCAGGATTATATTCTTACATGGTCATTATGTGACAATGTGGTTCAGATCATTTTATGGAATAACAAGAAAAATGGGAATAAAGAGCAGTGTAACAAATGACTTTCTCTGGCAAGTAATTACATAGCGTACTACATTACTTTTCTTAAAAGTAATGTAGTAATTTAATGCATTACCTTTTTAAAAATACGAGCCCTCAAACATACTTTATTGGTTGGTTATCTTAATGACCTTGTAGTACCATATCACCCTATTAGAGCACTTCACTCTCGCTCTGCAGGCCTACTTGTTGTTCCTAGAGTATTTAAAAGTAGAATGGGAGGCAGAGCCTTCAGTTTTCAGGCCCCTCTTCTGTGGAACCAGCTTCCAGTTTGGATTCGGGAGACAGACACTATCCCTACTTTCAAGATTAGGCTTAAAACTTTCCTTTTTGCTAAAGCATATAGTTAGGGCTGGACCAGGTGACCCTGAATCCTCCCTTAGTTATGCTGCAATAGACGTAGGCTGCCGGGGGATTCCCATGATTCATTTAGTTTTTCCTTTCCAATCACCTTTCTCACTCACTATGTGTTAATAGACCTCTCCGCGTTGACTCATATCTGTTATTAACCTCTGTCTCTCTTCCACAGCATGTCTTTTATCCTGTTTTCCTTCTCTCACCCCAACTGGTCGCAGCAGGTGGCCCCGCCCCTCCCTGAGCCTGGTTCTGCTGGAGGTTTCTTCCTGTTAAAAGGGAGTTTTTCCTTCCCACTGTCGCCAAAGTGCTTGCTCATAGGGGGTCATATGACTGTTGGGTTTTTCTCTGTATCTACTGTACAATATAAAGCGCCTTGAGGCGACTGCTGTTGTGATTTGGCGCTATATAAATAAAATTGAATTGAATATTTTTCATATTAATTTCAAGTCAGTTTGAGTAATTGGAAACTGCTGTATAATAAACCTTGCACACTTATTTAGGACAACTACGATTAAGATGGACAACCAACTAAAACTAGCAACAGTGGATGTGATGTCAGTTTCACATAAGCTTTATCATACAGGGAGTGCAGAATTATTAGGCAAGTTGTATTTTTGAGGAATAATTTTATTATTGAACAACAACCATGTTCTCAATGAACCCAAAAAACTCATTAATATCAAAGCTGAATGTTTTTGGAAGTAGTTTTTAGTTTGTTTTCAGTTTTAGCTATTTTAGGGGGATATCTGTGTGTGCAGGTGACTATTACTGTGCATAATTATTAGGCAACTTAACAAAAAACAAATATATACCCATTTCAATTATTTATTTTTACCAGTGAAACCAATATAACATCTCCACATTCACAAATATACATTTCTGACATTCAAAAACAAATCAGCGACCAATATAGCCACCTTTCTTTGCAAGGACACTCAAAAGCCTGCCATCCATGGATTCTGTCAGTGTTTTGATCTGTTCACCATCAACATTGCGTGCAGCAGCAACCACAGCCTCCCAGACACTGTTCAGAGAGGTGTACTGTTTTCCCTCCTTGTAAATCTCACATTTGATGATGGACCACAGGTTCTCAATGGGGTTCAGATCAGGTGAACAAGGAGGCCATGTCATTAGTTTTTCTTCTTTTATACCCTTTCTTGCCAGCCACGCTGTGGAGTACTTGGACGCCTGTGATGGAGCATTGTCCTGCATGAAAATCATGTTTTTCTTGAAGGATGCAGACTTCTTCCTCTACCACTGCTTGAAGAAGGTGTCTTCCAGAAACTGGCAGTAGGACTGGGAGTTGAGCTTGACTCCATCCTCAACCCGAAAAGGCCCCACAAGCTCATCTTTGATGATACCAGCCCAAACCAGTACTCCACCTCCACCTTGCTGGCGTCTGAGTTGGACTGGAGCTCTCTGCCCTTTACCAATCCAGCCACGGGCCCATCCATCTGGCCCATCAAGACTCACTCTCATTTCATCAGTCCATAAAACCTTAGAAAAACCAGTCTTGAGATATTTCTTGGCCCAGTCTTGACGTTTCAGCTTGTGTGTCTTGTTCAGTGGTGGTCGTCTTTCAGCCTTTCTTACCTTGGCCATGTCTCTGAGTATTGCACACCTTGTGCTTTTGGGCACTCCAGTGATGTTGCAGCTCTGAAATATGGCCAAACTGGTGGCAAGTGGCATCTTGGCAGCTGCACGCTTGACTTTTCTCAGTTCATGGGCAGTTATTTTGCGCCTTGGTTTTTCCACACGCTTCTTGCGACCCTGTTGACTATTTTGAATGAAACGCTTGATTGTTCGATGATCACGCTTCAGAAGCTTTGCAATTTTGAGACTGCTGCATCCCTCTGCAAGATATCTCACTATTTTTGACTTTTCTGAGCCTGTCAAGTCCTTCTTTTGACCCATTTTGCCAAAGGAAAGGACGTTGCCTAATAATTATGCACACCTGGTATAGGGTGTTGATGTCATTAGACCACACCCCTTCTCATTACATAGATGCACATCACCTAATATGCTTAATTGGTAGTAGGCTTTCGAGCCTATACAGCTTGGAGTAAGACAACATGCATGAAGAGGATGATGTGGACAAAATACTCATTTGCCTAATAATTCTGCACTCCCTGTACATTTAGCGAGTTGCTGGACGGCGTGTATAATGGGGTCCTCACCTTCTCTCTATCTCTATTGGCTTACCTCCTCATTCCACTTTTTCCAGTGCATCCTACAATTTAGTCTTTTGTACTAACTGTGACACCAGCCTTAGATATTTTAGGTAGGAGCAGATGCCAGTTTTATTTAGATCTGTCATGTATGGAGGCCCTACAAGAGCAGAATGAGATATCTGAAGGTTAACTTTGTGTTATCTCTCAAAAACATCGACAAAACTTCACAATACTTCTGCTACTAAATCTGTTAAAGGTGTCAAAATGTCTCTACTATTGCAATTACAAAAGGAATGACACACACACATGCACACACACCCCTCTCTCTTCTGGAGGCATCAAACTGAATGAACACTGTATTTCATTTTCAACAATGTCATAAAAGTTTGTGCAGTTGACTATATAAAATGTGTAAATAAAGGTGTTAATTTAAAGGAATAGGAATATATGTCTGCAATATCTCCTTGTTTCACACATCTCGACCGACATGAGCCAAATATTCCACACATGATCCATCCATCCGTCTTTTTCCACTTATCCAATTCAGGGTCACTGGGAATAATTCAACCGTGCATATTTCTTTCTGTTGTAACAAACTGAAACCCGCAACCATTTCTTCACTCTGTCTTCCCCCTTTCAGAGCCACATATTACAACCAAAAGGAACTGCTGTCGGATCAAAAAGAATACACTGTGTTTAACCACAACACGACTTGAGATTAGACCGATCTTTGCTCTATGAATAAGTAAGGCTGCTCACATTTCACTCTGCGGCTGTAGGAAACCCATGAGTTTGGATCGTGTCCATGGCAAGGATGAAAATATTTTATAGGGTTCAGTCAGAGAAAGAACAAAGAGGCCTGTGACGTTTTCTTTTTTTGAATCGCTTAATTTTTCTTTTTTTGGAAATGTATTATTTTTATAAAGTGAATGAAAGTCCCCCACCTCTTCCACTTGAGTAGTAGTTTTGTGATCCCAAGCACAGCAGCAGAATGTCTGAAAAAGAAAAGAATCGAGGTGTTGCAACGACCCAGTCTGTGTTCACACCTCAACTGGACTGAAATGCTGTGACTGTGCATAAATGAATGGCTGCAAACCTCAATAGACTGAAGCAATGTTACAAAGAAGAATGGAATTAAGTTGCTCCACAATAAAATCATAAAGAAAATGCTTACTTCAAGTTATTGTTGGTAGATATATCTACAAGCTACAGAATTATGGGGTGTACCTTCTTTTCCACATGACTGTGTTCACTTTATCCACACCTTTTTCTGGCATTTATCTTGATCCGTGTTGTGGGTACAGCAGTCGTAGCGGACCTCTGCGACCTCTGTCTCTCCAGCCACCTGCCCCAGCTCCTACCGGGTGATAGAGTCATTCCCAAGCCAGCCAAGAGACATAATCTCTCCCTCATGTCCTAGGTGTGCTATGACATTTCCTCCCAGTTGGACATGCCCAAAGTCGAGTCCAAAACAAAATGGTCTCAAAAGACACAGGAGCACAGAGAACAGTCTAAAGCAAGACAGGTGTCAGGAGTCCAAAACATATGGCCAACGGCTCAATAGTCCATCACAGAGCACCGGAGCCCAGAGAACAGGCCAAAGCAGAACAGGTGTCATGAGCGCAGCAAGTCCAAGAATCGGCCACACGGAAGGCAGCGGCGGTGTGGAAGCAGGTCCAGAGGCCGGCCACGCGGAAGGCAGCGACAGAGCAGATCAGGATCCGACCGCGATGTCAGCGGTGGCAACGGGGTTCAGAAAGCCGTCCACGACAACAGAGAAGTCCAGCCAAGGGCCTGTAAAGTGGCCGGCGAAAGCAAGGTGGTTCAGGCCGAGCTGGATCAGATGGTGGTGTACCAACAGCAGGCAGCAGAGCAGGTGGTGGCACTGCAGGCAACGGCGTGGAAGCCGCTAATGGTGGCTGAACAGACTCACCAGAACCCCCAGTTGACGTGGCGTGATGGTGGCTGGGTTCTCCTGAACCCCCAGCTGGAACAGATGCAAGGCCAGATGGTACAGAAACCCCTGGCTGAGGTGAAGCTAGCTTGAGCTGCGTGAGACAGACAGCCAGTTCGGGTTGACTTTCAGGCTGCACCAACACATAGTCCATGGTGGGCTGGATGAGCTTGCCTGAGCCCTCGGTGAAGGCTGCTGCAGACTGTGGGGACAGCTCGCACGAGCTCTCAGCAGAGACAGGAGGCTGAGACAACCCGGCAGAGCTCTCAGTGGAAGCTGCTGTGGACCACTGAGAAGGGTTGCACAGGAGAGAGTTCAAACCTCTCAGCTGATGAACACAGTGACAGAACAGGTGGTTGAGCAAAAGACGGAGACAAAACAGTAGCCTGAACTGAAGATTGAGCTAACAGCTGAGCTGATGTTTAAGTTAATAGCTGAACTTAACCAGCTATTAATTGCATCCTTCCCTGACCTTGGGGAGAAGGCTGCACTGCAACCTGAGCAGGTGACTGGCTGCTGGGCGGCTAACTGGGCTACAGGCCGGGTGGTTAAGAAATTAGAAAATTAGACCTAACGAGACAGAGGAAGTGAAACTAGAAACATTGACACAAGACATAAACCTTCAAAATAAAACAGGAAACAATTCACAAAGACGCAGACTTGACACTGAACTAAACACAAGAGCACAAGAACTAAACCTAAGAACTAAACCCTTAACCAGAATAAACTGAAATATAGATTTATAATCAGTGTTGGTCAAGTTACTTGAAAAAAGTAATCAGAAACTAATTACTGATTACTTCCCCCCAAAAGTAATCACATTACTTTACTGATTACTTATTTTCAAAAGTAATTAATTACTTAGTTACTTAGTTACTTTTTAAAAACACGATTTACAACCTGAATAGGTGATAAAGCAATAAATCTTTCAGCCCAATTCTACTTTTTCTGCATAATCCATCATACAAAATGTAATCAAATGAGAAAGTCTCTTTTTTTTAAACTTGTTTTATTAGTTTTAATCTCTTAACTTTATGTATCAAGCAAACATTAAATTATATGCGACATTCTCTGACTTGAAGAAATTAGTTTAACATTTAAACCTATTTTCTGCACATTCCAGCACATAAAATATATTTTTTTGTGTGTGTTTACACTCACTCTTTCAAATAGATGCAAGTAAAACACAGCAGAAAATAAATAAAATCAAAGACTAGCGGTCCTTTTGCTCTATTTTCACCTGTAAGGCAGGAGTGGGGTAGGCGGAGGTGTGCTCTGGTGCAGGTGTGCCGCAGTGGTCAGTGGAAGAATCCGCGAGTTTCTCTGTGAATTTCCCATTACGTCGTTGTGCACTCAGTGCTTGTTTAGGGTTTTTTTTCACTGTAAAAAGTTTTCTTCCCACGCACAACGGACACTAATGTTTTTGTCACTTTTTATGGAATCAAACTCAAAGTAAGGTCAGTACTTCCACGCTTTAAACACTGCACGCTCATACTCTCTCCCGCACTCGATATATTATCCATTGTTGATCTGCACACAGCTGTTGTCACGAATGTCGCACTCGCTTACGTCACTGTCATGAGACATTCTCGCAAAAAAATCACGGTTTTAGTAACGGAGTGTTCCTACAGGAAAGTAACGGTAATCTAATTACCGTTTTTGCAATAGTAATCCCTTACTTTACTCGTTACTTGAAAAAGGTAATCAGATTACAGTAACACGTTACTGCCCATCTCTGTTTATAATAATGATCAACATAGCAGAACAAGGGAATCAGAATATAACCCATAAACCAAAACATAAGAACTCAAAATGCTGGGTCAAAATGACCCAGAACTGTGGCCGTATTTATGATAAAGTAAGAAGAATTAATGGGATTACATGAAATCTTATTAGAAGTATTTGTTACTGAAATTGTGATATACAAGTTCTTATTTCTGTACACAAATTTAAAAGATACAGGTGCATTAAATGTGCATTTAAACTACAAAAAGAAGAGAAAAGAAGCTCAGATTTGTATTTTTTTTCACTAGTGATAAGTGCATTACCAAAAGAAGTCAGCATACCTCATCCGTTATTTGGAGTACAAGAGTGCTGCAGCTTATTGATGTGCTTTTTAAAACTCTGTCTAGAGACTGCTGTGTACTGAAGTGCAGCTCATCCCGGCTATGTGGAGTATAATGTAGGTCAGATGTGTGAGCTGCAGTGCCAGTTCACAGCGATGACCCAGTAACGAGCCCTCTGTCCTGCTTGCTGTCAGCCCACCTTACCTGGCACAGAAGGTTAGGCTAGTCCGTCTGTGTCATGCAGGAACATCCAGCTGTCTGATCATCTGCTGGATCAGCAGATGAAGGCATCCAGGATGTCATCGTGTTGACAGCTGGTTTACCAGTATAAGGTCCAAAAGGAGGGGGAGAACAGCAGCCGTTGATGATTTTCATTAAATTAAATAATTATTCATTAAAGACTTTTTTAAGGGTTAAGGCTGTGTCTGTGGTGATATTTTACCCAACATAAGCAAGTCGGTGGAGCTTTTAAGAGAGGGTGAAATCCAGGGCCGATATGCGCAGCTGTGAAACCTAATGTCTCGAAAAAGGTCATCCTCTGAACATTGCAGTAAAAAGCGTAGATGTGGGGGTCTGTGTGTCCTTTTTGTCACACCTGTTTTTTCTCCTGTGATAAATTGAATTAGCAGGTGGTACATTAAGCATCTTATGTTTAGTTTATGATGATAACACTCCCCCCCAAACCTTTTACACCTCAGTTCCTCAGTCCCACTTTTTCTGGCGGATGTTTAGTCTCTTCCCTTTGCTCCACCTTACTCCTGTACCTGCCTGCAAGGCTCCACGGTGGCTCTGTGTGTCTGTCGACTTAACGCTGAAGCAAGGCTCTAATCTGCCATTAAAACGGGGGTGGTGGGGCGGGGGGGGGGGGGGGGGGGGCTTACTGGTGTTTCTCTTACAAATCCACTTCCAGAAAACCCTGGCAGAAATGCTGCACCACATCCCAATGGATTAGCAGCGGGGCTACTGCGAGAGACAGAGGAGAGGGGACAGGATATAAGAGAGAGGGAGAGAGAGGAAGGAAGACAGAAGAGGTGTGGAAAGAAGAAGAAGAAGGAAAGAGAGGAGAGGAAATGGGTTGAGAGGAGGAACTTAGAGGACAGGAAAACGAGGGGATGGGAGAATAAAGGAGGAACAAAGGTCAAAATAAAATGATGTGATGGAGGAAAGGTGAAAATAAAAAGACAAGTGGACAGGTAGACAGCTGCAAGGACAGCCGAAAGACAGACGGAGGACCAGAAGAACCTGAGTGAGAAAATGAAAGTGTGGGGTTTTTTTGTTTTTTGTCCAAACGCATCATTTGTGTGCGTGCTTACGTGGGAATGCTCAAGAGGGAGAAGTGAAAAGGAAAATGACACAGAAGGGGAAGGGTGTAAGAGCACAACAAGGAGGACAAAAGGTAGAACAGGGAGTGAGAGAGATGGTGGTGCTGCGTGGGTGTGCTGGTTGTACAATGACAGTTTTGAGCTGTAACGTTTAATATCTGCTATCCACACAGCGTTTACTTAATGTTGTGGGCAAATATCAGTTACCGACAGGTCCCTGCTCTGCGTCTTAACCCCTCTCAACCTGTTCAAATATAAAACACATTTACTCTTGCGTTACTCCTCCGCTCTACCTTTTTTCTTCACCCTGCTTTTGGTTTAGCGACAATCAGGCTGCCCGGCCCTCCCGGTGTCACAGCCTAGGCATGGGTGACACCTTTCTGAAGGCTGTCCATCTGTGGTGGGAACACCGGAGAGCCAGAGCAGGGGGCTGAAATGAAGCGCTCCTGACAGGCAGATGGCTCAGCTCCTCTGTGCCAGGACTGTGCCCAGTTTCCTCCAACCTCACCCCACCCCACTCCCATAAGTCACCCTCTCTTGACTCAGCCCATCTGTGGATTGGAGTTGAGGGGGCAGGAAGGTGTCCTTCCCTTGACTGACCACCCAATATGCACGATGCTCATTTTGTTCTGGTTCTTTTTAATATGTTAGAGGTCGGTCGCAGCCTAAATCACACGCAAAACCACCCACGCACATCCAAGTAGCTGCCCTTCTAAAGGTAAGCGAAAGGTCTTTCTTTCTTTTTTTTTCTTTTTCTTTTCTGCCCAACACTCTTGGCTTTCCGTGGGCAGTTGCCATGGCTACGGCAAAGTAAGCGACCACCTGTGGGCTCGCTTCTGATGTAAAACGACGGGAAAAAAAGGCAAAAAGAGACAAATCACCAGACTGCAGACTGATTGACCGAGAGTACCCTGGAATGAATCCAACATTTCGTCTTCTCTGATGTTTCAGTACATTCAAGCAGGCAGGTTAAAAAAAAACCAAAAAACCCCCCAAAACATCTTGATTCAGCAGACAGCAGAGTCCGCTGATCAATCAGATAGGAGCTCAGACACAGTGGGCACGGCCAGCAGATTTTTCAGCCCGGGTCAAAGCAGCCCAAACCCCCCAGAGCAACTCACTCCACAGATTCTTCTCCTGCTGGACATCAATCTTCAGAGCTGCTGTCTTGGCAAAGAGCAGATTTGATTTCTCCACTGAACAGTACTCAACCCTTGACCTCCCTCCCCCCAAAGGCATGGTACTTCCAAGTAGTTGCTATGGTTACTGTAAATCGGGTGGTGGTAACGGTTGCAGCCCTGCAGGATGCAGAGCCACTGTGAACATTACAGGAATGGATATAAATTTGTACAAACCCCTTGCGAAGTGTAATTGAATGTAGTCGGTGAACCCACCCCCTGCCAATAAATTACCTGTTTATTTCTGGCCTTGAACAAGGTGACTGCCTGCAATATGTGCCAGTGTTCTGTGCAGCACGATGCTCCCAGCCTGGTCAGGGGTTGGATCCTGTTTAAAAACTCAGTCATGTCTGAGTGCTCTGCAGTCCCGTGCAGACGCAGCGTGTTTTTCTGTGCACGCGTGTCCACGGGAGCGTGTGCTCTGTGTGTACGTACATGTGTCCAGGCGTGCGAGTATGTGTTGACTTGGTGCCAGTGGGTTCCTCGTGCCAGCACCGCAGTCTGGTGAGGCAGAGCGGCATGTCGGCTGCACAGCTGCGCGCGGCCAGCTCCCATTGGCTGAGGTTAACGAGGTAGAGAGCACATCTGCATCGGAGCAGGCCACGGATGGGTGAGAATGCAGCGAAGGCTGTTTTAGTCTCTCGCTCTAACTAGACTGTGTGTCTGTGGTAGACTGTGTGTTTTTCTCATGTGCGTGAGAACGTGCATGACTGTGGATTTATTTTTATACCAGGAAGGGTGGAAATGTGTGAATGGAGTGAAAATATAGTTTATTCCAGTACAGGATTCAAAACATTCACTGCATGTACAAGCAGATATTCTGTAACAGCGTAAAGACCTTATAGCAGGAATAGATCAAAAGTTTCCATCATATAAAAACTTGAATTAGTTTGGCTGATACACGTTGAATGTGTGTACACTTTCCTTACAGGATGGGAACTTGCAGCGAGTTGGATCACTGCACCATTTAAAGACGTTTACGATCATTTTCTGTGATCTGTGGCGCTGCATCGTCTGGTTAGGTTATACACCAATAATGCATAACATTATGGTGGGTGTTCATGGATCGGACTTGATTGTCAAGCACATCTTGTTGCTGTGCTCCTCAAACCATTCCTGAACCACTTTTGCTTTGTGGCAGGGAGCGTTATCCTGCTGAAAGAGGCCAGCAACAATGCTTAAGCACATGGTACGTGTCAAAGTAACATCCACCAAATTGTAAAAGAAAAGGAGCTTCATCAGATCAGGCCACCTTTGCGTATTGCTCATCGGTCCAGATCTCATCCCGAAATTCTCATTGTTTATGCTTTGGTAGTGCACAGGGGTCAGCATAAGGACCCTGACTAGTTTGCAGCCATGCAGCCCTATTAGCAGCAAACTGTGATGCTCTGTGCATTCTGACATCCTATCAGATCCAACCACACAGGCCAGCCTTCCCTCCCCATGTGCATTAGAGGGCCTGGGTGCCATTGACTCTGTCCTTGGTTCACCACTGTTCCTTCCTTGGCCCATTTTTCATAGATACTGACTGCTGCAGATGGGGAACACCCCACAACTGCTGCAATTTTGGACATGCTCTGACCCAGTTGTCTAGCCATCACAGCGTGGCTCTTGTTAAACGTGCTCAAATCTTTATGCCCATTTTTCCTGCTTGAAAAAAGTCAACTTTGAAGACAAATGTTCACTTGCTCTCTAATGTTTCCCACCGACTAACAGGGGCAACAATGAAGAGATAACCAGTGTTACTCACTCATAATGTTATGCCTGATCAGTATATATCAGCAGTTTTTAAAAAGTCACTTGCAATATGAGTTGCAATCAAAAAGTTCAGGGGCTTACTAGTAAAAATCAAAAACCTTACCTTATTTAAATTTCCTTATACCTTCTCTTGTACCTCTTGTGTTTTTTTTTTGGCCTGGTTTTGCTTATATTTCTTCATGAAAGTCCTCTTCTGATCAGTAGTGCATATCCAATTTCACCCAGGAACTCAAAGTTCAGCAGAGAACAAGCAACCTCTGTCTCAATGTGACCCAGGTTTCACCTGCAGGATCGTCAGCATAGTTCAGCTGCTGTTAGGTGTTCTTCTGCAACCCAGCAGGTGTCATTAGATTTCAGTTTGAGACTGAAAGTGGCCCAGCCCTTTTTTACCTGGAGTGGCACATCAGGTCAGAAACATTGTTCTTTTCCAACATGATGGTTGTCCATCCATCCATCCATTCACTTCCGCTTATCCTTTTCAGGGTCGCGGGGGGCGCTGGAGCCTATCCCAGCTGTCATAGGGCGAGAGGCGGGGTACACCCTGGACAGGTCGCCAGTCTGTCGCAGGGCCAACACACAGGGACAGACAACCATTCACACTCACATTCACACCTAGTGGCAATTTGGATTATCCAATTAACCTATCCCCACAAGCTGCATGTCTTTGGACGGTGGGAGGAAGCCGGAGTACCCGGAGAGAACCCACGCAAACACGGGGAGAACATGCAAACTCCACACAGAAAGACCCCGGCCTGATGGTAGAATTGAACTCAGGACCTTCTTGCTATGCGGCAACAGTGCTAACCACCGTGCCACCGTGCTGCCTGGTTGTATACTGTGAATTTGTCACCCAAGGTCAGACTAAGTTCTAGTTTAATGCCCCCAAGGCATACAAGCGAGTACATTCATCAAAACAAGCTGAACTGTGGTATTATCATGTGTTGGTACACTATATAATTTTGAGGTCAAACCAACAAAATCATGAAAGGAGATCCAGCACACATCACAGAAGCACAACGATACAAATGAGGACTTTCACAGTCACTCCTGGAATTACATGTGCATCAGACAACTCAGCTTATCACAGCAAGAGGTGCAGTCATGCAAAGGGAATCATTTAAGTGAGCAATGACGAAGAACTCCTTGCATTGTTACATACATACAAGGTCTTAAATAATCAGGCCCCATCTTATCTTAATGACCTTGTAGCAGAGGTGGGACCAAGTCATTGTTTTGCAAGTCTCAAGTAAGTCTCAAGTCTTTATCCTCAAGTCTCAAGTCAAGTCTCAAGTAATGTCAGGCAAGTCCGAGTCGAGTCTCAAGTCTGAAACTTTGAATTTCAAGTCCTTTCGAGTCTTTAAAAAAAAACAAACGAAAAAATAATGTTGCAGTTATGCTAAATGTAAATATTAGACCATGTAATTTTAAAATCTGTGTTTTTCTCAACACATGACAAAATAGTGAACTTAGAATATATACACAAATTGTGAAATTGCACCTCTTTAAAATGCAGCTCAATTAAACCTAGCTCCAAGAATAATTTTCACCAACAGTTCTGAGATAAGCTGCATGTTATTCTTGGATGCGGTTGTAGGACCAGCTTTAAAATCGCATGACAAAAATATCATACACATTAAAAAAAACTGTATCACCAACGTAGCCTGGACAACATTTGCTAGTTAGATGAAGTCAGCTATCTCATCCTAGCATATTTATATGCATATTTATAATTACACGGTTCTTGGAGTGAGTGCATACACTCATGAAGTTTAGTAACTTCAGGTCACTGCAACAAGCCCAGGTACAGTTTACCGGCGGATGGGTACAGGACCTTGAAATGCACCGTGTAGAACGAAAGACCATCGTACGTATCATAAGTTTACCAGTCTCACAAATTGTCGTCATAAATACACATTCGTTAACCGTTTATTAATAGGACCTTTGAGCTCAACGGTAATTAATTAGTAGTGGAAATAATTTCGCAATATTGTGTCAGGACAATTCACTATTTATGCACAATAAATAAAGGAGCATAGCGCGACAATTTCTGTTCAGCGCCAGACTTGCTTGTAACCTATATCACCAATTATGTTAAGAAAAATGACGTATTAACTACTAAAAAACACTGACCTTCGTGTAAATGCTTGGAGCAGAGTAACCTGTGAGCTGGAGGGTTCTGGGATGTTATATTTGATCTTTGAATGGCTGCAATCCAGGCCACCCGTCGCGTCTTTGTTACTTCGGAAACATGGCTTGAACAATTTCTCTTCAACGACGTAATCCGATAACAACCGATCTCTTTACCCGTCGGCTTCCCGTGGCTGTCATGCGACCGGCTATTGCAGTTAATAATACAACGGCTTCTTGACATTTTTGTGTTTCTTTTTATCGCTGTATAACTGATTTTAATTGAAAGCCTGCGTGCGCTAGTACCGCTTGCCACGAGTTCCCAGAATCCTTTGCGGTTCTACCCGTGAATGACGTCACATTTTCAATCTCTATATAATATGCATGTTAAATTTTATATTTGGGGTAAAATATCAAGTCTTTTCAAGTAAACCGGTTCAAGTCCAATTCAAGTCCCAAGTCATTGGTGTAAAAGTCCAAGTCAAGTCACAAGTCTTAGAACATTATTTCAAGTCAAGTCTAAAGTCATAAAATTAATGACTCGAGTCTGACTCGAGTCCAAGTCATGTGACTCGAGTCCACACCTCTGCCTTGTAGTACCATATCACCCTATTAGAGCACTTCGCTCTCGCTCTGCAGGCCTACTTGTTGTTCCTAGAGTATTTAACAGTAGAATGGGAGGCAGAGCCTTCAGTTTTCAGGCCCCTCTTCTGTGGAACCAGCTTCCAGTTTGGATTCGGGAGACAGACACTATCTCTACTTTCAAGATTAGGCTTAAAACTTTCCTTTTTGCTAAAGCATATAGTTAGGGCTGGACCAGGTGATCCTGAATCCTCCCTTAGTTATGCTGCAATAGACGTAGGCTGCTGGGGGATTCCCATGATGCATTGAGTTTTTCCTTTCCAGTCACCTTTCTCACTCACTATGTATTAATAGACCTCTCTGCATTGAATCATGTCTTTTATCCTGTCTTCCTTCTCTCACCCCAACCGGTCGCAGCAGATGGCCCCGCCCCTCCCTGAGCCTGGTTCTGCCGGAGGTTTCTTCCTGTTAAAAGGGAGTTTTTCCTTCCCACTGTCGCCAAAGTGCTTGCTCATAGGGGGTCATATGATTGTTGGGTTTTTCTCTGTATCTATGAAGCGCCTTGAGGCGACTTTTGTTGTGATTTGGCGCTATATAAATAAAATTGAATTGAATTGAATTGTTACTGAACATTTTTGGGAAGCTTCAGCTTAAAGATGAAACTTTTGCAGAGCCATTGCCCCGTATCCCGCAACTATTGACCCAAAAAACAGTGGGTTGAATGACTGTACTCTGGCGTCCCCCTCCTCATCTGTGAACTGATCTGCATGAGAGTTCACGCTCGTTTCTGCATGTGCTGTCCTGTGTACTCACTACTACGTCCAAGCATGATTGTGAGTGCACTCGGTCATGAATAAATATGCTTTTGTGCTTAATGGTGCTGCAGCACACAGTAGTATCTATCTAGGACAGTAGCATGTCGTGATTGTTGTTTACACAGCCTATTTACATTAGAAAGCCCCGTAACAATAAGCAGTCTCACCATGTAGAGCCGATAGCCGGGGGTTTTCACGTTGAAGCCCATCGTCCTTATTGTCTGCCTCACCCGGGGAGTGTAGAATTAACAGATTAGCCAACTGGAGGGGTGGGGTGGGGGGCCTGGTGGAGGAGAAGAAAATGCCTGCATCTACTGTTTGATTTCGAAAAGGAAAAGCAGCCGTGATTGTTTGAGCGAGCATGTATGAATTCATATGTCTATTTGAGGATAATGACTGAAATCGTATGCGCACGGCACCTGATGAATGTAAGCAGGCCTTGATAATGTGCTAAGCCAAGTGTCTTCCAATCTGTCTTGACTATTTGGGATTTATTTTTCAGTCTGCGTGTGCGTTTGTGAACTGACACACTATGAAGTGACGTGCGTGCGTGTGTGTGAGATAGGAAATCAGACGGAGAGAGCAAGCATTGAGATGTGAAGAGAGAGGGCAAACATATTCCTCTTTACCTTGGATCCACTGGCTGAGTCACTGCAGATGGAGGGCATTTTTCATGCTGCATTGCTACACAGTTCCCTTTACTGCGTTATTTTTTATGACACTCCTCCCCAAGGATGCTGGAGTCTTAAGGAGGCCTCTGACTGTGATTAATATAACAGCCTTCGATGCTGCCTGACATTTGAGATCTTCTCCTACATCAATGCACATCTGTCTCATTCTTCACCAGGCGGGTGATGGCGGCAGCCTCGCGTCATGCTAGGGGAGGCATGGTGGTTAGCAGAATATTCAAACCTCCATCTGGCTCTTTTTGTCTTTCTTTCATTTTACCCCCACTGTCTTCTTCTTTTGCCTCTCTTCCTGTCATTCACTGCTTCCCTCAGATTCGGTTTATCTCACTTCCTTTAAACACACAGGTAGTGTCTCTCCCGCTCCTGCTGATTTTTCACGTGCCTCTGATGCTTCTGTTCCCAGTGGGTTCTAGGTATCACTCTTGGTTGGCCGGCTTAAATAAAACTCAGCCATCAATTATCAAACAACACTTGTTTATCCCGGGAAACTTGCTGGCGTAATTATACAGCAGGCGTTGGAATCCAAGGGGTATTTTACTGCAATGTATCACAGGAACACCCCCCACCCCCCCTGTAGAAGAAATCAAAACTGGGTCAGAGCTTCAAAATATCAAAAGAGGAGCCTTATTATCATTTCTGTGTATTGTTAAGCTTCGTATTCTGCCAGAGAAGAACTCTGTAAACAATAGGATAGCACATCTAGGATGGAAATTAGGATACAGTGGGAGGAGAGGGATACCAAGACTCCAGATGTCAGGGAAGAAGGCTCTGTCGTGGTGTGTGTGCTTGTGTCCAAAGCAGCCTATCGCTTTTAACACATATTCAACGTTTCAGTGGCTCCTGCATGGCGTTTAAAGCCTTCAAATCTCGGTCCCTGCACCATTTACCTCCAGAATCTTCAGGGAATATCTTGGACCTGTGTACGTGCAACAGATCTAAGAGGGTAACACATATCTCTTTGTGTATATGTGTATCATGTAAAGTACACGTGGGTGGTTAAATATATATGTCAGTTAGACACAAGCAATGTGCAGCAGCTGCACCCATCTGACTGCTTGTGCTGAGGAGTGTGATGATGCAAAGATGTGTATAGTGCCTGTGAGTGCAGTGAAAGGGAGGTCTGAAGGCATTTGGATTGTCTTGTTGGAAAATCAAATGTTCCCCCGTTTCTCTCTTCCTTCACCTCTACTTTCTGCAGTTTTCTTAAAAGGCAGGAAAATTGACCAATCCCAGGGACTCGCTTATCTGGTATCGAGTCTTTGTAAGTTTGATGTTTAGTCAAAAACAATGTATATAAAATATGGACTACAGTGACTAACTTATTTATTAGACAGTAAAAAAACATGGATGTAGCTTCCAGGTTCCATAAATGAAGCCAATCCACAAGTTACTTACAGCTGCATTCTATTTGAAGGCCAGGAGGTGGCAACACCTGTGGTTGCAAAAAGACCTCTGGTCCTAAAGAGTCTATGGAAAAACAGCTTTCTGTCTTGACCTGTGTACACACTTTCCTTTTGAGTTTATAGGCCCAGTCACTCACTTTAGGACATACTGAACAAAAATTAAGTCTATTTTGAAAATTTCGGTCATGCTGCGTTTCAGAATGTATAATTGTCCTTGGTATGAAACCACAAGCTCACTGGCTAGTAATCACAAGTCAGTAGCCAATGAGTGTGTGGTTTCACAATCAGACTATATCTTTTTTGCAATCAAGATGGCAGAAATGCCCATCTCAAGGCTTCAAAACAGAACTTCAGAAACCAGTGGGTGATGTCGCCATAGCTACATCCATCTTTTACACTGTCTGTGATGCTGAGTCATTGGCTACACTAACAGGCTTGACTGGCAGAGTGCATCCCTAGACTGTATGGAGGAAAGGGAGAGACACAGATACCTGTAAACTGCTGATAAACTACACATGAGTATTAAATTACTACAATATGGAGATCACACTTCTCAGCACAGATGCTAACAGACCAATTATACAGGAAGACATGAGTGAGGTATAATTATTAATAATGCTCTAAAAAGTACCAAAACCACAAACAAGATTGAAGCTGTCAATCAATGCATCCATGCTGCTAATAGTGCATAAACTATGGCCTTACTAGAAGTCTACTGCACCACCAGGTTAGCACTGTTGCCCCACAGCAAGAAGGTTGGAATCCATTGGCCAGCTCGGACCTTCCTGTGTGGTGTTTGCATGTTTTCTCCAGAAACTCTGCCTTCCTCCCAAGAACCTGCATTTTAACCAGTGTTGGGGAGTAACAGAATACAAGTATCGGCATTACATATTTAACCTCCTAGGACCTGGCGTCCACATATGTGGACATCACAGTTTGGGTTGTCTAGACCAAAATACTACATTTTGCTCTACAAGGGCCTGATATCCACTTATGCGGACATTATATTGCCACTGTTCTATTGAAATTTTAAACAAATATCCTCATATGTGAATATCATTTTTCTCAGAAACAAAGATTAGGTCAAATAAAATCTGTTAGTTCTTTGTTTTTACATTCATCAGGTGCCAATCAGCCCAAATATCAAAGAGAAATTTAAAATGCATACCATGGAAGAGTTCAGGTCTTAAGGTTAAAATACAAAATATGAGTAACTGTTACTGTTACAGTTACTGTTTAAAACAGTGATAATTAGAATACAGTTACTTTCTTGGAATTATTGGATTATACTGCGGTCTTTCCGTTTCATATGTTAGGCTATCCCCTCTCTAATTTTGGTAATTCCACGCATTGCCAGAAACCCAAACAAAACACAAAATAAGAGGCTTTAATGTAAGCGTCCTGTTAATGTTGGTGGCGTCAGTTACACAATGAACCCGGAAACGGCACAAAAGTTTCAGCAGTGCACGGGCAGGAATGCATTCCTTGGAAATTCCGACACCACTTCACATTGAAAGAAAGGGATGGGCAAAATCTGACCGTGCAATGCAAACTGTTTCCCAGCAACCAAGTTGCTCTCAGTGTCAAAAGACTCCACCTCCAACCTAAAGAAACATCTGGATCAGTAGTTTAAAACTACTGATCCAGATGTTTCTTTAGGTTAGTCAAGTCACAAGTCTTAGAACATTTTTTCAAGTCAAGTCTAAAGTCATAAAATTAATGACTCGAGTCTGACTCGAGTCCAAGTCATGTGACTCGAGTCCACACCTCTGGTACATTCATGTAGTTGTAAAAAGCATGACAATATAGTAAGTGATCCAAAGTATTTAGAATACGTTACAAATTAAATTTTGGGGCATGTATTCTGTAATCTGTATTGGAATACATTTTAAAAGGTTACTTTTAAAATGTCGACACTAGCTTAGTCTTCATTTTTCAGCCAAAATTTCATGTCATGAACCAAATCACATTTAAGACAAAAAAGGAACATCATACAGGGAATTGTATTGTGAGGTTAACTATTCAGATTTAATTCTGTTTGAACACCTATATCAGTATTGCAGTGAGAGTGTGGATGCAGATAAGTGGAAATGCCTGCCAAAAAAGGTCAATCAAAGAAAACAAAAGCCAAACTACACACCAATCAAACACCTGCCTGCTGGGGAGGATGGAGTGAGTCATATTTTGTTAGCAATATTTCATCTTTTAAGTATCATTGTGATCACTGTGGAATCCATGTCCCGAACAAGGATTGTCTGAATCAAAAAAAAAGGTCAAATCTCCAAACTACAGACACTTTTTTCCCTTCCCACTGGCTTCAAAGACCAAAGGTCTCATCAAGGTGGACATTTTTGCTGTGAAGTAATGGCACGCGCAGCAGGCAGTGTGGGAGGTTTATTTCCAAAAGGGGAAAGGCACAAGTTTATCTGCGGTTCCCTTTCGTCCTGTATTTGCTGTCTGCAGTTAGTCCTTCTCTGATGCATTGCTTTAAAAGGCATCAGGGAAACCCGTCTCTCTCTCTCTCTCTCTCTCTCTCTGTGGATTCAATTGACACTAGTTTGTGTGTCTTGGGATTTTCGGCATGTGCAATACACACACACCCACACACACACGACCTAAAAAAGCGTATCCGCGCACACTCTGAGCCACACGAGGTGAAACACACATACACAAACACACCCCCTCTATGCAGCACAGTAAACACAGTGATTTTGGCTCCATTTTCTCCAGGGTGGTGACAAGTCCCCCCCTCTCACATGGTTGAAATGAAATCCAATTATATCCGTAATGCCTCTTCAACTGTTCTTCTGCTTTGAAGGAGTCAGCTTCCTTGAGTCACCACTGCTGGACCCGAATGTGCTCGGCAAACCAGTGATGCGCAGTGGTGCAAATGTGCAGTGGAGACAGATGTATTGCGTGTGTGTGTGTGTGTGTGTGGGTGTGAAACAGCGGCAGAATTCTTCTGTCTAAGTCAACTAAGTGACTTAACTCCCCGTCAAACTTTGTTACTCTGGTAAGTCTGTCGCGTTGTTAGTGGGAATGGCTGTCTATTTGCATATTTTAATTAAATAGCAGGAATTTAGAATTCATCACTTTCTAAATTTATGGGCTAATTATATGGTTTTTGTCCTTGACATGTCAGCGTCACCCACCCGTGAATAAATTCATCACGGCCAAAGTTACGCTGACACCTGCAAACTTTGCTTCCTTCACTTACCCCTCAATTAGCCTCTTTTATGCTCTCTTCTGACACAATAAATCACATACTGTCACATTGCCTCTGTCATAGCGCCCCTGTGACAGCCCGATCGCGGAGATGAGTGGGCGGAAAATGCACGTACGGTGTGTGCGCACGTGCCCCTGCACGTGCACGTAAAGCGACTTCTGCACACCCAGTGCACTCGCTAAAACAAAAGTAAATAAATTAAATCAAATACAGGCCCTCTTTGATAAACTGGACATGGACGAGGTCTCGCGTGTTCCCATGCCCCCCTCCCCGAAGGAGATGCTGTGTGTTTGGGGTTGCCGATTGAGCAAAGAGCGCGTCGTGTTACCTTTTCACGAATAGCGCTTAAAATGACATGAAAGGGAGATCACCCTTTTTGTCAGTTTAGTTCAGTTTGAAGAGAAAAGTGATCAAACTTGTGCAGATGAGGCTATTAAACGTGCACAGCTTAGTTTGTATGTAAACACGTGACATCTGCAGTGTCTGCGCTTCATTTACACATCATTTGCACACGGCAAACAACCAAATTGGTGCTTGGTGTGCACGTCTCCCCGCGCTGTATAATGTCGTGAAACAACAAGAACTCGGCGGGGGATGCAGAAGCAAGAAAAAGGAATGCAAATGGCCCAGAGTGGAGCCAAATTTCTGCTACAGTCAAGATGTTCACCGCAAATAACTGACATAAGATGTGTCTGCACGCTAGCCTGTATCCGAGCAGTGTACAGAGGCAATGTATCCACATTGCGCTTTTAATTAAGAATGCGAGTTTGGCAGATGGGTGTGAATCCAAGTTCCTTTTCCAACCCAAAATGCAAACTGGCACTTGTCATTGTCCATCTGCTTTATTTCCTGTTCTTGGGATTTAATATCAGCGGCTAATAAACCCTCACACCTTGAGCTTGAGCTCCCACCATGTGTATCCTCCACGCTGAAGCTAGACTAACTGCTTCCATGCTGCCACTTGTTATTCTGCATACAGTATGCTCCAGTGTGGTTCAAGTGATGGCTGGATATAAATTCCAGCAGCATCACAAAAATCCTCAAATCCCCCCTACCACCCCACCCATCCACTTCATTGCTGATAGTTTAAAATTCAATATTCATGCACGGTGGGAAAAAAATAAAAAATCCAAGGTTAGTTAGAAAACACAGACGCCTTGTTACACTGACACTAATATAAAGCTGCGGTATGTAGAGCTTCTTTCGACCTAGATAGAAATCGAAGACGGGGTTTCATCTACACAAATTAGTGCGTGCATCTGGATTTGCATGGTCTGATTATTTCAAGATTTATCAGCAAGATTTTCTCCAGACCTCTTTGACCTTGAAAAGACAGCTGCTCTGACTGCACGAGATTAACAAGCCGGTGTTGTGGTGTTCTTGGTTGAGAAACAAAAATGGCTTATAGCAAGACAACAAGGGTAAAGGTGTGGCACGATACTGAAACAAAGTTAAAACCCCGCTGAGCATCGGCACTGCATCTGTTCAGTTGCATGAATCCTAATGCTGATTCACTACCTTTTTGTGGTTTTTCATTTCTTGACTGCTGCTTCAAGGTCACAACACTTAATCCTTTGAGACTGAAGGATCCAGTAATACTTAAGCAGTATTAACTGATTTTTTTCCCTGTTTGTTTTGAGCAATATAGGGCAGTGGAGCAAGCTGTTTTCAGCAATGACATAAAACGTGGATATGTCACAGATGTTAGCAAACAGCTGCCTTTTGAAAGCACACAAAATTTAATTTGGAGACATGCTGGCATGCAAATGTTTCCGCTCAAGCCAAAGAAGAAGTGCTTAAAGAGCGTTTCCTGCCTCCCATTTCCCGCTGTGGTCTCAGTATGATCGTGTTGAATAGGACCATACTCAGACCACACTGACTCCGTATGATCTCAGTCAATAAGTTATGATTTTTTTTTAAGTTTCTGGGTCTACATTGATGGACAGTTGTGGACTTTAACAAATAGTTGACTTGCATACATTTCCATACTATACTTCCCAACAGAAGCACTACTTCCAAAGACATGCTAACTACCACAAAACAGAAAAAACAAAACAAAACACTACTATAAAATGATATTGGAGGATGGATGAGTCCATTAACTGTTTAGGAAATACAGCCATTTTTATGCACACTTTCTCATGTCTTAATGCATTCAGTCTTGTATTTAATAACTCTATCGGGTTGAGATCCAGTGACTGACTTGGTCATTGAAGAATATCCCACGTGCCTCCTTTGAGAAACTCCTGGGTTGCTTTTTTCCATATGCTTTGGCTCATTATTCACTTTTGTGACATGCTGTCTGATCACTTTTGAATCTGAGCAGAGAGTGCAGCACTGTACACTTCACAATTCATCCCGCTACTTCTATCATCAATCACATCATTAGCAGCCATATATTCCCATGCCATATTACTGCCTCCACCATGTTTGACAGATGACGCGCTATACTTAAAATCACGAGTTGTTTCTCACCGTCTCCATGCTTTTGTCTTCCTATCATTTTGGTTATGCATAAATAAAAGTATGGTTTCATCTTTCCACAACTGTGTCAGCTCTTTGGATGTTTCTTTTAGATTTTGCTTTTCATTTCAAAAATGTACCAAATTCTTGATTTGACAGTCTGTGTATAAAAAAAGCTGTAATTTTTATAAACCCACTTCAATTAAAGTTCAAAGTCTCGCCTTCAATCCCACCATGGTTTTATGATTCAAAATCCACCATGAAAGCGTGCAGAGGCAAAACTAGAAAAAAAGGTGCCTTTGAGCAAAAAGCTATTGACCTAACTACAATAGCAGTGCAGTCCCAGCTCATATACACAATAAATGATAGTCACATTGAACAACTTGCTCATTTCCTTCAATAATAAATATGAGCACTACCACAGGTGTTCTGTCTCAGTCCCCTGAGAAGTGTGCCCCCTAGACCCACAGCCGATGGAGTACATCATGATTACCCGTGGTACCGGAAATGAAGTGGCCCGGGGTGAGAGCGATAAAAGGAGTGGAACTTCTCAGCAGTCGGAGTAGTCAGAGTCAGGGGTCACATGTCATTTATCGATGTCAGGCTTTGCCCCGCCGTGCCTCTCTGAATGCTAATCGCTCACGCTCTGCTGTGACAATACGATTAGACTTGATTAAAACAGTCTATTAGCATAGAACCCACAGGCTGGGCAAACATCCTTCTTTCCTGGAAATCATGCTCACTCTGAGTGTCGAAACTGCAACTGACTGGACGTGCACTTATTGTTCGTGTTTTTGGCAACCTTCATGCCCAGAATCAGAGGCAAATCAGCACTGTGTTGGTACAATAACCTTTTTCTTTGTCCTTGAAATACACATCGTGACCCCGAAGCTGCCGCTCTGACTCAAACAGGGAACTAATTATTGATCAGCTTTCATGCCGAGGTTTTGCAAGGTAGCCACCAGTTACCCATCTCCCCTTAGGGAGCTGACTAATCATTTGCCAGGGTGCGGCGATGAGAATTTTGACTTAACTAATCTCTGGATTGAATGGAGATTAACTGCCACGTGGGGTGACGGCTCTCCTCTTTGTCTTTTTTGTCTGGACGGGGATCTGTTCTCCTTATCTTATCACCCTGCCTCATTTCTCCGGGGCAGTTCCCTGCCGTTATCAATTTGGCTCCATCTACATGGAAATCAAAGCCTTTCCAGAAGTGGAATACGATTAGGGAGGGGGGAAAAGTCTAATCTTTCCCCTTTTGGTTCATGCCACCAAAAAACCTACGATGAACCGAACAAATGAACAACAACAAACACTTCCTGTTATTCTTAATTTAGGGACTGTGTGCGTATTTGCCTAAAGAGAGCCTGTGGAGAGGGGTTTATTAATGCTGACTGGTTGACAGTGGTTGGGAACAGGGAACTGGGGAATTGACAATGGCTGCAGTGGACCCTTTAATCATTTGTAACTCTCAGTTTCACTTCGGCTCTTTATATAACTTCACTCTTCTCTGTGGATGACTGAAGGGTCATCAATAAGACAAACAATAGTTGCCCACAGACCAGTTGTACCACATATTTTTGACATTGCCCCCATCTGATAACATGTGCTCGCTGCAGGTGGACATTCAACCCACAGCTGCCAATGTACTGAACCATAATTTCCCCTTTACAGTGGAGGTGGATGAATGGGTGAACAAGGTGGCACAAAAGTGACGAGTTCCTGCATAACTCACGAAGCATTTCAACTGCGAGGCTTCTTTTTGTCTCTGGGCCTTGGAAATGAGGATTAACTCTCGCCTCACAGGACACAGCTGCCTGATTCCACTCCTGACACTGACCTCCTTTGTTTCTTTTTAATGACCAAAGAGTAGAGGACTGTGTGTGTGTGTTTGTGTGCTTGTTTGTGTGTGTGTCCAGTAGCAGGGGTGTCCGATAAAGAGCGGGAGGTTTACAGAGGGGATTAAAACCCAAACAGCAGCTTCCCTCCCTGGTAAACAAAAGTACATGGGGATGTGCAGTGTGTGTGTGTGTGTGTGTGTGTGTGTGTGTGTGTGTGTGTGCGCCACCGCTCGTGACACCAGACAAAAAGAGGAAGACTGAGTCCATCTGTGAAAGCAGCAGGATTAAGCTGTGCTCAAGCCAGGAGCTACACGTCAATCAACCGCTAAGTGTTTGTGCGTGTTCTTGTGCCAATGTGCATATATGTGTGTGTGTGTGTGTGTGTGTGTGTGTGTCACATGCACAACTGTACACCCACATACATGTGCTCTTCTGATCCCACAGCGAGGACCCCAACTTTGCTGAATTCGTTCATAATCTGTGGGATGGAGCGAAGCCAGCGATACGTCCGTCACCCAACATAAAAAAAGAGAGAAACTTTATTTTTTGTGAAATGTGTGAAGTTGGCACCCGAGCATGAATCGTATGTGGCTGACATCTCCTTCATACTGTAATGTGGGATGAAGACGATGCTTTAAAGTGCTTCAAAAACAAGTTTGACAACAAGAGGGCCGACAAAGTACCGAAATAATAATAATAAAAAACATAAATTCATTCTGCAGGAATGTTCTACATCATTAGTGTACAGTCAGTCCCCCCAACACAGGTCACCCCCTCTCAATGGTTGCTGGTGCTCTGTCTCTCTTTGAGAAGCTTGTTGTCTCCTTGTCAGGACCCCCGACTGTTTGCCCATAATGCACCAGCACTCCTGCATGGCACCCTGTGAGGGGTGGTGGTGGAGGGCAAGTCAGAAGCCTTCAATGCGCGGGCCACAAAGACCAAAGGTAGGCGTGTGCTTGGAGAGGTGGGGGGCTTGACCTGGATGTTCCTCAATAAAAGGACCTTGAAGGCAGGGGATCATTACGCCTGCATGAGCCGGTGCGTGAACCTGGCTTTCTCCCCTTGACAATCTTAAGGGGTAAATTAAAATCAATACAGCCTATGATGAGGCGACTGCAGTGAGACAGGGGTGAGGGAAGGTAGGAGGTGGGGGAAAGAGGGAGAGAGAGTGAGCTTGGACTTGATGGATGGCTGGTTAAAGGGGGATGATCAATTACCCTGATGGATTGCTTTTTGGGGATCTCTGAAATGAGACAGATCTCTGCTCTTTAAAGGCAAATTCAGAAGGAATGGAGGCTCCACTCCAGTTTGCATGAGAGCCCTGCAAGGCAGGAATATTATTCACTTACATCTTTGTTGTTGTGAGAAGTGGCAACTGGTCCCTCCTCCTCTCCAGAATCCTTTATTTTTCGAAAATGTTTAATCCCCTTCGTCCCCTCCCCCCTCCACACATTCTCCCTCCAACGGATCCCCTCTCTACATTATTCTCTGTGCATTTTAATTTTTTTTTCCTTCTTCTGTCACCGGGGGCCCAGTTTTTCCCCGCCTACTCTCCTCATTTAAGCTTGAAACTAGAATACTGGAGCCAAGAAATAGTTAATCTCTCCGGCTGCTGCTATGATTGGCCGCTGTATTCAGCGCTTCAGCCTCCTTGAATGAGAAATAGGGGTAACCAAGCAACTTCAGTGCTGGGGAGAAGAAGATAAAAAAAGCAAAAAGATGATAGGGCTTTACGGGATTTTCACAATGATGGAAGAATTTTGAAGCTGTTAACAGAAGAAAGAAAAAAAGAGGAAGAGGCAATGTGATTTCACCTTGAGTGTCCGGCAAATGGAATTAACAAATGGATTTTCTTAAACGCGCTTCCTCCCTCTCTCTCCCTCTCTCGCTCGTTGAGGGGGGGGAATAGAGCGCTCAAATGAAGGAGACACAGATGTGGATTAAAACGCACAAATGGGACACTTCAGAAAAGCATCCACTGAGAAAAGGTGAGTAACATCTCAGCTTTTCTTTCTTTTTTTGAGGGGTGTGGGATGAAGAGGTGCTTCAGCATTAAACTGTGAAACTACAGAGCTGTTTAAGGATGCAAGGCAGCTCAGCGACATGTCAAGATTTATGGATGGGATGCGTTGAACGAAAATGGGTTGCGAACCAGTCCGCTGTGGATGACCGGGATACAAACACACACAGAGTGAAAAAAAAATAAAGAAAGAAAAAGGGAAAGAGAAACAAATGTGATCATGAAGCTGTGAACCTGATCGTCGGTGCTGCTTTGATGGATTTGAACGTGGAGTCCTCTGAAGCGCAAACGCCGGTCGCCTGTCAAATAACCCGCTGTCCCACGTCAAATTGCGCATAAATTACAAAGTGACGTTTGGGTTTTGATTGTTTTTAAACGATTTCAGCGGGTTAGCTGCTCATAGGGGCTTTTGGCTGTAGGATTTCGTGTAAAGGAACAAGTGTGAGAACAGGCGAAATCTTTTTTTCTCTGCCCACCACGTCTGTTGCTCTCGCCCCCCCTCCACAATATTCAAATGAAGAGATGTTCTGCTGCAACAGCAGTAAGTCATCCTCAAACGAGTGCGTGTTAGCCCGCTCCGATGCTGAGCGAATGGATGAATGATGACGCATATGTTGATAAATGTATTGATTTCAGTGCGGAAGCGGTCAGGGAATGCTCCGCGGGCTGCAGTAGTAGGGGCTGAGTACCTGTGGATGAACGGTTGGATGGGAGCGCACAGCGCACAACGGCGCCGGTCTGTCCGGCAGCGGTGAGCAAAAATGTGCCAGAAACCAGTGCGTGGGCCTTCAGTGTGAGTCCTCCGGTCAGCAGCGACGTTCGTGGGTCAGTGTGGAGGTGGAAGCATTCCAGTTAGTCTTGGAAGACGTGGATGAGGTGGGTGGGTGGGGGGTAGCGTGAGACACGACTTCCATTTGCGTCATTTAAACATTTTTATTTTATTTTTTATGTTGATTTTTAATATATGTCTGGATTTGTAGGACTTACTTGCGTTGTATAAGAATGGCTAAACTTTGGTTATTTTATTTTTTAAAAGTCTGTTATCATTCTTGGTTCTATATTTAAAGATAACCCTAAACAGCAAGGTCCATCCCTAGTCCAGAGGCATTTCTTAATTAATTAAAAAGAGCCAAATATTGACAAAAATATAGTTTTTTCTGTTAAATCATTCAATAGAACAGGCTACTGTCCTGGCTGTTTATTATTTTGTTTTTCCCAATCATAACCTCTCAAACCCAACCCCCCTCCCCCTTTGGGTAAAATTGAATTGGAGCCAGTGTTACCAGTTCAAATGCAAAGTTCATTACTGGACCATATGTCAGTCATGATGCTCTGTGTTTTCTACATGGGTGCTTGTATGAGAGCAGCCGTAAATTATGGGAAATGAGCACTGTAGTGGAAATGTAGTAACACAGCAGCCATCAGCTACAGATCAGGGTGCTGCTGAAACACTGTGGCTCACCTGCATCTTGTTCATGCCGTGGTTTGGTGGGATAAAAGCGAAGGTCTGGGGCTAGGATTCTCATGCTGGTGCCAAAGTTCACTGGCGATTTCTGCAAGTCGCCCAAACTATCCTTCGTAATCTCCTTAGTGAGGATGCTCTGCAACAGAGCCTAAGCTGTGCTCAGTAGGTCGATCGTGGGATGGATGTGTTACCACTCTCACACACACATGCTATAATTTCCGGTTGTCACCCCCAGACATTTCTTTGCAGCCCAGTGTGAATTGTGGTGCTTAAGATAGAGCTCAACAAAACACTAGAGAGCATTAACTTCTCCAGTAAGGCCTTCTTTGTTGAGACTCCCAGTGGAATCAAGGCGCTTCATTTAGCTCCTGAAAGCGAAAGCAGCCGGTGCATATGGTGGATATAGCTTATCTAATTAAGACCATAATGAATTTTCCCCTTTTGCATTTGGAGGAAAGGTGGTTTGGGTATTTCTTCTCTGTGTTAACTCTTCACGATTGCATTGCAACAGTGTTGGAGCATTTTCAGCCTGTTGTTGTTTTGCACTTCTTAAATCTTTGGGCTTTTTCACCCCTTTGCCGTACCGTGCACACTCTGCTTCTCTTCTTTTGTTTCTGCTGGAAGCCTGGTGGATTATCGCATTTGTAGTTTCTCTTCATCTCGCAGCGGCATTCCCTCAACATGAACTACCAAGTGCTCTGAGGTAATACGTCTAACAAACAGGGCCTCGTACTGACACTAATGCAGTTTCAGACTCAGACACATGACTCCCGGAGTGGCCTGAATCTTTTATAAAAAAAGTAGCTTTAATGAGCAAGATTGTGCCTGAGTTCTGATTTTTGCTGGCGGCCTTATCACATTTAGTCTGTTCATTAATAAAGATGTGGCCCCTGGCAGAGGCAGGTCAGAGGTGACCTCGCTTGCAGGAGTTGAACAAAAGGGGGGAGATTGCTCCGATAACGGTGTATTGTAAAAAGCTGAATGATGCACACGTCCCCCCCCCCCCCCCCCCCCCAACCCGCCACCCTCCTGGGAGTGTAATCACCATGACAGGTGCAGGGAGAGTTGGGGCAACTTAATGTGTCAGAAGCAAGAACTCAGACTACTTGGTGTGAAATCAAAGAGCAAAAAAAAAAAAAACGGCCTTCCATTTTACAGAGTGCCATGTGCTGCACTAGGTTTTGGGATGAGTAACTTTGTTGAGTTTACATCAGCAAACTGGCACCATCTTGAAGTAATCCAACACAACCCCCCATTAAATTGTTTTGTTTTCTGCTATTTTGATGAACAAACAAAGTGTTAAATACTAAACTTTAAAGGTATTGGAAGGAATAGCAAGTATAAGTTGGTTGTCACATTACACCGTGGAATCTGTCAGTATCACACATTTGACCTGACAATATGTCCATTTTTGCTGTGGTCAGTTTGTGGAAAGCACACAAACTTTGAGGGGAGGACACATTTTGTGATTTTCTTGGGTCAGAGTTTTCATGTTGTTGTTTCTGTATTAAAAAATCATACAATATTAGGCATTTAAACTGGACTTTTATTAAAAAGTTGAAGGTAATAGCTTTGATTTGAATCAGTTCTTCACTACCCAACCAAAGCCATTTGGTAGCTAGGTCTCACTGTTACCCTGTGGTTGATTCTTTGTTGACAGAATGGTTTTTGTTGAGCCATAAACCAGAGGAAGTATGGCTTTGTTGTGTTGTCTGCTAAAACTGATCACACAAAGACTTTATCCCTGAAAAACAGAGGTGTATGTTTGTCATGACTGACTTGTGTGATGCTGAGGGATGTATAGGCTTGCTAAATCACAACAAGCAACCTTATGGAGATCCCAGAAACTTTCCTTACCTGGTTGATCGAGCATGCATAAGGACTTAAATGGAGAGCAGTCAGTTTGATATTGATGCAGTTCATTTTTCTTCTCACTTTTACACCACCTTGCTCACTATTCCTCTGGTTACCTGTTGGAAAATCTTGCAAAAGAAATCTGTTTGTCTTTTAAAATATATACAGAACTTCTGGCCTTTTTTAAAATTATATCAGTGATACATCAGTGGAATTGGTTCTCTGTTGTTTTTGTGGCTTTTATAAAAGTGACATTATTAAAGCACTGAGAATACCTTAATTTCACTGCTCATAATACACAATAATTATCACTTGTTTAAATTCACATTTTAATTACAAGGTGTAATAGATGGTGTTCATTTCTAAATTTACATTTAGAAACACCATTGATAACTATGGAGACAACCAACCCCAGTTGGTGTTCACAACGTGTCATTGATGGTTAATTACTTTGTGATACAATTGACTGCAAAAATGAAAAGGATACCCATGTTTAGCTAGCACCATAAGCTCTGATTTAACAAAGGAATAGTTATTGAAAGCTATTCAATGATCAGCAATTCATGCAAGAGCAAAAAGTGTAACAACAAACCCTGGTCTACCCTACTAGCTGTTTGGCTAATGAGGAACTTGGATAGCACCACAAAGTAGTGCCTTCCTTTTTTGTTTTATAGTTGCAGAGTTGAGAGTTGCATATGGTCACTAATATACATTCATTCCATCCATCATTGTGACTAACAAAGAGCAAAGCACAAGTACTGAAGTCTTCATTCCCGCGCCGGATAAACTTCTGTGCTAACAAGCTAGTGTGCAGCCAGTGGAGCCAAGCTAAAGCTAGCTGTTGCTGTTTGGTTTGAGTCTTTATGCTAAGCTGAGCTCACAGGCTGCTGGCTCCAGCATCTCATGCAGTTTAAGGTCATGTTGCCCTTATTGATTTTTTCATCTAACTCTCAGCATGAAAGCTGTTTTTAACGTCCTCTAGGACAGCCGTCCTGCTAAGAACCAAAATATCAGGCTTGGACAGACTTCACATCAGCAATATCATGGTAACAGGACTCGCTTATTGAACAATCTCTCAGTAGCATCAGCAAGCAGTCATACAGAATATAAAATGCGAAACTGGAAAATGTTCAAATGAAAATACTCTTTTTGGACCTGTTTCAGTATAAAAATTGGAAATAGTCCACACTTTACATCTTCCACAGGACAGAGGCTGTACTGCCTTGCAAGTTTCTGTCTCTCGCTTCATAAAGAGTATCTGAATGGAAAAGCTAATTCTGTTTATGCCTTATTAATACATATGTTAAATTGTTTCCAATTTAGCTATTATATCCAAAATTAAAGAAAGGCTGAAGATATTAAGCAAATAAATCCACTCACATTTACAAACAATCAAACTTATAAACTTCTCCATCCAAAACTATCTCATTGTGATTTAGACAATTGTAGATAAATATGTACATTCTGCAAAAACAGCAATCGAGTACTGCTTTCCTAACCTCTTGTCACTTATCACACTGATCCTTTTGAGCTGATAATGAGGCAGTGACCCTAACAGTATAAACAGTTTCACTGGACTCAGATGGGGAAGTGAATTACCAGTCAGTCATACAGTTATTTCCATTGTGCAGAGGCGGGTGGCTAGTAATCCCTGTGCCTTGGCCTGTAACATCTGGTGAGTGAGTGAAGTGTTCAGTGTGAAGCCATCACTGCCCGCTTCACTTCCAGAGGACTGGGCAACTTCAATGCATCAATGACACCAGCCATCACAAGGGACATGTAGCATGCCAAACCAATGATTCATTAGGACTCAATTAGCTGGGAGGCATGGGGCGCCCTGCCATATGCCTCGAGGTTCAACAGCAATCTGTACCCACTCTCCGTTACTATAATCTCAACTGTATTTTGGCACTGTAAAGTCTGTACATGTGTGCTGTATCAGTGGTGTACAGTAGCAGCACAAGGGCTGCAGTCTGCTCTTTTCCGCAGAGGCATCGTCTTTGTGCTATTAAAACAAGTCAGTAGCAGAGTTTTAGCAGCTCTGTTTCCAGCCGCCCAGCTTTTGAGCTGGAAATGAGTCACAATGACCTTCAGCTCAACTCATGTTGCGCCAGTTGGCACCGTATGAAATACTCATCCATCTACTGAAGTATGAGACTGTGGAGCTCCAGATACTGTAAATCTTAGGAGGTAAGAAAGGCCCTCGCTCAGTATCGACTTCTCTTCCCTTGCCAAGAGGCGGCATGCGCTGCAGACAAGATCTATCCGCCCTCAAATCTAGTTTGTCTTCTTATCTGTGCCAAGGTAAAGGACCCCCTCACCTCATTCCACATGCCCCCGCCACTTAATCAAAGTGTTCCATAAACAGAAATAAATGAAATCAGATAGGAGCAGGAGGCAACCCCTTCGGGGTAAA
Organism: Copadichromis virginalis; assembly: GCF_057382275.1. Classification (NCBI taxonomy): domain Eukaryota; kingdom Metazoa; phylum Chordata; class Actinopteri; order Cichliformes; family Cichlidae; genus Copadichromis; species Copadichromis virginalis. The sequence goes on from NC_140635.1 coordinate 27,824,355, forward strand.
AAAAAATCCATTAATCATCAACACTTTTGAGATTTGAAAAGCAAATGCTCATAATTTTCTCTATTTTACATTGATTTGTAGAAATTTTAGGTCAGAGGTCCTTGAAGGAACGGCTGAAGCAGGTGTAGGGCTTTCTTTAGCGTATATATTTAAAGTGAAACCTCCCATGCACATAAGGAAATTAATGTCGGTCACACGCCTCCCTCCCTCCATATCTCCAGCATTTTCCGGCATATGATGGGACGGCTTAGCTGCTCATCCAAATCACATTTGATTGGATAAATTTATATGTAGGGCAGTGAAAGCAGGATGAGTCAATGAAAACACTTAACAAGAAAGGGATTTTGGTAAGGCAGTGTTCTCCATACAAACAGGTTTGCATCTCACGTGAACATCTTTAGCGGAAACCGGCCATCGTTCAGGAGGTTTTGTTGGTTTGGCTTTTGAATTTTCACATTTTAATTTGTGGAGCCTTTTTTTTTGGAGCAAGAAATAGAAAATGAATGCAGGTTTTTGCGCATTAAAGGCCTAACGTTTCAATAATACCAGCAATGAGTGAGGAGACAGGCAAAGTAAGTCAAGTCGGAGCCACTCTGCCCCAGTTGTAAGCACGTGCAGCCACCCAACTGCACTCCTCCAGCGTTTTCACCGCATTACCCAGAAACGCTGCGTTCGCGTGACCCAATTTATCAGTCTCTCCTCCCCATTCATCTGCTCTCACAGATGCACTACAGGAGGCTCCATAAGAGCATCCATCACCTCAGAGTAGTGAGATCCTTCAGTTTCATCCCGCTGGCCCGTTCTACAACCCTGTTCCCAACAGGCAGGACAGCGGGTCCATATGTGGCTGGCGATTATAACAGAGTGCCAGGCTGGCAGCAGCAGCCTCGTGTTTCAGTCTGTAAAATATGTAATCAAATATAAGCTTAGCCATGTTTTTCTTCCACTGACAGTCAATTTAAATATTGTCTCTGCCACATCTCCTTACTGCTGTACTTCTTCAGCCCCCTGGAGATAATTGGGCTGTTTAGTTCAGCCCGGAGGAGATATCAGATTAAGTTTTCATGTGATTTCATCTCCCTCAGATTCATGTCTTTTTTTTTGTTGTTTTCCCCAGTGCTGCCATTTCAATCATTTACAATTTTGGAGTATCTGAGAAGCTAATTTTTTTTCAATTCACGAAAAGGAGAACTTTATGCCTCTTATGGGAGGCTGTAGTTTGTGTTTCCAATACTCGGGATGCCCTCATTGGTATAAAAAAGGGAATCCTCACACATCTAAAGAAGTTTCAGCAGCAAAGGCTACGCTACAGCATAACCTTCAGGATTCACCGGAAAGCTGGTGTATTAGACTGCATTAGTATCTTTTTGTAGCGGATAAACTGACTACTGAGTGTAGAATGTCTTTCATGTGGCCAAGCTGCTACACCGTAAAGATGTAGAAAAGCATAAATAGATGCTGTAAAACTGCTGTAGCTCTTGCTGAGATCAAGAGAAATCTTCAAAAACCCAAAGTTCTCATTCTACCCTTAAAAAACAAAAAAAAAGACAGAATTTATATTCATGCGATCGAAAGTGCGGGGAATGAGAGTACCACCTGAGTTATGCTTTTATTTTATCAGCGTACCGCGTCTTTCAATAACCAAGTCTGCTAAATTAAAAGATGCTGGTGCAGAACGTCTCGTAGCAGCGCCTGCAGGGAAGAGCCTCTGTATTTTTAATTTTTTTTGATGTGGAGTTGCACCGAGCAGCGAGCATCTGGCACAGCGGCGGCGGTCAGCATGACGCCTTCTGACGAGACCCTTTAGATCACTTCTCATCAGAGCGTCGCAGTTGGAGACCACCCTGATACTTTGCTCTAATCAGCCGTCAAGTGTCATATTCAGAAGGCTTCACTCAGGCTTGTATCCAGCCTCCACTTTTGGTTTATACAAAACAACACCGAAGGAGCAGCTCCTTGGAGAGAGAGACAACACTTGTGTTGCTTGTGTGTGCATGATGTTTTTTTTGGGGGGTGTTTTCGCGATCTGTGCGAGATCCTGACCTTGCGACGCCATTGTAATGAGAGGCAGTGGAATATTTCACTTATCATTAGCAACATGATTAGCTGCCAATGGGCTGTGCCTGACGTGGTTTAATCCTCCCAGTCTCCAGAGTGCGATAACATATGAGATGACAACAGTTTCACACCCAGTTTCACACCTCCCGTGGTTCCATACGTCGCAGCAGCCTAATCACTCATGTGAGATTAATGAGAGACGTTGAGGTGTGGTGGGAGATTCACTAATTACACCCGCGCATGCTGTAATGTAGTCGGGGGACTGGAGAGTTTGTGTGTCCGAGTGTATGTGTGTGGGTTTCTTAAGCTCTTTTTAATGTACAGTTTTATGAGATACCTGTTACTCCTTAGTGGGCGAGGATGAGCTACAACAAAGGTGACCTCGAGAGGAAAGAAGAAATGGCTGTGTGGGGAAATGGAGTAACAAAGTCAAATCACTGCAAAATATCTTTAAACCTGGAACGTTAACAAGTTGTAGTGTAGAATTATTAAAGGTGCAGTTAGTCATTTTTTTGAGGGGGGGTTATTTCGATGAAAAAAGATTGTTGCACTGATGAATATGTGTGTAATTACGCCTTCAACAATCTGATGCATTCACATAGAAAATGCACAGGAGCGAGTGCAGGTTCCTAGCATATTTGAAGTGGCTAGGAAGGACATCTACCTTCTAATCACATTTCACATATGTGGTTGTTAGAAACATATGTGGTACGCAAAGGAGAAGAAAAGTGTTGTATCACTTGTAGGGACATAAAATTCATGTCTGCGTGAAGGTTCATAGCTACATTTTATTGTTAGAGACGGAGTTCCCTTTAGCAAAGAAGCAAAAAATGCAAAGAAAATGAAAAGAAAAAGAGACAACACCAATAGCATCACACACTCAAGTGTGCATAAACATGTTTGTTTATTCCCATGCTGTCGCACTTACTTATTGTGAGCAGATTAGATTAGATTAGACACATGACTGTTCAGGCTCTGGACTAGATTATAAATAATAAACTGAATATAAGTTAACATTATGCCGGCTAATTTTATGCTCAAATGTCCTAAAATCACACTTTCCCTCTGATAAATTTAGAGTTTATTTACTAACCATCAGATTCCAATCTTAGATCTACTTCAAAGGCAGTTTTGCTAATGCTGGCTAACAGCAGCAAAAACAGCAATGCTTACCAACAGAAAAGTTCAACATATCCTCATCAACTCACCTCAGTATTGCTGTTATTGGTCAGAACTGAGCTTCACTGACTAATCAACTCATGTATGAATCTTTTACAAAGGTTCATAACCTCTTTCAGTGTAAATAAAGGTGGCTGTTTCCCACCCAGCATTGATAGTGGACTGACAGCCTACATAACAGGAAAAACCTCAAAGGCAAATCTGGTCGGTCTCTTTGCTATCTCAGTACACACATTACAGACAAATGGCAGCCAGAGGTTTTGATTTAACTGATTTCATTTAAGTGTTGATATTATTCAAATAAACTCATTACAAAAAGTAAGGACATTTGTGTGTTGTTACAGCAATTATTATGTTGCTGTAATGATTGTTCAGCAGAGTTGAATATGTGGGCTGAATAACTGACCTGGAAAACTTCTCCGTTATCCAGGTCATGATTGTTTAAGGAGCTTGGAAAGACAGAGTATGGACTACTTTAAGTTTCTTGAAGATGTTTTTTTACCTCTCATCCAAGAGGCTATGTCAGTTCTAAAACCAAATGGTGGATCTTCCGAGATCTTTAAATCCTGGGACTGTCCACCATTTGGTTTCAGAACTGAGGAAGCCCCTCGAGTGAGAGGTGAAACATCTTCAGGAAACTTAAAGAGGTCTAGACGCTTTCTTTCCAAGCTCCTCAATCTGCTGCTGAACCCACAGATGCATTACAAATGTGGCACAATTTAAGTGGAAACAAACAGGCATTCCAACACAGTAAGATTTATCGCCAACAAACATTGTTACAACAAAGAAATAATCCACCAAACTCAATTTCCTTATTTTTTGTGCTAAGTTAAAGTAAAAATATAGTGTGTACAAAATGTATTTTTATACCAACAGAAAGAAACACACCAGCTGGTTGCAGTCATCATGGAGAAGTCGTAATTTAACGTTTTTGATCTCTCTTGTCTGACTAAACCATACTATAGATAGGAATATGCATTTGAATTAGGAGGGGTAAGAAAATAAAACTTAGTTGACTGCAATCTGCAATCTACTGACATATATTGGTGAAACTTTACACACTGTAATCACAGGAATCTTTTGGGCAGTAGATTTGGAGGAGCAATCAAATTAATTGCGGCACTTTTAAAGCAGAACAAGGAATGTTTCAGAATCAGAATTCAGTTCCGCCAGCTTGATGTGCCATAAAAGTGACGCGTTCGTGTGGAAGTGATTCGTAGTATTTGTGTTGGTAAGAAATACCAGACCTTCAAACTCAACAAGAAAACACCCAACACTGCTTTTCAGACTACAAAGTGGAAAATGACACAACGAATGACATCAATGATAAAATCTAATCTAATTATTAAAAAAATCAAATCAATCCCAGACTTAAGGAGAAATCACTTTTTAGACACAAATAATTGTATTATCCTGTTAAGTCACACTTTCTGTTAATGTTATAGACAGGCAGGACTGATACAATTTACTGCCCAGCTCCCATTTTATCATTGCTCTTTTATTATTAACCAAAGCTGCTAGCATCTATCTGAATGATAACCTAACTGGCAGCTAATAAGGCTATGCTAATAGCACTGGTCTTTTGTTTGCTACTGGGAATTTCAGACCTGCTCAGTTTTTGTTTTCTACATTGATTTCTGCTATGAAATTCAATTTAAGCTTGCGTGTCATGTTTTTGAGATACATATCAATGACATTTTGACACTTTTGAATATTAACATATATGGAAGTTTAGCAATTTCCCTCCAAAACTGTTGAAATCTGTTTAATCTAAAAGCAGAGCAGAAGATGACACTAGAGATCCGTTAAAACATATTTCTGTCAATTTGACTGAAAATAAAATTAGGTCAGCGTGCTAAAAAATGTTTGAGGCACTTGCTTTTGTCCTTGTACTGCACATCCTTCTCTCGTTGCAAGCACCAGCGGTAGCCACCTCATCATACTCGGATCAAATGTTCACTGATATCGTTTTTTTCGTCGTGCTTATATCTGAATGAAATCTTTCCCCGCGTTCATTGCTGACATCGCCCAGGTTTGGTGAAAAAACGTTGAGATGAGAATGTAAGAAGTGGCATTCTGGGACTCATTAGCTGGTACACGTTCAGCATGCTATCACAAGCTCAGCGTATCTCTCTGCTCTGTGATTACCAAGAAAATTCTGGGTAACCTGCACAAATGTTTCCCATGTTTCTTTTCTTTTGAACTCATCATGAAGAATCAGTTCACACATTTCAGTAAAAACAAACACTTTCCTTAATTTTGATGTCACTTTTCTCGAGATCAAAGTTTTTTTCTTAAATGCTGAAACACATCGCCGTTTCTGTCCAGTCATCCGAGCTGTCTAACACTTGGATTATCATAACTAAACAACTGAACTTTGCAGGAAGAGAAGACGGCACTGTTGGTCAGATGATTAACATCTGATTACCTAATCAGATGTTAATTTTTAGAATCAGCTGGAATCTGAGTAGCATTTTTTTACCATATAAAAATTGTATTTCACTTGCTTCGCTTTCAGCAGCTTAGATAAGCCAAATCAGCATTTAGATTGAGATTTCATCTTGCATCCAGCAAATGAAAGTCCAACAAATACCCTTTTCTAGCTCTATTTCTGTTCTCCACCACTCGAAATGGCAAGTTGCTACCTGTTTCTTTCTTTGTGGTCTGCTTGATGCTGAGACATTAGAGTATAGTGGGATTTTCCAAGCGCACCTCTGTGCTGTAACTAAAAATTGCACTATGGCTGTTTTCACACATGAACTTCGGAGGTCAAGATATTGTTTGGAGTAGTCCTTTCTCAAATCTAAGATACCTTCTCACTCCTGAACATACCTCCTTTTGTTGTGGCTCCTGGTTGACTATTCAGACATGTTCTCACATAAAACTCCTTCTGGTAATATAAAATTTGGGGCTATGGCGCATGTGTGAAAATGGCTTGTGAGAACGGTGAGAGTGGAGCAAAAAGATAAACCGTTTAAATCTCAGTAAAGCTGACAGAGCAGCAGGTTTAGCCGATAATTCTCTGCAGGCAGAGCTCTATGAGAAACCCACCTTCACAATATTATTTAATGGTATTTTTGAAATGTAGACAATACTACTTCGTGACTAATATTATTAATCTACACATGTTAGAGATCTGAAGAAACTTTCAACAAATCTTTCACACATCTGTTGATCATTTATTTAGATCTATACAAGGACGTACAAATAATATTCCACATTACTACAAATCACTTCCACACGAATGCGTCACTTTTATGGCCGAACATGAAGATGGTGAAAAGGAATTCTGGTTAAACATTTCTTTCTTCTTTAAAAGAAAGTGCCACAATTTATTTTGGTGCCCCTCCAAATTTCCTGCCCAAAAGATTCCTGTGATTGAAGTGTGTAAAGGTTTCACCGCTATTGCAGTCAACTAATTTCCGTTTTCTTACCCCTCCTAATTCAAATGCATAATCCTAGCTATGGTGTCTTCTATAGGACACCCATTTTAAAATGTATTCCACTACAGATTACAGATTACATGCCCCAAAATGTATTTTGTAATGTATTCCGTTATGTTACTCAATGAGAGTAACATATTCTGAATACTTTGGATTACTTAACATATTATCATGCTTTTTACAACTACATGAATGTACTATTGCTGTGTGATTTATTACTATTACTGAAGGCTATTCGCCATACAAATACTAGATTTTTAAATCTTAATATAAAATGAGTAACAGTAGTGTGGACACAGCGATCTCGTATACAAAACTATTCTGTACGTATATAAAACAGGTCCGCGGCTCTGAACCGTAGTAAAGGGACCTCTGGCTAATACCTCGGGTTCGTGTCGGGCTCGTAGCTGAAAAATAGCTTTACTTTGTTGTCTGGGTCAACTTTGCTAGCAAGAGACAGGGAGAGGCGTTGAAAGGCTGCTCCAACGGAGCTTATTGTTTCAGAGGAAAACTCGAACACAGCGTACAGTCGAGTCTTAATAGCTTACTTACAACTGGGCTACACTGCCCATGAGGCTACATTATTTAGGGCTATGCCTGTAACACTCTGCCTATTGCCTTCATATTAAATAATTTTTTGAACAATAATTTAAAAAAATATTTCTTCACATCATTATGCGGGCTGCAAGTAGAGATGACATGGGCCGCGAGATTGAGATCCAGGCATTAGAGCCTCTTAATGCGTGTTTTGTTTGGGTTTTCATCCGGCGTGGAATTACCAAAAATAGAAAGGGGACAGCCTAACATATGAAACAGGAAAAGACCGCCGTGTAATCCCTTTATTTCAACAAAGTAACTGTATTCTGAATACCACCTTTTTAAACGGTAACTGTAATGGAATACAGTTACTCATATTTTGTATTTTAAATATGTAACGGCGGTACATGTATTCCGCTACTCCCCAACACTGAGGACAAGCAAGTTTAAGTTAGCCAAGGGAGCTTAAAAACATTAAATTAATGCTACTCCATAATGACTGAGGTCAGCCGGTGTGTTCCTATCACTGCTGGTGTAAAAAATACATTTGATTCATGTTTTTTTGCCATTTCAATTTCCCCCGCAAAAGTCTCAAAAATGGTGTTGAATATTTTCTTGGGTATTCGTATTGACTTTGAAGTTCTGTTACTGTGCCAAACCTAATGGAGCCAGAACTATTGTGTTCTTTAAAATCCTAACCATAAGTGCAATATTGTGCCCATCTCAACTTAGGCTTTAGCAAAATGTTGTGACAGCAAGTAGAAACACTAAAAACTTTCATCTCAAGATGGATGTTTTGGGTTTCCCCTCAAGTTCATTAATGTTTTCTTGCAGACCACAGGTAAGGCTTTTGTGCTTGATCATGAGCACTTTAATCTCTGCTACACAGGACTGTTGTTGGGAGTACTCCTCATATACCTGTCAATGATTCTGCATTAAACGTGCGTCTTTTAAGATGCGAATAGTAAGAACAACAAACCGTGAAACTAATTCACTGTCAAGTTTCATGAAGAGGCTGCTTGTGTATCTTAATTATACCCATGACCCATGTGTAATTAAAGAGGACACCTTTTGGCTATTTATTTAGTTCAAAGAGAACACAGAGGGAAGAGGGGGGAAAGCCCTAATTGTCTCATTAATTACTCTCCACATGAAATAATGACCAAACCAAGGTATCCACAGCTCTTTTGTAACTGACAAAAGAGAGCAGAGGAGGGGTGGCAGCAAAATAAAACATGCTTTAACCTCTTTTCACAAACAGGCATTGTGTTGGAAGAGAGGGAGACAAAAAAAAAGAGGGCAAATGAGATCAGGGGCAGGAGGGAGGAGAAAAAAAGAGGTAAATACGCAATTGAAAGAATAAAAAAGGCTGAGATTGAAAATTATAAATACAGAGCAAATCAAAGAGAGGGAAGCGAGACAGAAGGAGAAAATATTGGCTGTGAGGTATCGTGGTGTTTGTCCAGGCTTTCTGGACTCTGCCCAGTTCTCTCTCCCACCAACATGGTAAATAGGCTGTTTTAACACACTGTTCAGGCACTGAGACACAAACAAACCAAATCAACACTAAATTAAAGACTCCTCGGGGAGACCACAGACTAACATCAGAGGGGGTGCTTTGAAAAGCCAGATTCAGCAATTAAGTGTTCCAAGAGAGGTCCTGGAGTCTCGCGCCAGTTTCCAGACCTGCTATATTGCCATGGCTGTAATTAGATGAATAAAAGAGGAAATGTAGTGTAGCTTGTTTTCTTGCTTTTGTTTACTGCTACCATTGGGAGCAAGTGACACTTTATTAGCCTGAATATGTCTTTTATTGAGGCAGTAGAGGCCTAAGAAATGAAAACTTCCCAAATAAACCCCATTAATATTTGCATCTTGAGACCTATGCTGTGAGTGTATTTCTTTATTTATCTCGTGAGATACACACACAGACACACACACTCACCCCCTCCTCATACTTGTTTGATCTAAAATGGGCCCAATATCCTCCAGCTAAGCTGGTCAAAAGGATAATGCAGGGGCACTTTGAAGGGCAGCTTCTCACTGCCCTTTGCTTGCCAGCCACGAACATGCTGGAGCCACGCCTTACTGAGTGCACAGCTCAGAGCCCTTTACGGGCAAACTTTAAATCTGCACAGCCAAGCAACTGCGTAACAACGCTTATTTATACCCTCAACTGAATTTTTTGTATGTATTTTCTTCCCCCTACTTCACAGCTCACACACTTCACTATTCTATCATCAGAGGCCCTCAGTCTTGTCAGAGAGAGGTGAACTAATGGGCCGCGGCTGAGCAGCCTGAGCTCAGAGGCTATCAGTTCCCCCTGGAAGGCCAGGAAGGCAGAGAAAAGGAGAAAGGGGAGGTCCTTCTGTTCTTTAGCCTCTATATTTCTTCTTCTTCTCCTTGGGATCACCAACTGCCCTCAGTCTGTTGGTTATCCCTTCCACCACACTGGGCCTTGCTGTCTTTAGAGCAGGGAGAGTGGGACCGTTTGGGGAGGTTAGCACCAATAAGCTTATAAAGACATAAAATTTACATTGATCAGAATTGTAACTATGGTTAAGGAAGTGATTCCTCCACACGTATCTTCTGTACTGCTATGTCCCAACACAATGCAAAGCAGCTTTCTCAACTCTACTCCCACAGAGGTCCATTATCTTGAGACTAGTGTTATATCCTCATAATACTGTGGCTTATCTGAAGAAGAAGCCAAGCAATAACAGTTGCTTAAGCAGCTGATAACGTGAAAGTTAGAGGAAATGGTCTTGCACTCATTTAGAAGGTCTTATTTTGGCCTCTATTAAAGAAGCCCTGTGTAAAGCTGGAACATCTTTCTATTTGTCACCGACTGAGAAAAACGGTAGCTGTTCAGCACTGTAAATAGAGCTCAGTTGAACCAAGTATTCCTTTAACCTTAACTAGAAATGGCTTTGTGAACTTCTGCACAGGTAAAACTTTAACCATTAGAGATAAAATATTAAAAGCCGTCCCACAGATGTGCCTTTAGGTACAGCAACCCTAATAACTACTGATTCTACTTGGATTCTTTCGCTCTGATCAGTCTGCATTATTTTCAATAATGTCTTCCTTTAAATCATTGATATCCATTTTAGACCCCATTCCTAAAAGACTGGTCAGGTTTCACCATTAATAATAATAATAATAATAATAATAACAGACTACATAGCAGGCTTTTAAGGTGGCAGTAATGATACAAATACTTAAAAAGGCATCACTTGATTAAGCTGCCTTACCTAATTATAGACAGATTTCTAACCCTTCATTTATTTAAAAAAAATGTTGAACAAGTAGGTGTAAAACAGTTAACTGATCATTTATAGAGGATTTGATTATTCAGTCAGGATTTCGAGTCTTCTTTACACACAAAGGTTTATTATGGAGTTCCACAGGGTTCTGTGCTAGGACCAATTCATTTTACATTATGCATGCTTTCTTAGGCAATATTTTTAGAAAACACTGTATACATTTTGAATGCTGAACAGATAACACCCAGCTTTATTAATCCATGAAGCCAGATGAGACAAATTAACTAGTTAAACTACAGGCATGTCCTAAAGACATCAAGGCCTGGATGACCTCTGATTTCTAAATTCAGATGTAATACTCAGTCCTAGCTGGGACTAGAAAATGAGAGCACATTTCTCCCCTATTAGCTCATCTTTAATGACTCACTGTTAAATTCAGAAATGAATTTAAAACCCTTCTCTTTATATGGAAAATATTGAATAATCAATCATATCTTAAAGACCTCATTTGACCTTATTACCCTAACAGTTCAATATCCTAACAGAGAACTTCACTCACAGACTGCATGCTTACTTGTGGTTCCTAAACTATCAGGACAGACGTAGGCTTAAAACTTGCCTTTTTTGTTAAAGCTTATAGCTAGAGCTGGATCAGGTGACCCTGAACCATCCCTTAGTTATGGGCTAGGCTGCTGGAGGGCTTCCCATAATGCACTGAGCATTGTTTTCACTCACTTCTTCTCGTTGTCTATGTGTTTATACAGCACTCTGCATTTAATGATTAGTAATTATTAAACTCTGGCTTTCTGTCCTGTAGTTTGCCTTTTTTCCTCTCTCTATAAAGTCCTTAAAGTACAGCCTTGCAGAACCATTTCTATGGTGGACCATTACTCTGAAATGCTAACTTTGAAATCTTTAAACATTTTCCCAGTGGCCTTACAGCTATAACTAAGTTTAATGTGATTAACCCTCAGAAAGCCCTGAAACACATGGTCAGAAATGTTAATAGATGCCATGCTACCATGAAGACCCATGTACCAATGAACCACTCGCTAATCAGGAATCTAATTTGTCCAACAAAATCAAATTAACGTTATCATAGATTAAAGGGCCATCAGACTAGGATGACCTTGTTGTTGATTGTGAACCTGTGATAAGGCCTCTTTCAGAATAGAATAAAATGTCCAAATAAAAATTTTCCAGCAGAAACAGTCGGTCGGTCTGTACAACCGTAGATAACACAAGTTAGCACAGCGAGGCTATTCTGAGAGGAGCTTTCCTAGGCCAGGTTGTGACAGTTGTGTCCCACTCCATAAGCTGGAGGCCATTTAGTAACAAAGATGACCAGCGCGAGGTGCCAGAGCCGGTCTGTCGAACAAATGTTCCACGAGCCCCGGGCCACACTAGGCTCAGCTAAGAACAGACAGAGATGGTCCTGGGGACGGGGCCTCCCCGCTCCTCAGCTTCAACGTGCAAGCTGGAGTGCAGGCTGCACCTTCCGTCGGGACCACTGTGAATAGAGGTGTAATTGGCCATATCCAGTCATAGATGGGTGTTCAACCTTTGTTGCTCATCAGTGGCAGGATACACAGAGGCTTGTCTCACAATATGAGGTTGATTGTGCAGTCTATTAAACACCAGTCTCAGGAGGAAGTGTTTCTCCTTGGAATGCTGGAGCTTAGAAGAATCTCCAGAAAGATCTGATTCAAAAATCGGCTCGTGCTCAGTGATTGCCTATTATATCCCAGAGACAGTAAACATGATTTAAAAATTGATCACGCTTAATTAATTGCTTTCCTCAGCAGAGACGACTAAAGAACTAGACTCAGTTAGAAAATCACAACCTTTTGTTTCTCAGAAGCATAAATCAAAGCTGTAAATTATAGTTTTTATTTCATTCCAAACCAGTTATCATGTTATGCAAATTTCTGGTTGTATGATACATGCAATAATTATGTAATTATGGAAACCATTTCATCCTAATACAAAGAGTCAGCATGACAAGATACAGACACCTGCATGTCGCCCAGAGGGTCTTTTTGAAGAGAAGGTAAATGTTCCTGTTGAAACTAGAAGGGCTGAATGCATTGTGAGCGTCGTGTTAAAGAAGAGTCAACCACACAGTAGGTTTGTGATGTTGATTTCTATAAACCATTTCTATAAACCAACAGGGTGAAAATTGAGACACAAACAGGTGATGCACATTTCAAGAACAGAGTTTTGAAATTCAGGCAGATAGAAAAAAATGCCAGCAGGGGATTAGTGGAGGAAAATAAAGACATGCATGAAGAAATGAAATTGAGAGCAGCAGAACAAAAATGAACAAATTAATAAATAAGTGGTGGCTTTTGTTGAGGGCTTTTAACATCCCCTAGCAGTTGAGAGAAGCAGGAAAAATGAGCGATGCTCGTTAACTCTGACCCAAATCCTAAGAGACAGTGGGAGCTGTTAAAACACGGAGCAGATTGGGGAGTCTGCGTGACCTAGATAGCATTGGTTTTGAAAAGCAGCCGTACTTCACATTAAATCGCTCCTACGTCTAATATAATGAGGCATATCTCCCTGGTCGGTAATGAAAATTACATTCTGATAAGGTTCTTTGTGACATAGAAAATACCTCTCCCACCACTGACACTCCGAGGCTCTGTCTGAGACGCAGTTGGTAAAGTGCGCCTTCGTCTGGACTTGGGTGGCATTATCTGGCTCGTAAGCGCACATGAATTGTGACACATGGGCTAGACATCCAGAAAAGAAGCGGTAGTGATGAGACAGCCAGTGGCCAACTGTTGTTCAAAGACATTATATGTGTCTACAACTGACTTTGGAGACTAGTGGATTAATGTTACACTCACACTGGGAAAAACAGTGATTGGAAGCCATGGTATGACCAAAAGTATTACAGCTGTGTGCAGTGAACTTGTGTGAAGTTGCATATCAAGGGAGTATATGTGACCAGTCGCAGTCACCTACCATCTTCAATGCATCTTTGGCGTGATGGTAGTAACACAGGAATAAGACAGAGTCAGTCTGCTCTCAGTTTGTGGTCAAATCAGGTCAAGTTGGTGATTATATGCAATCTATTTGTGATAATATGGTAACTGACTGTAAGAAACTCCATCCAAATAGTGATAGATAGTGATGTGGTTGCTGCAGGGCAGCAGTTTAACTACAAAATGACATAGGTTTTTACTTTTACATAGGAATATAATCATAGTACAACCTCTTAGCAACCAATAGAGCCGAGTCCCATGCTGCAAAGAGATGTGTTGAAAATGAGTTGTGCTTGTCAACGTAGACTGACTCAATTCATTTCAGTTCAATGTTATGTATGTAGCCCCAAATCACAACCACAGCCACCTCAATGTGCTTTATATTGTACGAAGAACCCCAACAATCAGACAACCCCCAAAGAGAAAGCACTTGGCGACAGTGGGGAGGAGAAACTCCCCTTTAACAGGAAAAAACCTCTGGCAGAATCAGGCAGCCATCTGCCATGACCAGCTGGGGGTGAGGGGAGGAAGACTTATACTGATTTGCAATGTGTGGGCAATCTGTCTGTGTTAATGAATAAGAAGGTAATTATTTGTAAACCTTAGCCAGTCTGTCTGAAAGCGTTTGCATTTGAACTGTTGCAGTACTAGAGCTTTCATAGATAAAGCTGTTTTATTGAGCTTGTGGGCAGACAGGAAACACCTCTAGGCTCAGACAGCACTTATATAAAACAAATGAAAAAATTTATTTTCTAGACTGGGCATAAAAGATGGACACTGTGACTGTGCCACTCATGCGGCAGTATTGCATATATTAGTAGGCAAAATTTGTCCACTGGATACATTGTCTATCCAGATATGATGATTAATAAATAGTATGAAATGTTTTGAAATTAATCATAAAATGACTAACTGATCACACTCCTACTACACAGACAATGTCACACAATGTCACGCAGGACAATGTGTGGCCGGTGCTCGATGGGCTCCATCTCTTTTCAGGACAGCATAGGCTCAAGGCCTCTTTCTCCAACAATGGCACGTCACCATGCCAACAGAAGCTGTGCCAGCCACAGCGTCAGCTTGGCTCAGCCACCGTGTTAGCAGTGGATGATTCAAGGGCATTAAAGCACAGTGTGTGTGTGTGTGTGTGTGTGTGTGGGGGGGGTTCTAGTGTATTGGTGGCAGTGCCAGGATTCCCACCACAGTTTGCTCTGAAACAGCCTGTCATTCATTGCTTTCCACTACTTCCCCTCCTCTCATGCTGTTGGCCCGAGCTGGGAGCATTACCAATCCATCTTCTGAAAATTTGTTTTGCATGCACAGAAGCACCGGTCATGCTCTAATGTACTATATTTACTCAGAAGCAGAACATAAAAAACAAGAACATCAAATATTTCCCCACAGGTCTTCTTCAAGGGTGGGCGCCGAACAGCAAGCATTTGCTGCACTCTCATTACGGACTGATGATCCAGAAGAGATAATAACATCTTTGTTGATTTGTTAAATTAGTTCCTGCCATTTCGTGTCTTAAATTAATGTTGTAATGAGTGATCAAGGGGCATGTGTCTTTTTAAGTTCTTACCACCTCCACCTTAAAATTAACCATCACCCCCTGTCTCCTTGTCTTGCAGTGCTCAGTGCAAGTGACTGTGATGGGCTGTCAAACCACATCTAAAGTACTCTACCAAAGAATAATATCCACTCCTGACCTACTCTGAAGAAAAATATTTCATTCGATCAATGTCGCAGTCTCCCCCGCAGGGGAATTACTCTTGAACAATAGGTGAACCCTAAGAAAAGAGCAACACTGGACCATGTGATACTTGACCTTCAAAGAAAGAACTCAGGTGCACTCCAGAAGATGTCAAATCGGATCTGAAGCAGCTCTCAAGAGGATCGCCCAGCTCATAATTCAAGCACTTTTTCATGTTTTGTTTTATCATTACTCAAACACCATGGGCCAAAAGTGACAGAACGTAGTTATTTTGGCTGGATCTTCATCTAATGAGGAGTACCAGACATCTCACCATGGATTTGAAGGAGATTTTCTTCACCAAAGAGCAACAGTGAGAAACATCAGAGTGGGGGGGGGGATTGGACACTGGAGGCTTGGAGGATTAGCTTGGAGTGCTGCTAACCCATGGTGGATCTGCTGTGAGTGGGGAAAGGGACTCAGCGGTGGAGGATGTCAGCAGAGGCCGAACTCCAGCCGGGTGTCAAAACCAGCCAGCGAAAGGAGTCCAGGAGGATCAAAGGTATGTTCTTACCTTTGCAACACCAGAGCGTCTGTAACATAGATGCTTGTAATATATCAGGCTTTATTATGTTTGTTTGTCAAATGAGATAAAGGTCTGAGATATAACGTTAAGGGAAAAGTACTCAAAAGACACGAAACGTGACATGACGAAATGGGAACCTGAAAGCTTTCTTATCTTCATCAGGTGGTGAACGTAACTTTTCACCTTTTGGTGAAACATCTTGGATAGAGTTAAATAACGCTGGGCTGCACGGAAAAAGGCTTCACTCAGTCAGGTTTGCCGAGAGGCTCCCTGTCTTATTCCGGGGATCCAGATGTAGTAACAGCTATTCCATGTAGCCCCAGGCTTCAGTAGCGACGTGATTTAGGTGTCATGGACAGGGTAATTCGCACTCTGTCGCTTTGATGAACAGCATAAGTGAAGTAATAGGACGAGGCATTCTCAGAATGCTCACTGGGAGATTGAAATGGGATTGAAAAGGCTGAGAGGGGGGAGGAATGAGGAGATAGAGGGGCAGAGAGAGTGGGATTCACAGGGAGGGAGAGGAAAGTGAGAAAGAAAAGGATGCTTTCTCTTTCTTCTTCCCCATCTTCATTTTGGCTTTTTTGTTCTCATTTCTCTGTCCACAAATAAAGCCACTCCCAACTAGTCCTGTAAATCTGGCTTCTGCGGGCTCGCTGTAACGAGGCCATGGGGCCAGGTCCTTTGCGGCTGTTTCACTGGCTCTGTCGACTTGCTCAGATAAATGGCCCGCTGGAGGAGGGCCCATCGATTTCAGTTAAGTGGAGGGGGGGGAGTAGAGCGAGGGGGCAGTTGCACACATGGCCATGTGGCTTATTGGTGGGGACTATCAGCACAGGCTATCAGCCCCTGACTTTACCATGCTAATCACATGTGCTGCAGGGACTATTATCACAATCAGCAAACATGCTATTTAGATCCATATAAATGGAAATCAGGCAACATGAATACAAGCAGACTGTCACGCAGCATGGTGACTTTGAGCCAGCTGGGGCGAGGTGAAGGGCACTATCAAGAATCAGGCTGATGACATACAGAGGAGGGGAGAATTATTGGCCACCATGTACATGTCATTTTTTAATAAGTATTTCCGAAGTGCTGTTAAACAGAGCAAGAAATTTTTAACACAGCTTGTCCAAACATCATGGTTTTATTTTGGATGCTTGCATTATTTAGTTTACACACAAACAGAATAATGTCACAAAAACCCCAAACTACAGGTCAACAGGTCAGAATAATTAGCCCTCTTCATGCTAAAAGTCAGTTATGTGGCCTTCTCGCTGGATAACAACCTTAACAACCAACAAGCTTTGTGTTTTGGGTTGTTGTCACGTTGGAAGACAAAGTGATGACCCAGACCTAGTTTTGGTGCTGACTGCTGGAGGTTTTCTTTCAAAATCCTTACCTGTCCTTTATTTTTTCAGTGCCTTTTTAGTGTGTGGGCTGGCAGCCACATGCCAAATGGTTAGAACGCAGCGTTCCCTGTTTGAGTCTCCCCCGTGGCCCTTTGCTGCATGTCTTGCCCTCTCTTTCTCCCTCATTTCCTATCTATCTCAATTTACTATCCAATAAAAAAGGCCAAAATTAAAACTATTTATCCTTCTTTCTTTATGATTCCTTCCACCTTGACAAGTTTCCCAGTTCCTAACGCACTGAAGCCTACCCACAGCATTATACTCCCACCATCGTGTTTCAGTGTGAGGATAATGTTCTTTAGGTTTAACTGATCTCCCATCTTTCTCAGAGAGTCTCTGTGGCCAAAGATCTCTAGTTTCATCCCATCTGACCAAATAACGTGCTCCCAGTATGCATAATCTCTCTCCAGGTTGTCCTTCCTGTAATTGTTCTGGGTCTTTAGAAACATCTCTCTCAAGTTTTCTTTCCTGAGTCGTTGAAATCTTTTGTTTCCTAGCTCTGTATATACTCTATATCTGGAAAATAACACAGGGGGATAATAATATTGACCCTGGTTATTTTGGTTTTTTATCTGAAACGGTTCACTGAGAAGGGACTGAAAAAGAGATGATATCTAGTGAGCAGCAGTTCTCTGTGTGAAAATGCTTTGATAATGTCGGAGGTCAGAAGAGAATGGCCAGGCTGTTTCCAATAGGAAGGAGAAGCTAACTCAAATACTTACTTGTTACTACCAAGCTATGCAGAAGAGCATCTCTGAACAGAAGACCTCATCACATGTCATGGGTTACAGTTTGTTCGGACTCAACAAAATTGGATAACAGAAGACTGGAAAATGTTGCCTGCTCTGATGAGTCTCAGTTTTGGCTGCAACATTCAAATAGGCTCAGAATTGTGGGTAAAACATCATGAAAGCATGGATCCATCCTGCCTTGTATCAACGATTCTGGCTGGTAGTGGTGCAATAATGGTGTAGGGGAAATTTTCCCGTGACACTATGGGGCCCTTTGTGCCAGCTGAGCATTGTTTAAGCACCACGGCTTATCTGAGTGTTGTTGCTGACCATCTCTTTTTGACCACAGTGTACCCATCTTCTGATTGTTGCTTCCAGCAGGATAACCCGCTATGTCACAAAGCTTAGATCAAATTGGTTTCTCGAACATGACAATGAGTTCAATGTACTCAAATGACCTCCAGATCTTGATCCAATACAGCACCTTTGGGGTGTGGTGGAAGGTGTGATTCACATCATGGATGTGCAGCAAACCTATCTGCAGCAACTGTGTGATTCTATCATGTCAATATGGACCGAAATCTCTGAGGAATGTTTCCAGTAACTTGTTGAATCTATGCCACGAATAGCAAATAGTAATAGTTGTACCTAAAAAAGTTTGTGGTGAGTGTCTGTTTATGTTGATATTGGATAAAATATCTAATCCAGCTTCATTCTGGACCTGGAACCACAAGAGGGCATGACAGTGACAGCCTCATTTGTATTTACTGCTCCCCTTCTGCTTTCCCATTCCCATCAAGTTAAGCTTATTTGCAGACTGTTGGACAGATAGACAATGTCTTGCTTTCTTTTCAAGATTGTAAGTAGAACTTTAGAAGTGAATTTAATGAAAGGAAATGACAGAAAAGTAAAGTTTTGGTCAGTCAGAGCAAGAACTGCAAGCCATGGGCAGATAGACAGACAAAATATTGTGTTTTTAGTTAATGACCTTGATGATGTTGTTGTTTTTTAGCAGCTTTGAATTAATTTTATTATTTTTCATCATCTAGCACCTATGTTCCAAGTGCTATTTCCCTGAATTGTGCAAGGACAGGTTTAATAGGCTGTTAGCTTTAACACTAGGTTTAAAAAAAAAGGAAAGAAAGAAATATTTTACTATGAAACAAGAGAATAAATGTTCCTATTTAGCCTTTCAGAGACATGATTCATTCCAAAAAAGTCTCATGGCAGTTTATGACATCTCATCTGCAGAATTACGTTCCTACTGCCCGAACATTCGGTGGTGACCTGGCAGACTACTAGGGGTGCAACGATACACAAAATTGACGGTTTGGTTCGGTTCAATACTTTGGTGTCACGGTTCGATATTTTTTCGATACAAAAAATGTTCATGCCTTTTTAATTTGTCATTTATTAATATTCTGAATATATATTTTTACTCAAAAGTGCAGTTTTTAAATTTAATGTTGCTGAAACAACAAAATAATTAAAAAAATAAATCTATCTGATCGAAAAATCACTCATCTTTGGAAAAAAGAGTTTATTACAGAGAAATGGCTCTTTCCAAAATAAAAGCTATACTATACGCTTCTTCTGGGCTATATTCTCAGCAGCATATTAAACATATCAGGTCCCCATAAGGAGAATCATGTGCTAACGGCTGTCTAAATGACTCGGGTAAAGTTTGTAGCATGCGTGCTTGTTGTTTTTGTCTGCTTCCACTTGTCTTTGCACTAGGATGATGTCGGCGTAAATGTGCTGTCATATTCGTTGTGTTCCCACTAGTGCTGTCAGCGTTAATCTCGTTAAAATGACATTAACGCCATAACGCGGCAAATCTCTGTTAACGAGCTACCGCGGATCGCCCCGTGCGTGGGGCTGGACGGCATCAACACGTTAACAAGCTAACTGTGCTAACACACTAGTTCCCACCAATTGAGCAATGCATGGCACATCCGACATACTGTTTTACTTTTGTCCATGACGCGCTTACCTTCAGGTTCATACTTCACATGAAAACCAAAATAGTTCCAAACACCAGATCTGAATGAGGGTGGGGGAGGTTCAATTTGCCATGTTGCAACGAGCTTAGCGTCTGTCTTGCTAGCTTGCGCTGCGCTCAGTGGATCTGCGCAGTGTTGCCAACTCCTCAGTAAGGAAAATCGCTATTGGCTGTCCTTAAAGTCGCTAGAAATCGTTAAATGACGTCATCGCCTAATTTGCATTGGTCATGCTAACATAATTGTAACCTACGTTGTTGGAGAGAGAAATAACATCATGGAAGAGACATAAAGTGAGTAAAGAACATTCTAAATGCATTTAGAATTTATTTATAACTACAAATTAAATTTATTTTAGCAATTATTGTTTTTTTTAATGTCACAATTCCAACCCTGCTCCTTTATCCGGGCTTGGACCGGCAAAAGTGACCCGAAATAGGCACTCTGGTGGAGTTACTGTGTGTGTGTGTGTGTGTGTGTGTGTGTGTGTGTGTGTATAAGTAGTTTTAAACCTCGTGATCCACAAAACAGCATAACAGTAAAAGAAGAACTGACTGCGTTACAGTCAGTGTGAGAGCAGCGGCTTCGCTCATGCGCGATTCATTTGCAGTTCGGACGCATAGGTGTGAACATCTTCTGCCCTGATAGCAGCTGGGGAGGACTCTTCTCCACCGTGAGCACTTTGGAACGGGCGAGGTACCCACGGCAGCACCGCTGCTTGTTGAGAGTAAAAGCGATACCCGCTTTCACGTCAAAAAGTCGTCATAAATAAGTCCAATTACACCAGAAAAAGTCGCCAGATTTGTTGCTAGTTGCTTTTTAGAAAAAAAGTCGCTAAGGGGGTCTGAAAACTCGCTAAATATAGCGACAAAGTCGCTAAGTTGGCAACACTGGATCTGCGCTCGACGGTGCAGCCTAGGCGGAGTAGTCGAACGCAGATCCACTGAGCGCTCAACACAGACAGCATCGTCAGAAGAAAAGTTGATAAAATAAAATAAAAAATTTGTATTGTTCGATACATATGCGTACCGAACCGAAAGCGCTGTATCGAACGGTTCAATATCGATACGAGTATTGTTTCACCCCTACAAACTACATCAAGTTGTATATTATGGATGCAAAAAATAGGGAAAATCTTTGAATCCTTTCAAAATGCCACAATATTGCCACTCACAGAATAGAAATAAATTGGAGATAAGTTGCCCATTACAACATAAAAAGATTTGCCCCCTTAGTCATGTCCTGGTTCATCCACTAATGCATCATAGGCCACTTATTATTTAATTGCTTCTGTATCATTTTCATAAAATTCTGATGCATTTGTGATGAATGCGAAACAATTTAGGGTGAACTTGGTTTTTTGCGTGTCCGTTTTGGTTTTGGCACGCACTTATATCACTCTTCATTCTTCTCAAAACGGTGAGGAAAAATTCAATCCTGACTGCAAAGTCTGCCGTCATAAAATCCAAAGCTCCCCTCTACCCATCGTCAGAATTGCTTTACATGCGTGACTTTACTCTATCTCCATAGCAACTGTTGCTCTACCAGTGTAATCTGTGCACCGAAAAAGAGAAAGAAAGCAAAAAAGATTCATTTCAAAAAGAAAAGCATGGAGTTGAGGACATGGAAGACACTGAGAGCAGGGGAGAAAAGGGCAGAGAGCAGCTAGCAGACAAGCAGCAGAGTAAATCACTGGTTGCCTCCCATACTCTAAGAGGCAATACAAATACTACCCATTCAAATCTATTCAAACACTATTTGCCAAGTCATTTGCAGGTATGCATTTTCCTAACTGTGTCTTGACGTTGCGTCCCCATCAGCTTGGTAATAGCATCATGGAGCCCCCCCTTCCTAAAGTATCATCCCCACAAAATGCCAGCCTGCACACACCGTCTCCTGTGTGTGACTCCACAGCGAGTCACTGATCTATCTAGTGAACTGACAATTTGCACAAAAGCCTTCATTAATCCTGAAACTGCTTTATTGATCAGCCGTTTAGCCAAACCCTCAATGCTGCGTTTAGTGCCAAAGTTTGGTCGAAGAATTTTCAATGTATTTGTTTATTTTTACATCAGTGAGGGCTGGACGGGGAGAGCACGCACCGCTGTTGAGATTTGTAAATGTGCTTCTGTGTGTTTGCTGAGGCTTGTGAAATTTCTTTTGCGCACATGGGGGGAGGCAGATGGCGCGGACAGATTTTGCTTTTCTCAGACGAGCATTCTCTTCGCTGCTACTTCAGCCTCCTGCGCTGACAGGAAATACCTGTCTTTTTATTTCAGAGAAAATATCGGCTGCTATTGCATATTTCATTATAGCTCGGAGGATGGTGTGTGTGCGTGTGGATGTGTGTGTGGCTACTGGCAAACAGCGACTTTAAAGGAAAAGGACAGGAAGGCACAGATACACACCCAGAGAGGTTCAAAGGTTAAGCTGCCTCTATGCCCAGATCCCCAACAAAAAGTTTCTTGTTGCCAAGTCCTTATATCTGGAGGGGCACTTCTGACTCTCCATCTGCCGCCATCTGTCCCTTTGCTGTCCCCATTCTAGTGTGGCAAGAAGACGGATGCAACACTGTGATCAGACACGAGCCCTGAAACAGTATGGAGCAGGGCGAACAGTAATTGTTCTCTCCATGGTCCTGGTGCAGAGCCTGCGTGTCACGTGGGAGGATTGTAGCGTTTGATTTAAAGCCTCTGACATCTTGGATTTTAATGCCCGACTCAGTTTTTTTAAAAAATAAAATCTTTGTAAGACTACTGAGAAGCAAGGGATTTTGGAAATATTGGGAAGCAGGAGACGAGGTCTAAATTTTAACCCTGGACACATGCACTTCAGACCACCAGGCACCAGGACACATAGAGACAAACAGCACACAATACTTCAGGCAATCCACTGTCAGAAAAATTATGAGCATCAGCCTTACGGGCCAGAATCATTGTGAGGACCATTCAACCTTGGGTAATTGTAAATCCAGAAAGCCAGAGGAATATGTGTCACCTCCCGTCACGAACCCATACACACACACACACACACACACACACACCTTCTCGCTTCTCCTCTCTTACAGTGTGTAACAACATGAAACAACATGCCCCTCAGCTCTTTAGTTTTCAAATACAGCACACTCGCTCATCTGGATCTGAACCCAGAGCACGTAGTGAACAAGTTACGCCACTGACTCAAGACTCTCATTTGGTATGCAAGGCCTATTTTTTTTTTTTTTTTCTTTTGAGGATCTGTGCATAAATCTCTAAATCCTTCCTGAAGTGTGAGGAGGGCCGTATGCGGTATGTAAAGAAACAAATGGCACAAAACATTTGGTTACAGCTCATCTGAGAGAGTTGCACTGAATTGGACCGATTGTATTTAAAATGCATCTGGAGCAGCATGTATTTTACATTACATTACAGAGTATATGACTCGGTAAAATCAGGGTGGAATGCATAATACTGCGCAAACAAACTGCGGTTGCTTTGTGAGCAATGATAATTACCTTCCGGGGTTTAGCAAATAGGACACGTGTGGCTACAGTTCGTATTTTTAGGGAGTTCGTCACTAAATCTGAGCGTCCGTTTCTTCACACGCTGCGGCTGATGTTCAGATGTGCCCATTAGGTGTATAACTCCTCTGGCAGTGAAATAAGTCTAAATTAGACCCAGATTTGACAGTCGCTTGCTTAGAGACTTTAATGACTTTAGCATCCTCAAGCCCTTCCCCCTTTTAGAGAATTGTGCCCTCATGAATTAGTGAAGAAGTGTGCACAGCCAAGACAAGCACTTACATTTCACTAAGATGGGGTGGTGGGTGGGTGGGTGGGGAGAGAGACGCTTCTTAATCTGCCCTTTTCCGTTGTTTCCAATTTTTGTTTTTGACTTGAAAATTGCAGAAACGGAAGACGGGAATTTGGTTAGATGTGGCAGGCAATGGCATTTCTGGGTGGAATAAGCTGATTTTGGCGTAAATGTGACTTTGGAGCACAGCCTGACAGCCTCTGTTAAGGATGTTACACCTTGTCTCGTTGTCGCCCACAGCTTAGCCAGCCCCTTTAATGTGCTGCTAACTGATGTACTGCATGGTCTCCTGACCTAGATTTGAATGAGGAAGAGACTTGAAACTGTTAAATTCTCCAAGGTGCCGGTGACCTTGATTCGAAATCCCTACTATCTCTTTGTGCGACTGCTGCAGGGAGCCGGTGTTTTGCGAGTGACAAAGCCCGCACAGGTTATACAATGTAGACCTACGAGATAACGCTTGAGGCTTGAACCCACATAATCAAAACAGCGAGCGATGAGACAAAATGAGAAAGGTGTCGGTATCAAGGAGATGTCAGGGTGGCTGGAGAGACAGAATAATCAGGAAGAAGGAGGGGAGGGGATGACAGTATAAAGCCTGAGGCCATCCAGACACACACGTGAACACCCCCCACTGCCCCCAGCGGCTCACACCATCAGCCCGCCACCTTCTTGCCACCACCCTACATCCATCACACAGAGAGGGCTTGGGTGGATTGTGGGTGAGCGCTGGACCGAGAAGATTCCTCTCAATAGGAGCCATTCAGGCTGGTTTGTCGCTACCAATAGCACCCATGGGAACTCCAGCCATGGGTAGCAACACTGGAGTAAGCACCCCCTCCCTTCAGTCCTGCCTTTGTGTGTGAATGCCCTACAATGCTCTGCGACAGGTGATTGTGGCGCTGACTGTTTTTGATGTTCCAGTTGTTTTCTCATTTAGTGCGCCGGCTTTATCCAACTTCATTTTCAATTTCAAGTTCAATTTTCTTTCCATCTTTGCGCGCCGCTGCTAATTTTCTATTCTTTCTGCGTTTCCTATTCCATAAATATTAACACCGGAGCAAAGAGACACACGCGCAAATACGCATGCACCTACGCACAGACACCGCACGCAGAAGCCCACGTACCAAATGTGTTCAATTCAGTTGAGCTCACACGTCCTCATTTCCTGTAATCACTCTCTCGTTCTTATTTCTCCAACTCTTGTCTGTTTCTCTTTCTCTTCCTCTGCAGGTCAGGACCGCAGTGAGGCGGGGCTTATTAAGCGTTTCCGCGGAGATGGCGTGCGCTACAAGGCCAAGCTGATTGGGATTGATGAGGTGACAGCCGCACGCGGGGACAAGCTGTGCCAGGACTCCATGATGAAGCTGAAGGTGCAGACTTCTTTGTGTGTGTGTCTGAGTCTGTGTGGACATCACTGAGCATCTTCAATCATCTCAGTCAGATTTGGAATAAGCATGCTCAGACATGGCTCTGTTGTCTGTTGTTGAATGAATCACAGGAGCTTGTCTTATCCTGTGTATGACTCACTGAAGGTTTGAACTGACCAGATGGAACAAATGAAAGTCCAGCCTTATTATTCCACAGTGTCCTATAGAAAGCTACTGTAAGGTTGGCTTGTGCAAAAT
Source organism: Copadichromis virginalis (assembly GCF_057382275.1). NCBI lineage: Eukaryota > Metazoa > Chordata > Actinopteri > Cichliformes > Cichlidae > Copadichromis > Copadichromis virginalis. Next base: position 27,849,675 of record NC_140635.1, read on the forward strand.
GGAAGCGGCTTTCTACTTTATTTTAATAGGCTGCTTTATTTTTAGTGTTGCTCAAAGCACTTCGCATATATTCATATGTCTTTGTTTTTTCTTTACCTCCGGGGCAAACTGGCTCCCTATTCTGAGAAATACTTAAATCAGTATATCAGTTAAATAAGAGAATTTTCACTTTTCCGCATGTGCGAGGAGAGTAACCATCCCATCCCCCCACCCCGATCTGTCTCCTGTATGTTTTCTCGTGTCACTCACACTCTATTTTTACAACCAATTTCATGATGTTACACTTGTGGCACATATGCAAACTGTGATAACATGACCCAGATAATACTTCAGCTAGTTTTCCTTGCAAAATATTGAAAGTAAACTAGATCAAATTCAGCCAGAGAGACAGAGAGAGTCAGAAAATGCCTGCATAAAAAGTGGTGGATGAACGAGTTGGGTATTCTTGAACTTACTACATAATCTGCGAGTTATTTCTATTATTTTTAAATGGGGAAAAAGTGTCAGAGAAGTAAGGTAAATGGTGGGGCTGTGGAGAAGGCTTTATTGGGGATCAGGGGCAGCTCCAGGGCTGAAATCCCCCCCACCTACAAGCAAGAGGAGAGCGCAGCAGGAGTGAGGCAAATGAAGGGGAGGGTGTGGGACACAAGAAGCAACAACAAACAGGTATGAAGGGCAGCGAGGATTATGATAGGAAGGAGACAGTTTGATGTATGAACTTCTACTTAAAAGGAATTACCTCTATTAAGTCACCTTTCATGAGCTTCTCTCCTCTAAGTGACTGAGCCTGCACATGTTGGATAGACAGATTGGTGAAAATGTTGCCTCTGTTTAGGTTTGTCAATTTAATTTCATGTAAAAGACATAGTAATAAAGACAGAGTACAGAGTAAATCATGTCTATCATTATAATCAGATGCTTAAATCAGGTCTATTTTATTTTTCAGCTTTGTTTTGAATTTTTAGACCGTGGACAGCTTTAGCTTTTGTGGCTCCTGTTGTTGTTGTTTTTTGTTTATTTATTTGTTTGCAGCCAGAAAAAGTGATTATTATCACATGAGTTGTAGTGGCTATTAGCTGATGCTAGCTTGCTTATCTATGTGCATCACACAGACTTGGGTATCTGCTGATGATAATAAGGTTCAATAAAAAAATTATAATTTTACTCAGTAAAAGTGTAAGAAAGACTCTTCGGATGGGCTCTTAGTACTCTTAACATTTCAGCGAGCCATCTTTTTTGGTCAGATAATTAGAAATGCAGAAATGCAGTTAAGAGGTCCAGTTCAGTGTATATTAGCTGAGCTGAAGCCTGGCAGACAGCTTGCAGCAGCAGCTGTCTGTTCACCTGCCATTCAAAATGGCCACAAATTAGAAGAGTTATTTACAATTCTTCCCATGCACAATAACTATACCGGGTGAAATAAGGTAATAAGATATTTGAAAGAGACAAAAGAAAATCTTATAGAAGACTGGAAATGCAGTATTATTTTGCTTCAAAGTGTGGCATTTTTGGACAATATTAATGTCTTTGGGGACTGATTCACTATCGAGCCATGAGTTCTGTTTGAAGAAGTTTAGTTTTTGGTATCATTTCATTGGCTTCTTGTCTGTTTTTAGCGCTGAGAGTTGCTGTTTCTTTGAATTTGGCAATTACAGTGATCTGTTTTGGGGGAAACTGCAGCAACTAAACATTTTGAACTGCCTGATGATTTTAAGATTCACACCTCTGATGTGATTCTTATCTTTGGTAATGGTCTTATACAAAATTGATGAATAAAAACCTGGCTTCTCAGAGACAAAGACGATGTGCTCTATTGAGGTGTACTGCAAATAGACCGTTTTAATGTAAACCTGTATCATAAAGGCTCTGGTTTTACATTAAAGGAATAAGACAAATGAATGGCAAGTGATATTTATCAGTTGAGCAAAGAAGCAACACGCAAGCATCACTGCAGTAATTGGCTACAGGATAAGCAGATGAACTGTAAATGCATATTCTCAATGACTTTCCTAGAGCTTAAATGTGTGGGAAGCCCCACTGGAAAAGCAGTATAGCCAGAAGGCAAAACCTCTCATTGCCCATACCCTTTTCAAATGATACAGTACTTCTAATAAAGCAACTTTTTCACTGCTTTGATCAGACATTTCTGCAGTGCCCTCCATATGACTCCGGTAGTCACCAGCTCCCAGCCAGTTACAGTCAATGGAGCAGTCGATACAGAACTGCTATTATCTGGACAGGGGATAGAGAGGGGGTACAGGTCTCTATTGAGCTGCCGTTCACTGCTGTGCGGACTAATCCGCCAAATGGGGATGCCGATGACTGATTGACAACATCCATTGACTCTCCTGCCCACCCGCCTCTTTCTCATTTGCTTTATCTCTTTCCTGCTCCTGTTGCTTGTTCTGCTCTTTATCCTTCGCCCTCTTCCTTTATGTACTGTTATTCCTTCAGCTTTTTACTGTATAGTTATTTAAAGCTAGCTCGAAGGTGATCACTGCGATTCAGGCTTTGTGGTTGTGTTATCAGCTAGGCTTTCAAAGAACTTCTCCTCCCCCTCACATGCCCCACCAGTCGTAGCAGATGGCTCCCCTGCCCCGAGCCTGGTTCTGCTGAAGTTTTTCTTTCCGTCAAAAGGGAGTTTTTCCTTCCCACTGTTGCCAAGTGCTTACTCATAGGGGCCCATCTGATTGTTGGGGTTTTCTCTGTGTTATTGTAGAGTCTTTACCTTGCGATTGCCATTGTGATTTGGTGCTATATAAATGAAACTGAACTGAATTGAATTGAATAGCATTGATGCAGTTTTTCCAGACATACTGAGCGCAGAAGGCAAGCTTTTTCTACCCTTATCTCATCTTTCCTCTTCTCCTCTCTTCTATTTTCTCCCAGGCGTTGTTCTGTGAAAGACATGTCAAGCACACAGGTCGCATCAAAGGGAACACGGTGGAAATTTTAATTGTTTTCTTTATCAGAGCTGAGAATATGAGGAAAAAGAAGCTGGTGAGATCCATGGGAAAAACATACTTCAAAGGCTGGATTGGGTGTTCAGTCAGCACTATGTGAAGTTCCCGAAGCGAGCTGACGTCGGTCAGCGGCGCCATCCATTCTGTCAGCAGATCTCACCTTATTGTTGTTAGCTAGCACTTGTGTATTGCCACGTTGAGGTGTAGCACACTTACTTCAAAAAAAGGGAGAGAAAAATGGTTCTAAAGGGGGAAATGGCAATAATAATATAACTCGCTGCACAAGGCGATGTGTGAATTCCTCTGAGAGTGAAGCTTCAAGAAAAAAAGAGCACATGAAAGAACATCCTGTCCTATCACACTTTATGTAACTCCTGTCACCCTGCCCCCAATCTCTACCCCACATCTCCCACTGCCACACTCACCTGAGTCGGAATAGAGGAAGGCTTCATCATCTTCTTTTATCTCCTCATGTCGTTCCCTTTAATCTCCTGCAGGGAATGGCTTCCTCGGCACGTTCCAAAGGGGAGCACAAGCAGAGAGTCTTCTTGACGGTCTCTTTCGGCGGGATCAAGATTTACTGTGAAAGATCAGGGGTGAGTATCACATTAGCGAATAGGCCCGGTTTGGCAGGGCTGCACTGCCAACCTCTGTGCCAGCTGCTGTACCGTGAACCTACAATGCAGGACATCCAGAGGGCAGACGCTCGTACGGCTCAGTTCACAACGGCTGCTCGGGCCGCCATCTTATAAGCCTGACTCCCACAGTTGACATATTCTTGCAGCTGCATTACCTGTAACACATCTTTCAATGCGTTGACCATATTTCAATCTCTTCTCCAAATGTCAACAGAAATCACGAAATAGCATGATTCATACAGGACAGTTTGCCCTTTAGCCCCTAAAAGTTAAACTTGACAGCACTGGATTGTGGGCCTTGCATTTGCTATACAACCCAAAGCCAAGTGGTTTACTCCAGTGCGATTAGGAGAGTGCTGCAGGACCTACTTAAGATCACTCAGGCCCTGTCTGTGTGCTAATGATAGTGCAGTGAGCAGTCTTATGGCGATGATATGAAATGGACTGTTTCCGCCTGCATCCTGGCTTCCACCCCCACCCGGCAGACTCAGAGGCCTGCTGTTCCATTACAGGATGATCAAGGGGCTCGCTTCTCCCCCGTCCCGCGGCGTAGTGTTGGCTAGATAGGCCCACTCTGCTCATCAGTGCTAACCGATAATTAGCACTCAGTTCCACCCCTTAATGATCATTGCCGCTAATGCTAATTACACCGCCGGCTCCACCTCAGCTGTCATTAGAGCTAAACTGATAATTATGCAACAGCGCTTGTCCCGTGGCTGCCATCTCCCGCCCGACCACCAACAGCCTACTCCTCACCACACCAAACAAAAAAGCCCCTCATCTTTTTGATAATATCTCTTTTCAATGTGACTGGTGGTGATAGTAGTACGTCTTTCGCCTCTAATGAAAAAGAGCATTAAGCCTCCTGCCACGACCCGCGCAGCTCACCAGCTTTTTGACATGCTCATTTGTTGCTCGGAAATCATGCCCCCTAATGCTCCTCTTTTTATTTACTGATTACTGGCAGTAAATAACACTCCACACTTAATACCCCTCTTGACTTATTTAGGTGGAAATGGGGATCGCTAGAGCACAGGCTGCGTCAGCGAGCATTTAGATGGAAATGCTTCATGTAAAGCTGATGTGATTTGCCACTGAATTGAGTGCCCGAGTCGTATTAGTTTTGTATTTTACATTAATCTGAGGCATTACCGGCGCCGACACACATGGCGCCGAATATCGGCTAATATTCAAACAAACGCTCCTTCCTGGTGTCTAAGCACATATCTTCTAAGAGAGGAGGAAGCAGATGGGTGTGAAGAGCTGAGTTACTTCTATATACTTACAACCCAAAGTATAGTTTTGCAACTGCTAATATCTCTTGCTTGCTAATTTGGTGTTTTTTCGTCGAACGGCAACTCGAGTCTTGCTGATATCACAAAACAGCACAAAGCTAAAATCATGCCACTGGTTTATATCTTTAATGAATGCTAGTTCTGTAGCTACATTATCCATAAAGTTATATGCAGAGATGAGAGCACTCTTTGAAGCACACTCTGTGTTGTGTTGCATTTGGCTCAACAATATGCAAAGATGTTTTAAGTAGCTTTGACCTACTTTGTCTCCCAGCACAGTTTACAGTACTGTGGTCTTTTTTTTTAAGGGAGGATTTTAAATCATACATCAGGTTTTCATTTCTGCATCTTAAAGTAGAAGAAGACAAATAGGACACGTGAAACAGAAGACCTTTTTTTGTTTAGTTTTAGCTAACACTTTCATATTTTTTGCCATCAAGGTGCTCCTTCATCACCACTCAGTCCATGAGATCAGCTACATTGCCAAGGACACCCGGGACCATCGCGCCTTTGGCTATGTCTGTGGGAAGGAGGGCCACCACAGGTTTGTGGCCATCAAGACCGCGCAGTCTGTGAGTACTTTTCCCCACGAATATTTTAATTCTCAGTAATATTCTTTACATTTGGCAGAAAAGAGAATAAGTTTGACTTTGACTCTGACATGTTAGTTGATTAACTTGCCTACAACTCTGTTTAAGTTCTCATATTATGAACAGTGTATTTCATATTTTAAGTAAAACTATTCTTCTAGTTATCAGAATCAGAATCAGAATCAGAAAGGGTTTTATTGCCAAATGTTGAGCAGGTTTACAACATTAGGAAATTGCTGCGGTACTTAGTGCAAACATACTGTCAGATAACGCTTAAATAAACATAAAAATTAGAAATTAAAAGTGCTAAGTAGATAGATATATACATGAGTAGGGTCATGTGTTAGTGGTGGGAACAGTCATATGGTTATTGTTCATGAGTCCAACAGCAGAGGGGAAGAAACTGTTCTTATGGCGAGAGGTTCTGGTGCGAATGGACCGGAGCCTCCTGCCTGAGGGGAGCAGGTCAAATAGACTGTGTCCAGGGTGAGAAGGGTCAGCTGTGATCCGAGCTGCACGCCCCAGTGTCCTGGAGGTGTACAGGTGCTGCAGAGATGGGAGTCTGCAGCCAATCACCTTCTCAGCAGGGCGTACAGTTTCTGTTTGTCCCTGATAGTGGCTCCAATGTACCACACGGTGATGGAGGAGGTGAGGATGGACTCGATGATTGCAGTGTAGAATTGCATCATCGTCCATGTTGGCAGGTTGAATTTCTTCAGCTGCCTCAGGAAGTACATCCTCTGCTGGGCTTTCTTTATGACAGAGGTGATGGTGGGCTCCCACTTCAGGTCCTGGGTGATGGTGGTACCCAGGAAGCGGAATGAGTCCACAGAGGTGATGAGGGTGTCAGTCAGGATGATGGGGGGGAGTGGAGCTGTGTGCTTCCTGAAGTCCACAACAATCTCCACTGTCTTCTGGGCATTCAGCACCAGGTTGTTGCGGCTGCACCAGGACACCAGACGTTCAACCTCCCTGCTGTAGGCAGACTCACCCCGTCCGAGATGAGTCCAATAACGGTGGTGTCATCTGCAAACTTGATTAGCTTGACAGACTGGTGGGTGGAGGTGCAGTAGTTAGTGTACAGGGAGAAGAGCAGAGGAGAAAGAACACAGCCCTGAGGGGAGCCGGTGCTGATGGTCCGGGAGTCCGAGACATTCTTTCCCAGCCTCACATGCTGCTTCCTGTCCGTCAGTTATGGATGATGGAGTACTATTAGTACTATAGTATACATATATGTATGTATGTATGTATGTATGTATATATATATATATATATATATATATATATATACATACATATATATATATATATATATATATATATATACATATATATATATATAGATAGATAGATAGATAGATAGATAGATAGATAGATAGATAGATAGATAGATAGATAGATAGATAGATAGATAGAGAGAGAAAGGTGATACTTTGATTATATACCATCTATTGCTAACCTTTTCTTAATTCAGTCCTTCACCATCATATTCCAATTCTCTCATCCAGGCGGAGCCTCTCATCATTGACCTGCGTGACCTCTTCACACTCATCTACGATATAAAACAGCGGGAGGAGATGGAGAAGAAGGCCCAGAAGGACAAACAGTGTGAGCAGGCAGTGTACCAGGTAGGATTTCCTGCGTGAAGTCTTTGCATTTTCTTTTTTTGTTGTTTTCCACTCAGTTTCATTTCTAATTCGGAGGTGAGATCACACGTTATAACTCCGCCTGCAATTCATTCACACAACAAATATCTTAACACGTTGTAGCTTCCTTTAAAGTGCGATGCTGTTTTGTGTGTTTGTCTGGACCATTGATTTCTGTTCTGAACATCTAACTACAATGGAAAAGCAACAGGTTTTGCTGGTTTGATTTTATCATTATTATTATTATTATTACTGTCACTTCTAGGAAATATGTGTTGTTTTGTCTGTGATGTGCCAAATTACTGTTTGATTAAAAAGCAACGTGCTGTCAGTCTATAATTGTGCCTGCTTGCAGGAAATGTCACGCTGCAATGAGTGTATTTTTTTGTTGTTGTTGCTGGTGGTGATGGGGGTTCTTTTTTTATCATCTTCTCTCAATTTATTCTCTAATGAGACTGAAAAACAAAATGTGTCATCTGCCTTCTGTTCCACACACACAGACTATCCTGGAAGATGAAGTGGATGATCCAGTTTACCAGGTAGGTCCGTAGGCACTCAGAGCGGGAGCTAAACACTGCTGACTTTGATGCTTTCTAGCTGTTTTCACTTTTTAAGCTTGGAATAAATATATAAACAAATAATCCTTAATTTATATCAGCCACTGACATGCTTGAATTAATGATTCATAAATATTGCACCATTCCAGTAATACACAGTAGACCATCTAGTGGACAGTTTTGTTCAACCATTCAACACCCATTTGCCAGTGCAGTGTTGTAAAACCATATTTTTTCAGTTGATCTGTGTCAATGTTCTGATTTCTTCCAAAGACATGCCCCCCTCCCCTTGACTGGTTGTTATTCCCGTCCCTTTTGCCCTGTGCATTTATTTGGCTCAACATTTTTTTCTCTGTGTTTGCTCACACTGAATACAGACAACACTAACTCTTACTCTGAATGCTATGTTCAGTGATACGTCCAACCACCTCCCAGTTCACCTCTGTTCTTTGCTCTTCAAGTATGTTTTCACGTATGATCATTCCATTTGCAGCTTTCAATTTATGTTGATGTTGGTTGACAAAACTCCAGCCTGCTCCCAGAAGGAACTGTTTGACATCTGGGGAAACATGCTTAATTGATTTCTTGCGAAGAGTTAGATAAGTGGACCAGTGCAACTCTCATGTCTGTATCACAGACAGTGTAAAAGCTAGACTTAGCAAACATGACTTCATTCATTGGTTCCTAAAGTCTTAGGATCAGTTTTACGAATGCGTTGTGCCAGCACAAATTGGGTTTAGGCGTAAAAACAAAAGGTACTGTTGGCATTTACAAAGACATCACAGTGACAAGATTGCGTGCAAGAGGTGGGAACTATACTTGTTGCACATGTAGTTCTCAAGATGCAAAATATAGGGACACAAATATTTAAATCAAGTGCACAAAATGATGTATTAATGTTTGTGACATGCAAATTATTGCTAAGTGCCAAAAAAAGCACATCTTATTTTTGTGCTTGATATTGAAATCAACTAACTGGGTTTAGAGAGCAGCGCAACTTTTGTAAATCACCCGAACAACTAAGCACACCTATAAATGCTATTTCGGCATTGCGCTCATGAGCTACTTTAACCCATTTAGTTAATCTGGCCCTTAGTTTTGAAGCCTCGAGGTTGGTGCTCTCACCGTCACGATATTGGTTTAAAAAAACCCCACTAACAACCATATGACCAGAGAGGCAGGTCTCATTGTGAACCTGCTCGCTCACTGGCTAAAAAAACTTGTAAGCCATTGGCCAATAAAAACAATACTGATAGTCCTCCATTCTGAAACATAGTATAACCAATATGACCTGAAATGAGCGACTCAGCCCATAATGTCATCAGGAAAGACTTTGCCGGCGCATAACAGCTAATGACTTAACTTGTTGGCCATTTTGGTCACACTGTAGGGTTACTGTTTACAAGAGGAAAACCTGGTAGCTGGGGTTTGATGTTCCTTTTGTTGAAGTTGCTTTTTCTCTCACGACCAATGGTTTCATGTCCTGTAGGTTCAACATCACTTTTGAGCATTTTGTGGGCTTGAAATCACACATGAAGCCAATATAGGCTCTGTAGTCTTTTTGCAACCACAGCCATCTGGTGGCCTTCTGATAGAATGTGGCTTTGAGCACTTCCACTGGCTTCTCAGCTTCAGAGGATCTGAATCTGTGTTATCCTGCCTATGGTCTGAAAACAGTACCCAAACATGGAACTACATGCCAGTTAGCTTAGCATAAAGAAGTAATAGCTAGCCTAACAACCTGGCTGGGTCTAAAGAAAAGAAATTAAGCTTACTAGCACCTCTTAAGCTCCCTTTTAAAAAGTAAATTTTGTGTTTTTATTCCTTGGAAAAATCAAAGGGTAAAAATGACATTTTTGCTAATTTTTCCTCTTCGCTAACTGTGCTAACTTTCTTCAGGTGCTGTCAACCAAAAAAACATCCTAGATTTTTTTTTAATAATTCAGTAATTGATATAATACATACTATATAACTTATATCATTAATTAATGTGCTTGTTGCCTGGCTAGCTCTTTTCTGGTCTATATGATAAGCTAATTAGCTGGCTTCAGCTAAGTATTTACAATTGCCAGTGTTATAAAGTTGCAGTTCTCTCATCTTACTCTACACGCAAGATGACTAAGCACATGTCCCAAGATGTGAAACACTTCTTAAACGTTAAAGGAATTAATGACAGATTTTAAGACTTCATTAAAGGACATTCAGACCAGTAGGTCTGTTTTCTCTGGAAGAGGTGGAGCATTTCTGAGGTTGAAGTAAGACCTCAAGCTAAAACCTCTACACTGCCTTGAACTATTGCCTGACCTGTTATACTTGTGCTCTTTCCTCACACCTCACTCTTTTTTTCTCCCTCCTTTCATCTTCCCCATTCCTTTTTCCCATGCCCTATTTTTATACACTTCATATTCCTATCTCATTTCATTTCCCACTTGACGCCATCCTCACTCCTGTGTGCTTTCATGTATTCTTGTCATGTTTCACTACCTCTGTCTTTCTGTTTTATATACCAATCTGTCTCTCTCTGCTCTCTCTCTTCCATCTCATTATTATCTGCACCTATACGCCTTGCCCACTACTTCTGTTCTTTAGTACATAGTGTTTGAGGCTGGACACGAACCCCTCCGTGGCCCCCAGTCAGAGGAGAGCGTTTATCAGGTACAAAGACAAACATTGCCCCCCATTCTGCTTCCCTCTTCATACCCTGTGATAGATAATACAAACAGTACTAATATTATAACTTCGTAGCACATCTTAAAGAATTTAAAAAATGCCAAACTTTCATAAGTACATCAAGCTAATGTTCCTGACGAGGAAATTCTGTAGTAAAATTCCATGCAAACAAAAAAAAACGTTCATGCTGAATATCATTACACGATGAGCACCAGCAGATCATATTAAAGATGATTACCTTGCAAACAATGATATCTACTAAATGGTAAAGGCTAATGCTGAAAAGTGTCATAAAGATGATGAATAATGTTGAAAATCTCGAGGGCTGTAACTTTAAAGATGCTGGCATTGAAAAGGCATCAACTTTACGTTAAAAAAAATGATGTCAGAGTCAAGGTCAGTTGTTTAGTCTGAATAGTTCACCCACAGCCTGTATAACATTCTGCTTTTATATATCCAATACGATGACCTTTTGGTTTTAGACCATTTGAAGCTCCAACTAGGACTCCAAATCAAATCAAATCAAATCAAATCAAATCAAATCACTTTTTATTGTCACATCACATGTGCAGGCACACTGGCACAGCACATGCGAGTGAAATTCTTGTGTGCGAGCCCCACAAGCAACAGAGATGTGCAAACACAACAACACAAACGAGCAAAATACAAGAATGGCCAACCTGAAACTAATAAATATATGTACAATATATAATAGTGTATGCATTTCTGGATGTGTATACTAAATATTTTCCTACGTGTGTGCCAGGGAGCTGGCGTATGGTTTAATCCAATTCCCCAGCCCCCCTTCTCTTTCGCCCTCTCTTCTCTTCCTCCTCCTCTTTTTGCCTCTCTGTATCTTGCCTTCTTCTGAAGATGAAAGATGCAGAGAGAGTGAGAGATTAATCACTTGCCATGCCATTTGATCTCAGAGTGAAACAAGATCAATAGACTCGGGGAAAAAACGTAACCAAAGTTAACCAGTCGAAGGAGCGTGGAGGAGTGGGGGGGTGTGACAGATGAGTTTAAGAGCAACAGATAGTTTGGATAATTGTGAACGAAATAAACAGAACAGGCCAGAGCTCAGGAGGTTTTTTTCTTTATATATAGCCAGATAAACTAGTTGAGATGTGCTGTTGCTGATTAACAAATACTCACGAGCCCAGCACACACCTTTCTCAGGCACTGTTTGCAATCGATATTGATTTAAGTAGAATTGATTTGGTGCCGCAACTTTAAAATCTGCATAATCCTATTGCGCTAAACGATGAAAACGCATCTAAATAAATGGCCCAGATAGAAATTGATTCCGACATGTTTCAGCTCTTGTAAGTTCTTGTTCTTAAATACTCAGCCAAGAAAAAAAAAGGTGTTGAATGTGACTTACGTTTGACTCGACCTCCAATCCAATGCAGGTCCCAACCAGTCAGCAGAAGGAAGGGATCTATGATGTCCCAAAACGCCATTTCATGACTGTAGGTGTTTTGTTTTTTTCGAATTATTATTTACTTTTCCTATTTTTCTACTTGCAAACCTCTCTTTAAGATACTCTTGTAGGAAGTGCCTTAAGCCACCATCCATTTCTAGTAATTTAATCTGCTGTTATCTAATGGTTTCAGTTATGAATTACAGCCGACAGGCTTTTAAAAACAAACTTCTCGAGACAAGGACGAGTCACACAGGGGTGTATGTGTGTGTCTGCGTCTGTTTTTTTTCTGTGACAACAAAGCTACTGATCATGATAAGCATGCTTAAAGAATCGAAACTAATTGATTTGTCAACCAAAAGCATGCATGTCAGCAATTTCACACAACGTTAGAGGACGGGTCTCTTAGCCAAAATCTGAATCTTTGCACAATCTGATTCATGTCAAGACAAAGAATCTGTTTGCTGGTCCCAACTGACTGGTGCAGGGGGCTGATTAGATAAACAAAGGAGTGGCTGCTTCATCTTCCTCAGAGGTCGAGGACGAGAGGTTTGTAGGTGGGGGTGGGTGTCGGGTTGAGCTGCATGAGGTGTAGTTGCAGTTACATACTATCCAAGGCCGCCAAACACTCATAAAAGCTTTACTTTAACAAATAGCATCTGACCAGAGAACAGCATAAAAAGAAATGCACTTTTGACCCCATCCCCCTGCCATGTCATCTAACTGAAAATATATTTCATCTCATCTTGCTAGGCTTTATGAGTTCTTCACCGCCATGCAGTGACTACGCTGTTACATCTCTCACGTCGCTTGTAAAGGATAAAAAACATTTATTCAAACCAATTTTGTCAAGCATTAACCCAGTAAGAACCTCCATGTAACCTCTGAAAACAGCTGCGTCAAAGTGCTCTTCTTCTCCTCCTTCTCCTCGCTGTTTCTGTGCTTGTTGCTCAGCCTATCAGACAGATAAACTGTCCCAGCCCCTGTTGCTATCTCACCTGAACAGCCCATGCCAGTATATTAAGTAGCAGCGCTTCCATATCTCTAAGTGTTACTGCTTGTCTGTTCATTCAGTTGGAGCTTTCTGAGAGCCTCGAGCTCCCCTGATGTGTGTCGGTGCCGGCGGGCAGAGATCTCTGTGTACAGTGTTTATCTCGCTCCAAATTCTGACTCATTCTATCCCCCTCGATGGTTTCGAAATGCAGTTACAATCGGTTATGTCCCAGCTTATCGGAGGAGGACATAAACGCCCTGTCGGCAGCAACGTGGATTGCTGTGATTCCTCCCCCTTTTCCTTTCTTTAGTTTGACCACGTTGTGTTTGTGTGTTTGTCTGTTTCTTTTACAGCATGTAAATCCTGTGTGTTTTTGTGAATCATTGTCTGCTTGTGCATGGCCCCCCCTCCCCTCAGAGACATTTCACGCAACCTAGCCATCTCATAGTCTCTCCCATAGCTAGGTCTCCTCTCCTTTAAGTAGTGTGAGTGGAGGACAGAGGGGACTAGAGCAGGGGTCACATCTGCCTATAGGGTGAGGTGGCCTCATTGCCTCGGTCGGGTGGTTCCAGGAGCTTCTTCCTTCATTCATTTGATGATATAAACACAGTCCCCCCGTGTATGTGCTCACAGAGGGAAATCAGCATGATAAAGCACCCCGAGCTCTCATGGGAGGGGTGGGAGTGGGGGGGCTCTTGATTGGCGCACATAAGAATATCTAATCAGAGTCTGCTTTACAGGGCTGAATAGCCTTTTACCCACTCAATTATAGCGAGCTACGAAAGATTCATTTTAGATCCATTTTCTGATAATGAATCGAGGGGACAGTTGTTTCTTGCCATCCGCGGCACAAACTGCCTTTGTGAGTAACATTCACTTCCCCGCACCTACCCACCCATGCAACCACCGTACCCTATCCGGAGATGAATTTAAGGCTTCATGGTTGTGCAAGTCTCATTTGCGTGATGTATCACTGGCCTTTGTCTTTCTCTCTCCCTCATTCCTCGGTTCGACTGACAGAATATCAACCACTTTGATCTTTTCGGCGACATGTCAACTCCTCCTTCGGTGAGTACTATAACACAAACCCTCTTTCTTTTTTTTTTAGCTCCAACATGTAATGTCATTTAATTTCATTAGGTTATTTACTGAGATCTAAATGACCTGAATATGTGGCAGACACTGCAGCCAAAGATATTGTGACTTTTAGGTGACTTTGATAGCACGGTGACATCTGTGCGTGTGTGTGTGTGTGTATGCATTTCCTCCCAGATGCCCCCATCACCTGCCAACACACTGGACCCTAGCAGGAGCAGCCGCCAGCAGCAACACACTCCTGCTGAGCTGTACGCCCCCTTCAGCCCCACCTCTGTGCCATCAGGTATCCATACCCAGGCTGAAACGCTTCATCGTTTTCCACAATGCGAGAAAAAATAAAGAACGCCGGTGGCGACGTGGCTCTTTGATGTTCATGAAAAATCTTGCCAAGATTTAGCAGTGAGCGCACACAGAGATGCAGTTTAATTAGGCTGTAAACCTGTGGTGAGATACAGCAAAGTGGTGTTACTTGAAGGACCACTACAGTGATTTTGCATACTTTACTGAAACAACTGGCATTGTATAAAACTGAAGAAAAAAAAGATGTATCATTTAACCAGCAGCTCGCTGAAGAGCAACATCCTTTTAGATGCAAGAAACAACAACCTTCACAATCATTCTTTTCACAGTGTGTCTGTCTAAGATAACAGCGCTTATAATATGAAGTCAGCAGGCCTCATGCAGGAACATTGTTGTAGTTCTTATTTATACTACATGTGCAGCACTGGTTTCCAACTGGATTGTACATTGATTGTACCTCTGTATGTTCTCTAATATACATTTATAGCCAGCCATCTGTCCGATTTTGACTTGGTTTCATTCACAGTAAGATTTAAAGAGTAAGAAGGAAAAATTAAATTTAAGTCATTCTGATGACTTGGAGCACTACAGCAGCAAACCATTTTCAAACAAGTTTGTGACTGTACTATCACAAATAATAGCATAAATGTGACAAAAATATGATTTGGAAAGATTATAGTGCCAAAATGAGGTCGACAAGAAAAGTCCCTGTGAATCTAAGACTGTAAAAAGAATGATCTCCTCAAGTGCATCTCTTTTGCTCTTATGTTCAGAGTTAAATAGCTCATTTTTAAAGATTGGAAGTATTTATAGATTAGTATCTGTCATTTTAATAATGTGCACTAAATTGGTAACCACGGAGACCTTTAATCGTTTCCTTTTCTTTTCTCTGTCACTCTTGTTCCTGTTTCAGGTTATATGACCATGGGCCCTGTGCAGGCAGCACAGTGGGCTCAGCAGCCATTTCCTGCCCAGGCTCAGACTCTGGCCTTCCCTGTGCAGGCACCTCTGCAGGTGGCTCAGGTCCTCCCCAGTGGTCAGCCGGTCATCTGGAGCCAGGCCAACATTTTCCCTGCTACACAGCAGCAGTGGGCAGCTATGGCAGCCTACATGCCGGCCCAGACAGTGGGCGTGGGGGGCCACGCCATCCCGGCCGCCATGCTCCAGGGCTTAGTACCCATAACCACAATGTGCCCCCAGGCCTGCGACCTATCAGCCCCATCCTCAGCCATCACCAGCCCCCAGCATACGGCCGACCCCACCCTGCTCCAAAAGCAGCTCAGCCTGGGTAAAGAAGGCCTCGACTCAGATGCAGGTGAGGGTCCTTCTACATCGGGAGCAGCTGTATCAGTAGAACCTGGTGCTGTATCAGCAGGGGTGAGCAGGTGCGGCACCCCAGGCCTCATGAGTGTACCGGACACACTGGTCTGCAGTCAGCTCCTGCCACCTCCAGCTGCTACGACCCAGGAAGAAGAAGGGAGCTGTAGCGACCTTGATCTCTCTAGGATGACTCTGAGCCCAGGTACATCGACTTCACCGTCTACTGAGTCTCGTAAGTGTTTTATATTATTTACCTTCTACATAATTACTCAAACCGGCAGCTGTGCCACTTTATATGACTAGCTCAATGCATTTTTTTCATCTTCTCGATCCCCTTTTGAAAAAGGTCAACACTTTGGACAACAGTGGGCTTACAAATGTTTGATTTAGTTCTGTGCAGATATTCCTCCATAGAGAATAGAAGTATTTTCTAAATTACTTATATTATTGTAACAATTATATGTACTACCTTAAAATAAGTTACATGCATATATGTTATATGCATATAGTTTTAATACATGTAATTTTTAAAAAAAACTGGCTGCAACGACTTGGCTAACATTAGCTAAGAATGCTAAGTCATTAATCAATGAAAATACCACATATAATTGTACATTTTGTAACATAGTATGACCAAAATTTACAAAATACTTGTACATGTTTTATATTCACTGTGGTACAAATCAACACCCAAGTTAATTAGCAATTAGCTACTTAATTAGCTAATTAATAAGCAATTAGCAACTGGGCTACTGAACAAATGTTAGCACACTAACATTGCTGTACACCTGCTAAAAATCAAAAAGCTAATATGTTAGCATGCAGACATTAGCATTCACCTCAGTTTTATATAGCCTACATAATGTCACAAAACTACTAGCATGTCTGTACATTTTGCCTTGTGTCTTTACAGCTTTAACCGAAAAACTCTGTTAACCTTAAGAAAATGAAGAGGGTTGTCCTAAGTTTTATAGAATGTCAAGTACATTAGATAAAAAGGATAGGTGATGACAAGCAATAAAGGTCATAGTTTTAAACTTACTGCTTCCCTATAAGCACATCCATGCTACCAGCCACGATGCCAGAATACTGACAGAGCAGATTAGCACAAAATCCATCTATAAGTCCTTTTACTGTGTTCTGTGAATATTTTTCTTTCATCTTCATGATTATGTTCTTTTCCTTAGCATCCACTCCAGCCCCACAGCAGAGCTCATCTTCAGACTGCCCCCCTTCCCAAGGCAGTGACCCACCCACAGATCACTCCCCTGTTGACCCTGAGGGCAACTCCAGCAACGCTAAGGAGGAACAATCGGTGAGGACGGCCCCTCTGGGGGTCATGTCAGTCATTTAGATTCATAGATTTTTCATAGAACAGCTGACTAGCATGATGCTACAATCCATTACTGCCACATGGGTGACCTATTCTCAATTATGTAACATGTAATTACGCAGATTAGAATGTCGTGATTATTATGGCCAAATTCGATGAGAGTTTAACCTTTTTTCTAGAAAAATGCCAAGTCAATTAAACACAAAAGGTCAAAAATGATTTAAGTGCTTTGATTAGATCATGTATAATAAGGCAAAATTTCAAGGTAATTAAACTTGATGTCACTTTCCTAAATGTTTTCCTGTTTTTCGGGGAAATGCAGGAGGTTTAACAAGCTGAGGATCGCCTGATCTTGACAAACACGTCACGTCTAAAGGAGAAATTTTATTGTGTTTTCTCTCTCAGGGCTCTGCCGTTGTGCCCAGCGAAGCTGCTGATCCTCCACAGGATCAGACATGTCCACAGGAAGACAGCTAGAGAACATCAGACAGTGAGTTGGTATTTCATGGTTTCCTTCTTTCTCTGATTTTCTCAGTTAAATATCAGCTGTCTTCACATTGTTGCATTTGGGTCCTCTCTCCCCAGCTCCTCTCATCCTGCTCTTCCCTCTCTCTGTCTCTTTTTATTATCCCTGTATTTTCACCTGTCAGTATATCTCCTTTTTCCGTGTGAATGAGTGGCCAGTTGAGAAAGGGCCTTGGTTTAAATTCTGTTTCTGTCCTCCAGCTCTCTGCTTCGTCACAGAAATAAGGAAGGCACAATGTTGCCACCTTGTGACGAAAGTTGTAACAGCACTAGTGCCGCTAAGTGATTTTGAAATTATTGCTGTTTGTCTTTTAGGGTGATGGAAGCTCTAAAGGCCGAAACATGAGCTCACGAGAAAAAGAAGAAAAGAGAGATGAGCGACTGTGAGCAGCAGCATCTCACAGCCTGAAACACAAACTGCTGGTTTTTTTTCAACCTTTAAAGGATATTTTGGCAGTTATTTAATAGCTGGCTATCCTAGGATCTGCTTTCCTCCAGAGGCCGCTTACTGTACTGTACTGTACTCCAGACTTTGGCTTCATCGTCCAATCAATTGACCTTTCAACCAGGAAGTGACCTTTTATCTTTGACCGAAACTGACAACAGGAGGTGATTGCGTCCTCCTGTTCTGGATTAATGAGTTTATATCTGCAATGATGTAAAAGACAAAAGAAAAAAACAACATGGTTACACTGATGATGCAAATTATTTTTTGGAAAAGAGAGAGGAGCAGTGTCCTACTGGATGCGGTTGACCTTCAAGTTCGTCAGCTGCCACCAGCAAACACTGTGCACAGCAGGAAGATTTGCCAAATGTTCTCATAGCGTCGCTCCACCGACTCAGCCATTTGCATGAACAGACCTAACATGGGTTCAGCGGACTCGGCTGTGAGCAGAGCTGATCTCCGCAGCTTCCTTCTAGGCCTGCAACAAATTTTTAAAAAAAGAAAGGTTATTTCATTTTTGTTTTTATTTTATAAGCTGTGAATTCTCGGTTGATGACGCTGAGTCACTGCAGATATCCACATGACTCTGAGGCATCAGCATGGAAATCAAGATTTGCCAAACATCTATTTTGTAAATAAGAATCTTCCCAGTCCCCCACACCCGAGCCTCTGTGCCATAAGATAGCTCTCTGCCTCTTGGATGCCAACTACCTGTGTTTCTCTCAAACAATGCCCTACCAGCACCTCCTTCTTCTTTGTTTTCTTTTTTTTTTTTTTTGACATCTGGACATTTGTTTCACCTTTTTCTTTTCTTTTTTTAAATTTCAAAAACTGTCTTCTGTTCAGTTAGTGAGAAATGAACTGTGAATCTGTGTTACATTGTCATTAAAAAGAAAATTTAAAAAAACTACTAGACCCAGTTTTTGCTCATTTTGAACTTGAAATATGACACGAGCGACGGGGCCGGAACCACAACCGCTTTTTCTTTTTTGTTGTAGTGATAGGACGCTTTGCTTTTTAGATATTTGACATTTCCAACTGAGGTCACGTTGTTTACACTTTGCCTGTCATCTAACCGTATCTCTGGTTTAATAGGCGAGCAGAATCAACTCATCCTGCACTGACGTGGCTCGATCACGCCAAACTCGGAGACGGTCGATAGCGTTTCAATGCCTTATCGCGTTTCTTTTTATCGTCTTTTATCGTTTTCTTTTTCATTTGTCGGTGTATACAGTAAGCAGGTCATTGTTGTGACAAAGCACTTAGGCATACTGTAGGTCTGCTCCACTGAAGTAAGACGGTTGAAAAGACAGGCAACTTTATATAATATGAACAATAGAGATATCACTATTAACTGCTAGACTTACAAAAACAAATGGTAACTGTACCCCTGCTTGTGTAAGAAAAATGAGAAATAGTCCCAAAATATTTTGTAAATTTTATTTATGGAATTAAGAATTGTCATGAAAAAGGAAAAAAAAAGGACTTTTGTACGTCTATGACTTCCCCCATACACTGTACCCATGCCACTGTTCAGTCACAAATAAAATACCATGTGATTCCCACCATTGCCTTTGCTTTTTTTTTTTTAGTGTGTGTGTATGTGTATGAAAAATTACATCTCCATTTTTACAGATTCATCCATATTTAAGCAAGTATTTTAGAGGGGGAAACATTTTGCTGAATCTGCAAAAAACTCATTATCTGGTTTTCGAAAAGTGGTGACTGTTTTAGTGACAAATCAAAAAATTGCTATTGTGCAGTTTGGTGTATCCGAGTTTTTTCTCCTTGTTTCCCTTCGTTAATAACGGCTTCCTGATAGCCACCCTCCCACTGAGGCCATTTCTAATTAAAATTCAATGAACAGTGAATAGATCAGCTGAAGATTCAGATGCGTCTTTCAGGACATGTGTCGGGTCTTTCTGGGATTTTTCCCCCAGCGTGACTTTCAGATACTGTTCGTCACTTTCTTCTGTCTTCTATTTGTCCAGTTTCCTCAGATGTTTGATTAACACACTGCACACCATGCTAAGCTAAGATGTGCCATTTTTTGCTGCTCCTTATTGGTGCAAAAGTATGTCTGTAAAACTGTACTTTGGCATTTTTCATAGATGCAACTAAAGAAATTGGAACAAAATATCATTTAAATGCATTGAAATATCCATAGGTCAGTCTTAAGTGGTTTAACAACAACGACAACAAAGCCACTCATGTGAAAATGATCAGGTACATAGACAGGACTGGAAATAAGTGGAAAAGTAACCAATGTAAGAAAATGTCTAAAGACACAATTTAATTTGCTAGGTTTTGTTATTCTAGCCCAGTTTGAATGAGTAATAGGTCAGTGTTAGTGGCTCAACAAACAAACAGAAAACATTCCTGGAAAAATGGCCAGAAACATGGACTGGACTGAAAATGAGGAGAAAGAAGAACTTTGAAAGACCTTTGGAAAGCCTGGAGAACTATCGCTCAAGACCACTTTAAAACATTACAACAAAGTCTGGCTCCTTCAAAACAAAATAGAAAGAAATTAGGGGTGGCTCAAGACTTTTGCACAGGAGTGTATATACTTTACTACTGTACTTAAATGTCTGCATGTGACTTAGCTTCTACCACTACTATCTTTACAAAGCAGAAGCCTAAATTTTGAATGTATAACATGACAAAGCAGCTGTTGCACACTCAGTGTGAGTAATGGCAGTTTCTTTACTTTCATTGCTTTTCACTAAGTACAGCTGACTCCTGTGGTTGTGTCATTCTGTGAAATCCCGCAAACCAGTCAAGATAAATAAAGCTTAAAGGTCACACGTAGGGAAACATGATTCAAATGACTTTGCTGGAATTTTCTTCATTACAAACTCTTGATATTTCACCACTGGCATATTTTAATGGAAATACTTTATAGGCATCCAGATTCATTGATTCCTACAGATTATACAGACTAAGGTTTATGAAAACTAAAAATACATCCATATAATTTGGGCTGACCAAACCTGCAAGCTCTGCAAATTCTATAATGTTTAAGTAAACTTGAGGTATGTGTCCCAGCCACACAGACAACACCATAACATTGGCTTTGTGGCCCTGAATGCCTGCAGTATTCTGACTCCAGCTCCACATCTGACTTTAATGGCAGCAGTTCATATACAGTCCATTATTGATCAGGCTTTGTTTACATAGAGAGCAGAGTGTCTTCTCCTCATTCACAGTCAGTCACAACACACAAACATGCTTTCTGTGGTGATACAGAGCAGTGCAATCAATTTGCACAGTTGTCTACTCCACGTTACTTTGAGTTTGGTGCTGCTAAGGTAGGAGATTTATTTTTTTTAACTGCAATGAATTGATAAGCTTATTTTTTCATTTGCTGAGTAGGTTCCACAGGAATTAATTGTTGTAACTATTTATCTGTCAAAGACCAGCTGACAAACTAGAAAGTTTAGAAGCACCTCATTTGACACTTAAATCTGTGTTCCTTTCACAAGCTATTATATTTTGATCAGATGCTTTTGAAAAAAACACATGACCTTTGCTCCCAGTGCTGCATTGCTCTATTTGTTTTGATGTGAGTTTTTAATCTGCATGTAACAGTAACTTTGCAGTGGCCACAGGAAGCAATGAAGACCCTAGCAGTCGTCAAGCCCGGTCAGTGGGTGACCCAGTGGTAATTCACCCAGTGGATTGCATTTTGTCAGAGTGGAGCGCATGGTCACGTTGTGACGTCTGTCAAAAGAAGAAAGTAAGTATAATGGCTATGAGATGTTAGTTAAATCAACAAGAACATACAGTGAAATCTGCAGAAATATGACTGGATCTCATCAGACAATCTGATTCATGCAGCTATGCATAAGCTAAGCGTGTGCTGCCTCACAGAGCAGCTGACCAGTGGACAAATACAAGCAGAACTTTAGTCTGAATGCAATGCTTTAATAAAAAATTAGAAAAAAATACAGTCATTGTTAGTCCAAGAATGTGGAACAGCCTGTGATTCAGCCTCATGTGAATTTACCCCCAACAGTGGTTGGTCATTGGTTATACTGTAGACTGCTTTAGAGATAGGGCAAACAAAAAGAGGTATTAAAGACTATTTAAAAGAATTTGTTTGAAAGTAGATGAGCAGAGCGTACTATTATCAAGTCTGAACCATGAAGCTTCAGGCAGCAGTCGGCTAATAGTAGATCATCTACAGTGGAAACGGCTTGCCTGGTTTAGTCCAAATGTAGAATTTGCCTAGAAGACCTATATATTTTAAAAATAAATCTGCTAAATTATGCTAAATATAAAAATGCTAAATTAGCAACTAACTTAGCATTGTTTCAATGGGAATTTTTGGCAAAAGGCAAATAAAATATGTTTCCTAAAATATCAAAAGTTGAAACAAAATCTTTCATCTCAAACTCAGAAATCAAGCAATACTATTTTTAGTTTAACTAACCCACAGAATTACTAGCCAGATAAACTTCTTAAATCAAATGTTACATTTCCACAGATTAGCTTAATTTAGCGTAGTTTAGACTGGATGAATCATTCCTATGGGGCTAGGATTGAGAGCTAAATCTGGAGCATTCTACATTTTGACACTTGTGACCTGTTTTTGTGAAAGCTGAGAGCTCAGTGTCTGGTGAAGGACTCAGCTGATATACTTCAGTGCTCTATTTTATCCACTTTACAAGTAAAGGGATTAATAACCTTGACATGACAAAGTGGAAAGAGCCTGCTAATGTGATTTCAGCTGATAGCTCCCCGGGAGCAGTTTTCAGGCCACCGTTATTGGATACTGGCAAAATCTCTTGTGTTTTTGTGACCCGCAACATCACAGTATCGCTATGCCAAAGTGGAGCAGCCTTCTCAGTTTGGAGGGGAACAGTGCAATTCCCATGCCAGGGAGGAGGAGGCCTGTAATGTTCCAGCCCGCTACACTTGTGACAGTGTTCCTCTCTGTGAGGGCTTCCTCTGCACCCAAACAGGTAACTCCAACAGTCGGAATAGAAATCACACAGCAGTAGTTTTTCAGTGTTTAAGAATTCACATTGCATGGACGTTACTGTTATGTGTTTGATATAATCAAGTCTTCTTTCCAGTCAGAAAATTTCAAATTATCTAGCAATTTAATTTTTACTGGGTTCAGCCACTATATAATCGTAAATTATCTATTTTTAAACAAAGTTTTTGACTGTCCAACCTAGATACAACTTAAATTTTACGGATTGACCTATTTTCTGAGTGACTAGAAAAATGAGATTGTGGGGGGAGACTTGTGGGGATAGGTTAATTGATTAATCCAAATTGTCACTAGGTGTGAATGTGAGTGTGAATGGTTGTCTGTCCCTGTGTGTTAGCCCTGCGACAGACTGGCGACCTGTCCAGGGTGTACCCCGCCTTTCGCCCTATGACAGCTGGGATAGGCTCCAGCGCCCCCCGCGACCCTGAAAAGGATAAGCGGAAGCGAATGGATGGATGGATAGAAAAACGAGATTGCAGCACAAATGAACATCCTCCAAAGGGTGACAGGGGGTCAGCAGGGGTCTTGAAATAGAGCGGCTAGGCCTCCAGGATGCAAGGAGCCAGTTGAGGTGGTTGAGACATCTGACCAGGATGCCTCCTTAGTGCCTCCTAGGTGATGTGTTCAGGGAAGAGGCCACAGGGAAGACCCAGGATTCACTGGAGAGATTACATTTTGGGATAAGTTGTGACTTTCCGGAGTCAATATTCTTTATTTGGAGCAGAGTCCAACTTGCTTTATTCCCTAAGCTTAGCAAACTGATGACCACCACTTGACAAAGAGACATGTTGAGAATCAAATCAACTCTTCATCTAATTCTTATCTAACTCTTCACTTGAAAGTAAAGATCCACTTTTGAAACACATTTTTTTTGATTTTATGTTACAGATAATTTTGCAAAATGGATCCAATTCTGCAAACATACTTATTCTGCACACTGCCTGTCTGGAAAGAAGTCATGGTTTAACACCATATATTCCTCTACTCTGTCAGGTCGCTGTATTCCTAGAACTCTGCAGTGTAATGGGGAGGATGACTGTGGGGACATGTCAGATGAAAATGGCTGCAGGAAGGTTCCCAAGCCCTGCAGGCAGGAGGCTGAGGAGTACTGGGGAATCGAAAACCTTGCCAAAGGGTGAGCTATGTTTCCACTAGTCTGTCTCTTGTGCAAGTCCAAATTATTGTTATTACTTGTGTTTTATGTACTTTGTACTTCTATCCAAGCATGTTAGGGATAGCTCAGTAGGTAGAGTGGTGGCCCCATGATCGGAAGGTCGGGGGTTCGACTCCACTGAACGGCTACCCTGAGGTACCCCTGAGCAAGGTACCATCCCTACACACTGCTCCCCGGGCTCTGCACTGGTGGCTGCCCACTGCTTCACTGGGTGAATGGGTTAAATGCAGAGGAACTATTTCCCTATGGGGACTAACACGCACACTTTACATGTTACTCTTCTAAATCCAATCCATGCACAGAATTATTGCTGTTCTTTCAGAATAAACATCTTGAACAGTAACCTGGAAGGAGTGGTGCTTGATAACAGATACTATGCAGGCAGCTGCCTGCCCCACTACATCCAGGACGTCAGATTCAGGAAGCCCTACAACTTACAACAGTATACCTTTCAGGTGAAAAAGCAGACAAACACACTTCTGTCCAGTATTGTGGTCTAGTATTCATAAACGAATTCATTTACTAATGGTTTGTTGAAGTTTTAAAACAAAATTGTTGCCATGTTGCCATGTTGCTATGCCATTGTTATATCATTGCAGTATCATCTGTGTTCAAAGTACTCTTAATATGACTATTTGTTTTAAGTTTTTATTATTTTTTGAACATTTAAAGAAACAGTAGGGGTCCGAGGCACTTTCCAAAGTGTTAAAATAAGACGAACACAGGTCACAAGCCCAGTGTTTAACACTGAAGCCTGCTTTTTCTAGCTCTGGCACCTCGCCTCTGTCCCCCAATAGGCACAGTCTTGGTGATCTAGGAAACTTAAATTTCACCCAGCCCTCCATATATTTTAAAACATTTTCCCATATTGGGGAGACCAGTGGATATTCCCACATAGCTTGCACTAGCTTACCCTTTGCTTTTTATGCACTTCCAACACAAGTCATGTTTACTAATTTTATAAAGTCTCAAGTCATGTTTACTAATTTTATAAAGTCTCATCTGTGTGTAATAGTACCTGTTAAGAATTTTATATTGGATAAATTTACCTCTAGCTTCCCTTATGTAAAACCCATTTTCAGAGATGATTGAATCCCATGTTCCCTTATCAAAGGATCAATCCAGATCTTTTTGTAAGTAAGGGTGTAAGTAAAATGAAATTCTCTAGAAGATTTGTCTCCTGAGACAGCTTTATTTTATCTTTCAAACAATCTCTAATGGCCGGGTCCTTCCAAATTAAACTTTACTGTCAGATCATTAAAAGACATGAGCGTGTTCTCTTCTTTTAAATCACTTTTTTGTGCCATTGTGGCCAGTAAATTGTTTGTTTACCTTTTTTAATTTTGGGGTTGTGCCACAGGGGTGCACATTTTTAAAAGTATGGGGACAGATTAAAGCTCTTGTGAACCTCTTGCCACACCATTTTTGAAAACTTTAAAATAGGGTTTTCTATTCTATACCCTTTGTTGTCTTGTTTTTGAGCTAACACCTCAATGGGGGTGAACAGAAAGGCCAGTTCACGCTTAATATGACTAATTAACCATTACCATTTAGTTTTCACACAAAACATTTAATTTTTTTTTTGTCCACAGACGAGAGGCTCCTATGATTTTAGCCTGCAGGCTTTTGAATCCTACTCTGACTACATGGACTACACCATGAAGGAGCGCACTAGCAAAACCGTTGTTTCCATCGGCTTTGGCATTCCAGGAATTTTCAAGTTTGGCATCAACTACAATGATAACAAATACAGCAAGTCAGTTAAGAAACTTCGCAGTGCCTCTGGGACGGTGAGGTGTCATGTTTTGGGTTGTTTTTAATGCGTGCAGATCTCTTTACGTTACCTTGAACTTCTCACTCTGTTTTCAAATATCCACATATCCAAAATGTATGTTGTATTCTTAACACAGTAGGCATTGTGATAACTTTGACCTGCATTCTCTGATGCCCAGACAAACAGCTTTGTGAGGGCCAAGGCAGAGCTGGAGTTGGCCCAGTACATGCTGAAGCCGGATGATTTAATGCTACACCCCGAGTTTCTACGGCGCCTACGCGCCCTGCCGCAGGCTTATGATTATGGGGAATACAGGCAGATTTACAGGGACTATGGCACCCACTATGTCACCGAGGCTGCCCTCGGAGGAGACTATGAGCACACCATTATTTTGGACAAAGAGAAGCTTGCAAAGACAGGTAGGAGTCCTCAACAAGCTTTAGTTAGGCGTTCTCAGTCAGTTGTTTCCATATTTAGATGACATGACAAGAAATCCTAGACCGTTACTGTTAGAAATAAGCTGTCAACACTTTAAGACTGTTTGAACTAGTCTTTGCTTTATTTCGTGAGAGAAATGGTCTCTGAGGGTTTTTTTCTCTTTATCCCAGAATATTCTTTAGAAGACTACAAGAACTGCGTAGAGGCAGGTTTAAAGGTTGGCGCAAATATAGACGGTATCTATTTATCATTGGGGTTTCACGGAGGATCCTGTGATGGCATGCTGAACGAGATGGGAGGTGGGATCTCCTGTTTGATCATAGTTCTGTCAGTCTGTCTTACATTGAGCAAATAAGCTTAAGTAAGTAATTTGTCTCTTTCCAGAGGAGAAAAGGACTGACAGTGAGGTGGAAGACTTTGTTGCTATCGTAAGAGGTGGAAGTAGCGAATCCGTCTCTGCTTTGTTGTCCAAGAAGCTTCCCACCCCTGAACTAATGAGGCTATGGGGTGAAGGTGTGCGGTTCAACCCTGACTTCATTCGCCAAACGGTGAGTTCAGTTCATTTCAGTTCAATTAAATTTTATTTATATAGCACCAAATCACAGTAACAGACGCCTCAATGTGCTTTCTATTGTAAGGGGAAGATACTAAAATAACAAAGAAAACAACAATAATCAGATGAACTTCTATTAGCAAGGAAGAGCCAGGCTCAGGAAGAGCAGCCAGCCTGGGAACCCCCCAGCAGCCTAGGCCTATTGCAGTTTTTCTGTCTATTGCTTCTATTTTGGCTGTGCTACATGCTGGAGTCCCACACATAATACTCTACAATGGGTGTGTTTGTTTTTGTCTATTTTTTTTTTTTACATGAATGCAGTAAATAGTTCATTTTGTTCATTTTTTTTTTTTAATATTTCTCAGCTTCAGCTCAAAAATGTGATGGAATTATCCACACGGCATCTGACCTCACTAATTGATGCATGACAAGCACTGGCACAATCACACAGTGGCAAAGTACAAACCGAGCTGATCAATGGCAAGAGCAAACACAAAATGATGCCAAAAAGCAAGTGTGCCAAAGACAAATAGGCTGCCTTGCTGCAGCACAGTCAGGTTTCAGCACTTGTGGAGCTTCCCAGTAAGCTCAGTACAAAAAAGGGAGAGAGTTTTATTTGGACAGTAAAAAGATCCTGGATTTAAAACAGTATTTATGTCTTATTAGACACGGCCACTCCATGAGCTGGTGACCTCCAGAGACTTTTCCCAGCATGCTGTCCTGAAAAGAAACCTGAAGAGAGCCCTGTCAGAGTACTTGGCAGAGGCTAGTCCATGCCGGTGTGCTCCCTGTCGCAACAATGGAGTGGCTGTTCTGAAAGGTAACCCAGTTGTTGTTGTTGAGCAACAACTATTAACATGGAGTGATTCCTTTGTTCCATCTCCATCATTTATTCACAGAACACTCAATGCACTACTTTGTATCATAAGCTACTTATGATAGCTTTACTTTGATGTAATAAGGATGTGTCTTTCATCAAAGACTCAAGAAGTAATTGCAACATCTTAGTACAATCCCATTTTTCTACTGTTTTGTTTAAGTTTCAGCTGAAACAAAATCTAAATGCGAGATCTGGTGATGATTATAGTGATGGCAAATAGTGACAGTGAAGGAAATATCTTTTTTTCTTCTTAACAGGTACAAAGTGTGACTGTGTTTGTCCTTTTGGCTATACTGGAAGAGCCTGTGAGATCACTAATAGGAAAAAAGGTTAAGACAACTTTAAAAATAATAACAATAATAATAATAATCTGGTAACAGTGTTGTATTTGTTTTATTTATGTCCACTAATTGTGCTGAGACACTGACAGGAGGTATGGTTTGATCCGTTCTGACAGAAATAGCCATTGATGGCAACTGGAGCTGCTGGGGTGCGTGGTCATCCTGCAGCGGAGGGCAAAAGACAAGAAGTCGACAGTGCAACAACCCTCTACCCAGCAATGGAGGCAGGGCATGCACAGAACTGCAGCAAGAGTCTACTGCCTGCTTTTAAAATCCCCTGTCAAAGATGCCATAAAGATTTATAAAAGAGATGTTCAGTGTCTGGTACATTTGTCTTGTATTTGACTGTCCAGTGTGACATGATGATTCTCCTTGACAATGCTTCATCTCCCTATTCAAGTATTAAAAAAAATGTTAACCCCAATGGATTATGTCTTGATTCTAGGCCTCG
This sequence comes from Copadichromis virginalis, assembly GCF_057382275.1. Taxonomy (NCBI): domain Eukaryota; kingdom Metazoa; phylum Chordata; class Actinopteri; order Cichliformes; family Cichlidae; genus Copadichromis; species Copadichromis virginalis. The sequence goes on from NC_140635.1 coordinate 27,878,085, forward strand.
TCTTTGTATTTTTTATCCCGACCTGTTTCAGATACTTAGCTTCTGTTAACAAGATTCGACCGTCAGATTTAAAGTAATTCACAAAAGTACAATACTGTGCAGCTGGAGGTGCTGGAGGTGCTGGAGGTGCTGGAGGTGCTGGGGTGCGTGGTCACTCTGCAGTGGAGGCCAAAAGACAAGGAGAGAAGTGGTAAATGGACTGGTTCTTATAAAGTGCTTTTAAAAAATAAAAGTATATATATTTATTTATTTTTGCCATACTTGAGCGCTCAAAAAGCTTTTTACAACATGTCTCATTCATCCATTCATGAAAGCACTTTTCTCTACGGCTAACACTCACAAACATTAATACTCAAATGGAACCATTTGGAATAATTTGGGGTGCAGCATTTTGTCCAAGGATACTTTGGCATGCAGGCTGGAGCAGTCCAGGATCAAACTCCCAGCCTTCCATTTGGTAGATGATCTGCTTCTACCTCCTGAGCCAAAAAACACCCCACAGTGGAAAATACGTGCAGAGATTTATTGAAACGTATGAAAGGATCATAATAAATACAGTATGTAAGGCAAAAACAGAGTTTGGACAGTCTTAACAACCATTTCTCATTGGTGAGGATCAAATGTCTTTCAGATACTTTTCATTTGCTGTAGATGGTCTTTTAGGCAAGTTACTTTTTCATTTTTCCTCCACTTGTTTAGTTTCCTCAAATTTTTTATTGACACACTGCACACTGTGGCAAGCTATGGCAATTTTTCAGCTAAAGACTCTTTGGGAATCAGCTTGTTGGTGCAAAAATACCATTTTATGCCTCTCAACTTGTGTTGTCTTTGATATTCTTCATCAAATTGAAAAATAATTAAACAAAAGAAAAGAGAACAAATTAATGTTTTTGTGACAGGCTGCCAGTAACAGTAGGGTGCCTAATTTATCATTTAAAATTTGTTCTTTCATCCTAAATTTTAATATCGTTTCATCCCTTGAGTTAGGTGTCTTTTTTTGCTTACATGACTCAGGTCAGTGTTAAGTGGCTCAGCAAACAATAAAGCTTTCCTGTGAAAATGGCCAGGTACAAAGACTGGACACAAAATCTGCATGAACATACATTTATTCGGAAAAATACAGAAATTCCAATTTTCTCTTTTATTTTTGAGCACTTTAATGTTTCCAAAGGAATACAAAAAATGCTCACTAAGTAGTTAACACATCTTCACTCAGCAATCTGAAAGAAACTTGTGTTTAACAGGGCCAAGTCTGAGAAGCAGAGCCCAAGCAGGTGGCTCCGCCATTCTGAGGTGGAGGATTATTACACACTCGTGTCCTGGTCTTCCTCCTCGATGTACAGGGTGACCAGGCCCCCCAGCAGGACCACGATCCATCTGCCTTGGTTTCTGTTGATAAAAATTAAAGGTGTTGATTATGAACTGTAGGGTGTAGATCCATTAACAGCTAAATTTTTGAGTTTCACTAACAACAGATTAGATGACTATTTGAATATGAATCAGTGGAGAACTATCACCGCAGTCGGTTCATTCTAGCTCAGCTATTATGTTGCTTTGGGCTACAAAAGGCAACAGTCTGCAGTAAAGAGGAGCCGCTCCCTTTTTTCCAAGGGGCCACTACAGCAGATGGAGCCACACATTTTGATTTGGCAAAGATCGCGTGCCTTATGCTCTTCCTGACACAACCCTGCCATCTAACTGGGCTTGATGACTGGCACTAAGCGCACATTACCTTGTGATCCTTCTGAGGCTGGGTTTGTGTTTGCTTCCCTTCCGGAACCAGGGAGCTTTTGGATTTTACGGTGAATGTGTTAACCACTACACCATGGAGCCACACAACAGTCACAGTACTGGGTCGTGTGACCCAGTGTTTAAGTTTTATTGTATTTTGTTATTCATTTGTGTTCTAGTTTCAGTTTAGTTTCTCAAATTAATTTCTACGATGTCCAGGTTGCTGTTCTAGTCCTTTGTTTGTGTTTGTTTCTCCTGCTAAACAGGTGAACATAGATTCAGGAGCAACAGGACTTAGTGCTACTAATTCTTTGATTTTATTTATTTTTTGCTGTGTTTTACTTGCATCTATTTGAAAGAGTGTGTGTGTAAACACAAAAAATTTATTTTATATGATGGAATATGCAGAAAATAGGTTTAAATGTTAAACAAATTCCTTCAAATCAAATAATGTTATATATAATTTAATTTTTGCTTGATGCAATGTGCATAAAGTTAAAAGATTAAAACTAATAAAACAAGGTTTTAAAAGAGACTTTTTCATTTGATTCAGTTTTATATGATGGATTATTCAGAAAATAGAATTGGGCTGAAAGGTCGGTTGCTTTATTCAGTTGTGTATCATGTTTTTAAAAAAGTAACTAGGCAATAAAGTAACTAATTACTTTTGAAAATAAGTAATCAGTAAAGTAACAGGATTACGTTCTCGACGAAGTAATCTGTAATTAGTAACTAATTACTATTTTCAAGTTACTTGACCAACACTGGTCATATACAAGTGAAGCTTGTCTGCTGAATGTTAAAAAATTACGACTACAATATTTGTCACAGTTGTATTTTTACTTGTTTCTAATGTCTTTTGAAATACTGTGTGTGATTTGAACATGTTCAGCTTGTTCCTGTTTCTTCTTCTCACCTCTTCGGTTGGTCTTTTCGCAGGCGTACCCCTGGTAGCCTGAACTACACATGCAATTACAAGACGTGCCTGAGAGGACAGGAATCCCATTGTTGCTGCAGGGGGCACAGCGGCACGGGTTAAACTGCTGCAGATACTCATCAATGGCTCGCTGCAAGTTGGCCAGTCTGTCACCTACGTGGTCAGCAGCTGTGCTGCTACGTACAAGCTCATGAATCGGCATGATCTAGTTTACAGGGCATGTGGGACAGAGACAGGACGAGAAGAAAGAGGAAAGTTCATTACAAGAAGATGTCAGCAGTGTGTTGAGAGAAATGACACTCAGATTTATAACATTTGTTGAAGAGCAAGATATATAATTCATCTTGATTCATACATAATTTAACTTTACTGAGTTACCTCATAATCAATGAGTGCTGGGTTATATTTAAGAGAGAACCCCCACTTCCGGTACATGTCAGGGTTCCTGATGGCGTTCAGACCAGCGCTGCTGTCTGTGATTCCTCCGCTTACTTTTGTGACAACGTCCTCAATAATAGCTGAACTACCTCTTCTATCTGTGCATACAAAAACAAATCAAAAGAAACTATAACCCTGTTTTTGTAAGAAATGAAAAAAAGTTACAAATAAAGCAATTTAACTAGTTAATTTAGATAAAGACAGAATTTCCATTTTTCACCTTCATTGAAATGTCCGTCTTTGTTGCATAATTTCCCTGACAGCTTGGGCTCTATTGCTGCACTGCTGCCAACTGGAATACTCAAACCAAACGAGGCACCAAAGCATGAACCAGCTTCATCAGCGTTAATATCTGTAAACATTGGGGAAAACACAAAACAAGGGTTACTTTACATCGCATGTGATAATGTGGTAGGGTACTCTGATTACAAAATGGAAAACTCCAGTACCTAGGTTTCTCAGTGTTGTTTTGTTGACAATCACGACATGTTCCAGGGTTCCACCCATAGTTCCCTCTGTGATATAGTGGGTGCCAAATGTGTTGAAGAAGCGAGAGTACATCCCAAAGTCGTATTCCTCTGGGAGCTCCATGAGTGAAACATAGAAATCTTCATGAAGCATCAGCTTATTAGTTCTCATCTTGAAGCGAGCGGTTTGCACTTCTGAATTAAGCCAAATGAAACCTAAATCCTGAGGGGGAAAAAACAATATAACAACTAGATTTTGCACTTTGAATGTGAAACAACAAATATACAAAGAAACAAAATGTGCCACCCTTCACTTCTTTATATTTTGTTTCTGTGGCAAAGGGGTCTGGGCCAGACTTGAACCCAAGGTGCTCCATTGAACCTTGTGGTTGAACATAAAATAGTGTTGTTGGTTTTTTTTACTAATCAGGTGATTGCCAAAGTGCTTTTAGCTGATAACTTTTTCAGTTTGTCCTTAAAAAAAAAAAAAACTAGAGGAAGAAGTCTACACAGATGAACGATGTCTGAAAGTTATCTTCCCAAGAAATAGAAAAATCCAGCAAAATAGGCGGAGCTGAAAGATGCGTCTTCACTAGATCCATTTGGATCTTGTTGAAATTGATGGAACTATGAACACAGACGAGTACTTTCATATTTTGAGCTACCACACAATACCATCTGGGAAGCATCTGATAGGTAACAGGTTCATTGTTCAGCATGACAATGATCCCAAACACACAGTCTTAATATAACATAACATAATAACATATGTGAATTCTGACCAGTCACAAGAGACAGTTTCACATTGACCTAAGTAACAATTTCATGGTTCAAAGAGTGCACCACTCCGTCTCTTTTTTTTCTTGCCTTGTCTCACCAATATGACAGAAACCATATGGATAAGATGACATTTCCTTAATTACACTTTGGATCTCACATTTAAATGAATGGAACGCTTACTTTGGTCTTCACAGATCACAGCCAAAAATAATAATGATAGCTTTTGAATTATTTTCTTAATTTGTACATGCGTGTGCTTCTCTAATTATGAGGATCAGCCCAAACTACTTTGGTCCATTAAAAACCAGAATCCTGACAGCATGCCTGCCTCAACATTAACATCACTGAAGCAGTGTGGGATAATTTTGATCATTTTCCTTTGAACGTCCTTCCAGAAGCCTGGAACTATTCCTGAAAACTACTCAAAGACATCTTGCTTAGAGAGTTTAGACTATGTTAAAGAGCAAATGGTAGTCATACCAAATCTTGACTTTCAGACTGATTTGAATTGTATACATTTAATTGACATATTTACCATTTTAATCCCAAAATATAAAGAAGTGAAGAGGAGCTCAATAGTTCCACACAGTACTGTACAATCTTGCTGACACTATATTCTTGTTTGACCACTGAAGCTAATGCTAGGTAGAGTTCTTAGCTTAAGGTACCTGTTGAGCTAGCTAGCTCAAGCCAGTTGGATTGAATGTGACCTCTTATAAACAATCTAGTTAGCCATAGGTTAATTATTTGCTGGTAGCCTCAGTAGCTAGAAATACCGTAAGCTATTTAACTCTAAATTATTTAATGCTAAATTAAAAACGAATTAGCAGTGATTTCAAATAATGAACATTAATATATTTTAACAACAATATCAACAGTAATTGTTTTCATTTAAAACATTTTAATATTCGGGTGAAAAGAATATACCTGGCTTTCAAACTGTGTTATGTTATTGAGAAATGTATTTTCACTGCTGCCACTCAGTCCCACTTCCACACGGGAGATTCCAAATGTGAAGCCACTTTTGGACGATGACACTGTTTTCCTTGCTTTCAGCAGGCTCAGCATGTCATCAAAATATTCAGAAGAGCCCTTTGATGATGCTTGGGCCTGTAACAGGTTAGATACGTTAAAATATTTTTGTAGAATAAAATAAAACGAAAAATCAGAACATTACAGTACCATAAAATGGTAAGTATGGTAGTTGTATGGTTTTCTGTAGTTTTTTTCATCTTCATTGTAGTGCAGGTTCTCGCAGAATGCATCATACGTGAATTTTCTCCATTCGCCATTATAGACATATTCACACTCTCCTCCAAAATATCTTGGGTCAAGTACATGATCCATTAATTCTCCACTTAAAACATTATAGCTACAAGAAAGAAGAACAGTGCAAATTAAGAAATTACATTCAGATACAGATTTATCCTTTTTCAAGACAAAGAAATAGTGTGATATAAATGCATATCAAAGGTTCAATTGGACCGGCATTTTGGAGCTAAAACTGTTTCTGGAGCAAAGTATTTTGTTTTGGGGGGGTCACAGGGGTGCCTGTCAGTAAGAGGGTTTCTGTGTGGAGTTTGCATGTCACCCATGCCAGCGTAGGTTCTCTCTGGGTGCTCCAGCTTCCTCTCACAGTCCAGAGTAAGGGATAGGTTTATTGTCCACAAGTGGGAATATGAAAGGCTGTCTATCTCTCTATGTTATGTATACCTTGCTTTTCATCCTATGACTGCTAGGAGAAGCTCTAGTGCCCCTGTGACCCTGGAAAAATAGATGGTGGAGTGAAATAGTCACAGTTTTACAGCAAAGTAAAAGTCTTTTAACAATTCTCAACTACAGAAGCAAACTTTAAGAAGAGGTACTTAATTAACGTATTACATAAATATTGATCACCAATTACCAAGTGATCACCAATGGGTGTGAATATTATCAGGGTTGTGATGCACATTTATCCCAGCTACCATAGAGGGAGAGGCAGGGTAAACCCTGGACCTTTTAGACAACACAGAGAGACCGGCAACCATTCGCGGTCACATTCACAGCTATGGGCAATTTAGAATCACCAATTAACCTAACCCCACTCCCTGCATGTCTTTGGACTGTGGGAGGAAGCTGGAGAACCTGGAGAGACACCCACGCAAATATAAGGAGAACATGCAAACTCCAATCAAACCCAGGACCTTCTAGCTGTGAGGCAAAAACGCCACCGTGCTGACATTGTTTGACAACTCCTTCATAAAAAAAAAAAAGCAAAAAATGCTTTTATTGTGGCAGGGTCATTTTAATGCAGTTATTTTATTTATAAGGTCTTGAAACAGCTTTGCATTTTATTGTTCACACAAAATATATTATGACTTGAGGTGGCAAAACTGAGTTCTTTTTTAAAATACACACGCAAATAATCTGCTAACAATCTTTTTACTTGCTGTTATATTTTAGGTCCTATTTTATAGCAACTTCAAAAGGTGCAACTTTTACTTTGAAGGCAAAATGTCAGTTTCTGATATGCATCGCATGTGTTTTTTCTTTTTTCTTTAATTAGTTTACAGATAATTGAATAAGCTAATGGTTCAGTGAATGGTAATCCACATCTTTATCCAAAACAAAAAGGAAGGACAACTTTAGAGTGACCATTTTCCTCAAGCTACTGGTTGTGATTAAAAAATAAATAAATAAATAAATCTTAGTATAATACAGAAAATCTCTGTTTGCATGTTTGTTTCTTTGGCCACCAACTCGTCCTACACAATCAGGAGTTGAGCCACCAAACTTGGCGCACAGGTAAAAATTAGGCCCCTGAGGTTTTAATCAATAGCAGAAATTATGCTTCATCGTGTTGCCTAGCAACTACCCAGCAGCATGGGTAAAATGTTGCTGGGTAGTTTTTCACATTTATGCACCTAGAATATTTTGTAAAAACATGACATTATTTTTATTTTACCGCAATTTACCACATTTATATCCATAAAGGGTGAATTATAAATTGTACAGTGTCATGTTGCCTGGCAACCACCTAGCAATGAGCTAAAATTACCTATTTTTTTTACATTTATGCACCAAAAAAACCTTATAAATGCATTTTAATCATTTAAATCTTAGGCCACAAGCAGGCCAAACAATACTGAAAGGTGGCTTTCACCAGGGTCACAGCAGTATGCCCGTTTCAAGGCATAACAATAGACAATATAGAAGATGGCTGTAGCCACTGAGATGCCACTGACTGCTAATGAAGTCACATATTGTACAACTTTCCATAGGTGATGTAAACTACATGTGCATGTGCATTCATCACAGCACATTATTCACCCTTGCGTGCCACGCTCCGCACCAGGGATCGGTATGAGGGTGGAACACTTGTTGTTTCTCTGGTTAACATTTTCACATCCATCCTCATCAGAAAAATCATCACAGTCTGGCTCTCCATTACATTGAAGCGAATGGCTGATGCAACGCCCTAGAAACAAAGTAAGTAAGGACGCACATTTATCAGAATTGACTTCCTGACACACAAATGCTTGCAGCATGCCATGCATGCTAGTGAAAAGACATAGAGAAATCACCTTCAGCATTTGTTGCCTGAATGGTCGTAGATGGTCCTTACCTGTTTCTTTGCAGGTGAAGCTCTCTTCGCAGTAATCTGGGACCAGACACGGCGTGGCTGATCTGGGACACATCTCCCTCCTCCAGAGTACATCAGTACACTCAGTCCCACCAAACTGTGAAGGTTTCTCTAAGTATCGGAAACTGAACTAAAACCAAGTTCAAAATGAGTTAAATTCTCTGAATTCATCCATTCATGCTCATAGTAGAAGAATCGTAAAATTAAAATTGTACAACATTTGATATTTATTGATGAGTTATAAAGTTATAAGAGAGCTTCCAGGAACATCGGGGACAGAGTACAGCCACGGCCCACTTTATTGACTCTCCTGATGTGATCTGAGTTACTTTGCAAAACAAACTGTGAAATGTCAGTGTTTGGAAGAAAGTTGCAGTAGCAAAGTATTGCACAAGCCAGCCATACCAAGCACTGTGAACAACATTAATCATATTTAAATGTTTAGTGAAAAAAGCATAATCACCTTTCTGTCTGTGCAGGAGTCACATGGTGTCCAAGATGACCAGCTCCCCAGTCTACAGTCGATAGGTGTCGGTTTGTTCACAGCTCTGGCCCTCCTGACCCACATAATTATTATTATTATCTTAGTTCCATTTGTAAATCCCATTGTGCATGAGATATGATAAATAAAAGCTATTAAGGTGTAAATGCAAGAAGTGGTGAGGTGAAAAATACTGTACCTGTTTTTAGCTGTTGTCCATGGCGTCCTGGATGCGTCAACAATTGTGTCAGAACTGACAAACAGATGCAGTGTGCATAAACCAAGGAGTAAACGAAGGAATGTCCCCATAGTGAAAATAAACAGCGATTCCTAAAGACTCAGAGCCACATCGCAAATCAGATATTGTGATCCTGAAGGGGTCCTGAGGGGACTCTTGACACTGTTGCCTTGATCAGCCACAGTAAATGATTGATCAAGAGTAAACACATGCGATTACAACAGTTAGGAAAGTTTTTCTCTGTCTTTTTTTAAAATCATCTATTGCAACCTTTTTCTATGACATACTTTACAAATGTGAAACTGAACCTTCACTGTGTGCAAAGTTGATATCCATTTATTTAAATTATGATATGTAATGAAATTTTCCGATACCTCACCGAATTTCATGAATCTTCTTGGAGAGGTGAGAGGTTGATATGGACAAAAGAAGATGCGTTAAAATTAAAAACTGTAAGTGGAAAATTAGTTATCGTTATCAAAATAAATCCCTATCCACGCACGTTGCGCCTTCGACGCTCCTGATTCGTTGATCGAGGAAACGTGAACGCGCACGTAGGTCGAGTGCAGCACGCAGGTGCGTCATTCAGCGGCTCTTTCAAATTGTTTGTTTTAGCCTTCACCGTGATTAACCAGAGCTGTTAGGTCGCTGTTTAAAAAAAAGAAAGTAAACAGCGTCTCGGTATTAAAATTGAAACCGTCTTTCAAATGCTCGGTCCTTAACAGCGATGACAGACAGAAGCTACAATGGAAGAGGTAAAGTTACAAGGCTTTTATAGCAGGTTTAATTAGCTAAAGGGCAGTTAAATAGAAAGCTAATTTACTTGTATTGCTTTTCTTTCTGCTAATGTGCTTCTGCTGCTGCTTTACTCTTTCTAACACACGAGTATGGCTTACTTAACTGATAGAACGGGGAAAAAAAATACTTTTGAAATAAAATCATCATTTTTACGACCAACCCAGTTAAATATATGAAAGTCGTTTCGGTGCTCACAGTGATAGCAGTTTTTCCTTTTGATCGCTTTTGAGAAACATGGATGTCTTAAATTTTCTACATCTATTATTGATTAAAACAATATATGAAGGCTTAATCTGTTCAGTAGCATCTTAATTAACCAACAAACACTTGGGTTTTAAATGACCAGCGACTTGTGGAAAAAAAAGCCTCGCAATTACCAAAAGGGTGTAGTTTTGTTTTTTCGGGGAAAAGAAAGAAAGCTTAAAGCAGAGACATTAAATTTAGGTGAGCGGATTACTACTTTAAACTCTGCAGTTAGAAAAATAGTTCTAAAGTACCAAAAAAAGGTACCTTCACGTGTCATTTGTATGATTGGTAGGTAAGGTAGGATTGGAAACTTAGAAAGTTTATTTTCATTCCTGTTTCTCAGCATATGCAAACATTACCTGTTGAATTATAGCAATTTTGTTGGACAGATGGAACGCAAAATTATTTCTGTATCACTTTCAGGGGAGTAAATGAGGAAAAGACGTCTTTTGTAATTTTTGCAGGCTTATCTCTTTACCCCTTGAATGCCGAGCAGCAGCAACCCTTGAAGCTTTTTTTTTTTTTCTCTAAACTGAGCAGTTTCTGTCATATTTCGGGCCTGCTTATAGAAACAATGACTGGGTTTGTACCAGAGGTTAGTGAGGGTGGTCTCTGCCCATGTAGCTTTCCTTGGAAAACGACAAACTCTTCTAATGGTTGTCACACCACGTCTTTATAGATATATACTGAGGTGTCAGCGCTCGTCATTAAGGGTTCAGAGGAGGGCATCAAACCTTGTCTTTATGAGGGAAAAGAGTTAAAATGACCATATAACATCCCTTATACTTCTGTGCTTTCTTTTACTTACGTTTTTTTTATTTATTTATTTATTTATTTTTTTTATTTAGGAGGGACCAATCAACTTCAAAGCACTGAGGGCCAAATTTCAGGAAGAGGCTCTCCTGGCTCAATCCAAAACCAGCCGTCCAGCTGTTGCTGAAAAACCCAAACTGATTCTTCCACCTGGAGGTCACTGCACTGTGGTTAGCAGTATTAATACTCCTGCAGAAAACAAGACACCAGCGCTTCCTCGTGTCATTTTCAGAGATGCACTGCGACTGTCTGGAGGCAAGAGGCCGATTTCCTTTCCGCTGCAACCTCAGCGGACCTCCCTGTCATCTCAGCTTACTAATGGAGACGGCACAGCAAGGCATTCTCGATACATGCCGCTGGTGCTTCCTGTCCTGCCCGCAAAAGATCAGAAGACAGAAACACCATTCAGGAGAGAGTACAAACCCGAACCAGAGTTGGGGAAGGAAGCCTTGCCACAAACTAAAGTCAAGAAGAAGGCTTTGCTGCTTCCATTCAAATCAGTCAAAGCATCAAAGGTCAGTGCGGAAAGCGGAGATGAGCCCACATATGGTGATTTGACCACCAGACCGTGTAGCGCTCCTGGTGAGTTGCCATCAGTGGAAAAACAAACCACAGAGGATGGGGCTTCACTCCAAAGTGACCAATCAAACAGTGAATACCCCCTCTCCAGTCCAGATGTCCCAGTCACCCCTCCTTCAGCAGAGACCACAGTCGATTCTGACAATAAAATTATGAGCACTTTGGAGAGGGCCAAGAAGAAATTCTCACGCCGAAACATGTTGATCTCTTCCAAACCCAAGAGCTTGCATTCCCCTGACAACACAGGCAAGGAGTTTACTCCACCACCGAGGACCGCTGATCTGCCCACCCCCCCACCAGTGTGCCTTTCACATCTGGCTTGTATCTCAGCCCGGCCTTTCTTCAAAACCAACAACGCTTTATGCAGTAAGCTATATGCAGAGTGACAAATGTCAAAATCTGCAGTTTCATCATGTGTGTTAATGTTATAACATAAATTTTTATATACATTGCTAATACTATTCATATTTAATGCTTTTCCCCCTCAAGAATCGGCACTGGATAAGCAGCTTGGCAGAGAGAAATCTGAAAATATGCCAGTGAAGACTGTTGAACTTCATCCACCATGTGTCCCACTAAAGAAGCCTCTGCCTGATCTGAGAACACTGGGGCCAGTCCCGGCAAAGCCCCTCAGACCTCCATTAGTAGATCTCAGCTATTACCATGCGCCTCTGTTTACTGGTATGAGAGTCTCACGAAGTCTACAGACATGGCCACTGGGAGCAATAGCAGAGAATAGATTTGCGTTAAAAACCTATTAGAAAATGTCAGCGAAGGTTAGCTGATGCGTTTTAGCAAATTCTGTCCTCTCTTGCTGTCACATAGACAGTTTACCTGCATCTCAAACTGCGCATTAGGTGTCAGAATAATCTGACAAATTACTTGGGCTGCGATCAGTCATATTAGAAAACATAGTTGACAACAAAAGGTTTCTTGATCTTAAGAAAAACCTGATTAATGTTGGAAAAATAGGAAAATGTAGGTTTTATTTTAGGTTTTAACATCAGCTGCTGTCTATATAGCGTCAGTTAGAATGATTATTTATTAGCAGTACTCCTAATAACATCTCAGGTTAAACAGATGCATGTTGGAAAAGGCTATCAGTCTGTTTATAGAGATTAATGTTTCATTTCTTCTTCTTTTTCCTCTTTTTGCATCTTCAGTTCTGTGGCCACAGTTCATGTGCTTAGTCATCAGTGACTTAGCATTATCCTCTCTGCAGTTCACATTATTCCTCTTTTTGTGGTGAGGCCTAACATCTGTTCAAATACTGCTTTTACTTTCTTATTATAGTGGTGTCACCAAACGTTAGCCAAGCAGAGTCTGAGCACCCACCCGTCTCCAACCCTCTGCTGGATGCCCCAGAGTTTCCAGACTTTGAAAATACAGAGATGGAAACAGCAGAAAGTGGAGGTGTTGATGTTGCTGCACTAGAACTGGAGGCCTTAGACTTAGTCGGCGCTAACCCTCACACAGCTGTCGACGCTGAGCATCCACAAGCTGACTTGTCAGCGCACGATCCTGTGGGGCCTCGTGTGAGCTCCATCATCCAAGATCTGAACCTTGGAAGTGAAAACATAATACCCCTTGATCCAGCCAGCTTCTCTGAACCAATAAACTTGTTGGAGTTCCCAGAGCCTGCTATACCACAGCAGAGGTCCCAGAGCAAAGAGGTGCTTGTCGATTCTTTTCCTAAATCTCCGTCTGATGAAACTGATGTGGGAGTTGCTGAGTGTCAGTCTTTCCCAGAGGAAAGAGAGCTCAGTAGCCACTCATGGTAAGTTTTATAGTAACTGGAATCAGTTTTTTTTTTTCCTTCTTCATATAACAGTGTGCTGTTTATACTTTCCCCTTACAGTGGACATCAACAGGACAGTTACTATGAAACGTATACTAACATATATGAAGATGTTGAGAATATGAACAAATTCACTTTGAGCCAAAACTCCACCAAAAGAAAAGGCGGACTGAAGAGTAAGTACTTCACACACATTTTATTCTTAAAATAAAACCATTTGCAGATATTTATTCTCATTTATAATCACTGTTTGCTTTTGCTTTTTACAGATCCATACGTGGACCACCAGCCAAAGGTAACTCATTTTTAAATCGGAGTATATAATCATCTTAGCAACTTTAAAAAGTGTATTTTACTGTGTATTTTTGTATCTAGTGTTGTCTTTTTTGGGTTTTTTCTCAAAAGGAGTCATGTGTTAAAAGGCAAAAGAATCCATGGTATGCTTTTTCTTTTTTCCCGTCTTTCATTCCCTCCTTCCCTTCTCGTAAACATAATACCTTTGTTCTGTTATTGACACTGTGACATCCATTCCCTTCCTATGGTTATCAAACTGCAGGGTTTGTGTATCGGGTGAACATTTGGCACATAATCATATGCACAGGTATGTCAGACATGTAAATCTTTTTACTTAACATGTGATTTAAAAAACAAGCTACTCAAATCCCTTTTTTCACATTTTTCTTAGCATGATGAACACTCCCAACCCCGCCGACCATAAAGAACAGAAGAAGCGGGAGAAACAACGATTGGAAAAGGAAAAAAAGGAGCAAAAAGAGAGGGAGAAGAAGGAAAATGAAATGAAAAAGAAGTTCAAAGTAAGGGGGTGATTTGTTTTGAGATGATGACTTTTGATTTTAGTTTCCTTTGGTTACTGTTTATTCAGCTTTTCTAAGTCACAGTTGGGAAATGTTACTTCCTGAATTTTTAGGTGTTTTTTTTTTTTAATAAAACTTCAAACATAGAATCAGTGCAGCATCTCTTCAGAGATGTAAAACATTTTTGTGCTTTACTTTTTTTGCTGCTTAGGTATTTGTAAGACAGTGCAGCTCATTGCTAAGATGTGACTCCTATAATGTATAACAGATGGATGTGGCTTTAGGGTCTGAAAAAGTACCATATACCTTTCTTTCTAATAGCCAGCAGAGGGTGACACCTGTTTTCTGGAAATAAAAATAAAAAATCCTTTCATGTATAACCTCAGTAAATGTGTTCCTGATGTGATCAATTTCACTAACTAGAAGTCTAATTTCAAGTCTTTATGAATACAACAAAACAAATATTTGTTTTCAGTTTGCCAGCCTGTGAGTGTGTGACATCCAAGGACAGCTTCTGAAAATGAAACCAATGCAGAAAGTGTTAAAAACTCCAGTACCTGTAGGAATCCCCATAGTCTCGTGTTAAAATGTCCAACTTTACAGCATTAAAAAGCTTGTTTACAACCTGGTAGAAAAAACAGTTTTCACTGCTGTGGATAGTTCACTTGCTCATAACAACTCTGAGTGGCTAAGTCGATTTTACAGGTGTTCAGACACCGACAGCTGAAGCCGATGAGTAAGTGCTTTGTAATCTTAGCAATAGTGTGTGTGTGTGTGTGTGTGTTGCAGCCGCAGGGTTTATGAATGCAGCTTGCTCTCCAAGCTTGCAAACATTAGCAGATTAATTGGCACTCCAGCCTCCGTCCACCCAAAAAGAAAAAAGACAGGGCAGTGGTCAAAATGTTAATATTGAACCTTAAAACTCTAACGTCATTGTTTACATACAGTCTTTTACGTGACCTCGTAGGTGACGGGGGACGAAGAGCCGATGTACCATGCCAAGGTGATGGTGGCCAGTAAAGTCCGCAAGAATGATCTGCCTGTGAAGAGCGGGGACACGGTCAGCATTATCCGCACCACCAACTGCCCCAAAGGCAAATGGTTGGCCCGAGACGCCAACAACAAGTGTGAGTTCACTTTTGTGTTATTTGTAAGTGTGAAATAAGAATGGCTTAATAGCATCTGGACTTTAAAAACATAGCATGGATACAACAGATGTTGATACAACAGGAGTGTTTCCACATTTGGTGTCATTACTTTGCTGCTCTCTCCTTGCAGATGGTTATATTTCAGTGATGAATGTGGAGCTAAATATCAAGGAGATGCTGGAACTCGGCAAGAAGGCTCAAGCAGCAGGGCGAGGAGGCAACGTGGAGGGAGATAACATAAGTATTGGAAGCAGGTACTGGGTAGCACACTGATCAAATTTTTAGTTTCTCAATTAAAAACAAAACAAAACAGTGCCATGATTCACTTTTTTCTTTGTTTTTCAGATCCTCAAACCAGCCTTTTCTAACAAGCAGTTGTAAGTTTCAGGAGGCTCTGTATGACTGAAACTTAGGCTGGATCCCAGCCAGCATCACTTAACTGCTGTCATCTGCTTTACGGCCGGGTGTTATTTTATGATACTGATGGAATTCATGGGCTTTCATTAGCATGCTTGTCAGGCTTCATTGTTTGTTTTATTCCTTTTTCCTTCTTCACACAGTCACAGATGACAGCGAGGAGTGGGCCTATGAAGATGAGACCCTCTCACCATTCAGTGAGAGCCAGTAAGATGTTTGGCATTTATTCAAAGCAGCTTTTTGATCAGTGTCACTTCTAAAAATGACAAATGAACATTAAATATTCTTTCTCTTCAATTTGGGTAGCAGCTTTTCTCAGCAGACGGCTTCAGTGCCCGAGACGTGTGAGTACATTTTTATGTCCCGTCTTTTTGAAGTTGAAATGGGCCAACAGAAGATGCCTACCCACACCCCCACCCTCTCCTGTTTAAAGGGAACTCTGGTTGTTTTATGCAATGGCAGACTGCAGCAGGGCTTTGATGTGCACTTTTACCATATGTTTTTCTTACTTCCTTCCTCTTCAGTCTGCATTTTAACTAACCCCGTTCCTGTCTCGCCCTTCCGCTTACACCTCTGCCCTTCATTTGTTCACTTTGTCAGCATGTGTTCATGCTGGTGCCCAGAACACACCGAATGACGCCAACTTGGATGACCTGCACTCGCAGTAAGTCTCAAACACGGATGTCAGAGCAGACGCATTATTTCCCTTTCAAACCCTTCATAAACATTACTGCACTGCTTCTTAGCAAGGGTATATATACTGTGTTGTGGACTAATTTATGATCACTTACTGTGTTAATGAGCAGGTAAATATTAAAGGTGGAAGAGGAGCAAAAACAATATTGGGACACATTTTACAAGGTCCTTGAAGCTGTAGCGATACAGGGAGTGTTTCTAGAGACCTCCACTGATTACAGGAGCGACTAAAGACTATCATTGCCACACTGGATGATAAACTTAAAAATCTTAGCTGATTAACAGTCTGCCCGAGAAAGGCGAATCACCAAACCGAGAAACCGGCTAACTGCTGGCTTCTCTTTTTGTTAACCTGTTACTTGTTTATGATTTTTCTTTATTGGCATCATTTTCTTTTACAAAATGATTAAAAACTCCAATTATAATCATCTGTGAGGTATTCCAGTTTATTCTTTTGTGCGAGCAACTGTATAAATCTAAAAGCTATTCAATTTGTAATCACATCCGACAAAGGGAGGGCGCCAGCTGGTAAAATATTGGCCAATTTACTTGAAATTTAAGCGAAACAATTAATCAGAAGAGAGAAAAGCTGCTGATTGTCTAAGTGAGCAAAGCTTGAAGTCCAAAATATTGGGATATTTTAAATCCTAAGTGGCAGAAATGGTTAAATAACCAACGCTTGCTGTTTTATTTAACCTACTTATCAACATCTTACTAATACACAAAGGATCGCCACTATTAATTTTTGTTTGTTTTTTGTTTTTTTTAAACTGTGGATTTGTAACATAAGTTTTCTTCTTTTTTATGGAACACTGAGTTTAGGTTAAGCCTAAAACTAAATTACAAAAATTGACTTTGATAGCATTGCCTTGAAGGCTTTTACCTTAGCTGAAGGAAGCTTTTTGAGCCTTTTATAACCAGGCTTTTACTTTGAAACCTGAGGCCAATACAAATTTGATAAAACGTTTTGTCTTCTGTTCCAGGGAGTACAAAAAGTAGCCTTTAATAAAAAGCTCTGCTTCAGGGAGGTGTTGTGTTGGGTTCTACTCACCCTGCACAGTCTTGTTTCCGTGGAAGAATTTGGAAGCTGGACAAAATAAAACAACTAATTTTGCAACATTACTTCTGCTCTTCAGAATTAAGCATGAAGCCCTGCAGAAGTTGGCAGTCTTCTTTCACCAGACCAAAGATGAACTTGGTGATGTCCATGATGATGATGATGGAGCAAAGTTTACAAGGTTTTATTTTTGTAACCTTTAACCTCAGACACTATTTATGCAAACTTGTCATGTTTCTAGCTGCTTGTCTTTATATTCAACAGCACTGTTCTTTCCTCTTCTTGTGTCCTGTTTAGCCATGAACCTCAGAGTAAGTGGTGTGTTGTTTTTGTTTTTCCCCTCCCATTCTCTGCCATGGCTCCACTGTTGTCACCACATGTCGCCCTCACTGATAATATGCATATGCATCTGGTACACTAGCTGCACAGGGGCTCAGAGGAAAGCACTCCAAGGGATCATTAACACGGCCCAAAAGATCACTGGCTGCACTCTCCCCACACTGGAAGTTCTACACAACGCCCACTGTTTTAAAAAGGCCCAAAACATCATAAAAGACACCTCACATCCTGGCCACTCCCTGTTCGAACTGTTGCCCTCAGGCAGACGGTACAGGGCAATCAGAGCAAGGACTAATAGACTCAAACACAGCTGTTATCCAACTGCAATAACACATCTGAATACTACAAAAAAATGTCCATCACGCCACTCTTGTGTTAATCTATGCACGGTCTGAAGCATGTGTGTGGGAATGTATGAATGTTTTACTGTTATATCTTATTAGTATTTTAAGTATTCTATTTTATTTATTGAATTTTATTGTTTTATTTATATTTTGATATTGCTAGGGATGATGCAATGATCGGGGACCATTCTTAATTTCGTTGTTCTCATGACAATGACAATAAAGTTTCTGATTCTGATTCTAATGGTGAAGCTAAACACGGGAGACTTTTTCCCTAATGGAAAATAACTTGAGAAACCTTTATCTGCTTTAAATGACCTGGAGTCATGCTGCTGTTAGTTATTTTGCGTTGCTGGTTGTTCAAAGCTGATGTGACACTTGTATCTGTTCGTCTTTATCTAGACTTCTTGAGTGCGGTTGAGGAGCCTCCATATCCGTAAGTGTCTCCTGTTTCCTTCTGATCAGAAAGCCTAACTTTGTTATTATGACAAACATTAAACTGAGTACCCATAGAAGCATGTACTGTAATACTTAGAAAAAACATCTTACCTAACCCTTTCTCATAAACTGTTGTAATGCCCTGTGTTCTTCTTGACAGTGAACAAGAAGTTGACTTCACAGAGCTGGAACTTCTTCCTCCCCCACCGCTATATGCTGACACCTAATTATCACTTTATGGAGATTGATGTTATGACTTTGACCCTCTGCTGTGAAGAAAAAAACCCTCATGAATACTAATTGAACTGTGATATCACCTACTTTTTGCGAATAGTAGTCGTTTGTTTTTTTTTGTTTGTTTTCATTACTCTGGAAGTCACTGAAATGAGTAATGGTGCACATATTAAACAGTTACACTTTGTCTAAATACCAGTAACAGTAGTTAAGTGTTCACTTGTGGTTGCTTAGTTATGACTGTTTCCAGAAATGTTGTTTACATTTCTTTCTTTCTTTTTTTTGCTGTTGTTTCAGTGTAACATCTAATAAATAGTTGACATCGAGTTATGCCTTTATGACACCGTTTGGTTTTCCTATCCTGTTTGTGTACAGTCTTTTCTTATGACTGAGTTTGAGGCAGTGGTGGGGGAACTCCAGGCCTCAATGGCCGGTGTCCTGCAGCTTTTAGATGTGTCCTTGATCCAACACAGCTGATTCAAATTGCTAAATTACCTCAACATGTTTTGAAGTTCTCCAGAGGCCTGGTAAAAAACACATCATTTGATTCAGGTGTGTTGACCCAGGGTGCAATCTAAAATATGCAGGACACTGTCACATGAGACCTGGAGTCCCCCCCTCTGTTAAAGCATCCCAGTACTGAGGCTGTGCTTATCAGGGTTACAAATGATATCTTAAGAACAAATGATATGGGCAGGTGTTCTATCCTTGTATTACTTCACAAATGTGTTCTTTACCTCACGCTGGCGTCCTCAGTCCAAAGACATACACGCTGGAGTGAATTGTTGTGTTCATTGATATAATTGAATAATCTGGGCTGGATTTAGGTGGTGGCTGTGGCTCAGTAAGTTAATTTTGTCAACTGTAATTAACTTGCATCTATTGCAGTGTATTTAAGAGCATGTCAGGCGTAGGTTAAAAGTACTTTTTAATGAATGTTTGTGTAATAGGTGAATGAGGATGGTACCAAGAAAGCACTTTGAGTGCTCAAATTGCTTCAGTCCAACTGCAACCCTGAATTGGATGAGCAGAAGAAAATGGATGAGCTCAAAGTTTGCAAAATCAAGGAAATTTTCCTACTGGTTTTTCCCTCCATCTATGAGTTATTTAAAGTGGAAAATGAGAACTTGCTCCAGAATTTGAAGGAGGAAAAAAGTTTATTTTTCTTTGCTTTGTTGCTGCTGTTGACTGGGGCGCCCCTCAGCCCTGAGAGGTGAGTGGGGTGGTGGGAGTCCCCACCGGGCACATGAAAGAGGAGGAGCCGGAGGAGGGGTTTTCTTGAAAGGCTGTGACAGGACCTATCCCTGCAGAAACGAGTAAAGGATGGTTAGAGGAAGGTGAGCCATTAGTGAGGAGCGAGTAGTTTCCACAGTGTTTTCCAGCTGACCAAAGAGACTCGCGTGACTGCTCCTACTTAGGATTCCTGTAGAGACACGTGTTGTAGACCGAGAAATAAACTCCAACAGCAACCAATTTATTTTTATTCTGCTTCCTCCTCCTTTTTTTAACCAAACACGCAAACGCTTTAAATGCAACGCTGTCTGATCTATGAGAAAGCCATGGCAGCCAACACGAAGAACGGCGGGAGTTCGCTCAACAACAACAACTGCAAAGACCACAGCGGGAGGAAGCTGCTGGTCGGAGTGGATCTGTTCTGCCTGTTTTTAGGTAAGAGTCGCGTCACGTTACTGTGGGCACCTTTGGCGGGAAGTTTGCGGCTTCTTGCTCGTTTCATTGTTACTCCTGGCGTGTTTCAAACGGACAGTTTCTCGCTCGTGTGCGGCTGCCCCGGCTTATACTCGATACCAGGGATGCCGAGCTCGTTTGATGTCGTGACACTTTCTTTAAGAGAAAACTAGTTTTTTACTGCACATTTCATTCCCGAGGCTTCTCAATATAAGAAAAAGAAGTGCAGTTTCACGTAGAAATGCTGCAGCATGTCAGTGGAAGAAAGTGGACTCTGCAAGACTCTTTGGGCGGAAATTGTAAGAAACAAATGTGTGAAAGTCCGCCCAGGCTGTCCTGTATTAATAAAGCTGAAATTTTTGGTAATTCATTCATTGTATTTATTTATTTTCTGTGGAGGCGTAAAAAGAACAGGCATGTAGATTGTGGGGAAAACTGAACTTTACTGTCATTTAATGATTTATTGGTAGCTTCATTGCTGTAGTATGTATGGCTGTGGGGGAAAGTCTTAATCAGTAGAAAAAGCTGTAGAAAAATTCTGAATATTCAGTTTAAAGGTCAAAATGTATTCCTTATTTTCCAAAGACATTCACATTAAAGTCCTTCCCAGGCCGATTCTAGTCCTCAGACCATATGTTTCACACCACTGAGTAATAATATAAATGTCTTTTTCCTGTAGTTCATTTGTGATATTAAAACACTGCATTTGTATCTCTTTTCTTTATGTCTGCTGTAAAAATGTGTATTAAATAAGACAAAAAGTGATAATATCACATGTGATTCTGCCACACCAGCTTTCACAAACTTTGTAACTGAAGCAAAGCAGTGGCTACTCTGGCCTGTTTATTTAGCTATTAAAGTACATGTGGATTTCCAAAAGTTACATTAGCTTAATCCCTAAAAAATGCAGTCCAAGTGGAAAGAAATTAATAAAGTGCTCCGGGAGGGATATACATTTCTTTGGTCTCCACCCACACCTGTGTGGACTTCTGCTTTGACTGTTCATTTTATTTTCCAGAATGGCCCACATTCCAAAGCAGCAGGAATTCTTCAGATCTGAACATCTGGCATAATATTTCTGTGTGTGTGGTGTAATTAAGGGAAGTGGTGAAAAGGTCAGAGCTGAGTGTGTGTGTGTGTGTGTGTGTGTGTGTGTGTGTGTGTGGATCCATTCTGGTCCTGTGATGTTCAGCAGCTGCACACACTGGGTGAAACATTCAGAACATGAAAGTCCCAGTTTTAAAAGTGGGGAGGGTGCTGTGTGGTTCAGACCTTTGACTTCATTTTCTGCTGTGATACAACCACATGTTTGCATTGTGTTGTTCACTGGAATATTGGTGTAAAGTCATGATTGCAAACACCGCAGCAGTGGTAAGATAAAGCCGCAACTATACTGGATAGCAGTTAAGCTATTGTTAACAGTGGTTTAGACTACAAACAATCTTTCTTTGACAAGCTATATTTAGTTTAAGTGTAATTTTATTTTTTGTATCTCTGTGGAGGGTAAATCCCCGTCGTTTCTTCTCTATGTACATAACTTCCCACAGAGAAGCTTGTCAACAAACCAAGAGTGTTTTTTCTGGCTAAAGATGTGGCTTGAACAGAGCAACCACAAGGAGGAAACGTCTGGCCAGCGCTGGTTAATCACCACTTCTCCTTCATTCTCACACACTGATTTGTACTTCTGGGGAAAACTGCATCCCAGGATATTGCTCCCCAGCTCTGTCATGCACTGAGTGAATGTGCTCCCCATGGACCCGTCAGTGCATGTAAAGATAACAACAGGGGAAGTCGGCTGGATGAGAAAGTCATGCTGATTCAGTGTTGACTAGAACTGAATTGGGAGAAGGAAAAAGAAAGATGCCCCTCAATCAGCCCCGGGGCGAGGGGGTGATTGGGTTCACGTTTACTCTAAGCTGTAGCAACTGACTCTCCAGTTAATCGCGTGATCACGTTTACACGTGCCTTCGCCCAGCTTCACAACTAAGCTGGTGATTGGCGGTTAATGGGTAACGATCTGAATTTTTTACCACACTTTTTTTTTTTTTTTTTTTAAATCCCTTAAGGCCTGCTCACCAGAATGAGGAAAAACAGAGAACCTCACTTTCATAATGCGTTTCATTACTAATTGTAATTGGATGCGTTGGAGGCCAGCACAAGCCTCTACAAGCAAAACTGAAACTAAAAGTGTCTTTGTATTTAGAATTTGGTTAAACGGAGCCTTTGGGAATAGTAAACATGAGCTTTCTTTCTGAAACGAGTTATTTCCAGTTAATCCAGTTCTTTCCAGGAACCCGTAGGCTCCTAGATTCCTTCTTGTGACACAATTTCCAAAAAAAAGCTTGACCCACAGACCTTTTGGAAAAGAGAAAAGCACTGAGGTGTTCCAGTTTAATAAATGTTTGTGTTAAATGAAATTGTTAGTCCAGTGTGGCAGTCAAGATGTGAGATTCACATTTGATTTCACTGGGATTTTCATTAAAACCCAAGCAGGCAGACCTGCGCCAACCCCCCACCCCCATGCTGAAATTGTGAAGTAGCTCAATTGCTGTGTGTGTGTGTGTGTGTGTGTGTGTGTGGTGAAAACAACTTCATCTGTGTATATGTCACAGCTGCCTCAGACGTGTATGTATACTTTTTTAGGCCAGCAGACAGCGAGGGATCCCTGCAAGTGGAAAATGTGCGTCTGTTTGTTTTTAATAGCCGTGTTGGCGAATGCCTCCTGGAGTATAGTGAGGATTGAATTTGGAGTGTGCGTTTACCGCATATTTATTCTAGTTTCCACAAGGTGTGGCTGCATGGAGCTGTCAGATCTTGATGATGTGTCTTCTGCCGTGTTTCGACGTTACGCCGCGCTCATTCGTGAGCTGAAAAAGTCATCATCGGTCTTCATTTACGGGGTTTGCTTATTTTCACATTTTGTCTCCACAGTTGTTTTGGAGAAGAGGTGCGAGAAGGAGATCATGAACTGCAGGAAAAAAAAATCTTCCAGCATTCTGCTTGTTTTTTATTGTCTTTGGGCCGATGCTGCTAGTGCGAAAGGCAGACTCACGGCTGCTGACTGGTGTTGTTGTTGGCAGTGATGAGGACACCCTCCACCCCCTCGCCCTCCCCCCCTGACTTTTAGATGAGGGGAAAAGGAGGGGAGGGAAAATCCCAAGATGCCACACTCACTGCTGATGCTGCAGCTCTGTTTCGGATGCAGGGGGTCAAAGGACTGTGGAAGAAAAACCTGAGGCAAGCAGGGGTCACATTTCTTCTTTTCTTTTTTTTAATATATTCCAATCACCGCTTTGGAACCGTTGACCTCACGCTGGTTCCTCAAAAGCTGTGACCTCTTAAGTTCATCAGGCCGTTTGCCATCCATTGGTTTCTTTCCATCAGTCTCTGGCCTTGTGGTTTGTGGGTTTGCAAATGTGTTTAGATGCAGTCGCAGGGGTCGGGGCTCTCGGGTCAATGTGCTTCGCATGTAGCATTTTGAGCTTCTGTGCCCTTTTTTTTTTATTTTTATTATTATTATTTTCCCTCCCTAAATCCTTTGTATCAGCAGTTTGAACAGACTAAGTCCCTGCTTTGGAAAGGCTCGTGTTGCTCTTTTCATAGCCAGACTAACCAAACTGAAGGGATCAGACATGCAGGATTTAGCAGACTTTAAACTGCAGTGTATTTTTACAGTTCCAGAGCTGTTAATATGTCCCACCCTGCGCTTTTTCTTTTTTCTTCTTCACTGGACCTGCTTCACAGCCGCTCCATCCAGGTGTTTGGTTGAAGAACAACAGTGAAAGCGAGAGAATTAATAATGTGAATCCTGCTGAATGTGGCAGGACTTACCCCGGCATTCAGGGTGCCAGAGTTCTGTCTGTAACCTGAGCCCAGCCCACAGCTGAACCTTCAAAGGCACCCCCGAGTCAGCTGTATGTTTGTGTGTGTGGATGTAAAGGGGCTCAGCAGTGACTGGAGCATGTGTTGACATTTATTTTGAGAAATTGTGCCCGCTCCCCCGTCTGCTTGTTTTTCTTTGTGTCTGCAGATCGCGGACGTCTTCAGAGAGTGGCTCGAAAGCTAAACGTTGCTTTGAAGTCGTTTGAAAGTGTGTTTTCCAAATTCTGTCCGAGATTTGAGGCCTCCCCCTGGGTACCCTCGAATATCAAAGTCCTCGCTGAAGTCTGTTAGGAAATTGACGGGGAAAATAAGCTGTTTTGGGGGGGGAGGGGGTTGGCTTGCATCTTAACTACGCCCACTCTGTTTGTTATCGGAAGACAAATAAGATCTTTTTGGCACTTTTGCCGAAAAACACGCAGTCTATCGGACACAAACACCTCCCCCGAGGCGTCTTTTAAAAGGGCCTTTTTAAGAGTAAGAGCACTTCGGCAGGAAAGGAAGGAGGACTGATAGCGTGTGTTTTTTCTTGTCAGTTAACTGCAGCATTGCCTCCTAAGAACAGGGCCCATCTTACCCTCTTAATGGGAACTTGAAATCATTTGATGCTATTCTCGGCTCAAGCGGTTCACTTAAGTCAAGTGCAAAATGGTGATGATTTGATTTAATGGTTATCATTTTTTCTTCTTTTTACGATAACGGGCAAACGGGATGCGATAAGCTCGTAAACTTACTGTAAATGTTTTAAATGTGTTTTGTTTTTTCTCTCTGTTGATCCAACGTGTCTGTGTTTGTGGTCCTGTGTCTGTCCAACCATGCAGTGATGCTCGTTGCCGTGCTGTTGCACAAATTTCCCTTCCCGCCTTACCAGAGAGGATTCTCCTGCAGTGACAGCAGCATCAATCTGCCTTATAAGAACAGCACAGTGTCCACTGCGCTGCTCACGGCAGTGGGCTTCACTGTGCCTGTGGTCTCAGTAAGTTCCTGCGCGGTGAAGTAAGAAAACGAGAGAACACGTCGGGACGCTCTCAGTTCATTACCGGCTGCACTGTGACACCTTAGGGGGGGTCTGATTGGTTCAGCAGCCTCTCACTCACTCTCAGTGGTTTTGTCTCATTGACTGTAAATCACGTACATTACCGCCAACCATTTTCCACTGCGCGGTATCGTTAACTTTTAGATTTAATTGCTACCCTTCAGGCTGCCTCGGTTTCCATTTATTTCACTGCTTCAATAAAATTAAATATTTTACACGTTTAGAAATGGGACTATATAATAATGCAATTACCAGCAACTCCCTAAGATGATCAAAGAGTCATCTAGTCTATGAAATCTTAAATGATCCTAAAAACACACACAGTTTCCCACACTCTTGCTTATGTACATTTTTAAAAAGAGATTTTCAATTCACTAAATTTTCTGTCGTCTGCTGGGATTTGGATATATGCGTTATCCCAAAAATAGATATCTGAGCTCGTTTTTCTATCAGAGAATAAGTCAGTTTTCAGCTGGCTTGGAGAGTTACAGATAAGTCTGAAAGCAGTGATTGTCCAAAATCCGTCTTAAAACGTGTTGTATTTTAACAAAACTGGAATAATTTCTCCATCGGTTGTGGATAGCAGCCACAGAATGAACTGAGCCGGTCCCACGTGTTCGCTCGTTACCTCTTGCTTGTATCCGCGTCCTCCTGTAATTTGCGTGGCATTAACCCAGCACCTCCGTCTCTCTTTCTCCCTCTCCCTTTCTTCTCCATCACCCATCCCCACCAACCCTCCTTCCTCTCTGTGCCGCTCGCTGCTTCTTCACACTAGCCGGCCTGCCTTTCTTGGTCATTGAAACCAGCGCAGTTCAGCCTTACCATAGAGGGTTTTACTGCGACGATGAGTCCATCAAGTATCCGGCCAAAAACGGAGACACCATTAGCGACGGTGTGCTTAGCGCTGCTGGCATTCTAATCTCCATCCTCTCTGTAAGTCCTCTCACCCTGACCACTAATGTCATCACCTCCTCTCATGTTTTTGCACCTTGCCCATATACTAGCAGCACCGTTGAACTGCAGTTGATGTTAACCACATCCTTTGTCATCATCCATCAGTCTTTATTCATTGTTACAGCCAAGTGTCCAGCACAGACGATTTGTAGTAACGCTGATACACTTTTCCAGCTGTTAGATTAGAACAGTTGTGTTTTTCACCAAGTAAACCTGCAATCTTCTCTGTGCGCTTTACTGTATGTGCTGAGAAATGCGGGGTTTATCGCTGGGCTTTATCTTACAGTTGATGCGTTCTGGCCATAAACTGAGATTGTCCCGGGAGATGGCTGGAACGACGACTCCTCGTACCTGCACCATCACACCTTATTATTCGTTTCACCCCGTTCTAGATAACAGTCAGTCAACATTTTCTCAGGGCTTTGCCTTGGGGGATGAGGGGTGGGATTTAAGATGATTCAGGTGATTTGAGTAGGTTTTTGGAAATTCCTGTGAGAAAGCGATGATGACGAACCTGTGCACATTTCCTGGATATCAAATTTTTATTTGCCACGATGATGAAGCCCAATGGCCCTTTCTGCTCCAGATAATGTTGCTGCTTCAGGTTTCAGATGGCCATCAGCGGGCCCTGCAGAGAGAAGCCTAACATTTCACAAACACCTCAGAGTGCACAGCTGCACTGAGGCTCAAAATAATCCAATAGAAACGCTTATAACTGCATATTTTAATAGTGCAAACACTAAATATATCTTAAGCTGTCATCCTTATGAAAATCAGGAGAAAATATTTTAGGTATCCTTTCTGAAAAAATCCATGAATAGTTTGGAATTAGGGTCCACAGAAAAATCCCCAAATAGGCGGAAGGTCGACTGTGAAGATTAATTCTATTGTTCTAGTGCATTTCCAGTTCACTAGTTACGTAAACGGCTATTAAACATTACATCTCAGCAAACTACAAACCTTCAGCAGGCATTAAAGGCCTCACACTGGTGATCACAGTAAAGGAACTGTGGTACGATACCGTAGATTCTTTGATCGTGGTTTTAGAATTGCGACAGGATAAATGCACACACAGTATTTTAAACAAATACCACTGACATGCAAGAAAGTGAGCACAAACATCCAAATCACACACAATAACGGATAAATAAGACTAAAATAAATGGACAAGCAGCCTGGACAGGAACATGGAGCATACACACATTAATGATAAAAAGAATAATGATGATGATGATGATAATTCTGCTCAGCGCTGCTGCAGCACATGCTGTCACCTGACAGAGCGACATGTCGCCGACTGTCATCATCTCGCCCTGCAGTCACCAGAGCAGACTCTGGGCCCTCAGGGGCTTTTAATGGTGAGGAGACCTGGCTGTGCAATTATGGTTGATGCAATGGTTGTTTGGTTAAATACTGTAATTGCTGGGGTGGAATTGTGGCGAAAGCCCCAAACAAGAAGGCTCTGCCAAATATCGCATTTTCCCCTGGTGCAACATGACTTTAAAATCCACGTTTTCTTTTTTTTCTTTTTCCCCCCCTGGAGCGTTCTGGCCAACCTCTGTTTTCTGAACCAGAAGGCGCAAACATTAAGCCATTTAGTGCTTCATTTCCCACTATAGAACTAGAATCCAATGTGTCGTAAATGATTTATGCCCAACTTTATTAGAAGGGAAGAAAACACTGTGTCACTTTGGAAATGCGAAACTTTCGACATAAGCCACAAATTAGTGTCCTGCCCCACGATTATCTTTGAGGTTTCAGTGCAACAGGCATAGATTCTCGAATGCCAGCTCGTTCGCAAAGTATAAAACAAAACAAATCTCTCAAAGAAGGGGAACCAGATGTGTTTTGTCCCCCTTCCCCTCTTTCCCATGAAAGCCGCTGAGCTGTGTCGAGCCGGCTCTAAAGGCCTGAATGGTGGGAAAATGACGCGCTCGCACTATCAGCTTGTTAAATCTTCTTAAGGGGCTATCCCTCCCCAGAGAGACTTTCCCAGAATCCGACTTATTTCTGTGCCGTTCGAAAGAATTTCTTATGAAGCTGAGACACTAACATGAAAACAACTCACACGTCCCTTGTGAAATCTGAGCTGTTTCGGTAAGGCGGCCAGCGGAGGGGAAAAACAAACGTGCCCCCGACGTGCGCCTGTGGAGTCTGGCCTCCAGAATCAGACACAGCACCCAGCTCAGCGATTCTCCTGATTAGAACCACCGGGGCCCGGCCCCTCCTCCGATGCTGACTTCCATCCTTCCACTCTCGAGCTGAGACAACAGCGGATGAGGAGGAAGGGGAGGAGGGAGGCTGAGGGGGGACTGCGAGGCGTTTTTGAGCTCCAGCAGCTGTTTTGAGTTACCTCCTCCTAAACACGCCTCACTCCATCAGTCGCTGGTTTAGACTGCGGTCTATTTACACACTTCTAGAAAACTATACAAGGTGGACTCGGTCTGACACCCCCCTCCTGTCGTCTCACTGTTGTTATAGTTGTAGAATGGCACAGGTAAACACTTCAAACTCTAAACAAGCTCTTCTCGAGCCCCTTCTCAAAGAAATCACTGCATTCTCGTAGCTGTAATAACAACATCTACGGTCTTAATAGTTAATAGTGTGTTCATTATTTATTTGTTCTGATATTTAAAATATAAATGAATAGAAGCTCCCTCAGGAATAGGTCTTTGTTGTCTTTGTTACCAGTCGTGTCACTGACATTGCTTTCCCGTCTCTCCCCCTCAGATTATAATTGGTGAGAGCTACAGGATCTACTTTTTGAATGAAGGCTCCAAGTCTTTTGTGGGGAACCCGTACATTTCCGCTCTGTACAAGCAGGTCGGGGTGTTCATCTTTGGCTGTGCAGTCAGCCACTCCTTCACCAATATCGCCAAAGTGTCAGTGGGCCGTCTGCGTCCTCACTTTCTTGACGTGTGCGATCCTGACTTCTCCACGGTCAACTGCTCTCTGGGCTACATCACTGACTACCAGTGTCGGGGCCTGGAGAGCAAAGTTCAAGAGGCCAGGTATAACGGGCAAAGCTCAAAATGTTCTAAATATCCCAAATAAAATGCTTGATTGGCCGCTGTGTTTTTTAAGCCGTTTCAACATGCTGACTGCCATCTGCTCTCCTCAGGAAGTCTTTCTTCTCTGGACATGCATCCTTCTCCATGTACACGATGCTTTATTTGGTGGTAAGTTTCTGACCTTTTTATTCTCGTACCATCTTACTCATCCTGTTATTCTCTGCATGAATACTCAGTATGTCAACGTCTCTCTCTTGCAGTTTTACCTCCAGTCTCGCTTTACTTGGCATGGAGCCCGTCTGCTTCGCCCTTTAACCCAGTTCACCCTCATCATGATGTCTTTCTACACCGGCTTGTCCCGCGTGTCTGATCACAAGCACCACCCCACTGACGTGCTGGCTGGTTTCGTACAAGGAGCCCTGGTGGCTTACTGCATAGTGAGTGGCTGTGTTGCAAACTAGTGCACTAGATTTGTTCAGAAATCGAAGAGCGCTCAGGCTAAATCTTTCTAATAGAATGATGCCGTTCTAGTGGACAATCACCTCGCTTTTATTTTGAAAGTTCAGTCGTTGCTAACCAAAAAGCCCACCTTGCGTTTCTCTAGTGGCTTCTTTGCCCACCAGGTTGGTGTTGTGGATGTCCTCACTCTCATTAAGCTACTTAACAAGAGGGGATCTTGTCCAATCGTTAGATTTTCTCCAACTACTATCCTACTCCTGCATCACCACAAATGTTTATCTGTAGAAAATGATGCTTTTTTTGTGTGTGGATGCTGTTGGGGTCTGTATGTTAAGTCTTAGGATGACAGTGAGCATTATCTATGGAGCGTAAACTAAAGGTTTCCATATCAGTATGTAAGAAAATGACAATGGTAATGATGTTCTATATTGGGTGAGACTGTGCCTTGTAAATGATGCAAAGATTTTTTTTCCTTTCATCATTTAGACGCACAGTCGGTTTATAATTTATGTTGCAAAAAGCATGTTTACAAGTGGAAAAAGCAAAGGGACCACATACAGAACCCTGAGGAACACCAAACTGTATTTCTAAAGGACAGAAAGTACGAGTGAAAGTAGGAGGAGTAAGACTTTAAATGGGAGGAACAAAATACATTTGTCTAGTACTGACATACTCATAAAAATCCCTCCATGTAAACAATGCATTGTCTATTTTCTATCTTACATTCTTAATGTTATTTGATTACATTTTTAACATTTTTAACATTTTGCCCCTTTGCGATGCTCAAACGTTAAAGGAGTGTTCTCTCTATGCTCTCCACAGGTCTTCTTTGTGTCAGACTTGTTCAAGCCCAAAGGAAGACGCTCTACTTTGTCTTCAACCCCTCTGAAGAAAGAACTTGTTCCCACCGTAGACATCAGAGAGCGGAGCAACCACCTCATCATAGCATAGAGAAGGCTGCAGAGTGACTGTATATAACCCTGACCTGTGCCTTTTTTATTTTTTTAAATTAAATCACAACTACAGCCACTAGTCAATACTGAATAATGGAAACTTCAAAGATCTGGAACATGCAGACAAATCCAGAGTCTTGAACATCTCACTGGATGAGAAGACGCTGTGGAAAAGCAGTTAAGCGACTTTAGCTCTCTGAATGGAAATTTGTCTTTATTTCCCCTCCGATTTACCAGACGATCTCAGAGTGGAAAAGAGAGCTGACCTCCTTTTGATTAAGAGATCCTTGTCCCTGTTTTGTGTTATGAAGATTTCTGGAGATGTCAACTGTCAGCTTAGAAATGGCAGCTGTAAACAAAGCTGTGCGGCTTTCTTGCCTCAGCTGCATCTATGAGTCCCGGGGTGCTACTCTGCTCCTGCCACTCGCTCACTGTGTGACCTGTCCTAACAAACCATGGCAACCAAACAAATTCCTTAATTTCAGGAAGGATGTTGTTTTTGTTTGGTTTGATTGCAACACAAGCAGTCTGTGTGATTTATAGCACTAAACTCGGTATTCTTTGTCACCACTTGAATGACATAAAGTGAAGCTTTTGGAAAGCTTTGTAAGCCGTCAAGTTAAAAAAAAAAATAAAAATAAAAAATGTGCACGATGTAATGTTGCTTAGAAGCTGCACATAAGTAACAGTAGTTGGGAAGTACAGTGAAGGCGTATGTTTTGGATGTGGGCCTGTTTCTGCTGGGCAGGACAAGCCCACACTGAGCCATTTAATGAAATGCCTGTTGTATGTACCAAGCGGGTACTCACAAGTGTGCGTGTGTGCGTGTGTGCGTGTGTGTGCGTGTGTGTGTGTGTGTGTGTGTGTGTTCAGTACATCTGTACATGCACACATACACCTAAAAACAACAAGATGCGCACTCATAGAGCAGCAGCTACCCGTTTCAGGACCAAAGCACAATTTAGTCATTATTTTCAGCACATTGTAAATAACTCAAAGTCATGTAAAGTAACACAAAAGGGCTAGCAACAAGCTAGGGCTAGCTCTGCATTATATAATAGACGACCATTTTATAATGATGCCAGTATATTTGTATGTTTTTAATGTAATTACCTAGCACAATGATAACTGTTACCACTGGGTGAAATATCAAAATGTCATCCTAACTCGACGGAGTTGAAACTTTAGTCTGACATGTTTATAAATGTACTTTATATAGAATCTGAGCATTCTTGTATATATTTTTAATTTTTTCCCCCACGTGTTGTGTTGTTCGTGCTGTGCGTGTGTACAGCAGGCATTTTGGTGAAATGTCCACTATGACTCTGACACCTGTGTAAATGGAATACGAGCTTCTTGAAGAGGCAGAGCATGAATATTAAGTTTTATAAAAAACAAAGCTCTCTAAGCAGACAGCTTCAGTACTTTTTTTTTCTTTTTTTTATAGAGTTTGAGTATTTTTCTAACTTTGTGAAATTTTGTACGATGAAACTGTGTGACTATATCAAAATAAAAATGTCTTTAATAAAATGCCTAAAACCAAGAGCGAGAGTGTGTTTGGTTTGTTATTTTACTTGAAGACAAAAAAGAAATTCTCCGAAATTCTCTTTCTTTATATCTCGGTATAGTCGCTGGCAAGCCAGTGCGTGTGATGGAGCGATTTTTGGGTGTGGGGCAATACTAGACTTCCATGCGCAGCTTCCTGTGGGGGAAATGGTGAACATTCCAGGCTTTAACCCCTCTCCCCAATGGCTCGCTGGAATAATATAGAGTCCACACAAACTATGGCAGAGCGGTAAAATACATTCACATGTGAAAAC
This sequence comes from Copadichromis virginalis, assembly GCF_057382275.1. Taxonomy (NCBI): domain Eukaryota; kingdom Metazoa; phylum Chordata; class Actinopteri; order Cichliformes; family Cichlidae; genus Copadichromis; species Copadichromis virginalis. Next base: position 27,910,299 of record NC_140635.1, read on the forward strand.
GCTTGCAGGCTATATAGTTTGCCTGCCCTTATATACTTCTATGTTGCCTGTAAATGTATATGTTATCCACAGGTTGTGCTGTTTAACTGTACGTTTCTTTATGTGCCAGCATGTTCTCCTGAGCTGCTGAGGCACGACACCCAGAGGGAGACCAGAACTGATTAGTTTAATAAGCTGCAAAATGTGTTTTGTTTATATGACTATGTCAGGAGTAATGCTATTGTGTACCAGCTGCCTTGTGTTATGCTACTACTAAATTACTGTTTCCAGTGTCTTAATTTGCCATGAGACTACACCATACTGTGTGTGTGTGTGTGTGTGTGTGTGTCCACTCTGAGCTAGGCTACATTATGGGTTATTTTTAGGTATTCTATCTGGAACACAGTCCAAAACAAAACATCTCAACAATTCCTGAATGGATTCACATAGCTGCAGTACAGACCTTTTTTGTACACTGATACTCCTTTCTGCAGATCTGGCAAACGGGCCGTTGCTGGTTCATGTAAAAAGCATTACTACAGCTGTGTTACTGTCACCAGAAACTCTGCATTTAAAAATCGGGCATATTTAGATGCTGATGGGATTAATAACAGTGTTAAGGGCTTGAATCTAACAGACGTCTGTTTTCACGTAAATGTTCAGCACTCCAACTTTGAATTACATTTGCTCTCTATAGAGAATGAACCCAGTTATTTATGGTGGTGATCATCACAGTGTAAAACTAAGGCAGGAATATCAGTCTGTGCAGAAATCATAAGCCATTTTGATACCATTTCATTGGCTTTGCTGCAAATGAAAGTGACAATAAGTGCACTGGAGAGGCAACAACAAGACCCCCGTCAAGAAAGGGAACAGTTCCTCTTTCTTAAATATTGCAGATTTGTTGACTGCACATCCATGATGAAAATCTCCCATTCCAAAGGTGCACAGGCACCTGTCTGCAGCATCCAAATGTGCAGGTTTGACCTGTCACATGATCATAGATGCACTTTTGCATGCCCTGGTTGTAACAAGTGGTTATTTGACTTACTGTTGCCTTCCTATCAGCTGGAAGCAGTCTGGCCATTCTCCTCTGACCTCAATGAGGCATTTTTATCCAGAGAATATTTCCTTCTTTATGGGCCATTCTCTGTAAACCCTAGATATGACTATGCAGGAAAATCCCAGTAGATCAGCAGTTTCTGAGATATGTTCCGCCCTGTCTGGCACCGACAACCACGCCACATTCAAAGTCAGTTAAATCACCTTTCTTCACAGGTCGTCTTGGCCTAAACAAATTGAGTTGCTGCCATGTGATCACTTGATTACATATTTGTATCCGAAAGCAGTCGAATGGGGTTTTTTTGTTTTTGTTTGTTTGTTTCTTTCTTTCTTTCTTTCTTTCTTTCTTTCTTTCTTGAATGTGATTCAGAGGCTTTCTTAATCAGAAGCTCTCAGCTCTGAAATACTGAAATACTTTCATGTGGTTTGGAGGGGGGAACAAAAAGAGAAGTTGCTGCTGTGTTTTCCCACTGTGGTTTAACTCCTGATATTTGTGAAGTAATTACTCTGTGTGACTTACAAATTCTTCCCATGAACTCTGCGGCAGTGTTGTGGTCGGTCTGAAGTCTTGCTTCTTTGTTGTTTGCCCCCTGCACACACAGAGACTTTAAAAGCCATCTAAGATTATTTGTCATGCAACTCTTATTAGCGATGGTGTTTCTGGTCATGCGTGCACAATGTTCCGAGGGCATCCTTTCAGATGTTTTTTGGTAGTTTGGACAGAAAAGAAAAACAGCATTTGTGTAGTTGTAGTTTTTTTTTTTTTTAAATTAATGCAGTTAGAAGAAAACAAAACCTGGTCTATTCTTCGACAAAGTTTGGCCTTGCTGCTCCTTCCGTCAACTTTGAAGCCTGTCGTGGAGTTTGACGCCACATGATATTATTGGCAGGACTTGCTGAGGTCACTGGTCCTCTCCCTCTGACAGATGGAGGGATGCTGAGAGGAAGCGTGGCACACCCTCCGAGTGCCCTCGCTGATAAGTGACCTCATTACGGCTCCGCTGGGCATGTTTTTCTTATTCACAGAACAGAATGATGACGGCTGGCTCCTCGGGGGACCTCGGCTTTTGAGCTGTGCCAAGTTTTCTGACTTTCTGAGAGTTTTCTCTTCTTGGCTCATGGCTCACATTTAGTTTCAAAGACAATCAGTACCAGGCTGAAATACTCACATTGCACTGAAACACATTGCGTTATCTGATGTCTCTATACCAGCAGCTTGTGAGAACATTTACTTTTACTGCTTTCTATCAAGTCAAATATATTGACCTCCATAAAATCTCAATACCCAAGCAACATGTTATTCAAAGCCATTAGTCACAGAAAACCTGCCTCTACGTACCCCAGAAACATATTCCATCCCAGTCCCAACTCCTCAAACTGATTTCCCAATCCCAAATCCCAAGGCCATGTACTCCCTCTTATTTCTTTCTCCGCTGAAGAATTTGAACAAATTACCTCCATATGTGTCTGAAGGAGTCCCATGGGAGGAGGGCCAAGAAGAATATAGTGCTGACAGAACACAAACACTGACTTCATCAAACATTGCAGGCATGCTCTGATGCTCACCATATGCTCACCTGGCACTAGCAGGCATTTGCTGACAGCACAGCAGCATCTCACCAGTGAGGTTCTTTATCTTCTTCTGCCACATGTTCAGTATCTGAGGAGCGGAGGGGCGCGGAGGCTGGTCATGGTAGCTGCTATCACCGCTGAGGCAAAACATCACCACACAGCGGAGGGTCTGTGTTTATACAAGCCTTCAAATGATAAGTTAACAGTGAGAAAGCAAAGATTGAAAATGTCAATCAAATTTCAATATTTCTTGTGTACGTTAACAAAATCGCTCTCTGTGGAGCCTCAAAGAAGCCGAGAGGAAGACCGAGTATACGTTTCCATTGGTGACTGACATTACACCTCAGGTACTGCACTCAGCCCACTGAAACCTGTATTTCCACTGGCACCTGGCCAGAGGCTTTTGACCTTGTTCGCTTTCGTTCTCATGCCATTTGCCGGTGACCTTTCAGGCAATGAAAAGCATGCCTCTGGAGAAATATCGCTTACAGAAAGCCTTCGCCGGTTTTAAAGAGAAAAATCACCTAATTAAGCGCAGCAGTAATTCATACAATCATCAATGTGTCTGGAGCTATGGTCCTCCCTCTGCGCTGACCTCCACCATTAGGAATGTGTGATTCAGCAGGGCAGAGAAAAGTGGACTGCTCCTATCTACTGAGTGCCAAGCTGTGCTGTAACAGAGCTATGGGCTGATCCAGAGGGACTCCATCAGCGGGCTCTGCCTCCTCCCAGGCGTCTTTAACAGCACAACATGCACAGATAGATTGAGGGGGAGGATCTTTAAGGATTTGGCAGTAACAGCCTTTCTGAGTACCAAAAGTGCTATTGCACTGAAGGCTGTTTTATTGTGTTGTGTTCCATTTGGACCCTCTGCTCAGCTGTTCGACTTGTTATTTGATGGTGGTTAGAGATCCTTATTAGAAATCCTGGGTGCTGGTTTAGCTCAGTGGGTGAGCAGGCGACCATGTGCCGGGTTTGAGTCTGATCTGCATGGCTTCCCATTTCTCTCTCCGTGCTTTCCTGTCTATCTTCACTGTTTCTATCCGATAAAGGCAACACACACACACACACACACACACACACACAAAAAAGAACACATTCCACATTAGACTGAACAGTTATATAAGTTACCTTATTGCTGTTCTGCTGGACAACATTCACAAGAAAGCACTGATTACTAAAGTCACCCCATGGGAGGCCAGCAGATTGGAATCAGTGACTCTGAGCACACTGGAATTTTGATTTCTTTGCTCTGATCATCTAAACCTAGCATCAGCGTCTTTTTACTGGAGGAGGTAGACAAAATTCTGACAAAGCAACATGTGAGTCAAGTCATGCAGCTGACTCACATCTGGGAAAAGAGATGGAAGGTGATGACTTAAGCCTTGGAAATGAAAGTAGCTCCCAAAGCATGCGATAGCCTCAGTCTCTTCTCGTACCCAGCGCTTATTAGTGACAATGGGTCAAACGTGTGATGTGAAAGTGGTCACCTTCAGTGGAAAACCCACAGGAGATTGTGTCCATCAGCTGAACGGTGTGATTTTCTTAATCTGATTATTTTGGTTTTAAAACCCACAACTTGACACTTCACTGTCCTCGGTTCACCCTCCCTGCTGTCGTTGGCTCTGTTTGCAGCTTTTAAACCCTAATGCACTCTACAGGCAAACCTTAGCAGCTCAAAAGCCCGACGTAACCCTCGGCACTCGACGAAGAGTAAAACAGAGCAAAGAGGGAGAGAATATTGGACATCGTTTACAGACAGCTCCAGATCAATGATAATGTCAGCATTCCCACGAGTGGCCAAAAAAATCAATAAATGCAGTTAGAAAATAATAATAATACAAGAGGTGGGGATATTGATAGTTTTTCTGAAATGAGATGCTATATGTATTGATCAACTGGTGGTAGCTATATTGATTAAGTTGTTCATCAATATTTCTGTTGTTGTACATCTATTAGTGTAGCCTCCTTTAGTCTATACATGCATGTAATCTTGTTTATTGCTTATTTAATTAAGCTAGTAATAAAATAAGTATAATACATATGGATTAGTGCTTTGGTAATCTTCTGTGGACAGTATATTGATAAGTCTGGTGACTTGATGTCTATAATGATGGATTTACTGCAGTATGCATCACTAAATCGAATGAAAAAAGCAGAAATGTAGAAGTAAATGTCCAATTTCTACTATGAATTAGCTAATGTGTCAGCAGATACAGCAGTATTTGCAAGTAAAAAGTAAGTGCAATTTTGCAATTTCATTAGTGCAGCATCCATTTCAAGAGCAACATCCCAAAGTGTTTCAAAACAAAATGCTAGAACATAGAAAAAGTCTAAATGTTAAAGGGTCTAATGCTGGACTTCATTGGACTGTGTTGGTTTTAGCACAGTGTAACCAGTAAACTGTACTGCTTAACGTTTATCAAAAGTAGTATCAGAAGGGACATCAAACCAAAATATCTGAAATTCTTTCCTGTGTTGGAACTCGCATCAGTTCCCAGAGGTTTAAATGTTTTCTTGGGAAGGATAGGAAGATCTTTCCTCTGTGCACTGGATTCTCCAGCTCCTCCTTACTCCAGGCGGTAGAGATCCCTGAGTGATGCCTGGCCTTTCTCCGGAGCTCTGGGAGGAAAATCCTGTTTAATGTCTCCACAATAACATTCCCTGGGGTTATTTATTCAGGAATGTTAATGTGCTTAGAATCTACTAGCCAGTATGGCCTCTGACACAGGCTCCTCTGGGTTTTCCTATCAAGCATTCAATCAGGCCGCTGCCATCTGTTTAAACAACAAAGATTGATGCAGCAGGAATCTATTGATGACCCTGCAGTCAGACAGTGCGGCTTATCAGTGTGTGCACAAGCCTGCCCGGATGCTCATCCACGCAGTGTGCGCTTCTGCCTGTGTTTTGCTTCAGTCTGACATTGTAAAGTGCAGCAGGAAACAGAAGCAGTTTAATGTTTGCGAGGCCTTCTGTAAAAAAAAATTCACGGACTACTTAGCATGCCTGTCATGCATTGTAAATGCTGTGTCCTCTTCCAGGATTTGTGCTTTATGTCATGGTTTGACTGAACACAACGCCATTACAGGATGTAAATGGGCCTCTCTTTACATGTGAGCTTCATTACTTTTCCACATTCATTTAATCTCTCTGTAGGTCCCTAAGTGGAAACAGATGCACAGAGCAGCGTGATTGCTTAACTAAAAATTCATGCACTGCAGGAGTTATTAACTAACAGTTCCCCTCTTTACACTGCACCTTTACTTTACAGTGTTTAGGCTTACTGTGAAATCCATAAAATAAATGTTTTCAAACACACACTTACTTGACTTCGACATCAATAATGCTTTCATATTTGCTATAAGGCGCCTCCAGCAGTGAGGCAAAATATAAATGATGCCATATAACTGATCATCAATATAAGCTAATGTTGTTATTTTTTAAAAAAAAATGTAGTTGCACAAAACAAACACCACAACAGTTTGACTTACCGTCGTGGGGGTGGTTTTAAAGACTAAAGAGAATGAAAGTTTATACACTTGCAGTTAAGAAGAAGGTGGGAACAAGAAATAATCAATTGAAATAAAGCATTATGAAAATTAAATTTCTATGATATACAGTAGCAGGCACATTTTTTGAGCCACCCCAAATTTCTTTATATATGCTAGGAAAACTGGAAGTAGGTGCAGAACTTTTTGAATCAAGTACAAATTTATATTTAAATATAGTGTAAGTATAGTGTAAATCTCTACAATTCATGAACATATAATGGAGGCAAGAGGGTGCACAACAACGTAGGTAAAACTGAAGTGGCAGAGAGAGTTGGGACTTAACATATCTGATGAGGAATGGTCACAAATCTGGAAAAAACAGCAGGCAACAGCATATCTCGTGTTTGGAGACTGCATTGCTGGAAAAATGTAATTAGATTTTTTATAACACCCAAAATTAGAAGCAAACACACTTCATTACCACATCCGTGTTGGAGAAGCTGTGGAGATGTAAATGTGTTCTGGTTCTGTCCCAAGATCGCAAAATCTAAGTCTTGTACATTATTATATCTTGGTGTCATTATGGAAAATGTGTTGAAAGAACATAGATACATATTAAAAATTATGATCAGGAAGCACCGATAAGCATGCCCAATAATAAGGCTCCAGGTCCAGACGGCTTTCCTGCAGAATTCTACAAAGAATTCTGGACGATTCTAGCACCAGTTTTTTACAGAACGTTGTTGGAAATCAAAGAAAAGGGCAGACTTCCATCAAATATGAATTCTGCAAACATTAATCTCCTGCTAAAACCAGGCAAAGACCCTGTATATCCCTCAAGCTATCGTCCAATATCCCTTATTAATGTAGACCTTAAAATAATCTGCAAAGCTCTCTCAAAGAGATTAGAGAAAATAACCCCCCTCCTAATTCATCCTGACCAAACTGGTTTCATAAAAGGTAGGCACTCATCAACAAATACACGCAGATTACTTAATTTGATAGACTACTCATACAGTAAAAACCTAGAAACTACAATATTCTCTTTAGATGCAGAAAAAGCATTTGACAGAGTTAACTGGAAATTTCTATTTGCAACTTTATACAAATTTGGTTTTGGATCCTCTTTCATAAACTGGTTAAAAATATTATATAATTTCCCAACAGCTTGTGTCAGAACAAATGACCAGACATCCTACAGCTTCTGTCTCCTGAGGGGCACTAGGCAGGGATGCCCACTCTCCCCTTCACTGTTTGCAATTTTTATTAAACCACTAGCAGCAGCAATTAGACAGAATTCAGTAATTAAGGGCATAAAATGCAAGAACGTGGAACATAAAATCAGCCTTTATGCCTATGATGTGTTACTATTTCTCCAAAATTCACAAACCAATATCTCTGGGGTGATTGAATTGATAAACTCTTTTGCAAGAATATCAGATTACTCAATTAACTGGTCAAAATCTACAGTCCTACCGATTAATTGCTCCTTCCATAATTCCTCTTCTACACCACTGCAATCGGGAAATATAAAATATTTAGGTATTAATGTTTCTCCCAAGCTTGCAGATCTAACTAAATTAAACCATATCCCACTTTTAAAGAAGGTAGAAGATGATCTGGCTAGATGGAAATGTCTACCCATATCACTCATGGGAAGGGTCGCTGCTATAAAAATGACGGTCTTACCAAAAATAAAATATTTATTCTCAATGATCCCAACTAAACCGCCACAAGATTGGTTCAGATCTCTAGATTCATACGTGTCCAAATTCCTTTGGAAAAATAAACCCCCACGTATAAGCTTAAAAACACTACAAAAGACCAAGGATAAAGGAGGACTAGAACTGCCTAACTTTCAGCACTACTTCTTAGCCAACAGGCTTCAGTTTATCTCAGGATGACTAAAACACACCCTCTTAGATGAACCTTGGCTAGATGTAGAACAAGCACTTTGCAATAATCTAGAGATCTCAGACCTACCATTTATCAGCTCAAACATCCAACGACATGAATGCTTTAAAAGCATCAACATCAGCTCTTCTCTGACAGCATGGTGGGAGTTTCTAAAATTGACGGCATCTTCATTAATCCCATGCAAACGTACACCTATCTGGAACAACCCTGACATATTACAAAACAATAATATGATAAACTTTTCAGATTGGAGTGATAAAGGAATCAAATATTTAGAACATATACTAGAAGGAACAGAATTTATTTCATTTGACAGACTAGTTACACAATATGGGATCAACAAGAAAAGATTTTTAGAATATCAACAAATTAAATCCATAGTAAAAAAGAAATTTAAACCGGGTCAAGTTGAACTACAAACACCACCAAGTGTGGTTCAATTTCTTACTCTTAAAACCCCCAAATTACTATCCAAAATATACAGAATGCTTTCTAAAACAGATGAATCAATATCACTTCCTATTGCAAAATGGGAAGCGGATTTATCAGTTAACTTAGACCTAAACTTCTGGTCTCAGATTTGCTTAAAAACCTTTCATTTAATTAGAAATCCCAGTCTTCAATCAATTCAATACAAAATACTACATAGAGTGCACTATACAGGTCATCGGCTGTTCAAGATGGGCTTTACGTCTACCAACAACTGCTCACACTGCCAAACCAATTCACCGGACAATTATATCCACGCTCTTTGGTTTTGGCGCGAGATATGTGAAGACTTATCGAAGTGTCTGAAATGTAACATTCCAACTTCCCCCTTAGTGTGTTTGTTGGGCAGCTTAGATAATGTCACTACAGATAAGAATGTAGCCCATATGGTTTTCACTGCCCTATGCATAGCCAAGAAAACTGTCCTCATGAACTGGAAAAATAAAAATAATCTTAATTCTAACCAATATAGAAATTATCTATTAGATTACATTAGTCTTGATACAGCCTCTGCCACCACATCAGATCAATTTCTCTGGGCTCCTTTGATCAGCTCCATCACCTAGTGGTGGTGGGGGGTCATAGTTTGGCTCCTACCTCAAAGCACACTGTGCGCTGTCGATCTTACGTGCTGCACAATAATGTTTAATATTTAGTATTTACTGTTATATTCCCATAGATCATCGTGATGTTGTTTATTATATCGCTCTTTTTTTCCTGCTTGTTTTCTCTTTTTTTCTTTCTCAACAGGTGATCCAGGTGATTGATATATGTATTTTTTGTCTGTTTTTTTTGTTGGTTTTTGTTTTTTGCCCTTTATCCCCGTCCCTCTTCTCCACTGTTTTTCTTTCCCTCTTTCTTTCTCCCCTTTCTTTTCCCCAGTCAGGTCTGTCCCGTATTTAGCAAGTGAAAATAAAATAAAATAAACAATAAAAGGTGAATCAAATAGACCATTACGGCAAGGCTGGAATGGTCCATTTGGTAAAGTAAATCCGTTGGGCAGCTTTCTTCAACTTTAGAGAATAATTGTGATGGCAAAAAGAGCCAAACAGGACAGGCAAAAAAAAAAAAAAAGTATGATTGCAGCCTGTAAAAAGGCAATCACAAGAAAATGGTACAAGATAGACCCACCATCGCAGGATGAATGGATCAAAATTATAGACGAAATACAAATTATGGAACAATTGACTTACAGAATAAGGACTCAGAAAGATTCAATACCATCACAGTGGGAGAAATGGACGGATTACATAAACTCGACAGGATAAAGACCATCACACTGATAATGAGAAACAATCAAATTGTAGAAACATGGTGACTCAACACCTTTTTATACCTGTTTTATTTATTTATTTCTTTTTCTTTTTATGTTCTTCTTTGTTGTTACCCTCCATCTCCCCTGTATAATGTTTAAAGAAAAACACTAAAAAGAAATGATCAAAAAATAAATATAGTGCAAAGCTAAAAACAACATGGATTCATCTCTCCATCAGACGCATCACCACGGATCTTGTGTAATTTGGCGTAACCTTCAAGAAGAAAGTACCATCAGGTATTTTCCACAGTGTATTACATGGTGGATCAAAATCTGATGGTACTTTTTTAATCAGTTTTCACAAGATGCCCAACACCACTGGCTGAAATGCAGCCCAAACCATGACACAGCCTCCACCGTGTTTTACAGATGGCTGCAGACACTCACTGTTGTACGTCTCTCCTGACCTCCTCCATATGCATTTACAATGATTTGAAAAAGTGGTATTTGCATTTATCACTCTGTAAGACCTGCTGCCGTTAACTTTAGTCCAGGGTTGGTGTCATTTAGCATCAGCATTTTCTCCTCGCTATCCTTTTGTAAAAATGTCTTCTTGACAGCCAGGCACTGAGACTTTCTGAAGAGGCTTTGGCAAACTGAAACTGAAAAGCCAGATGCATCTCTCAGGTCCTGTGTCAGTCTTTGCTTTCAGATACTGTTAATCTGATGTAGACTTTTTTTAAATTCCTGCTAATCGTCTTTTTCCTCCAGTTGTTTAGTTTCCTTACATTATTATGCCTGTCAAATGGTTTATATTGAATTTAAGAAATGACAACAAACTATGTGTTTTTTTTCCACAGGCCTCCAAATTATGGAGGCCTGTTCTAGGTCTGGTCACGGCAGATGGCCCCGCCCCTCCCTGAGCCTGGTTCTGCTGGAGGTTTCTTCCAGTGAAAAGGGAGTTTTTCCTTCCCACTGTCGCCAAAATGCTTGCTCATAGGGGGTCATGTGATTGTTGGGTTTTTCTCTGTATTGCAGGGTCTACCTTACAATATAAAGTGCCTTGAGCTAACTGTTATAATTTGGCGCTGTATAAATAAAATTGAATTGAACAGAATTGTAAATTATGCATTAAGACTTGTGTACAGTATTGTACACACCTACATTATCAAGGGGCCATTTTCTTCTCCCTCACCTACACAGACGTCATTATGTATCATAGCTGACTGCAATGCATGAAGTATCACAGAATCACTGTGCGATGTTTCTTTGTTTTCACCAAAGCTCAACAGATAAAGTCCCAACCTCTGTGCTAAGCTAAACAAGAAGAAGCTTAATGTAAGAGTGGCAATAATCTTCTCATTTAAATTCAAAACTGAGGGAAATATACATTTTTTCCCCCAAAATGTTGAACTTTTTCTCCCCAACATTAGGATTTTACAGTCTTCTTAAATATCTTCTATACTACATATTTGACATGTGATGATTTCCACACTTTCAAGCTTATTTTTCTTTGCAAACTTGAACGAACAGCTGAGCGTTTCCTGGTCTTGTTGTGCCGTAGGAATCCAGGGATCCTCGTCCTCAGTGATTGGCTTTGTTTGCATGTGACTGCCTTCCACCACATGAAGCAGCAGGATTTCCTGGCTCGTTCGCCTCATTTGTAATGCTGTTTTTCTGACCCTCGACTCAAACATGTTTGCCCTAGTTCATGCTCATTATTTGGGGATTTGAGCTCTAAGGATGTTAATATATCTTTTTTCCTTTCTTTCTTTTAACGATCAGGGTGACTCTCTGCAGTCAGGGTGATGTGGTTTTAATTCTGCTCTTCACATGTTTCAGGTGTTTGAGGAAAAGAAAGTAGGGTAACTGCTGTAACAAACCTCCTGCCCTCTTTATGATCCACAGTAAATCACGTTTAATTGCAATGGCAGAAGCAGTAAAATCATATCTGCTCGTAATGTTCCCCTTTCAATGATATCCGCATTTTGACCATTTTTTAATGTTTACACAACTTTATAATTTCCCTAAAACTGGAAGTCAGAGGCCCTGACTCATAAAAAAACAACATAATTCCTTCGGTGCGCAACTTTTTTATGATTAACCACTGCGTCATGTAACGCTAACTTTAGGGTCACTCGCACATTTCCTGAAAGAGGTGGGCAGTAATTTATGCCCCCGTACACCAAGTGAAACCTGATGTTTATTCACTCCTCACTTCAGCTTCATGCTTTTTTTCCAGTCCAGGAGGCTGCAGAATGCTGTGTCACATTTGACAAATTTACCATCAGTGTTAATGCTTCTCTCTGATGAAGTCACTGAAACGTGCTCGCAGCAGTCGAGCACCTTTGTCAACAAACTTGGACATTTAATGGCCGAGCTTTCCTATAAAGTTACAACAACTACATTCTCCTGGTATACGCGATGACCTCATGGTGTTGACTTAGGCTCAGTTTTCAGGATTTGACAGGCTCAGTGGTGAAACTTGATCCGTAATCTTAAGAAAACAAAACTTGTGATTGTAAATCCCTGAAGTGCAAAGATATGACCTGATTTTTCAGACCAGAATGTGTCACCCTTTTATGGAGAGCTTGGAAATGTTGAATACATGCTGCCATCTGCAGGCCATTACAGAAAATCTAGTTTACATTTGAGCTTCAGCTGATGCTCTGTTACAAAGGTCAAAAGAAGGTCTTATTTATAGTTCTGATTATTTTCACTGAATTAAAGTGTTTAACTGATGCACATTGTAAAAATACAGCAACTAAGTGGTTTAGAAGGTGAGAAGAGGTCATAACGTTTTGCTTTAGTAATGCTCAAAGATGGCACACGCCATTCTACTGGAATGTTAATCTTTGATATAAACCTTGCACTCGTGGTTAATGCCAGATGTTAATTTTGTAATTTTGTTGTAGGTTAAGCAACATCTTTTTTTTTTTGGACAGGGAAAAAAACATGTGCATTTATCTTATTAGCCCTGTGACAGACTGGATAAACAGAAGAGGTTGGATGGATTTATCTGTGCAAAAATTCATTTTTCATGGAATATTATGTAGTGCAACTAAAAGCAAAAACAAAATAGCTATTAAATTCTTACATTTATGCTTCGTGATTCTAAAAATAAATTAGCAACAATGACAGCAACACATTTCTTTCTACAAAAAGTCTTGATCCAGCCCTCATGACTTTTTATTTCCCTTCTAAGCAGCAACACGTTCCTGTTATTTCTAAAGTTTTTCAATCATTTTTAGTCCAGTCCTTATACCTGAATTCTTATAGATATGTCTTATGTGCTTTTTGCTTCTTTGTTTGTTTATTTGTTAGCCACTTAACACTGACCTATGAGTAATTCAAGCATAAATAACTCATTATAATCATTAGATTCCCATCCCCTGTGTAATACCATCTGGATAGTATCTGATTGAAAATGGCTTCACAAACCCACAGTGACACACACTGTTAGTCATGCAGTAGATTGGCCTCCCCAGAGCCCAGAGCTCAACATTACTGAAATTTACAGTAATTTCCTGTCATTTCTATTTACAGCACAGTTACTAATCTCATCTGCAGTAATTTGCAGTAATGTGGAATCATCCTGAAAACATCAAAAGAAGAGTTGCGTTTCTCCAGAAACCTGGAGAACTTAAAAAATTACAAGGAAGCCTGACTAAGAGAATTCTGTCTGTGTTGGAGAATAAAGGTGGTCGTACCAAATATTAACTTTCAAACACCTTAGAAATGTGCTTACTCTGTTTTTATATGAATGATTTTTTGTGGTTGAGTTTTATTTTTTGAAGTTTCAATAAATTGTTGCATCTTTTCTTGATTTTCCTGACAAAATGTTAAGAAATAAGAGTTGGCTCAAGACTTTTACACGCCAGAATACCTGCGTGTTAAAAACACAGTTCTGATATTGAATTTGATCCATTTATACAATTTCTATGAGGGCAGTAATCCTTAACAGCAACTACTGTGACTCCTATATAAAGTTTACCTGAAATGGTCACTATAACAACAGCGTCGTCCTGGTGGCCGCTGAGCAGCTCCAGTAAAACCAGTTGAGGTTTTCTGTTCCACTGCTGAGATTTAAATGTAAAGGTGAGTGAAATTTACGAGCCTCTAAACCGTGGCGTAAGCCGCCGAGGGAGGTAAAGCTAAAGGGCAGAAGAAATTCATCTTTTAAACCACGCATGAGATCATGACTCATTCTTTAACATAAACACTGTGCTCCCAGCTCATGCACAGACATGAACATTAGTTGTTTGGATGTGGTGGACACTTTTCGACACTTATTTTCAAATGAAGATCTCCAAAAGTTTTGAACTGCTGCTACTGCTTTGTATGTATGTTTATGTATTTTGTTAAATTCCAGCACCATCATTGCATCATTACCTTGATTCTATCATACATGAAACCTTCTGAAGTCTTGGATCTTGTTAATTATGAGGTATTGGCAGGTCCAGGTCAAGTTTTATGAAGCATCACTAACATGTTTTCTGCACTTTGCTTCACATTTTTAGTTAGGGTGATGCTGTATCATCATTGCATATTAAACAGGTATTAAACAATGCATTTTCTGCACAAAATCTTAGATGTGAAAAAGCAACAAGCATATAACCATCGGTCCAGTTTTAAAGAGGCATGAATATGGGGCAAAATGACAGCAAACAAAAATAAATCAACAATTTTAGCAGCTGGCAGATGTCAGCTTCCTCCCTGCTTGTTTGACCCATCTATGAGTCTAAAAAAGTAGGTTGTGATTCCTTCCTCTTGGGGCTTTGCAAATCTTGAGCACTTAAAGAGCCCACACAAAGCTTTGGGGTTTTTGTTTTGTTTTTTAATTGCGTGAAATCTATTTGAGCAAAACACTTCAGACAGCAATGATGATAAACGAGAACAACGTCACTCCAACAACACACTCAAAACAAACAAGTTCATACTAGCAGAAACACAACAACATGCTCAGTGGAAAAAAATGGTAAGCAACGCTAAGCTTTGCATTCACTAGCAATCCATTAACAGCCCGATGAAGTACAGCTGTGGGCGATCCGATTTATGGACTGGATGGTGTTGCCACGAAAACTGAACCACAGTGAAAGAAGAGGCCGGAGGAAGGTCAGTGGGCTGATTAACTAATAGTTTGGTAGGTAAGTCAGAACCTACCTACCAAACTATTGCAAGCTTTACAACAAATGCAAACATTTTGCAGTAATGGGGTTTCCACAAGCTTTGCATTTTGGGAGATCTGTCTCATTCTTCTCAGCAGATCTGCTCAGCCTTTGTTAGTCTGGGTGTCAGTCACCTGTTAACTGTCACCCACAGATGGATCTTAATTTCTTGAAGTCCAGTTCCCCATGCCCCTGCACTCTGAAGTGCTTCTTCTATCTGTATGGTTCGGTTATTCTTTCCTCATGTTCGTTCATGAATACGGCAAGGCAGGAGGAAAAGAGCTTAGACGAGGTTGACGTGAAGGAGGACATGCAGAGGGTGTGACAGTGAAGGAAGAAGAAGAAATATTTCCTTAGTTTTTAGAAAAGCATCCTCATGGCATTATACCAGTGCTACGTCTGCCATCCTTCACCATCAAGAGGCCTGCACTTGCCTGTACATTCATTTTCTTCTTATCAGAGCACATTTTTGGCCATGCTCCCATAGATCTTTAAATGCAATTTAGAGAACTATGGGCAGTCTTGTGAGTAAAAGCTGTTACTTAGAATTGTTTCCATCTAGCACTAATCTCGCTTAGCTGCGTGTCTAATAGGGAAGGACAGTTTGGCTGAACAATAACATAAAAAATAATCTGATGATTCCAAAGGTTTATCATCTTATACTTCACTACTTAACCAGCTTTCACTGGTTTCATACCATAATCTAAGCTGGCAAGGTCTTCAGACACTTCCTTTGAGCTCATGAACTGTATGAACTATGTATACTGAGATTAACCAAATGCACCACTGAAAAGTGTATTATCTTACTTTTTTTCATTGATTGTACTTAATTGTATTTTTGTATTTCCTTCATATATATGTACCTGAGCTGAGGTGACGCAAAAATTTCCCCGTTGTGGGATCAATAAAGTCTTATCTTATTTCTATCTTATCTTAAAAACACAGGAAATCATTCCTGCCTGTGGTTATCTTTCTGTTTTTAACTTTATATTTTATATTTTGTGTGTAACATATCGGGGATATTTCTATATTAGAGCTATTTTGTAATATATTGTATTATTTAATATGGTACTTACTGTCTTGGAGCACGTGTGACCACATATTTGCTCTGGGATTACTGAAGTATTGTGTCGTTCTGGTGTGCACTGTGTACTGGGAAAACTAGTCAGTGGAATTTCCCACAGATGGACTACAGTCAAGTTTGAATACCTTAAGGCTTAAAAGAAAGCGAAACCAGACTGCCAGTAAAGTCAGTCACGTGATCCCATATCTTTACAGGGTATCCGGCACGCTCTGGTCTGCGGCAGCTCGGTGCTCGCAGGTGTTTCTGAAGCTTGTCAGTGTGAAATTCCTGCCATTGTTTGAGGAATGCACAAAGGGCATTTCCACTTTCCGCCGTCATGTTCCGGGCTGCATACCTCTGTAATAGGCTGTGAATGGTGACGGCAGTCAGCTGCCGCACTTGGTTTGTTCGTTCATACTTCCAGCGTTTTCGTAGATTTTTCTGCGCTCCCGTGACAAGTTTTTGTTTGTTTGTTTGTTTGTTTTCCAGTCGCGATCATGCTGAACTGTGGAGCGTTCAGGAATATAACCCTCGGACTGTGCTGTAAGTCGACAAGTGCGGGCTGGTTTGCGCGTGTGTGAGGTTTAAAGGGAATTTACGCTTAAGTGTTCCTTCCCATCCAAAACCAGCGATCGGGATGGCAGAGGGGTTATTCAGGGATTACTCCCCGGATCTAACAGAGCTGGAAAATAAGATCGGGATGAAGACACCGGAAAGTCTTCTGACCTGGATGAGAGATGCTCCAAATTGTGAAGGTGGCCGGAGGTCTGAAGTGAGCGGCAGGGAAAACCACAGCGCTGATTTCCCCGAGGCTTTATCTGACAAAATTAACAACTTAAAAAAAGAGCTGGTAAACATTTCTGTGCTCACTAATAATTATTTCCTGTGTGTGTGTGTGTGCGTGTGTATTATATGATACAGGTATATTTATAGAAAAGATTCCAAATGGAGTTTCCATCATGCGTTTTAGTGACTCACCATTACCTGTGTATTTTTCCTTACTTGGCCAAAGCTAAGCTACAACCTGTACAACTTGTTTAGCAATCACTGTGACATGTATGAAGTGCCATTCTGAGCCACTTCACAGGCAGCAGTTTATTTCTTATGACAGTCACTCTTACCTGTGTTCTCACCACACCTGTCAGTGCCACATTCTGACAACAGATTCCTATGTTGACTCCCACCACCTTTGTTCCACTCTAATGCAATTAAAATGAGCATGATAGTGGGGTGGAAGGAGTGGAGAAGTTCATAGTACACACACACACACCTGTTTCTTCAGTTACACCTTAACACTCACTAACTCTGTGGCATTTAATCAGAGATGGCTCCGTTCTGCCGATGTAAGGATCCTACGGCAACTGGTGGCTTTGAACGAAGGGATCGAGACCATGCGCTGGCTACTGGAGGATAGGGGCCCTTTAACCAGTCGTGGCAGCAGTTTAACAGGAAGCCTGAGCAGCCTGGAGAATGGGCCTTTGATGTCTCCCTGCAGGTGGGTAACCAGGTGTCCCACTCTCTTGTCTCCATGCCCCACATACTAAGGCAATGTCTCACATTTTAGTGTGCAAAAGAGAACACAGAGACATACAGTGTGATTTTTTTTTTTAACGTTTTTATTGTGATTGCTGCAAGCATGCAACTTTAACAGCTTTAATGTTTTCAAAAAGACTGTTGGGATCAAGTGGCAGTTTCCTAAATTTAGTAGCCTACAGCATGTTGGCAAAATAATGCAAGATTTTCTAAAAGCGGTTAAAGGGAGAAGTTGTGGATCAAAGGATAGTCAAGGACGTTTGTGGCAAATTAGAAAACTCAACTGGAAAGACATAAATCACAAAATTGGCACATAAAATGCTGGCCATGATTTTCAGGCCCTTGCAGAAGAGGTCAAAAATTATGTGTTGCTGACCCATCAGAATAGACTTTCCTTGAGAGAAATGAACTTAAATCCTGCCTGTGACTGATGCATTTCTGTTTCTTTTCCCACAGAGAAAACCCAGACTACCCTGAGGAACTGACTGAAATAATGGGTGAGAATTCAGAGAATTCAAACCCTAAAAGCTATGCTGACATTCTCAGTTCAGACTCTAGTGAAGGAACATCTCAGAGTCCTTCCGGCTCCGAATTTTTGATCAATCATTCTGCTCCTGGAAGTTTTGGTCAGACATCATTTAGTCCAGCCAGTGGATTGAATGATGAACAACCACAGGACGTTTTTCTAACGTATTTAGCGCCAAAAGTAAAAAATCGTGGCGACACAATCAGAAGAGTTTTGCTTAGATCTTTCAAACCAAGAAAAAGCTTGGACGTGGAGACTTTTGACCCCACTCCACTTCCACGAGAGACACAGACATTACACCAACCTCAGGAGAGTTTCACAGCATCTCACACCAATATTATAGAAAAGGAAGACAGTGAAACCAGTGAGGAGGAAGTTTTTCTAGGCTATGATGCCCGGTGGTCCTGGGTGGAATCAGAAGATGATGTGACATATGTATGACGACCTCTGAACACAACTTTGATTTATGATCTTTGCTTTAAAGCTTTTCAACTAGTGATCTGAGACGTAAAGGCACTTTGGCACATTTTTTAGAATAAGATTAAAGCCACTGACTAATGTGAAGTTTCTCTGTGTGTCACTATATACTCTGTGTGTTTGACTTGATATTTTTAAATCATTTGTTATAAATATTAAATAATTAGAAATGAATGATGTGATGAAGGTTTCAAACACCTGAATGAGATCTGAGCATCAGATTTTGTGTCTTTGTTGTGTAACCATCGGGTCTTATGTTTTGTATTTGTTTAAGTAACTTTGCTTAGCAGTTTTCTTATCTTGAATTTTATGGACACTGTGCTTTCTTTCCTAAATCTCTTGAAGATAGGGGAAAAATAGCAGAAGGTGATTTTTTTTTTTTCAATTTAGAGTAAGGCTTTTTGTATTTATGAGCCTAATATATCTTTTTTATATATACAGTGGGGCAAAAAAGTATTTAGTCAGCCACCGATTGTGCAAGTTCCCCCACTTAAAATGATGACAGAGGTCAGTAATTTGCACCAGAGGTACACTTCAACTGTGAGAGACAGAATGTGAAAAAAAAAAATCCATGAATTCACATGGTAGGATTTGTAAAGAATTCATTCGTAAATCAGGGTGGAAAATAAGTATTTGGTCAATAACAAAAATAACTCTCAATACTTTGTAACATAACCTTTGTTGGCAATAACAGAGGTCAAACGTTTACTATAGGTCTTTACCAGGTTTGCACACACAGTAGCTGGTATTTTGGCCCATTCCTCCATGCAGATCTTCTCGAGAGCAGTGATGTTTTGGGGCTGTCGCCGAGCAACACGGACTTTCAACTCCCGCCACAGATTTTCTATGGGGTTGAGGTCTGGAGACTGGCTAGGCCACTCCAGGACTTTCAAATGCTTCTTACGGAGCCACTCCTTTGTTGCCCGGGCGGTGTGTTTTGGATCATTGTCATGTTGGAAGACCCAGCCTCGTTTCATCTTCAAAGTTCTCACTGATGGAAGGAGGTTTTGGCTCAAAATCTCACGATACATGGCCCCATTCATTCTGTCCTTAACACGGATCAGTCGTCCTGTCCCCTTGGCAGAAAAACAGCCCCATAGCATGATGTTTCCACCCCCATGCTTCACAGTAGGTATGGTGTTCTTGGGATGCAACTCAGTATTCTTCGTCCTCCAAACACGACGAGTTGAGTTTATACCAAAAAGTTCTACTTTGGTTTCATCTGACCACATGACATTCTCCCAATCCTCTGCTGTATCATCCATGTGCTCTCTGGCAAACTTCAGACGGGCCTGGACATGCACTGGCTTCAGCAGCGGAACACGTCTGGCACTGCGGGATTTGATTCCCTGCCGTTGTAGTGTGTTACTGATGGTGACCTTTGTTACTTTGGTCCCAGCTCTCTGCAGGTCATTCACCAGGTCCCCCCGTGTGGTTCTGGGATCTTTGCTCACCGTTCTCATGATCATTTTGACCCCACGGGATGAGATGTTGCGTGGAGCCCCAGATCGAGGGAGGTTATCAGTGGTCTTGTATGTCTTCCATTTTCTGATGATTGCTCCCACAGTTGATTTTTTCACACCAAGCTGCTTGCCTATTGTAGATTCACTCTTCCCAGTCTGGTGCAGGTCTACAATACTTTTCCTGGTGTCCTTCGAAAGCTCTTTGGTCTTGGCCATGGCGGAGTTTGGAGTCTGACTGTTTGGGGCTGTGGACAGGTGTCTTTTATACAGATGATGAGTTCAAACAGGTGCCATTCATACAGGTAACGAGTGGGGGACAGAAAAGCTTCTTACAGAAGACGTTACAGGTCTGTGGGAGCCAGAGATTTTCCTTGTTTGAGGTGACCAAATACTTATTTTCCACCCTGATTTACGAATAAATTCTTTACAAATCCTACCATGTGAATTCATGGATTTTTTTTTCATATTCTGTCTCTCACAGTTGAAGTGTACCTCTGGTGCAAATTACTGACCTCTGTCATCATTTTAAGTGGGGGAACTTGCACAATCGGTGGCTGACTAAATACTTTTTTGCCCCACTGTAATTGCCAAGACAATAAAAGTAATTTATTGGTACTCTTGTTTGTTTCTTAGAAGAAAAGCCTGAATGTTAAATGTCATTATTGGTGAAATAACTGTTGTGTCCTTATATAGTTGGGGAATACATTTTTTTTAAGGTAAAAAGCATCGTCTAACTTGTTAAAAGAACTCCCATAGGTACTGCGGTGAGTTTGGATTTGGTGACTGCTAAAGCTGAGGCCTGTTTGACATCACTTTCAAAGTCACCAAACCATTCAGGGACACATTTTTGCCCAGCAGATGGAGGCATTTTCACTGCCATCAGGACATGTTTCTGCAAAGGTTAAGGGCAGGTGGTCTTTCACAGTGATCTGCAGTGATCCACCCCTATCAACCAATCCAAACTACTCACAAAATGCCATCACAGCATAACAGAGCCGGGACAATCTAGGATCACAGGAATTTTTTGGTCCCGCCTGCACAAATTACACCTGTCCTGAGACTAAATGTAAACTTGGTTGTGGAAAAAGTGGCTACAAAAAGACTAATTTTAATTGCCAAAGGTAACAGTTCATATAGGTTAGAAATCCACTTTTTTATTTTGCTATATCCCTCTTACTATTTTAATCAATTTGTTTAACCTCAGCATATTTTAAAGAACAACAGGAACAGGAAGAAACCAGGCTCGGGCAGAGGCAGCCAGTTGGAGGTTAACGCGAGAAAGATGGGGCAAAAGACATACTGTGGAGCAGAGGCAGGGATTAAGTTTTAAGCCTAAAAACTGAAGGCTCTGCCTTCCATTCTACTTTTGAATATCCTGGGAACCACAAGTAAGTCAGTAGTCTTTTTATTTGTTTTTCTTTAATTTATCGTGATAATCATATGTCCATTGTTAGTGGTGTAATACGTGTTAACGCAAATCCACAATTGATTATTTTGAATTTTTTTTTTTTTTGCTTTATTAGCAAAAGTCAGATTTTTTCCTTTTTTTATATTTACATATTGTCTCTAAAAACTAATGAAATTGCGAGGGAAATACACAAGCCTTACATAGTGTGTGTGTGTGTGTGTGTGTGTGTGTGTGTGTGTGTGTGTGTGTGTGTGTGTGTGTGTTATTCTTTCCGATAGGACGTAAACGCAACGTGACGTCATGTAGAGAAAACAGGAAGTGTTTCAAAACGTAGGGATGTCTTCTCGGGGAAGGTAAATTTGCAAGTGCAGGTGGATACGGAAGATGTAGCGACTCGGATAGTTGGGAAGGAAACATGAAAGTTTGGTTTCTATGTAGTCTCCTTTTCGTTGCCCTGACGGATTGGACATCAGGAGACGACGGTAAGTGTTTCGGGCAGAGGTCACACACAAAGTCCGACGTATTAGCACTTTTGCTAGCAGTCATGGCTGGCTTGAAGTTAACTCGTGAAAACACATGAGAGACGCACTGAGCTGCCAGCGCTAGTCAGTGAGCTCACAGTATATCTATGCAACGATGCTACTAACTGGTTATTTACCCTGGTCAAAGAAAGCACTTTGTTTCTACTGGTGTATAGACATGTTTAGCCCTCATTGTTTTTGTTTTGTTTTGTTTGTTTGTTTTTAGTCTTATCTTGTCAAGTGTCCTGTATGCATTTCCTTTCTCCCAAGAATGTAAATATGTAAATATTTCTTATTGGAAATGTATAGCTATCTATATAGTGTAATTTATTTTTTATATAAGGTCAACAACGACAACCTACTCCTCACCCCACCCCAAGACACACACACTCTTAATAAACAAAAAAACAAGTAAACACACAAAACCCCTTCCTTATACTGCCTCATATCTTGGTAGTATGAGTAAGAACAGTAGATCATGAGCTCAGAAATGTATGTCTACTTCTCAAGATTAAAAATGTATATTTAAATATATTAATGACAAAAATAACCCAGCTAACTTAAAAGCCTTAAGCAGCGTGTGACACGACTAACTGCCAATGTCTGCAGAGGGGATTAAAAATCCTAATTAAAGATGAAGGCGTTTTGCTGGTTAAACTAATGACATTCAGTCAGTCAGCCAGGTGTTTTATGCTAAAGTGCTGGCGCAACCTGGTTAATTTGCCTGTTTTGTTATACTGGACGTGGTCAGAACTGCCATCAGTGCTCTATTATGAAAGCTTTCCTTGCCACTGTGCTATAGGAGTTATTAATAAGGAGTTATTAATGAGTAACACTCCATTTTCTCTACATCCCACATGTTGGCCAAGGTTCCTAAGAGAACAAAACTTATCTGTTATGATGCTACATCACTGAAGCCTGTTTACTTGCCCGTGCCAGCTGTGTTGCCACACAAAAAGCATATCGTAACTGGTCTCAGAGCAGTGAAAGCTGGGCCAGTAGCAGTTAGATGCTGGTCTCCCTTAAGTTTAGAGTCAAAGACCAGAGATCCAGAATGTGTTATGTGCAAATGACTATAAAAAAGGCTGCTGGCCTCTCAGCTTGTCCAGCTCCAGTCACTGTTAGTGGGGAACAGGGACTCGCATAAAATGGAGACAGCTACAGTTTCCTAAGAACACAAAACAAGCGCACCTGTAATAGTTAAGTGCAGCCACAAGATGTAATGTAAAGGATGAATGCACACACGTGAAGAGCTTTTTGACAGCACTGTTTGAGATGAAAGGGGAGAGATAATTGTCATTGGTAGGTTTTAAATATGCCTATTCTTGATTGGACAAGGGGAGCACTGCTTGCCTTGCTTGTCCTGACGGAATGCCACCGCTTTAGTGTGCGTCTCCATGTTTTGAGAGAAACTCCAAGATGATAAGGTGAAAGACTGTCTTACTATTTTTCCTGCAGATGGGCAGGTGACATTTGTGTCAGAGCTGTCATCCAAACCTGCCCAGAAATTATCAAAGTATGGCTGGTACGGGAATGCGAGGCTGCAGAGGTTTCACATACCGGAGGAAACCGCCATCGCTCGCTGGCTCTTTTCTGTGACAAAGGGCCACAGTTTCCACTGCGGGAGGCATAATGTCACTATGTAAGCTATGAAGTTTATTAATAATGACCTTTTGAGACTCCTTATAATGTATTTTATCCCCCCTAACCTAACCTTATGTTATAACCATTTTGCAGCTATATTCGATGGGGTGCCCCTCCTGTTATAAACCCCACAGGGCAGGAGTTTCCCAATACGACACTGTGGACCCCCTGTTTGTCTCTGACTTTACCTGTAATCTCAGAGAACTCCACAACTTTTAACCTCTCTGACCCTGCTCCAGGTGATTGGTACGTTGCTGCTCACTTGCCTGAAGATGATGGCCGCATTGAACAGAAGGTTGGTATAGAGCAGCATATGGTGCATGTTGCTGCTGCTGATGCCACAGTTAGGTTAGCCACAATTTTTCTTCCCTGATCCAGTGCATTAAAATTTCTGTGACGTTACCAGGAGTATATGGAAGAAAGAACTGGTTTAAATTTTCTTGGCTGTTTCAAATTGTCATCTAATTTTAACAATTATGTAACCTTTGCACTTGCATGAGGGTGAGGGGGGGCAGGCAATGTACATTGTTAGTATTCTGGTCATGTTACACTAGTACTCACAATTTCCTTTATCACTCTAACTTGATATATGGGAGCAGTTTTGTTTTTTTTTGTTTTTTTTTCATGCTAAACCGGCTGAACCACGTTCTTTGGCTCTGTTCCTCCTGCAAAAGAGTTTTCTTACTTATCATTTGATCTGTTTACATTTTATCTTAAATCTCTGCATTGTGTTGGTGTGCATTAGTTTCCTATTGTTCTCCTGTAATCACCTCCTCTTATTCACTTATTCAGACTCTGAATGGCACCCATCTGTGTAAGAAGAAGTGTGCAACACAATGTCTTTATTTATAGACCTTTGTTGTCTGTCCTTATCTGTTAGGGTTTTCCTTCCTGCTCCTATTTCTTCCAGCCTCAATTGTCAGTTAGGAGAGCAGTGGACACACCTGTTTTGCAGAACGGCATATTCCTGACACAAACTGCAGCCCCTGACAGACCTACACGCCTTAAGTAAGAAGTGCATGTTTTATTTCCTGTATTTCCAGTCTTTGCACATTTTTTTCATGCATCAGTCAGAAGACCGTAAGTGAGTGTATTTTGTTCTCTTGCTCTTAGATTGTATGTTCCTGAGTTTGCCTCTTCCCTTTCGGTTTCTGTGGCTGGCTGTTCATCAGAGGAGGGAACGGAGATGGGAAACTGTTTCCTGGTCCTCAGGCTTGGCTCAGCTTCTCTGCAGCAGGGCCCAATAACAATGAACTGCTCAGGGTTTAGCTGCTCTGCAGCTCTCTCTAATCCACCTTGGGACACCTGGATACGAGTTGTTATTGAGAGCACCCGAGCCAACCGTACTGTTACCTTCAGCGTTGTCTCAAACTACACAGGTGAATTCAGAAATATGTACACTGAAGTATGTACACACATTACACCTGTGTTTGAAATCACTCTTTACTCACTACAATATATAAACTACGCTGTGGGCCCAAAACATCCACCAGTACCTTAAGAAAAATAGTCTAAAATATGGTCACTCTCTCATTGCATCATCATGAATGAAAAGAAA
The DNA here is from genome assembly GCF_057382275.1 of Copadichromis virginalis. Classification (NCBI taxonomy): domain Eukaryota; kingdom Metazoa; phylum Chordata; class Actinopteri; order Cichliformes; family Cichlidae; genus Copadichromis; species Copadichromis virginalis. The sequence continues at coordinate 27,935,425 of NC_140635.1, forward strand.
AAAAGAAGCCTGTCAAAAAATAAACCCACATTTCTTTTCTCTTCCACTTTGACAGTGAGCTCCAAATGTTTAAATAAGAAGTGCTGAATGAGTGCATGATTCCAGACACAACCTGTATTTCTGTTCTAACACATTTTCTTGTGTATCCATTTTGCTTCAGTGGGATGTAAGCCAAAAAGTCTTGGCCTCAAAGCAGATGATGAGATCTTTAAGCTCCATGGCAACAGCAGTTATAGCAACTCCTCATCATCAAGCAACAGTTCGGTGCTTGCAGACACAGGTGTCTTCAGCAATAAATCGTTTTCATGGATGTCACAGTTGCTGGGGTCAGCGTGTGTGTGGAGCATCCCTGTGCTGTATGAGGAGGTGGATGTCCTGTCACTGCGATTCACCCCCGTTGGTGGAGCCAATGTTAGCGTTACAAATACACACCCCACGCTGCTCACATACCCCCTGCACGCGCACGCCAGTGGTGGCACACTCAACCTGCAGCTCACACTCAACTCTGTGAGTAACATTGAATCGCTGTACTTGCATAGACAGATTGGAAAGTCACAGAGTTGAGCTTCTGTGGAGATTTGCATTGATACATGCGTCTGTGTCATGTTTTTGTAGACTAACATGACATTGGGGAACAGCAGCAGTGTGGTAGCATGTCTCTCTCCCTGGACTCCAGTCCTTGAACTGAACCACTCTCAGTCGTGTCGCACAGGTACAGTAGCACTGATTCAAATTCACACACATCAAACACCAGAAAACATTGCTTATGCCTAATTGATCAGAACGCTTCGATGAAGACTTGCATACAAATGTCTTAATTTTTGTAGATGGATTATAAATCAGCTGAAAAGTTTTCTGTTAAAATTATTTTTACATAAAGTTCAAGTGGTTTTCTATTACAATTCACTTTGTTATCATGGCTTATTTAGTGTAGCTTTATGGGATCTCTTAAAAGTGTTTCATCCATTTGTCATAGCTATGGCTCAGGAGGTAGAATAGGTCATCTTCCGATCAGAAGTTTGGTGGTTTGATTACATGGTGCATGTCACTGAATCCTGAGCTGCCTAAGATTCTTAGGTATAGAGGAAAAAAAGCAGTTTTGTTATTGGGTGAATGACTAAGAAGTAATTTGAGTACTGTTGAAAAGTTCTATACAATACCAGTTCTTTTATCATTTCAAACAAAATCTAACACAAAAAGGTATAAATTTCAGAATTCACAGTGGGTCTGATTTTTAGATGACAATGTGTCCTGTAGACAAAACAGTATGTTGTTGATTTGATGACAGATTTATTTGGAGGTTATGGTGTTGCTGTGAATGCCAGCGTTCCTAAAGCTGTGGTCAGGCTGCCTTTTCCTCAGTCAGCAACGTGGTACCTCACCCTGCAGCTTATATGCAACAGGTAAGTACACACACACACACACACACACACACACACACACACACACACACACACACACACAGCAGTAGCAGACTGTGTTCAGTTATTCAGCTTTTCTTGCTTCAGATATTTTTGAAATGTACACTAAATATGTACCAAATCTTACATTTTAGAAGTTTGAAATTTGATGAAATGAGGTGTCATTCATTTATTCATACTTTGTGTGTGTGTGTAATGTATGTATAATATTACATGCATGTGTTTGTGCTTTTTCCTGCAGCAGTAACTGTGGTAACGCATCAGTGGTGTCTGTGACCCCAGAGGTGTTCCTCAGTGCCTGTGTAGAGGACTGTGGGTTATACGGTGAATGTAGACTTCTGAGATCTTACAGCTACCTGTACGCTGGATGTGTATGCAAGGCTGGTACGCGCACACACAGACACACACAGTCCGTCTCCCCTAAGAAAAGGCCTTGTTAAAGTTGTAGTAGAAGCACTAAAAATATTAACCTATGTCTTGATGCATGTTCAGTCATCCAGGTAAGGAAATCCCAAAAAGTCGATTCTGTTCATCTGGACGTTTTCAGTTTCGTCACTCATCCAAGTGACTTCTTCAGTCTCAGCTGACTACAGGTTTCCCCAATCTTATAAACAGTAAATTTCTTAAGGTACTGTTTTTCAGCTATTCAGTTTTGAGCAATTTGACTGAAAATCATCCAGAAAGCACAGAGTCAGCTGCTCAATGAATGGGTGAGACAAACAAATTTTTACCGTTGATGTGCTAAAATCAACAGAAGAGCAGATCCGATAGAGATTTGCAATGCTTCTAGATAAGAAAATCCTTCAAAAGGTGTTTGAATTCACTGACAGCATGAAAATTCTGAGACCAGGCAACAAAGGACGTTTGACCTTTTTGTTGTGTGTCGGAAACCAGAGCAAAATACGGAGAGTGTCCTCAGTGGCCAGAAGAGAGGAGGACGCCACACTGAGGATGTGGACAAGTGGGTGAAAAAATTTGTCTGACAGACAACTCATTCAAGCAGAGAAAAACATCCTTCCAAAAGGGTTGAACTTTTGCTGTGACGCAGAGAGAAATCCCGCTAGTGGACTGATCACAGCTATTCTAAACAACAACATTGCAGACGTGGAAGCAGAGCAGCTACCGACTAAAGTTTTGGCTGGTCTCAGCAACGCAAATCCCCCACCATCCAAAATCAGCACAGAGGAGAGGCACTCATATCACTTAGTAATGACATCAACAACATCATCGTCTCAAGGGTAGGTGGACAGTTTTGCTAAAGCAGAAAGACTATCGTGAGGAAATACTGTCACCGCTCACTGAAGAAGTGGAGGTAATTCATAAGTGATTACAGGATGACACCAACCTCAGCAACCGGACCACTCTCTGCACCGACCACGTGTGTTTGCTTTTGGAACTGTGTTTTAATTCCACCTATTTCACATATAAGAGTCAGTACTACAGGTAGAAACATGGGTGTGCCATGGGTTGCCCAGTTTCACCCATTGTGGCCAACTTTTACATGGAAGAAGTGGAAAAGAGGGCTTTGTTGTCCTACCCTGGAACACCACCAAGTCATTGGTTCAGGTATGTTGATGACACCTTAAGACGTACCACAATTCACTGATCACATTAACTCGGTGGACCAACACATCAAGTTCACCAGGGAAGATATGAAAGTGGCAGGGTAGCCTTCTTAGGCTGTGAGATTTCCATTAGTATTTGGGAACATTTAAAAGTTGATGTAAACCTACGCATATGGATCAGCATTTAATGTTTGACTCTCATCATCCACTGGAGCATAAACTGGCTGTCAACACAGACCCAACACCATCCCCACAGATACAGCAGCCTGGGAAGCAGAAGAACATTGTCACTGATTAGTGGTTGTTGATCTATGGTCGTGATAATTTGTATATAAGTGATCCAGAAACTGACCTCACAGCCTGTTGTTCATCGGTGGTGTTAGTCTCAGTCATTGTGCAAATGTAGTGTGTATAAGGGTGTGGAAACCTGCAGTCAGCTCAGACTGAAGAAGTCACTTGGATGAGTGAACAGAATCAACTTGTGTCACTGCAGCTTATATTTCACTAATATTAAAATATTTTGAGATCTCCTTAAAAAATTACAGTCATGCATTTATTTATTTTCACTGTGTGCAGGTTGGAGTGGTTGGGGCTGCACAGATGATTCAACAGCTCAGTCGTATAGTCACCAGTTGTTAGCAACTCTGTTGCTCACGCTCAGCAACTTGGCTTTCCTGCCTGCCATCGTGGTTGCAGTCAAACACGGTTACATCACCGAGGCCTCTGTCTACCTCTTCAGCATGTTTTTCTCCACGGTAAAACATTCAGGAACATGCATGTACCTTTTTATACATGTAGACATACTTACGAGTGTGTTTCTGATACATAAATAGGTTTAAGAGTCGATTGTTATTGTGTGGGTTTGTGTAAGAGAGGAGACGGTGAGCTTTCCTGTTTCTGCACTATTCTTACATAGTTTGTAGGTGGTACTGAGATATTCAGTAAACTTGTCACCAATAAAGATGATACAAAAATAGTAATAAAAAAAACCAAGATGAGCATCAGCAAATAATACTAATCTTAGTTTAAACGTTGATATCTGCCCTTACTGTCATTGTTTCCCTCTTGTTTGTAGTTCTACCATGCTTGTGACCAGCCGGGCATTGCAGTAATGTGTATAATGGAGTATAATACTCTGCAGTACTGTGACTTCCTAGGATCCATCTGCTCCTTCTGGGTCACCATCCTGTGCATGGCTCGCATCAGAAACGCATTCAAATATGTAAGATGCTGATTCCTGCCTCTTCTTTCATACTGTTGACACACTCTGCTAAGGATTGGTATATTATAAAAGGCTGTGTGGGTTTTTCTTGCCCCTTTGTGTGTGTAGACTCTGTTCATGCTCGGGACTCTGCTGATAGCCATGTCAATGCAACTGGACCGCACGGGCCTGTGGAACCTGCTGGGCCCCATCCTCTGTGCCATACTGATCATGGTCATTGCCTGGGTAAGAGACGCATTTTCCATCTGTTGCAGATGTTGATTATATTTTGGACTGTAATAAAACAGTTTTTCCTCTTCTTTTCTGTTTACAGGTGCGCAAAGGGGTCCATCGACGGCATTGTTACCCGCCCTCTTGGAGGCGTTGGGTCTTCTACCTGATCCCGGGGGTGTTGTGCGCCTTAATCGGCCTGTGTTTGTACACTTTTGCTGAGACAGAGGACAACTACTATTACACACACTCGCTGTGGCACATCCTGGTGGCGAGCTGCGTTGTGTTACTGCTGCCACCAAAGAAGAAAAACAGGGAGAAGTTTGGCTGGAGCAGTGGCTGGACCCTGAACTGGAGCTGGAGACCCCGGGTTTGTGGATACACTCTCTGTGAAGGCAGCAAAGACGAACTCTACACGGTCACATAGTAGGTCAGGAGATGGTAGTGGCTGTTTGACACCCTTAGACTTACACGAGCATCTGATCCCTGCTGGTGTTGACATTTTACAAAAAAGTTTCCAAGTAATGTATTTTAAAAATCAAACTGGACCTATATTCTCTTGGGTCCGCAGGTTTCTTATTCATAATTGCATTAAATTAAGTCTTAAACAAAACATGCACAAACACATTTGAAACCTCCACAGTGGACTATTTGATCAGCGGTTCATTGCACCAGCTTAATGTAGGGTTGAGCAACAAAACCTTGGACTTTATGCCCAGGAGTTTATGTGCTTTGCGTATGTTTCACTAGTGTAGGACATTAATGTTTGAAATATTTATAAAGAACTCTTTTAAGTCTTTATATTTAGTCTATTGACACGACTATGTTTAGATCCATTCGACACATGCTTGATCTTTAACTAACAGGTAGTTTTAATACTAGCTTTTTTCACGGCTGCTACGCTCTATTGTGCAGTCGTCCAAGTGCAATGCGCAAGAAGACAAATTTATTAGACCATTTAAAACAAAACAACACCTTTGCCAAAGTCTGCTTATTACATTTTTCATGCCTTAATGTTCAATTCAGTCTCCTAAAGGGTGTTGGACTCACAATTGACAGTTTTATAGTATCAAAATGACCACAGCTAAAACCACAGGTAACAGCATCTTTTCATTTGCCCGTTCTTCTTTCTAGCACCTACACTACCCACAATGCAATGCAACACTTGCACAGTCACTTGTCCCAGTAAAGAGATTATCTTTGACTCCATACACAAATATATAATATGGTACTGTAAACAAACTTTAATGTATAAAGTAGGGCTGCCACGATTAGTCGAGTAGTCACGATTACGTCGACTATCAAAATCGTCGACGACGCATTGTTTGAAGCTTTGTAAGATCACAAAAGACGCAGGAATAAGTAGCAGGATTTTAAGCGTGTAATAACGGACTGAAACAGAAGATGGCAGCACTGCATGTACAAGGATGCCAGCTGCCGTTAAACCCCGAAGAAGAAGAAGCTGTTTCCCAGAAGTCATAGCGCGGCCCAGCTCAGTTTCCTACAATGGCGGCAGCTAGTTAGTTTTAATATTACTCTTATTACTCTTTCTGGATCAAAAAATAAACGCTTAATGTATTTTCAGGCGAGAATGTAGCTGTGTAAACCTCAAATATCTGCTCAGTTTATCATGACACCACATATTTTCAAAAGCGCTCCGACGTTTTCGGAGACGTCTGTTACCCACTAGCTCGATAGCTAACCGGGGTTTAACGCTCACTAGAGCCCGTGAGAACACCAGACTCTGGGCCAACCATTTTCAAACCCACCGCTGTCTTTCACTACTCAGGTTAAACATGATATATAAGTCACTTAAATAACTTAAAAGTGTTATTGTTTGTCTTTTTTCAGTGTTTTCTTTGTTCCTGAGTAAATCAGTTTGGCTGAGATTAAAGTTATAGTTTTTACACAGCTGAATAAAAGTCAAGCAGACAGCTGATTATTAGAAGTGTGAGATGCTCGAGAATATACTCCGGTGTCCTGTTATATTTTAGATACCAATGAGCAGACGGCTGAGTTTATTAAACTTCACTGAAACAATCTGCAAATTTCATTAAAATGTAATAAACTATCATCTTGTCTTTATTTTTAGTTAGCACATACCTTAAACACTTAAAGCTGTAAGCTAATGATAGTTAAATAAGAGCAGATACGTGCTGGTGCAATAAGCTGTACGTTTTACGTCCAGTGGATGATGATCTGATTAGTCGACTAATCACAAAAATAATCGGTGACTAGTCGACTATCAAAATAATCATTTGTGGCAGCCCTAGTATAAAGGGCGTAAGTTTTTGTCCAAATAAAAACTGTCTTGACCCTTATCGGCTTTGCTATCACCCCAACAGACTTTGAGTTAGATGATATAAACAGGTGGGGAAATGTAAGTGTAAAGCAGTGTAGTAAATGTTAGCATTGTAGCTTTACATCACTATATCTGAATGTTCAAATGTGCAACGTGTATCTGAACATTTCTACCCTTAAGGATGTTTATAGCCGAGTGTGTTATTTTTGTGAGCTAATGAAAAAGATTTGCGCACAACTTTGTAGTTGCACACATGTTTGAGTTTACACAGAACTCCTCTCCTAATGAATCTACCAGTTTAACTTGGATTATAAAGTGATATAAACGGAGAGCAGACCACAATGTCATTTTTAGTGCTTGCTGTAACCACGGTAACAGCACAGAAGACTCCCCTTTTTATTCTTTTATCGTTGCTCGCATATTTTTCTGACAGGTGCACATTGCAAAACAATGATGTCAGACTTATGGCAGTGGAACTTTTCCACACCAGTCACATGGCTGGCTCTGTTTGCTATTCTGTTTCTAAAAACTATTCACAGTGATAATAAAACGGCTTTACTGATGCTAAATCCTGTGTAGGTCTACATTGTTCCCCTCAGACGATATGTCAAATTCAGTAAGAAAATTGGTAAAGGATGTCGCCTACAAGCAGACCTGGCAATGGGATTGGTGTCATTAAAATCATAACCAAAGTCGTCCCTAGTTATGGGCTACATAACTAGGGATACAGCTCATAACTATAAATGTGAGTTTCACAGATAAAACTGAGTTCACTAACAAATGCATCTTTTACTGGAAGTTATCCATGCAAGTCTCTTTCTTTGTTTACAGATCTGCTTGCTGATACAAAAAAGGTCTCCCATGTAAATGTTTTACACATTCAGATACGGTAATACACAGCCAGCGTACTTAGGGCCCCGTTTTGTTTCCATATTCCGTTTGATTTTCATAATCATTGGTGAACTAAGTAACGCCGTGTCCTTCTTTTAAACTCTAATTCCGTTAAATTCTACTCCAAAACCACTTCCTGTATTCACCTGACGCACCTTATGATTAGATGCAATGTATATAGCTACTGATATTACATAGCAGAGCAATCCAGTGTTCATAGTGTGCAAAGTGGAACTTATTGAATGTATATTCAGAATTTAGTCTTGTGCCTCTTTGTGTACTTTGTATGCCTGAATGTGTGTTTTGTCTCTTCTACCAATAAGGCTGCTGAATACTTTCCATACTGTTTTATGTAAGATGTACACACTACTTTACACTTTGTCTAGTGTGTTGCATACTGTAAGGGTTTTGCACTTGGTTTAAATTGAATGTTTCCTACTAACACTCTTGCATTCCCTTACTTTTATTGTTGTAATGCTCTTTTTCTCTCATGTATTAGCGCGAATCACATTGTTGAATAAGTAGGAGGATGAATAGGATTTCTTCAATCGCAACACACTGTTGCTCTCTTAATGTGTAAACATGGAAAAAATGTAATGTTCGGCATCAGAAGTGATTTTATTTCCCTGTACTGTTAGTCTGTCAAAAACCCAAACAATATTTTAACCTACCAAAAATAAATCCATGTGTAAAGAACATAATTTCATTTGTTGTCAATGCTTTTTATGTGGCTGCTCTTTTCTGTTCCTAAGGCGAAGACACTCCATCGCCAGCACTTATACTTGGATAGCAGAGAGGGGATGGGGAACAGAGGGAAGCAGATTATCCTAATCCTCAAAAATGCTGAAAGTGAGTGTGAGAGAGAGAGAGAGAGAGAGAGAGAGAGAGAAAAAGTATTTCCCCCTTTCCATAAATAGCTTCCCCCCCATTAGTAAAATTGATGGTCCTGCAAAGCTTAGAGATCAAAACATTAAGCTGAACTGCTTTGGTGTGGTTAGCGTGTAGACCTACCTCCGAAAAAAGTGTGAAGAATTTAAAAGCCTGTTTTTGCTTGGGGTTTTTTTGTTGTTGTTTTTTTTTTGTTAACACGTTGTTGCTGTTGAGTTGCACTTCAAAAACTGTGGAATCTACACTTTCTGTAATATATAAACTTTTTTCTCTGTAATCCTGAAAACTTTGGAGGCTTGGTTCAGATCTATAGAGCTGAATGAAGCTTTCACAGGCTGAAAGAAACACTACAGTCACACTACGGATAACCTTGGTTATGCACAACACAGAAAATTATTGCAACTGTGTGTTTGTGATTTTGTTGCCCATGAAATGGTTCCTTCAGAGTTGGGGACCAGGTCTGTGGCCACTTACAGTTAGTTGGCGTCTTTTGGTGCATTGAGACGGTAATGAGACAAAGCCAGTCTATCAGTCTGCAGCCGAACTAGGCAACTGCATGCAATCTGCAATACTAAATTGATTAACCTTGATAAATGTGCAAAACCCAATAATAACCACAAAATAGCTTCAGTGCTTGAAATGCAAGCATTTGGCATCAAGCCGAGTTGAGTCCTGTATATCAGACTATAGTTCCACTCATCAGTGCAGACAGGCTGACTCCAATCACCTTCAGGCCAGAGTCAGACTACGATTGTTTGCAGGGTCTTAAGGTGTAGATTTTATTTTACACATTACTGTCACATCTTCAGACTTCAGATAAAATGTGCTGAGAAGGAAAAGGGTGCTCACAGCTCAGGGATCACACCTGCCACAAAGGATCACAGGCTGTAGTTTTTCCAGGAAACTTGAAAACATGTTGCTTTGGTCACATGCAGCCAGTAGAGGGAGCCAGCACAGAACAGTTATTATTATAAGGAAGTAGAAGCAACAGAAGTGTTACAATAAATAATGCAAATAATGAGCCTTTTAGAGCTCCTGCAGGTAGCCATAGGAAGGGTTAAATGACCGAAGGTACAAATTTCAGTGGGAACGTTTGTTTATTTATTTTTTTACTTTACTTTTTTCTGGGGATTTAAAAACTTAAACCATGAAATCGATTAGCAGTGTGTGGTAGAAAGAGAGGAAGGAAAAGGTGCTCTAAAACCTGGTCGCTGATCCACACACTCACAGGTACTCACAGCATGCAGGGCTGAGGCTGGAGCACCACACTAACTGCTGTTGTGACATTTTATTGAGTTGAGAGCATGCTTGAGAAAAGTGAAGCGCAACGACAAACGTAATGTGCAGCTCCAACTGCACAAGCAAACTGCCCAACAATCACAGTCACACTGAGGCAGATCTCTGAAGAAATATCATGTTACCGACGCCTTTACCTAAACCGGCTCAGGATTCTATAGAAAAAGAACACTTGATATGGGGATCATAGGAAAAACTATTCAGCACACTGTGATGGGATGAGGATGCAACAATAAAGGGTGTAGAAAAAGCTCTTCTCTGTGGTTCACTGGTTGTCCTTCAGTGGCATGCTGCTCAGGTGTGCCATGACACCTGTTTCTCAAAGCTCTAGTGATGTTGCTGCGGCGTACGAGAAGCTCTGTTTGATTTTAAAGAAAAAACTCAGACAACAGAGAGTAAAGCGACCGAGTCTTTCTCTCTTTTTTGGGTTCTTTTTTTTTGGCCTGGATCAGAAATGCGAGCCAGCTGCAGAGTTGGCACCTGCCCCCTTGGCAAGGCCTTCTTCCTCTGCTGCCTGGGTGGCAGTCTGAGCAGGGGAGGGGCTAGAGTGCCTCTGGCGTCTCATGAAGGGGAACACACTGACGGGAAGGAGAAAAGGAAAATGCGCTCATTAAATGCATGCTTAAATATGGATAGAGGGAAAAAAAGTAGGATGAGTATAAAAATGTCACCTTTTCTTGGTTTCCTGGGGGACGATGGCTTTGGCCAGCATGTTCTTGTACAGGTCAGACTTGAGATACCTTGGATAGGAGTCCTGGGAACAGACACACATACACAAAAAGAAGCTTTTAGCTCATGGGAAAGAAAAGATGGACTTCCACATGAGTCAAAAAAGTATGTTTTTTGTTTAAATCTGATGTTCAGAAACAGGAAAAGGCAAGTCACACATTTATTGTACCCAACCAAAGATTTGGAGAGCAAAAGGTAGAAAAACAAAAATTGCTTTCTGGCTTCTTTTTAATGCGTTAATTTACTTTCCTGCTGAGGGTAAGAAGGAAAGATCAATACACTCTCATATGTCATGCAATATGAAGCCAGAGCAAAGAGGTATCCAGCTTAGCTTGGCATAAATACTAAATACACACTGAAACAGCTTGGCTCTGACCAAAGGTGAAGCAGCACTTCTAAAGCTCACTGGTAAGAAACTGATATTGATCCTCTCGTCTGACAAGGAAGCAAATGAGCTTTTTTCCCAAGCTGTATTCCTGTAAAGCAGGACTCACCTCAAAGCACCATTACAATCTAAAAAACAGACTGTGCATACAGTAATGTGCAAATATCTTGAGCCACCCCTATTTTTTTTAATATTTTGCTAATGTAAGTAGGTGACATAGTATGTAAGGCAGAAAACAGACAATTCTAACAAGCTTGAAAGTCGTTCTTTGGTATGTCCACCTTAAATCTCCAACACCGTCTGAACTTTGGGGAGGCCAGTCCATGCCTGATACTGTTATACAGTTTGTGTTTTACTATGCAAGTGTAATTTTGCTGCATTTGGGATCATTGTCACGCTGAAAAACAAAGTCATTGCCAATTAGCTGCTTTCCAGTGGTATTGTAAGGTGAATCAAAATTTGTGCATAAAAGTATTTGAAAATGAAGTTTTCACTGATTTTTAGTTCAGTTTGTGTGTCATTTAGCAAAGCTCGGCCTTTTGAGGCTTATTGACAGCCAGGCTTGTGCTGAAAAGGCTTCAGTGCATAGTAAATGATCGACTACATGGCCAGATGCATCTCTCGGATCCTGTGTTGGGTCTTTGCTGGACTTTTTTCCTACTCCTCAGGGGCATGGCTTTCACATACTGTTCATCTTCTGTAGTTTAGACAGGTTCTTTGCTAAGTTGTCTGTCATGTGTATAAACACTGGTTCATCGCTTGAGAAATTGCCTTTGTGATGCTTGAGTGATTCACAGGTCAGTGTGAAGCAGCTTAACAAACAAACAACATTTCTCAGAAAATGGTCAGGTACAAGGACTAGATTGAAAATAAGTAAGAAGCAAGCCAATGTCCAAAGAAAACCCCTGCAAGACCTTCAGAAAGCCTAGAAGAGCAATTGATGAAGACCACTTTAAAAAATGACAAGAGTCTGGCTTCTTAGAAGCAAAGTATAAAGAAATGGTTCAAGACTTTTGCACATGACTTCATAACGTTGCATAATTTTATTATAATTTGTGGGACAAAGGAGAGAGATCCCGTTTAATAAATACAGAAAAGCCACGTCAGGTGAAAAAGTATAAGAAGGATCTGTGTTCCATATTCATGGCTCGCGCTTGCTTATAATGCATTTTTTATGGTTGATGGTAAGTGCTGTTACATAAAGGTACAGTGTGTGGGTGGGTGAGTCAGAGGTCAGACCTTCTTCATGAGGAAGTAAATGTGCATCTGCGCGTCGTCCATGACAAAGCGGTGCGGCCGTTTGATCCCCTCTAAGGTTTTATCCATTGTCTTGCTGTCGATGTTGACCCAGCGGGCCGCTCCAGGAGCCAGGAAATTCCTGGGTTACATAAAAGACGAGGTGCTTATCTTATGAATATGTAACACATGCATGTGTGACATGGCTGTCCACTTACTTGTAGATGTCCTCCACTTTCTCTACGATTTTGGAGCTTTCTCCATGTCTGATATCCTCACACGCCTGCCAGAAATACAGGTTCTCCGCTGAGAGCGGAGAGACACACGGTGAGGAGCTGCGTGTGTGGTAAAACAACACTGATGCAGGAAAATGTGACACACGGCAAGAGTCTTTTTATAGCTGTGGAAAGAGTTCCTACTGTACGCATGCATGGGTGAGCAAATCCCTCTCCTGTGTTTTGCTCATGCCTCCCTCTTCTCCACATCTCACTCTTAAATGTGGCCCTTCCTCTCCTCCATTCGTCTACCTTTTAACTTTGCCACATCTGTTTGTGACCTCTTCTGTATTTGAATTCTTCTTCTAATGATTTAAAAGATTGTTTTAATTGATTGCTGCGCAGCGCTTCAGCCCACGTCTCTGGTGTTTATACAGGACACATAAATATATTGAATCTCTTTTTCCACTGTCTCGTCTTTTCCACCTCTCACCGCCGGGACTGGAAAATATCATTAGGAGAGATAATCAAATTTGGAATAAAGCTGATGTGAAAAACAATTAAATAGATTTTCCATGTGTAATATTGTAACAATCTATACTATATTCCTCGTATTTCACGCATATTTTACACCTGTTATGCTCATTTCCAGCTGCAGTTTCAGCCTCGACAGGGACGTGGCTGAAGACAGGGTATGGGAGGACACCTCTGGTGCCTGCCAACATTGTGTTGTATTGATGCAAACATGAACTGAAAGTGCAGGTGGATACAGACATTCAGACCTGCTTTACTGGGAAAATGGGTTATGGATCACTTTAAACACAGCTATGCAGACACAAAGTTTTGCAGTTTTTCCTCTGCAAACCACCAAAGTGCCAGGTCTTCATTGCTCAGACAGCATTTAATGATGTCCATGGGTTCAAGACTTCAGGTGGTCACTGACTAAATCCATGTAATAAAAACAATCCGTCTATTCTCTTCTACTTATCTTTGTCAGGGCCACAGAGGAGCTGGAGCCTAACCCAGCTACCGCAGTGCCAGAGGCAGAGTGCACCCTGGACAGGTCGCCAGTCTGTCGCAGGGCTAACTCATAGAGAGAGACAACCATTCACACCTATGAACCAAACCCCACTAACTGCGTGTCTTTGGACTGTGGGAGGAAGCCCGAGTACCAGGAGAGAACCCACGCAAACACAGGAAGAACATCCACAACAACTCCACACAGAAAGGCCCTGGCCTGATGGTGGACAGTGCTAATCACCGCACCACCGTGCCGCCCTACAAAAACAATCCTCATATTTACAATTAGTTTTGTTCGTACAAATTATTTTGAGCCTCTGAAAATGAGGGCTAATGTTTAAAAATAATTTTTGTTAAACTCCTTGAATTAAAGCTGAAAGTCTACACTTCACTCACTATTGAGTGTTTCATTTTAAATTCACCATGGTGGTGCACAGAGGGGAAACAAACTACAAAGTCTGTATCTTTGTCTAAGAAATTATGGACCACAACAGTGATAGTGAACATAATAATATGAATGGTATAACAAGTGCATTTTGTTTTTTTATCCTCCAGTATTCAAAGCTGAATGCTCCATATTTGTAATCGGTTCCCTCGCTCCTGTTTCTCACCACTGAATTCCTTCTCCAGGTAGGTCATGAACTCCCTCCTCCCCATGGCATCGTTGAGGAGCTCCATGAAGCTGAAGCTCCAGCGTTCTACTCGTAGGCGCGTCGGGACCGGCACTCTGCTCAAGAAACGCACAAAAAGCAGAAATGTTACGCTGGATGTAGGATGCTGAGCTCATTTGTAATGTAACACGCTGATGTTTCTGTAGCGCTTTCATAGTCTCAATTACTACTTAGTGTAAAATAAGGAAAAGCATGATAAGTTCAGTACTTCAACTGTGAGAAAATATATATGATCTAACGCGCTGCTGCTACATGACTCGATGAAGTCTTGAACGTGTGGAGTACTGTACTGTGTGGACTGGTTATAATCTCTGCATTGTCTCACATTTCTGCGTTCATCGTCCAGTGCGCGGTGTCATCAGAGATCCAGGGGTTACTGGGCAGGCAGCCTTGCATAATGGGATCGTGGTTCAGGTACTGCTCGCTGTATTTCAGAAAACTGCACATCCACGCACAAGTGCAGTGGCATGCGCGCACACAAGAACACACATGCACGCACACACACACACACGGTATTATTGTATTAGTCCTGCAGATCATAAGAGTTAATGGCCACTAATTCCAACTCGCCCCGGGAAGCATCCATTAGTGGCTCTTCTAGAGGGAGCGCTAAGCTTTATGTGCATGTGTGTGCGTACTAGAAGATGCCGAGTTTGACCCGGGCAATCAGACGTCTATTATGTGTGTATCTGTGCGTGTCTGGATGTGAGCCTTTAGCAAACTGACACATACCCTTCTAGGCAGATGGATGATTTTACACGGTTTCTTCCAAGAGCCTTTCTACAGGCTTCAATCTGCAAACAAAGGCAGGAGGAAAAACCTTTTATGTGCTCTATACACTCGTACTTAATCTGATGGCATCTAAATTACGCGCTGTACTTACCTCTCTTTTGTAGTAGTCACTGTTCTAGTTCTGTAAAGAGTAACACAGGGTCATCGTGTGAGGTCACACATTAAACCTTTATATAATGTATGTTACAGTTATAGAAACATATACATTTGAGGATAGCTGCCTTGTGACCAAATGTGTCACAGACACACAAACAGTAGCATTAAATATATAATTTTACAAACAATGACAGCCTAGTATGAGATTACAGACTAACATACTGAATTAGATTTCCCATTTGGGACGACAGACGCGACTGACTCTACCCTGTCATCTCAGGTCCTCGACTTTTTAACCTTGATTTACAATCATGATTATTATAATCATTCCTAATACACTGCAGGTCTGCGGTAAACTTACTTTCAAACGATCCCAGTGGCAAGAAAGAACAAAAGGTGGCGATTAAACACGGAGTGAAAAGTTATATCGTTAATGCATTTTTTTTAAAGCAGGAAGTAGAGAAATACAATGAAGTCACTGACCAGTGTGACTCTGCAGCTGAAGTTATTTGGTCGCTCCAAGCCTGTGTCCAACACGTTATTAACCCCAGGCTGTAAAAAAAGAAGAAAAACAAAAAATAACATAGTAAAATCTAAGTACAGTGTATTTGATGCATGTGTCTATACAATATCTGTGTGTGTGGGTGTGTGTCTGATGAGATGTATGTGAGCGAGCACTTAGCCTCCCTAGAAGTTTCCACTCCACTAGCTCTGACTTTTAGTCCCAGGTTTCTTTCTTTTTCTCCAAGCCCTCGTCCCTAATTCATAAGGTCGAGACAGGATGGAGTCCCTCCTCCAAAACCCTTGTCCTCTTATCCACCCGCCTCCCATTATCCCTTTCATCTTCCCCTCCCCTCTTTCCCGCGGCATGCACACGCACGTGAACGCTTTTTCCTTCCCCTTTGGTACTTCTCTCTGCCTGCCTGCCTCTATCTAAGAAAAAGATGTGGAATATGATGATGATGTTTTTCTTGCTCTCTTTGTTTGTCCCTCTGTTGCTCTCACTCTCTCTATGTCAACTGAGGCTCTTACCGGATAGGTTGAATATTTCATGCAGAAGGGAAAAGGGACTGTGGGTGAACTTTAGTGGGACTGCTGTCTGCTTTTATGCTGGGATACAGCTTTAATAGTTGCCAAGTATAGAGATGATCATGTAGTTGTGCTGTAGCATAGCATGTACAGCACAGTACAGTTGAATACAGTACAGTGTTATTGAGCGTACCGGGGGTCTGTTGATGAGCCAGTAAGCCTGCTCCTGACACTCCAGAACAATGCGGTCAGCCTTCCGCCTCTGTTTGGACGCTCTGAACATAAATCACAAGGTTTGTTCGTGCACGCTGGTAAACGCACGTGTGTGTGTGCGTGCATGTTTGCGACAAAGTGCACCTGAGTTGCTCTCTGGCTTGCATCACAACAAAGTCCCAGGTGTGGTTGATCCTCTTGTGCAACAGACTGTACCTTTCCTAAAAAAGGAAAAGGAAAAGAGGGAGGAGAGGAGGAGGAATGATGACACAGACTTCTTGGCCCAAATTTTCCTGGTGCATATTTCATAACACAAACAAACACACACAAACACACTTTCTCTGTCATTTAGATGCACAGACATGCATACCCACATGATTTCCTCACCTTCTCATATTCCATCAGTTCGCCTTGTTTTCTTATATTCTTTTTAGCCAGATAGATTGCTGTTGGGATATAAGAAAGAAAACAAAGAGAAAGAGGTGAAATCAGAGGTCCAAAGACCTGCACCTGTGTTTATTAGATGTTATAAAGGCTCCTTTCTGCCTTCAGCTGCTCACTTATTCACATGGGTCTTCACAGCAGGTAGCTCCGCATATTTGATTTGGGATTTTTTTTTCCTGGGTCTCCTCCTGGTCTCAAACTGGGGTTCTCTTATGAATGTATAAACCACTAAAGTATAAAAACTCTTAGTCGTGTAGGATTTTTTCGCAAAGTGTTTCATATAAATAATTTTTAAAAAGAGTGAAAAAGACAGGAATTGTAGGATATATGTAAAAAAGAGCTTACATGTTCGTAATCATGATTATATAATGTTTTATATATGACATGTCCACTGGGAAGTGGACATCGTCCCTCAGAGATCACATGTATATTTAGAGTTTTTTCTTACCATAGTCCAGCTCTGACGCGGGCCACCTGGTACTAGTCCAGAAATAAGGAGTCTGTAAAAAACACAAACAAAAAAAAACTAACTAACTAAAAGCAACATTTTTCTTTTTCCTTTTTATTTATTTTTTTCTTGACTGAAACTGATGTTGAAGCAGTTGATGAAAAAGCAGCAGACTGGCAGATGGATGAGGGATTAGGAAGTGGGCTAATGGAGTGAGAGTGAAAATGGGAGATGGGCACTAATAGAGAGAAGGTGATGTTTACTGAAAGATTGATGGAGGAAGGGCCAGGGTTGTAGAAAGTAGGCAGAATGGACATACTGAGCGGCCTGACCTGGAAGCGGTAGGGTGACTCATCGGGCCGTAGCACAAGGCACCTCGGCTCTTTGAGGGGGTAAATGTATCCATATTTCACCAGCATGTTGCCAAGGTGCAGAGACTCTGTCGAACACCACAGGAGAAGTCTCAATCATCTCACCAGATTGTTATTCAGGTTTTTTATTTATCACCATGTCATGTCTGATGGCACCTGAGAGGGGATGCTGATTTCATTAGGACTAAAGCTTTTAGACTGAACTGACTAAGTAGCTGTGACTGGAAAAGAGCTGTTGGCACTGCACTTTTCTTTATCACACATGCGAGCATTGTCAACCATCTCTCATAAATCAAGGCTTTGCTCCAGCGATGGAATGCCTCATCAATCTTCAGTCTCTCCTCATTTGTTAAAGAGCCCTACTTTTTTGAGTGACAGCTCCCAAAAAAAAGCCGTGGGATGCTTTTTAATCAGCTTCTACCACTCTCTCTCTGTCTCTCTCTGCCTGACTCCACTCTTTTCTTTCCTGCTGCTCGGAAGCAAAAGGGACCAGCAGGCTACTTTTTTCCCCCTCAACGTCTAATTTAGTTGAAAATCTCCTGAGGTGGAGATCTCTTTGGGCACACTAATCAAACTCAGATCATCAGGTGAGTTAATCAGACCCAGTCCCACAGGGGCTAACCCCATTCCTGTTTACTGGAAACATCCTTCCCTACGATGCACACACAAATAACTACCTACCGCGTCAGGCACCATATCCTGGCAACACACCAACGACACACAACATGCCGCTCACACAGAGACAGGAGAAAAACAGCAGATACGTAACAGTCAACAATCAAGCGCACATTGTATGCATCTGTACACCTACCCTCCTCGCTGATTCTGTATTTGTGTGTCAACCAGGCAATTATATCATGGCCTGTAAAAGAATGGAAAGAAACAAGAGGGGAAGTGAGGAAAGAAGTTCCTCTCCAATCTTGGCAAAGCACACGGGATTCTCAAAAAAATGAATGCTGAATTATGTATGACTGCTGGGACAAAGTCAAGCTGCAATGTACCTGTCCACCCAAGCGCACTGATTCTAATGCATACTGACACAAGGAGCATACTCACACACACACACACACACACACACACACACACACACACACACACACACACACCTGTCATGGCGTGTGGAATGACAGTTATAAGAAGCCTCTGGTTTCTCATCTTCATGCCCATGTCAGGGTCCTGCATGGCCACTATCACTTTCTCCATCTGCAAGGGAGACACACACACACACACACACACACACACACACACACACACACACATATGTAAACATGCAGCTGGGCAACAAGAATTGGACCACTACACGAATAATAACAACAACAACAACAACAACAATAATAATGATAATTTTACCTTAATTTGTTTTTCTTCTTTAATCTAATGAAATGTGTTGGATTTGTTCAGCGCTGGATTTCCAGGATATTCTGTGACAATAAATAAATACAACCAAAGAGAACGTGATCAAGCAGTCTTACCTTTCGAAAGCATGCCATTTGCTCCCGATGACACCCTCCTTTAGCCAGGGTGTTGATGGTCATCTTGCGGGATGCTTGGGATCACTCGACGGGACGGCAAAGTGCAAAAGCAAAGCGCTACCGGGAGAGCGAGAGAGAGAGAGAGAAGAGAGAGAGAGAGGGAGAGAGAGCGAGAAAAGAGAGAGAGGGAGAGAGATGGAAACATCAGGCTGTCCCGTGCCTGCCGGGCGCGCGCGCGGCTGTGTAGATTAGAGAGGATTACAGGTCAAATAAATTTTTACTCAAGAGTTTCGGCACAAAAGAGGCAACTAGCTTTTCTCTGTTTCTTTTTACAGATAGGCTACATGACGAACTGAAAATGAAAAAATATAGCTGTATACGAAATGTAGGCCTTACCAAAGCGTACCATATCAAGTTCTTTCGCTGTTATTTGAATATTGACCTTTTTTTTAATAGTTTTATATTTGCAGAGAGCGTTTGGCTTGTGTACTGACCTGATAAGGGTAATAAAGATAAAGACACTGCATATTAGTATGTTCTGTGAGCTAAATAGCTAAAAGGTTGAATAAAACATGTCAGGTTGCTGAAATGTGTTGAACGGATTACATTAGTCAATAAATAGATGACTAAGCAAGCAGCCTTGGTATTTTTTCATTTTATGCCATTAAAAACAATAAACTGGCCCTGACTGTATGAGCTAAGAAATACATTTGCAGTTAAACAAATTTTCGTAACAAAAATTCTTAAAGATGCTTTCTCCGCTTACACATATTAGCATATCAGCAATTACAGTCATTTCGAAATGAACTGGTATTTTGTATCTTAAAATATCTATGACAGCAAACACTGGTGCTTAATCATTTATGTAGATTAAAATGGTTAAATGTTTTAATGAGGATGTATTATATATCCTTAACCATCATTATATTTATAACAAAGTAGCTACATATTGTTACGGATTTTGTTCCCTCTCTTTACTATATCCGTAGATGTGATTTGGTCATATGGTTGTTAGTTTGTTTGTTTAGGCTCCTGCGCAGTATCTTAGCTGTTCCCAGGACTGCGCTCTTCTGGACAGAGATCTCCGATGTTATTCCCGGGATCTGCTGGAGCCACTCGCCTAGCTTGGGAGTCACCGCACCTAGTGCTCCTATATATATATATATATATATATATATATATATATATATATATATATATATATATATATATATATATATATATATATATATATATGTATGTATATATATGTATGTATATATATGTATATATGTATATATATATATATATATATATATATATATATATACATATATATATATATATATATATATATATGTATATATGTATGTATATATATGTATATATGTATGTATATATATATATATATATATATATATATATATATATATATATATATAGAGAGAGAGAGAGAGAGAGAGAGAGAGAGAGAGAGAGAGAGAGAGATGTGTGTGTGTGTGTGTATTCTAATAAAATAGATCAGTCAATCAAACAATGCCCTATCCCAATGTATGATGTGTCATTATGTGGAATTAAAGATAAAATTATGAGAGTGAAATATTTTTGGTTTTTGATTGGTAAAATAATTTAAACAAAAATAATTTAATTTAATTTAATTTAATTTAATTTAATTTAATTTAATTTAATTTAATTTAATTTAATTTAATTTAATGCGTTGCCAGTTTACATACACATGATTAAAGACAATGATTGAACGTCAATGGCTGTCATTTTTGTGCCACACAGGCTTCCGTAGAAGCAGGAAGCAGTTCCGTCGTCTTTTAAGACCTTTCGTGGTCCTGTTTTCAGCTAATTTTTTGAAAGGAAATAAGAGCTTTTGCTGAGGTAAGTGCTTAACTCCTGCTTTTTGAATACTGCTGGGTTAACTGTAACGCGTAAGCTCTGTAGCGAAGGAAACAGCTAGTGTTAGCTGCCAGCTAACACTAGCTGTAGCAGGATGGAGCAGACCATTGAGGAGACTCAGTGTGGAGCTGGTCCACTCCAAAAGTATTGACACTATAGACACGGCAAAAGTCATAGGCATAATTTAACTTGAAACCAGAGTTTAAAGAAAATCACTGTCCACTGTTCCGTCATTTTGGATGATAAAACAAGCTAATGTTTTTGTTACATCTAATGTGCTTTGTTTGTTGTGTTGTTTTCTTTCTGTGGCACATGTCACAGTGTGTCAAGATTAAAAAAAAAAGTCTGCAACATCTTAACAGCCCACCATGCAGTGTTGTTTAAAGCCTTCAGAACCACTGTTACTTCATGAATTAAAACTGTTTAATACTTTCACAGATGGAAGAGATACAGCCTTGTTACCATGGACTTTTCATTAATACACTTCACTTCTGATCATCATATTTAACGTCTTTCACATTGTTTATGTGCCTCTGTCAGGTTACAGATGGGTGACATCCGTCAGTCATTGCTGCCTCGGGATGTGCTGAGTGCAGCCAAGGAGCTGCTGTACCACCTGGACATTTACATCTGTAACCTGGTGCAGTCTGGGAGGCAGCCTCCTCAGGTTGACTCAAAAACCCTGGAGCTGGTTGAGGAGTTCATTCTACATGCACCCAAAGATAGAAACACCACAGCCAGGGTAAACTGGGACCCCAGAATGCTTAAGCACCAATGTATAATATGTAAACACACAAAAGAAATCAGTCAATAACTCAAGTGTGTTTTTTTGTTTTGTTCTTTATTTCAGAGAATGAGTGCTCTTCAGGAGCTCCAGCTGTTGGAGATCATGTGCAGCTGTTTTCAGGAGCAGAGTCGTGATGCTGTCCGTCAACTTATGTTTGCTGCCCTTTTTAATCTCCAAGGCAACCAGGCAGATGAAAGCCGCATGGCACTGCTGGGCAAATTGGTCTCCATGGCTATCGCTGTGGGCAGGGTTCCTATCCTGGAATGTGCTGCTACCTGGTTGCAGGTGAGGACTCAATCACACAGCCCTGTGTTGTTAGTAGTGAAATCATGAGGTCAGGGAGAAATGACAAAAAAACACAACCACAACAACTGTTCTTACACTAGACTTTGATACGTGACAGCAGACATCGTTGCATCTGGACGATGTATTGCTTCAGTGATGGTGCCATGTGTAATTTGACCAGTTTCACCAGCCCTTATCACAGTTGGAACTTTGATGCTTTAAGGTCTATGTTTTTCTCCTGACACTGTCTGGACCTGATGTGTCAAGAAAAGACTGCATGTATGTGTCCCTGTACTTTGGATGTACTAATCGTAGGCTTCTGATTATGTTTGTGCTGTGCAGAGAACCCATCGTGTGTACTGCGTACGCTTGGCGCAGGTGCTGGTAGATGATTACTGCAGTATGGTCCCAGGCTCTGTGCCCACCCTGCAGAATATCCACAGTGCAAGCCCACGCTTCTGCTGCCAGTTCATCACTGCTGTCACCACTCTCTATGACTTCACTTCAGGTAAAAAAAAAATGCATGTAAAAACATGGAAACTGTTTGAAAAAAGACTGACACGCCTGTGTTCGTTGGAGGAACATCTGATATTTAACATTTTTGTGTGTGTTTTCAGAGGAGCTCACCCCCCCACTCGAACTCCTCCAGATGATAGTATCGTGGATTCAAGATGACCCTCATCTAGTCCTGATCACCTTCCTGAACTCGCCCATTTCCGGCAGCCAACCGATCACCTCGCTCGATGTCACACCGTTAGGGGGTTTGGTGCGCTGGTGCATAAAAGCACCGCTGGTCTATAGCAGAGACAAGAAGCAGGCGCTGACCAATGGAAGCTCTGAGAATGAGCCAGAAGTAGGGCCTCTCTTCTCTGCACTCCATTTAAGTGTCCTACAGGTTTGTGTTTGTGTTCAGATCCATTCAGTAAAAGACACATTGTACACGTAAACCCTTGTAACGTCCACAGAGAAGGTCATTAGCCATCTCCTCCTTCTTCCTTATTTAGGTCTTAATGCTTTTGCCCAACATACTCAACGAGAAGGGGCTTTTTGGTCGCCTGGCACTGCTTCAGATGGAGTCCTTGGCTGCTCTGACGTCCGATCTTTCCCGACTTTTGGACCAGGCTGACAAACACACGCACACGTCCTCCGCTGATACACTTGCACTGTCCCAGCTGGCCCTCGACCGGCTGGCCCAAGCCCTGCAGGTGGCCATGGCCAGCGGAGCCCTGCTCTGCTCAAGAGGTAACAGTGTGGAAAAATGGTGTCGTGAGTGCCTGTACATTGTTGTGCCTGAGACTGGAAATTAATGTAATATTCAGCTATTCAAATCCAGCTCCATGTATGGCTTCTAAGTTCATTTTCTAAAAGAAACAAAATGACAACAAAAAAACACAGCTGTAGTTACAGTTAAGTCTGCCATGAACTCATCTGTATATTATTCTAAGCAAGTATTCTAGAGTCAAATATGTGGCCACCTGTCTGACAGCTAAAGCTTGGTCCAAACTGGGTCATGTCATCATGTCATGTGATAATGATCCCAAATAAAGCAGCAAATCTACAACAGAGTGACTGAAAAACAAAAAAAATTAGACTGTTACAACATCTCAGTCAGAGTCCAAATGTCAGTCTGAGTGAAGAATGAGCCAAAGTTCCTCCACAACAATGTGAGAAACTGTTGAAGTCATACAGAAAATTATTACTTTGAGTTATTGCTGCTGAATGTGTCTCCAAAAGCTGTTGGATCACGTCTTGTACTTAGTTTTTCACTACTGAGTAGAGTCCTGTGAAATCTTTCTCCTTCCTAGTAGATGGGTACATAAACTTGTCCCACGTGTTGCAATTACTGCTTTATTTTTTCTCTTATCTTTTAAGTTAAAGACCTAAAAAGATTGAGTGCATTAGTATTTAAAGGCAAACTGATTTTTAAAATGTCACTTTGAAGGAACTTTAACAAATGTTATATATGAAGGAGCTTTTAGAAAAGAATTTAGTAGCTAGGTAACCAGCTGTACTTTGTCTTAGCACACTGTCTTTTCAAACATAATGTTGTCTTCACAGAGGACCTGAGGGCCATCTGTTCCCGACTCCCCCACAACAAGTAAGATCCAAGAATTTGTTGTTTAGTACATCATTTCCCTTCACAATGTGATATTTCCACAGTGTTGTCGCCTACACTGTGCTTCAGCTTCAGGGTTTGTTTGTTTTTGTTTTTAACAAAATGACATAAATGTACCATGTTATAACCAGCACCCTAGACTATATAGGAAGCTGGTTAAGGACTGAAGTTTAGGTGTTGAAGTGAAATCGAACAAACTTCCCCATTGGAAGAAATTTTACCGCTAAAGCCATTCTATTTAAACAATGCAGTATCTGTGCCTTTAACCCTCGGACGGTTTAAGTTCCTTTTTTGACTTAAACCGTCCGAGGGTCAATTTGATTACAGATTTAATTCCTGTGATTTTGGTTTTCTTTTGGCTTCTCATCTCAGTCTCATCTTTTTGTGTATTTGTGTTTCCAGTCTGCTCCAGTTGGTGCTGTTTGGCCCGGTGATGTACTACAACAACATCCACACATCTCCGCTGGCCTATAGTCCGCACGCCGCTCATTCACCCATCGCCCCGCTCCCTGCACTCCCCACACACCGCGCACACACCCCGCATGCGCCACTTGCCCCACACCCTTCCTCTCACCCTCAGTACCCAGCTCAGCCCTTTATGACAGGGATGCCGTTCCCCTTCCGACCCAGCCACTGAGAGAAAAATCCCTCAAACCACTGGCAGATGTTCATGTGGACATTTGGTAGTATGAAGTGAGTGTTTGTGTGCGTGGATTAATATGTGTGTTTGTGTAACTAGGGTTTATTGTCTGATGTTATTAGCACCTTTGCTTCTGAGAAAGTCTGTGAGGCTTACATGTTTGTCCAATAAATATTTTTTTACCTCCATCATGGTGGTGTTCTTTTTACCAACTATTTGTGGTCACTGTTGTCCTGTTTCCAGCAGGAAACGCTGAGCTTGTATTTCCAGGTGGACAGTTAGAAACTGAATCATCATTACAGGAATTAACCAAACCACCTGTTAAAACATGACGTGACATGTGCAAGTGCAGGCATAGAGGCAACTTGACTCAGAGTGTGGACAAATGAGTAAAGGTAGACTGTTCGGCGTGTCCCAAACTCAATGTGCTTCATTACATAACTTGGAGATGTCAAGAGTTTTTGGAGCCCTGCCCTGTGTGCATAAGTTCGCCCTGTTGCGGGGCAGATAGCATATCATTGAACTGCAGCACCTCACCCTTTTCAGAGGCCCCAGCTGCCTTCATGTAGGATGAGAATTGCATCATCTGCGATATTTTCTCTATAGCAGAAGCAATGGGTGCCTTTAACAGAACAAAAGGTTAGGATAGGGTTGAATATTTTTGCTTCACTTCCTTATAACGTGCTTAGAATGAAGTGAATAGTTTTCAATCTATTCATGTTATTTTGATCAGTATTGTTGCCATTGTTAGCCCTTGTGCTTCCTTTTCTGTTCTTACTGGAATTGCGCTAACAGAGGTGCACGTAGATTTCCTTCATTCCATCCTGGAACAGGTGCGAGGATACATGAAGTCTTGAATCCGCTCCAACAGAGTGTCAGCATGTGGCGGCAAAATGGAATCCAGTTCACAAATGCATTTCGCCACAGCTTAAGGCTGATTGTAGTATGTTCATGCATGTGCTGACTGTTTGCCCCCCCACACACACACATCTCATGGGCGGAGGCAGTGATAAGGATAATCTCTTCCTAGAAAATGATGCTTTACTGTTGGGCCTTCAAAGGTGACACACGGAGATAGTATTAAAGTTAAAAAGGCGGGATCGATGAGAAGGAGCGTGTGAGCTTTGTTTCTACAAATGATAATGAAACTGGCCGGGCGGACTCAGATTTTGCATTCTAGTGTGTGGTTTGGTGAAAATGTAAATTAGAGCAGAATGCGATATGTCGCATATCATCAAGATATGTAGTTTCTCCTTTTAGCAACACTCTGTCTTCTTTGTCCTGATGAAATAAGAAAGGAGTGTATGGCCAACATTAAATAGCTTTTCTATTTCCGATCATGCAACTATTTAACCTCATCAGATATTAGATGTTCCAACATTTCGTAGGTAACTGACTCTACCAGCTTTTTTTATGTGTTACTGCCATTAAATTTCAGTTTCAACATTTGATACGTTCTTGTACTAATTAACATTAGAAAATTATGCTGCACCATGTTGCCACACATGCTGACCATAGCTAGTTTCATCTGTGCTCTTACTGTAACAGATTTTTCCGTCGGGGTTTCAGAGGATATTTTGGTTTGTGTTGGTTCAGTTCACCCTTGCCAGAGGTGTGACTGTATGGTTGGGCTGGACTGTGTGTTAACAGCTGCAGAAGCAAGGTTTCTGCAGGAACACCGCCTCAGTCACACAGATGCACCACCACCTACATTGGGGCTGATTCCCTCAGAACTGCAAGCTAACCATAAACTAGATGGCTGGACTAGTTTATGTGGTGAACTACTTAAGTGGTGAACGTCTGCAGTGCCTGGACTAAATGTTACACTAGGTTTTCAATCTTTAACTGTGAACTCGTAAAGTTCATTCATGCTTGAAACAACATATCAGCAAAATAAATCATGGCACAAAACGACCTCTTCCCCTTCTTCACTTTGCTTTGCACAGAGTGCAGGTGTTCAGTGGTTCTGCTTACACTTCCTCTCTTACAAATACAGCAACAAGTCTGGAAGTCACCGGCAGTTTCGGCACCTGTCGATCTGAAGGTATAAAGTAATAAAAATCAAACTGTCACTGGAGGACTCAAAAAATAAAAACAAGTATCTTTCACCTAGTTTTTGTGGGGGGACTCGTGTAACTGATTCTATTCTCTGAGTGAATATGTACAGTACATGGCATCAAAGCTGTCATTAACAGGTTTGCTCTGTCATATCCAACAACACAAGCGTCTCTGAATAAAGAGCTGTATTTGCTTTTCTCAAAGACAAGGATCAATGCTGCTGACTGTACATCCTGCAAAGCTTGATCTTATAATTCACTTTAAGACAGAAACAAGCACAAAGAGGACACAAAGCAGTTATTTTCTGGGGATTTAACGGTGATATGGGAAACTCAGGATGATTCTTTCCCATATCGTCCTGAAAGCTTCCAAGAAGCTCCTGAGATGAAGGTTTCATTAGCAGCAGTGTGTAAGTTTGAAAAAAAAAAAAAAAAAGCCGTGCTGCTTTTCAGTTTGGAAAAAATACACCTAGAAAGGATATTATCTTCTCTCATTCACTGTTCTGCTTACTGGCTAATTTATTAAGTCTGTATTAATGTGTGCACAGTGATGCATGTTAGAGGAGGAAAGTCCCTGCTACCTGCACATCCTAAATATTAGTGGCTTGTAGCATTTACCTGAATCACCTGCATGCTAGCATTTCCCAAACAGCCCTTGGAAAAAAACATAATGTATGAGGCAAAACCTCGATTTTGCCACGGTGATGCACCAAAAAACAAACTCTTCATTCATTCATTCAAACTCTGAAATGAAATCAAACCTCTGCAGGTGAAACTGTTAGTGGATCATAAGATGCATTAAGATCTTCTTGGAGCCAATGATGTGTGAACAAACATGGGCATTGATCCATATCACTAGATATCAAATTAGTTTACTGAACAAATGGCGGTAAAGAAATTTATTGTACCATAGTGCACTTTTATGATGGGGTAACATAATATTCAGAGGTGTTTCTGAGCTGCAAACAGGCCAGCACAGCACCATTTTTATCTGTGACCACATTATTAAAGCCAAACATTCCTGACGGCTTCATCAAAATCGGAGTATTATGAGCTTCATAAGAAACACAGAACTGATCTCTCAGGTTGGATTTGGATTCCATTTGATTGTACAGGTGTGCATGAAAACAGGAGTGTATTTTATTCAGAGAAACAAATGTCAGCCTTGTGCAGTTACAGTAAAATTCAACAGTCTGCAGGATTCGTTCTCCGAGGAATGTCGTGTCTGCACAAATTTTCATGGCAGCCCAACGCCTAGTTGCTGAGATCTCTCTATTAAACCTATTCAGGAGTCTTATTTGAAAGAAAGGAAGGAAGGAGTTGCATGAGGTATTTCTTAATGATTTCAGAAAAGCGGTTGAGTCTTACAGCCTCTCTCCGTGTGCACACTGAACACGTGTGCCTTATTAAATGTTTCGTTTTTTAAATTCCAGACATCTTGTTTTTGTCTTGTCTTTTTTTCTGAGAAAACATTTCTTCCTCTCTTCTTGCACAGTTGGACTATTGTTACAGACACCACACATTATTACCCGATGCCTCACTTTGGATCAGTGTGCCAAGTAATGATTAAAAGAGACAACAAAGGCCGGCCTGAAAACAATTCTTACGACAACTTTACATTCTTGGCTTACACCAACATGGAACTACAACGACGTCTTGCTGTAATAAATGCTCTTGAACTTTCAGAACTCTAAATCCTTAAACGTGAAAGCACCGTTTCCCATGTCCACTGTTTTGTATAGAGAGAGATATATACACAGTAGTGTGCTTCTGAGTCCTAGCATGGAATGTTCTCAAACAAGTGGACTTCCAAAGCAGGTGTGACACAAAAATGTGGGGAAATG
The DNA here is from genome assembly GCF_057382275.1 of Copadichromis virginalis. Classification (NCBI taxonomy): domain Eukaryota; kingdom Metazoa; phylum Chordata; class Actinopteri; order Cichliformes; family Cichlidae; genus Copadichromis; species Copadichromis virginalis. The sequence continues at coordinate 27,963,954 of NC_140635.1, forward strand.
ATGGTGTGGGAACATTATTAAAGCCGGCGCTCTCGTCACTCAATGACTGCTTTCTGCAAAATACATGTAAGCAGCCTGATGTTGGGCATAAACATGCAATTACTTAAGTCAACCCAAAAGAGCAATTACAGGGACAATTTCACAATCGCGCTTGTTTTGGTTCAATAATCAATAATTAAAAGTGATGGCAAATAAACGAGATTGCAAAACCAGCCATCAAAAAAAGTTTACAAAGACCTGTTTACAAAGATTTACTAATAATTTACCATCAGTGGCGACTGCTTCGCTGCTGCCCACCCCAATGCCCAATCCCAGAGGTTATTGATTGGTCAACCCTGTCTGAATGAACATGACAGTGAGTAGTATAATAACCAAATTATCAATGTCGTCTCCTTTTTTGGCTACTAAAGGCCAGACAGCATCAGTCTTTGCACTGAATTATTTACCAACTTTGGCTCCAGTGGAAATTTCCAAACTTTGCACTCCTAGGCTTAGTGGTAGAATACTGCTCTGTATTAATTCTGAATATAAAGCATTGTCTTTACTTCTGTGCTGTGTGGGAATGAAAAGCAGAAATGGGAAAACTTCAGACACTGACCACAGTCAATGGACCTTCACGTCTTGTCTTCTTCTAGACATTTTCACAGCTGCAGCACAAAGACAACACTGTTTTTGGACTGTGGGTGTATGACCCCCCCCCCCAAACACACACACACACAGATAAAAAAAAACACAAAAAAAACAGTCCTGACCGCTATCATGTCTGCTGTTCCTCATTTCAAGGTTTCAGTTGATGGAAGAAAAGCCACGATTTATCTGGAAAGGTCATTCAAGGTAGACTGTGGTTTTAAACACAACCAAAATACTAAAAATACCAGAGGGGAAAAAGTACAGTTATAATATTTTATTAGGACATTTTAAAAGTATATTTACTTACATAGATATAAATGGTAATTTCTAATTTTCTGGTTATAATATTCATTCTAGACTTTATAAACTATAATTTTGAAGGGTAGATATGGTACAAGGCCACAGCGCAGCACACTATGATTCTTAAAAAAAAAAAAGCTGAAGCTATTATAAAAAAAGCTTATCCAGCAGAATTCAGGATTGGATTTCAGTAAAAGTTTGCATCTTCCATAATTTGCACTTTAAACGTACAAGTAAAGATGGAGAAGCTTGGAAGAATATTATTAGTCTTCTTTGACAACTTTAATATTGTGAGTTATCAAACACACATACACACATACTTGGTTATGTTCATTAGCTTCTAGAAATATTTTATCAAATAAGTAGTCTCCATCACTGACAGAGGCCTTCTTCCATCTGTATGCATTTCTGTTTTGTGTGATTTGGAACATTTTAGTTTAAGTTAAAGATTGGTTGCTTTATTATACCACATAATCCCTCATCTACAATAGGTTATTCTTTGTTAGTGCCTCCTCATACTTATAAATATATAAACACAACTGCATGATGAATACCTTCAGAACCAGCTGGTATTTGCAGAAAGAATCTGGCATTATCCATATGCCATGCAGTGCAAATCCTCCTCTCTTTCCTTTTACCTTTCTTTTAGGAAGAAACATGCTGTATATTCCATCCTCACATTTGTGGCATTTTTGACCTTAATAAAAACAATGAACACACATTGAAATTTTAGTTAAGCTGATCCATAGATTTTATCCAAATACTTTTTGTGTAAACAAAAGCAAATTGAAGCAGAACAGCAAATTTCATGTTCTGCGAATAATCTCCTTGTCCCTCTATTTTGGTCTTGTCATTTACATATTGTTGTTTTTCCCCTTCTTTTTTAATAGTTGATACTATTTTATGTCATTTTGTTGCTTTATAGTAAAAATGTTTAATTTGGCTGCATTGATTGTTGTGACAAAGACGCTTCCAAGTACCACATGCACAAATGTACATTTGTCAGAAAAAAACGTCTACTTTTTGTGAAAGAAATAGAGCAATACTTTACGATGAAGATTTCGTCACAAATTAAAGAAAAAGCGAGCTTATTGCCGTCCTGTCGTTCTTTATTGCCCCCTTTCCTTCTCTGTTTCACAACACCTACTGCCTCTTTGATGTCCATACCTTGCTTTATACTGGCTCATAGTTCGATTTGACGGTAATAAAGGCTGCAAAAAAGAAAAATGGGCGCTTTGACGTTTCCGCTGTGTTGACGTCACGCGTGCGTAGATCCTGCACGGCCAATAATAAGCGGGGTAGTTGGTGAGTGCAGCGTAATTCCTGGCTGGAGGGTGGAAGAGCGCCGACCGAAGAAGGAACCGCGTGTTACACAGCAGAAGGTCACTCAGGTTGGGTTGTGCTGGGGAGAAGGTGAGCTTTGAAAGAAAAGAAACGATAACAGTAAAAAATAAAAATAAAAAAAAATGAAGGCCTAGCTACACTATTTCAAGTCGAGCTGGGGAAGTGTTAAAGCTTATTGTAGTTAAAATAAATAAGACTCGATGCAGATGGCACATGGCCATCTTTCGCTTTCCTCAGAGTGCGATGTATTAAAATGTTTATATATCTCATATTCAGTTTACTGATGTGTCAAACTTTGAGCAAATTTGCTAGCTCCGTATCCGAGCACGTGCACGTAGGTAGCCGGTGTCTTCGCGAACGTCACCTGTCACTTTGTCTCGCGAGCTACACGCTGCAGCTTGCAGGGCGCCATAATGAAGCAGGCCGGTTGTCACGTTCAGCCAGCATTGCGGAGTATTGTTCCGGTGTAAGCTAACGCCAGGTCCTCGTAACGACTCGTTCCTGTAACGTGGAGGTAACCGGGCCAGTGTCGAGCCTTCTCATTGACCTTGTCACACAAGCTACTGGCGGCTAAATATAGGATAATGAAGATGCACATGGTTGGGAGATTTTCAGGAACTTCTCAGATAATCTAACTCGCTGGTCTAAATAAAGGTGACAAATTGTCTCACATAAAACACGTGAAGCTGGCTCTCGCTGTGGATGAGTTCTCGGAGCAGCAGTGGGTGAACTTGACAGCCCTGTAAACTGCGAGCTGTCATTGTCTTAATGGGTGCAGTTTTAATATAATACTGCCGACAGTACTCTGTAGTACTGTTATATAGGTATAGAGGGCTAAATTGTGCCGAAGAGACACACGCTGCGGTATTAGAGTAGAACCCACAATAGTGAAAGTGAACAGGAAACAAAACTCTCCTGAAATCTCTGTTTAGTAAATTCAAGGTCATCCAGTGTCGCTTCTGATGGTTTGAATTCAGAATTTCCTGCTGTTTAAAAATACTTCTTAAAAAAAGGATTTGCTTGCCCTGCTTTTCCCCCAGTGTGACTATCACATGATCTGCTACTCTACAATAACTCCTATACACCGCTTACCTCACATGTTGTTCTTTTCCTCTTAGGAAGCAACATTTAGCTATATTTCAATATATACAGTCTAAACTATAAAGCGCGTTATTTCCTGTACATTGGTGAATGGTCAGGTAAGTTTCTCACATGCTGGTTTTATTTCAGCTAAGGTTAACTCTGTGCTTGGGTGAGGTTTCCACCTAATTGTGTGGTATTTGGATGTGTAATTAACATAGGGGGTGTAGTGCAAGTGCATTGTGGTAATTACATTATTTTATGAACTAATTGTGCTTTAAGTAATGATCCAGTAATAGATAACTGTTGGGATTTTTTTTCTTTTCTTTTGGAAGCTGAATACACATAAACAGACAAGTTGCATAAAGATCCCTTGACACACAGGAGGAGGGCTTTAATTCCCATAATGACTGTTGTTATGCTTATGTCAGATTTAAGGTGGCAGTGGCTAGTAATTTTAAAATGGTCGGTTAATCTGGTGAATGAGAGTGACTGGTTCAGTTATTGTGTAAAACATTGGTGTGTTCCAAGCTTTTTGTCCTTCTCAATCACCCTCATCTTTACAACAGCTCTGTTCTTGTTGCCAGATTGTGCCTCATGATGAAGCAACAGTTAGCCCTTTTTTTTTCAGACAAAGGGTTTTGTTCAGTTCTGAACTCTGTACGAGGAAGTTGCATTTGTAGAGCCAGACTGTACTCCACCTCTCTGACCCTGACAGTGACATTTCAATTTTTTGCAGGACTGTGCAGTCCTTGAAGGTTGAACTTGAGGCATACTCGATAAGGAGCTGTGTCTGACAGCTTGAATGTTTTTTGGGAAGATAAACTTGTAAAAAGAGACAAAATGCTGTGTTGTATTTTGTGGAAAAACACAAAATAACTGGTGAGAGTGGCTCGCTGTTCCAGATCTTGTTTTAATAACCTTGATCATGGGCTCACAGGGGGCAAATATCTCCTGTTACAGCTTGGTGTGTGTGTGTGTGGGGGGGGGGGGGGTGTGGAGGACCATGCCTGCCAGTATCCTTCTCAGAAGGGTGGGACACACACACATTATCTCTTGGGCACACACACATGTTCAAAAACATCTTCAACGGTGATGCAGCTTGTGCCTTTTGGCTATAGTTATGGTTCAGCAACTGATGTACAGAAGTGGGCTTCTCCTGTGATGTGAAAACGCTTGTTTTTAGTAAAGTGCTGTTGAAATTGAACATATGAATTCTTGATTTCTATTTAATATTAATATCCATATGTTTCCAAGTCTCAAAGAGTAGCTAATCTGATTAAAGGATCGGCTTAGCTCAGAACCGGTATGCTTGGTATGTACGGCTGTAGACACGGCTCTACCCACCTTAGAGATCAATTAGCTTTACACGGTGACTAATCCTTGCCTAGTTCTACTTTCTAAAGCTCACATCAGTCACACTTAAAGTTGTGAGCAAGAAAAATATAAGGCTGCTCATTTGTTGTCCTTTTTAGAGCTGATTTTACTGCTTTTCAGTGTGGTTCTGGTTTATTACCCTGAAGGTTGTCTAGGTAGTCCTGCCAAGCCATGCTCTAAAGTTACCTCATAGTGCTGAGAATAGACAAAAGTGTTTCCTGAACAACTTGACCGAGGGCAGGTTCCAACTTGTCTGTGCTTTCATTTGCTTTGTGGAAATATTAAGCTTTTTATCTATTCTGTCTTGGAAGCTTGCCATCGAAGTCTATTAAGGTCGTGTTCTTCTGCTGCAAATTAGACCGAGCCTGCCCGCCCGCCTGTTTGTCCCCTTGGCATTTGCCCACACAGACCTTCCACACGCACTGTCCAGTTAGACATCTCGAGCTCCCATCTGTAGCTGCAAATCGGTCCTAAGGATAATTATAGGATTTCTCCTGATTTGTGTGAACAGCACACATTATATTATTAAACACTTCCATACCATTACAGAATGCATCAACCCGCGACTGCACAATTTATTTGTATGCCAACTCTCGGACCATGTGGATTTCAAGTCGGCGTCAACAAAACAATGTTTTCAGTGTTTTTAATCAGGCCAAAGTTCAGTGACCGTGATAGTGATTTAACCCTGTGATTCTAAACTTTTCACACAGTAAAATGATCCACTCTTGATGAGACAAGATTTGAGATGGCTTGGTCTTTTTGTTCTTGAGGGCACAGCTAATGGAAGAGACGTTGAGCCATCAATTTTTATTTATTTATTTATTTATTTATTTGTTTAAATATATTTTTTAAATAAGCAAATCCCACAAAGGCCTGTTCTGATACAGGAAAAAATGTTAATGTTAAGCAATCAAAATGTGTGTATTCAAAATGTTTCTGTAATGTGGCCATAGCTTATCAACAAATATCCTTTGTGTGCTGATGGTTGGGAAACTTCCCCTGAAATTGTGATTGCAGTATGAATGTTGCAGCATTGTTTCACATTGTCTGCATGTGGTTCCTATGAAGAGGAACTCCACTTCTTGGATTTTAAAGCTGTTCAGTTACATTTTGGTCAGTTTTTTTTTTTTTTTTTTTTTTTTTACCTTGTAAAGCATAGCAAGACAAAAAGCTATGCTTTTAGGTCCTTCTTTATCATGCTGAGAATTCCAGTATTTAAGATTGTATGTAGAGAACTTGTATTTTGAACCTTGTTGGCTTTGTTAAATTGACACCTTGCTTTGTTTGGCATACGATTTTGTGGGAAATCAGTGGTCTTGCATTCAGTTGGAGTTTGCAGGGGTCTCAGATGGTGTTTTTTGACGGACACTGGCCTTTTGTGCCTGGAAACGGCACTGTTTTTCTAGTTAGTAAGATAGGAAGCCCTGTGGATGTTTAGACAAGAGGTGGGGATGTATTGTTTGGACATCACAAGTAAAACTGTAACACACTGCTCGCACTGTAAGGGAACTGAAATTGAAGCACAAAGAATTCAAGCCGCACACTACGTGAAGAAGAGGGTTGGTTCATTACCCTTTATAGATTCAGTTGTGGCTGCATTCACCAACTCTGCAATGTTTAACTTATTTTCTTCTTCCTTATCTTTTTAGAATTCTGAGAAGCAACAATGGACCAAGCAAGGTCAACAATATCCAAGATTGTAAGTATAAGTGTAAACCCAACAATAACAGGCTTTGCTTTAAGCTTTCATCCTAAACGGGACATCATCATTTCCACACCTGAAATGACTGTTATTGCAAAAATGAGAACTTGCATGACCAGAATTTAATTTTTATTCTATTTTGGGAACAAACACAGGAAGAACTTGATAAATGCAATTGTTTCATATTCAGAAATGCATTGAAATGTTAAACTGTTAAATTGCATAATTAAGTTTTGTTTTAATTAGTGAGTGGTTCCTCTTGTTTGGCTAGCCACACTGAAACTGGAAAGTCCACCAGTTAGCTGATCTTTGGGTTTGTAAAGCACTTATTATAAATTGAGATCTAGAATTATTCTTCAGTCAAATCTCTGTTCGGTCATAAAAAAGCAAAAACCTTTTACCTCTTGTAAGTCCAAGCAAAGATCCTGAAATCAAACCACTGCTGTTCTTTGGGAGTTACTGAAATAATTTAATCTGCTTACCCTTTTTCTATTTGTGATAGTTTAATGGGGAGCCCCACTCCTACACACGATTCAACTTGACCCAGAATATGGAGGGTGACAACAGTCAGGTGGAGATGAAGCTGTCATCTGAAATAGATGAGGAGACTGGGGGAAATGGCGTTGGCGGCCACCTGAATCACAACTCAAATCGCACACCCTATGTGGCTCAAAAGTTTGGACGTACACCCAAGAACCTCTGCTTTATGGCAGCTACAATCTTCCTCATCTTCATCATCGGTAAGAGAGGGAGGAAGGAAGAAACTCTCTTTAATTTAGTGCACAATAACTTGAGTGGTTCTTTGGGGATCTGTCCCGTTGGATTGTGTGTTACTTGTGAAAAAGTGGAAGTTCACTGTCCGACAGCTATTTTAACATAATTTTTCCGTGTGTGGGTGTGGTGAGGGGACTTACCATGTGTCATTTTATCTGGAAAAACATGGCTTAGCTTTGAGTTGTCATCTGAGTGAGACACTTCAGTCAGGGTTTGGCTTGCACCACTTAATTCAGTTGATCTGTTCCCATCCCTTATCTGGAATCACTGCCACTTTCAGGCTATTTGATTGGCTACCTGGTCCATCGGAATAAGGATTTGGCTCCCACCTGTGCAACCTCTGCTCTCCGTTATGAAGACGTTTCTGTCGCCCATGAGACCGGTGCTGTTCCCCTCATGGACTGGGATGATGTGAAAAAGCTTCTTGCTGAAAAACTGACTACATCCAGTATGGACGCTGTCCTTGGGTGAATAGAAGCTCCATGCACTGCAGCACTGCACACATTTTGTTATGTGTGTTGTATTTTTAACAATAAGTAACCCGTTTTTGTTTTCCCTGTCACAGTCAGCTGACCAGTAGCAACCACCGGGCTGGTTCTCCTGGTGATGAAGATCTGGGGAACAAGGTGATAACAAAGTTTAAGGAGTACGGCATGAAGACCTGGACTGATGAGCACTTTGTCAAGGTTCAGGACCCCCCAGCATCTGGATACAACAGAATAGTTTTCAAGAACGGATCAGAGGAACGTCCAACGGGTTTCCTGTCCTACAGCGCCAGTGGAACAGCAAGGGTAATCAGAAGGCTAAATTATGAGTAGGAGAAATGTACAGTGACACTTGCAGTGACATTTCTGTTTCTGATGGCTCCAGGGTGCAGTGCTGTATGCCCATTATGGACAGGAAGATGACTTGAGGCAGTTAAAGGACATGAACATCGACATGAATAACAGGGTGATGCTGGTCAGAGCTGGAAAAATCAGCTTTGCTGAGAAGGTGGGTGGTTTCAAAATAAGGTGGAACATCATTTGAACGAGACTTTATTCCCTGTGGTACTTGTCAATATTTGTAGATGTCCTCTGTTCTTAACCTTCAGTAGAATTCCATTAGAATTTTCGTGTGTGTGTTTCTGTACAGGCGAGACCTTCCGAACTATATGACCTTTTAAGATCTGCAGATTTATATTTTCATACTTTTCTCATAATCTTTCTCCTCCTTTCCTTCATCTGCCTCCTCCATCACTGCATTCTCCTTTGTCATCTCCATCTCATCCTCTTTCTCCCCAACTGAATCAGAATCATACTTTATTCATCGCAGAAGAAATTATGTAAACAAAGCCTCACGTTTCCCCTTTTTACCATGAAACTTCGTTTTATATTATGTGATTCATTCGAATAATTTTACTGTTGGTGATCTTAGCTTCCCATTGCCTTGTTTCTCTGCTTATAGGTAGCCAATGCAGCCAAAGTGAACGCCTCTGCTGTGCTGATCTACCCAGACCCTGCTGATTACTCGATCGGCGAGAGCACTCCACTCTTTGGACATGTGAGTGAAGACAATTTTTACTCCTCAGGTGTAAATCACCTCGAAAAAAACACTCAGATTTTCGACATGTAGACAATACACATGTTGTGAAGTGCATGTAAACCTAGCACTGTTCATAAGAGGAAGTAGTTGCGCTTCATCTATCAGTGCAATAATCTAAATGATAACCACAATAATAATGGGGTTCATGTGTTTAGTTTGATTAAAGCTACCTTTGAAAAGATGTCATGATCCACTCTAAGATCATCTTTTCATCTGTCTGATTCCCACAGGTCCACATGGGCTCTGGGGATCCCTACACCCCAGGCTTCCCTTCCTTCAACCACACCCAGTTTCCACCTGTGCAGTCTTCAGGCCTGCCAAATATTTTGGCTCAGACTATCACAACAGGCATGGGAATGAACATTCTGAGGTAAGACTCACAAACATCATACTGGTATCAGAAAGATGGTTGAAGCTTGTAATAAACAGGGCATCAATAAAGGGTTGATGTTTGTCTGCATCCCACAGGCAGCTCGGGGGTAGAACTCAGCCAAATGGTTGGGGGAGCATCAATAGACTCGGAGATGAGAGCGATGTTATTACTGTGGAAGTCAACAATGTCCTTACTGAGAAAAGGATAAATAATGTCTTTGGGGTCATCAAAGGCTTTGTGGATGCAGGTACAGCAAAGATGAATAATGAGAGAGATCCTGTGATCAGGAAATATGGAAACGATGCGAGTGATGAATGTCCTGTGACCGTCTGCAGATCGATACGTGGTCATTGGGGCCCAGAGGGATGCGTGGGGCCCGGGCTTTGGAGCATCAACCGTGGGCACCAGCGTCCTCGTCGAGCTGGCGCGTTCCATCTCTGACATGGTGGAGAACGGTGAGCACCTGTCGGCAGCTGATGTTTGGTTTTTAATTTCCAAATAAAATGATCCTGGATGTACACTTCACGTCAGATACTGAGCAGCTAAAGAACATGCTGGCTTCATGAGTTTGATTAATTGTGTTTCCACTTTGATAGATGGATTCAAACCGAGGAGGAGTATTGTGTTTGCGAGCTGGAGTGCGGGAGAGTATGGGAGTGTTGGCGCCACCGAGTGGTTGGAGGTAAGAAGTGCATGGCAAAGGTTCAGATTAGCTGCATTTTTCTTTTACTCAACAAAAATAAATCTTCTCATTGTACTTTTTTTTTTTTGCGATTTCCTTCATCTTTGGTGCTAAAAGAGACCCCCCCCCAAAAAATGCATGAGATATCAATGGAAAGCCCAGGATGTTTTCTACTTCGTACATCAGGATTTCTTTTTAGGATAGCTCAAATAAGTCAAAAGATGTAGACCAAAAACAAATGCCCATTAAAGAAGACGTAAATGAATAGACTTATTCTGAGGAGGATAATTATTAGTGATTGTGCTCAGTCTCATTCATATATTGGATATTTCTTTGTTCCAGGGTTATCTGTCCTCTCTGAGCATGAAAGCATTCACCTACATCAACCTGGACGGCATTGTGACAGGTATTGGTTGCCATGGATGCAGACTTCTTGTACCCCTGGGGCGATTGTGGCTCAAGAGTTGGGAGTTCGCCTTGTAATTGGAAGGTTGCCGGTTTGAGCCCTGGCTTGGACAGTCTCGGTCGTTGTGTCCTTGGGCAAGACACTTCACCCGTTGCCTACTGGTGGTGGTCAGAGGGCCCGGTGGCGCCAGTGTCTGGCAGCCTCGCCTCTGTCAGTGCGCCCCAGGGTGGCTGTGGCTACAATGTAGCTTGCCATCACCAGTGTGTGAATGGGTGGATGACTGGATATGTGAAGCGCTTTGGGGTCCTTGGGGACTAGTAAAGTGCTATACAAATACAGGCCATTTACCATTTACCCATGAAGCTGTTTAATGTCAAACTTTTACATACACATGCAAAAAGCATCACTTATGTTTCAGGATAACTAAATATTAGTGGTCTTGTTATTCTAGGGCAGAATGGGTTTAAAGTAGCAGCCAGCCCGTTGCTGCACAGCCTGGTCCAAAACGCTCTGAAAGAGGTAACTCCACAGCTGATCTCTTCTGCAGAAATAATTCTGTTGGTCAGTTTTATTCGTAAAATAAAACAAGAGTTTAATCAAAGTATTTGTTTTCTTCTTAGGTGAACTATGACAAGGACAAGTCTTTTCTTTCTCAGTTTGGAAAGAACAACTGGGAGTCTGCTATGTGAGTCCGTCTAATTAAAGATAACAAAGTACAGCCAGTGATGATTATCACAGCCTTCTTGTTTGAAAGTAGGCTGTCATTCTCACTCTTCTTTTTTGCGTTTGATTTTGAAGTCTGGAGCCTCTGAGGATGGACAGTGCTGCGTATCCTTTCCTCGCCTTCTCCGGCATTCCCTCAGTCGCTTTCAGATTCCACTCTGGAAGTTCAGTAAGTGAATTCTTCTGTACTACAAGTTCTTAAATAGTTTCTGAACTCTTTTAACTAATGCCAACTTTGTAGATCTGAGAGTAGTTCTTAAAACATCCTGTGTGCCTCCTCAGGACTACCCGCACTTTGGCACAATCCTGGACACCCGAGAAAACCTGAACTCTGTCACAGCCAGCCAGGTTCCTCAGCTGGCTGTGAGAGCGGGCCAGTTTGCAGGTCACATAGCACTGAGGCTGGTCCATGACCACCTGCTGCAGATGGACCTGAAGAAGTACAACCAGCTCATACGCAGCCACGTGGTTCAGATTAATGGGAAGGTCAAGGCTGTTCAGAGGGTGAGTGCTCACCAGTGTCCTTGTAAATGAAGATAGTATTTACCTTGTTGAGAGCAGGGCTGCAGAAATCAGGAGCAACTTGACTGTTGTCGTGTTTTTCATCACTCAACTTAAATGATCAGTTTTGAATCAGTTTGTTTTGCCTGGTTACTCCTCTCATCATAGAAGACAAAGCTGTGGTCAGGTCTTGAATGTCCAGCTTACTAACTCGAGTTTGTGGGAGAAAAGTCATCCCTGCATGTTTGTGTGCTTGCAGATGCAGCCCCAGCTGTTGCCCAAAGCTCTGACAGTGCGGTGGTTGATCATGGCCTCTGGCTCCTACAGCCGTGCCTCTAGCGCGCTGGCAGCCGACATCCAGAACAGTGACCTGGAGGACATCGAGATGTGCCGCGTGATCAATGACCGCATCATGACGGTAAGGGGAAAAAACTCAGCCCATCAAGTTTAGTTGATTTCACAAGCTGCCACCTCTGCTTTTGATGAGCTGAAATTACAACTTTAGTGTTGGTTTAGCTACCTTTGGATCGTATATTAAATGGGATGCATCACATTTTAATCACAGTCAAGTGTAATAGTTGATGTAGGTAGTGTTCAGTGTCTGCTTTCTGCTTTTCAAAGGACGGGACTGTCCAATAAATTTTTTGATAACGTTGGTTTTTATCCAGCTCTTTCATGATGTCCGTCTTCTTGCTATAGGTGGAAAGGAACTTCCTGTCACCCTACGTTTCTCCCAGAGACAGCCCCTTCCGTCACATCCTGCTGGGCTCTGGTAACCACACCCTCAAAGCTCTGACCAACCACCTCGACTCTTTGACGACTGCCGACCCCGACGCAGACGCCGAGCTGTTCCGCAACCAGTTTGCCCAGGCGACCTGGACCATTCAGACCTGTGCCAACTCCCTAGCAGGGGACATCTGGTCTCTGGATAATGAAATCTAGAAAAGTCCTTTTCCCTCCCTTGTTCATGGTTTGGCCCTCTTATTACAACAGGCAGTGCTGTTGTGATTAATCACCACGTTTTCAGCAGATATCTACAAAGTCATCATATCATTTCCACGATGTTCATTTTCCTTTTATCTAAAATTCTCTTAAAGCCAAACATGTTGCAAAGTGGTTTGTAAGCCTTCTGCCTTAAAAGGACTTAACCCTCTAAGAATCTTGAATTTGAACATGTGGTATTTAGTTATCACAGTCTTAAATCACATGGTGCTAGTAATGTCAACAAATGTTATGTGGAAGTACTACTTTAAATTGGTGTTACCTCTGAATGAGTTGGATTTTTTTTTCTTTAATTCCAGAACAGTATCAGGTCAGAATCACAGTAAAGACTGTGTTTGCCAGCTCAGATCTTTAGACCGCAGTATGATAACAATAAGCTAATGACTTTGTATTTGTTTACCACGAGGCAAACTGCTGGTATTTCTGCTACTGCTGCTGCGGCTTGGTGTTCAAACCTGAGCTGGTTTCTATTGGTAGCTAAAATATCCCATACTGTGCTGATTCTGCTACACAACTCAAGTCAGAAAATAGATGCAGCTGCTGAAAGAAGTGCAGATTGATTTACAGCATGCAGCAGCAACAGTGCACACAGATTTGGAATAATCGGCTACTTTAAATGGGGGAAAGTTTTAATTATATGCAAGAATTGAATTTTTAAAAAAATGGTCTGAATCAAATACGAAACACATTTTTTTGGCTTTGGAGCTAATCTGTGCAGACCTGTCAAAGCAGGGGAAAAGGTCCTCAACCATGTGGCACTGAAACAGAAACCGTATGTTTATTTATTGTGTTATTTATTTATCAGTGGCAGGGTTCACTATAAATAGTTTTTATTCACGTTTTATATAAAAAAAGTATAATTATCGGGGGCAGTGTCTTCCATAATTATGACAGTTATACTGTCGAAATGACAAAAGCAGCATCTGCTAAAAGAAGTGTACATGTGCACCGACAGCTGGTACACAACAGTTTTTCTTTCCCCTCTGTCAACTGACACTGAACTGGTCTCTGAGCAATGCCAGCTCACACATCACACCTGACAATATTTACCCGTACCTGTCCTTTGGTGCATGTACACTTCTCATCTTGATGGCATTATCGGGAGCAGTGATTTCCATAATGTGAAAAACTGAAGGTAGTTTTTGCCTACCAGTGTGTGCCGTATCGGAGGCAGTGCCCTCCATATTTCACTGTAGGGGTGGATGTTTTTTATTATCGGGGACAGTGTTTCCCATAATGTGTATATACAGTACAAAGCTACACATCGCACACGTTTGCATCTTTGCAATCCCATCTGGCGTTCCAAGCTGACTTCTTCAGCGTTCCTCTCTAGACAGGCAGGTTGGCACCCAGAGCACCTGATCACAGATCAGTGTCTGTGTCATTAGTGAGGCCAAGCAGCTGATGTGCTTGTTTTTAGCGAGACGGTCTGTTTTGAAGCGAACGCTGGTCTGCTCTGGTCTTTTCTTTGCATATGGAAGGTGTCTTTGCTTTAAGGAAAGCACAAATGTGTAATGTGGTTACAACAGCGTGTCTCCATAATCAGCCCCCACTCTGTGTTATGGAGTTAGTCTAATGAATTAAAGTTCATTGTACCTTCTCTTTTGATGAATTCACTGAGATTTCCTTGTGCCTCTTCTTTTGTTTCTGAGCTGACGAATACTTGGATTGTTTCGTTTTCATGTATCAGGGTTCAGTTTATTTATTTTTTCCTGTTTTCTAAGAATCAAACTGGTGTTAAAACAGAGTTGCTAGACAGAAAACAAATGGATGCGAGTCCATTTCAAATGACTGAAAGCAGGATTCTGTCCAAAACCCATCTGACTGATTGTAGTTCATCAAACTTGTTAACATGATGCAATAACCATTCGTCATTTGAGTGATTTTACCTTAATCCTGTTGGTTTATAATGAGGCAGGTTCTAGAAATTGCAACTCCATTTTCAGCACTGGCTTGTAAGAATTAGCAGATGAGTTTTGGATCAAAGGGGGAAAATGTAACCCTTGTTAAAGAATGTTTGAAAATGCTCGATTATTATTGTGCGTGGTTTTCTTTTCTTTGTTCTTTTTCCTTTCTCTCAAACTGTGCGCACATTTGCTTTGCTTTATTTCAGTTGTTTTGTTTCATTGCTGCAATAAACAATCACAGCTATTGGAGTCTTAGTTTCATTATTCATTCTCAATAACATGGACACTTTGTCTTGTTTGTTAGGCTACTAATAAAATTTGGCACTGTATTGTACATTAGCTTATTGCTTTAGTTCTTAAAACAAAACTACCAGTGACCTTTTTCATTATTCGGTGCCTTGCTTAATGGTGCTGGTGATCATGGTTCTCGTGGTCATCTGGCGTCCTCTTCAGTCTCTAACTCCCCCAATGAGGGTTTCTCTTGTCTTATCAGAGGTGGGTAGTAACCAATTACATTTACTTTTTTCCAAAAAGTAACTTTGAGTAGTTTTACTTGAGTAATATTATTATGAAGTATCACTACTCTTGAGAAATAATTCTGGCCATTCTACTCAGTGTGAATAACTTCAGTAAAGGAATAATAAACATGTTTTAACCAAAAATGCATGAGACACAGACACAAACCTACAGTTTATGTTGAAATGACACTTCTTGTTTGTACATAAGGTTTGTTGTTTTAATGTTATTCTATCTGCTGAGCCTGTTGTGCCATTTGGAGAGGCAAAGCAACACCATATATGTCAGGGTTTCTGGGTCTTTGACCCAGTATTCTTAGTTCATGTTCACTGTTTATATTCTGTCTGCTTCACCTCCTGTTTTATTGTGTTAGCCTTGGTCCATGTGCATTATGTTCCGTCCTCTTCCCGTTTATCATTAGGTCATTATGTTCAGCTGTGTACTCACCAGGTTCTAATCTCTCATCACTCAGCCTGTGTATTTATGTCCCTCAGTTCAACCAGTCCAATGTCGTGTCATTGATGTTATTGTGATGTTGTTCTCGCCGCTGTTAGGTTGTCCTCTGTTCAGTTCCGTCAGGTCAGCCGGTCAGTTGTCAGTCAGTCTTTCATTCATCCATTCAGTCAGTCGTCCAGCCGGCCAGCCGTTTCCTACTTCTGTTCTGTTTGTTCACTCCGTTGACAATAAAACACCAATCTTCACCTACCTGTGAGTCCAGCGTTTGGGTCCTCCTTCTTTCGTCCACGACCTCATCCTGACAATATATTTATATTACCTTCTGTAAATATTCGTTTAATAATGATTTGGAAAAGTGTTTCTTCTTAGATTTATTGTTTTGTAATCATGTTATTTATATACATTTCTTTTTCTGTCTTTAGTGCAAATTTTGGTATTTTAAACGTTGTTCTTGTCTGATTATCTAATTTTTTTTTTTATATTAAATCAGATGTTATGATCAGTTACTCAATATTCAAGTAGCCTTTTTTTAAATAAATACCGTTTTACTCTTACATGAGTAATTTCTTGGATGGCTGCTTTTTACTTTTACTTGAATAAAACTATGTTAAGGTAGTGCTACTTTTACTGGAGTACAATTTTTGGCTGCTCTACCCACCTCTGATTGTCAGCAGAGGCTCTACTTTTGGCTCTGTATGATGTCACTGAGAGCAGCAGCTTAGCTACACAGCAGCCCCACCACCTGCTGTTAAACCTTTTTGTCTGTAAGCAGCAGCCAATCAGTTGGAAAAAGCCTGCCTGTGCGTTGTGCTGACCCCAGGCCATGTGCGACACTTTGGTTGTTCCTTACCTTTTTATTAAAGAAGTGTACCAACTCACTGTTTGGTTTTTTTTTTGTAAAATTCTTTTTTTCCATTTTATTTTTGTTTATTTACTTTTTTAAGGGAAATTCCAGAAAAACTTTGTAGCTCTGTTTTTTAAGGCCACTGCTTTTGGTGATTGACCTACCTACTTGTGTGCCAGCCAATGCACAACTTGCATGAAAAACAACAGAGATGCAGAAAGCAGAGTTTGAACAAAAAACAGACTTTATGCATTAATTTACTCAAGTCTATGTCCCAGGATAGAGCTGGATAAAATGACCAAAAACTGCAGCCCATTCTCTGATTAGGAGATTATCAACGAGTGTTTGGTGGCCTCAAATGTCCTGAGAAAAAATAAGCATTTGAGAATGTACCCAGTACCATTGAAGACGGTTAGAGCTGAAGAAAACTTTGTTTTTTCTTTTCACTATTCTGAAAACAAAAAGTCAGAATTCTCACACTAATCTCACAATTCTGACATTTCTTGGCATTTCTGAGGTTTTTCAGAATTCACTGAGAAAAAAAGTGAGTGGCCCTAATCCTTGACCTTTCCAGGGTGTAACCTGCCTCTCACCCCATGACAGCGGCGATAGGCTCCAGCCCCCTGCGACCCTGAATTGGATAAGTAGAAGAAAATGGTCCGTCTTTTAAAATGCATGTACAGCCATTACAAGCATACAGACTAATTTCACTTTAGGTCAAGTTTACACCATTACAGTGTTACCCAGTCAGTATCACATCACTTTGTTGTTGAATTTCAAATTAAAAGTCTGCTGAAATGTCATAAGTGCAGTTTTTTCTTCACATTCAGAATGCCATTATAAGGAAACCTCGTGTTTCCACGGACTCATTTCACTTTAGATCAACAGCACACACTCTCACCGTCTTACTCATTCAATATTAGGTCAATCTGGTTTTTAATTTTACTTTAAGTGAAAAGTATACACCTTCACAGTGTTACTCAATTAATATCAAATTATTTCAAAAATAATAGCAGTTTGAAATCTGACCTTTTTTTTTTACCTGAAATTCTGAATGCCATTATATGGAAATTTAATCCCCCCACAGCAGTTATCTGATTTATAGTTCTTACTTTGTTACGCTCTCGCTAGATCCTTATTCTACATGGAAACGACACCAGCATTCTTCCCTCTATGGTTCACCTTTTGCAGTCATACCGCAAATCATTGTGAGCAGGGAGACAATGTCAGGGTTTCAGTTAAGTTCACTGAGACAAAGTCTACAAATGAACAAAAACACTTTACTGGTAGTTCTGTTGTTTGCTGGGTAATTTCCCCTGAATGTGTATTTTAGCCCGTCTTGTTTAGATTCCTGGCCAATTCTAGTCACACGCAGTGTCTGATAACTATTAATCTACAGTTAAACTTGACTAAGGAGATTAAAAACCTGAAAGACAAGTTTCATTTCGGTAAAAACTGAAATGGAGCTTTTTGCAATTCTGGAGAACAGAAAGAGTAAAAAGGTCCTTCCCTGCCCACCACCTCCTCTTTTAATATACAACAAATCAGGAAGCAGATCCCCACTTTCTTTTTGCCACCAAAGACGGTGACCATCCACCTTTTTTAGGCTCTCGGGAATCTCAAATAGTAAGTTCAGTTTATTAACTCTTGAGGAGACTGTTTGACAAATTGTTGATATGATGCTGTTTTATATCAAATTGAATTGAATTGAATTATCTTTCTGCTTTATTTTCCACTATTCAAGCAAATATTTTTTTGGATGGTTTTCTCATACATCATTATCTGTGATGTGTTTTGAGCACACAGGAAATATATGCAGGTTAAGAGACAAGTTACCTCAAGAAAAAGACTGGGAAGGTGAAAGTAGGGCTAGAAAGAGTAGATGATTGTGAAAGTGAAAGGAGACAGCTTTCCTGTGTTCATAGTTTTTGAGAGCCTGTCATCTGATTTTAACACAGCAAAAATGCATTTAAATGATGAGTTATTTGTTAGAGGCATGTTTATGAAGAAGGAAAATTACTTTTTTCACAGCGTGGGAAATCATAAGCTGGCCTTATGACTTATGATGTCGTTTGGAAAATACAGAAGTGATATATTCTGATTACCATGATTTTTTGTTTTTGTCAGTTTAACAGTAAACCACACTTCTACACATGATTCGACCTACCCAGAATATGGAAGATGACACCAGGCGTGTGGAGATTATAGAGTCATCTGGCATAAATGAGCCGTTTGAGGTTGGAGATCACCTCAATCACAAGTCAAGCCGCAAACAATACGTCCCTCAAAAATGTAGATGTACACCCAAAGTCCTCTGCTTCATAGCAGCTGCTATCATCCTCGTCTTCATCTTCGGTAAGAAAGCAAGTTAAAAGAGGAAGCTGTGGTTTTGTAGTCAGTTGAGTCACTTAATTCAGTTGATCTGTTCCCATCCCTTATCTGGAATCACTGCCACTTTCAGGCTATTTGATTGGCTACCTGGTCCATCGGAATAAGGATTTGGCTCCCACCTGTGCAACCTCTGCTCTCCGCTATGAAGACGTTTCTGTCGCCCATGAGACCGGTGCTGCTCCCCTCATGGACTGGGATGATGTGAAAAAGCTTCTTGCTGAAAAACTGACTACATCCAGTATGGACGCTGTCCTTGGGTGAATAGAGGCTCCATGCACTGCACACATTTTGTTATGTGTGTTGTATTTTTAATAATAAGTAACCCGTTTTTGTTTTCCCTGTCACAGTCAGCTGACCAGTAGCAACCACCGGGCTGGTTCTCCTGGTGATGAAGATCTGGGGAACAAGGTGATAACAAAGTTTAAGGAGTACGGCATGAAGACCTGGACTGATGAGCACTTTGTCAAGGTTCAGGACCCCCCAGCATCTGGATACAACAGAATAGTTTTCAAGAACGGATCAGAGGAACGTCCAACGGGTTTCCTGTCCTACAGCGCCAGTGGAACAGCAAGGGTAATCAGAAGGCTAAATTATGAGTAGGAGAAATGTACAGTGACACTTGCAGTGACATTTCTGTTTCTGATGGCTCCAGGGTGCAGTGCTGTATGCCCATTATGGACAGGAAGATGACCTGAGGCAGTTAAAGGACATGAACATCGACATGAATAACAGGGTGATGCTGGTCAGAGCTGGAAAAATCAGCTTTGCTGAGAAGGTGGGTGGTTTCAAAATAAGGTGGAACATCATTTGAACGAGACTTTATTCCCTGTGGTACTTGTCAATATTTGTAGATGTCCTCTGTTCTTAACCTTCAGTAGAATTCCATTAGAATTTTCGTGTGTGTGTTTCTGTACAGGCGAGACCTTCCGAACTATATGACCTTTTAAGATCTGCAGATTTATATTTTCATACTTTTCTCATAATCTTTCTCCTCCTTTCCTTCATCTGCCTCCTCCATCACTGCATTCTCCTTTGTCATCTCCATCTCATCCTCTTTCTCCCCAACTGAATCAGAATCATACTTTATTCATCGCAGAAGAAATTATGTTTTTACCATGAAACTTCGTTTTATATTATGTGATTCATTCGAATAATTTTACTGTTGGTGAACTTAGCTTCCCATTGCCTTGTTTCTCTGCTTATAGGTAGCCAATGCAGCCAAAGTGAACGCCTCTGCTGTGCTGATCTACCCAGACCCTGCTGATTACTCGATCGGCGAGAGCACTCCACTCTTTGGACATGTGAGTGAAGACAGTTTTTACTCCTCAGGTGTAAATCACCTGGAAAAATACTCAGATGAGTACACTGAAGGAAAGGTGAAGACTGTTGTTTAAATATGAAATGAGAGGACAGATGTTTGACATGTCGACAATACACATGTTGTGAAGTGCATGTAAACCTAGCACTGTTCATAAGAGGAAGTAGTTGTGCTTCCTCTACCAGTGCAATAATCTAAATGATAACCACAATAATAATGGGGTTCATGTGTTTAGTTTGATTAAAGCTACCTTTGAAAAGATGTCATGATCCACTCTAAGATCATCTTTTCATCTGTCTGATTCCCACAGGTCCACATGGGCTCTGGGGATCCCTACACCCCAGGCTTCCCCTCCTTCAACCACACCCAGTTTCCACCTGTGCAGTCTTCAGGCCTGCCAAATATTTTGGCTCAGACTATCACAACAGGCATGGGAATGAACATTCTGAGGTAAGACTCACAAACATCATACTGGTATCAGAAAGATGGTTGAAGCTTGTAATAAACAGGGCATCAATAAAGGGTTGATGTTTGTCTGCATCCCACAGGCAGCTCGGGGGTAGACCTCAGCCAAATGGTTGGGGGAGCATCAATAGACTCGGAGATGAGAGCGATGTTATTACTGTGGAAGTCAACAATGTCCTTACTGAGAAAAGGATAAATAATTTCTTTGGGGTCATCAAAGGCTTTGTGGATGCAGGTACAGCAAAGATGAGTAATGAGAGAGATCCTGTGATCAGGAAATATGGAAACGATGCGAGTGATGAATGTCCTGTGACCGTCTGCAGATCGATACGTGGTCATTGGGGCCCAGAGGGATGCGTGGGGCCCGGGCTTTGGAGCATCAACCGTGGGCACCAGCGTCCTCGTAGAGCTGGCGCGTTCCATCTCTGACATGGTGGAGAACGGTGAGCAACTGTCGGCAGCTGATGTTTGGTTTTTAATTTCCAAATAAAATGTTCCTGGACGTACACTTCACGTCAGATACTGAGCAGCTAAAGAACATGCTGGCTTCATGAGTTTGATTAATTGTGTTTCCACTTTGATAGATGGATTCAAACCGAGGAGGAGTATTGTGTTTGCGAGCTGGAGTGCGGGAGAGTATGGGAGTGTTGGCGCCACCGAGTGGTTGGAGGTAAGAAGTGCATGGCAAAGGTTCAGATTAGCTGCATTTTTCTTTTACTCAACAAAAATAAATCTTCTCATTGTACTTTTTTTGCGATTTCCTTCATCTTTGGTGCTAAAAGAGACCCCCCCCCCCAAAATGCATGAGATATCAATGGAAAGCCCAGGATGTTTTCTACTTCGTACATCAGGATTTCTTTTTAGGATAGCTCAAATAAGTCAAAAGATGTAGACCAAAAACAAATGCCCATTAAAGAAGACGTAAATGAATAGACTTATTCTGAGGAGGATAATTATTAGTGATTGTGCTCAGTCTCATTCATATATTGGATATTTCTTTGTTCCAGGGTTATCTGTCCTCTCTGAGCATGAAAGCATTCACCTACATCAACCTGGACGGCATTGTGACAGGTATTGGTTGCCATGGATGCAGACTTCTTGTACTCATGAAGCTGGAATGTGCAGAAAATAGGTTTAAATATTAAAGAAATTTCTTCCAGTCAGAGAATGGTGCATATAATTAAATTTTTGCTTGATGCATAAAGTTAAAAGATTAAAACTAATAAAACAAGTTTTAAAAAGAGACTTTTCCATTTGATTACATTTTGTATGATGAATTATGCAGAAAAAGTAGAATTGGGCTGAAAGATCTATCGCTTTATCACCTATTCAGGTTGTAAATCGTGTTTTTAAAAAGTAACTAAGTAATTAATTACTTTTGAAAATAAGTAATCAGTAAAGTAACGGGATTATTTTTGGGGGGAAGTAATCAGTAATTAGTTACTGATTACTTTTTTCAAGTAACTTGACCAACACTGCTTATGTTTGAGGATAACTAAATATTAGTGGTCTTGTTATTCTAGGGCAGAATGGGTTTAAAGTAGCAGCCAGCCCGTTGCTGCACAGCCTGGTCCAAAACGCTCTGAAAGAGGTAACTCCACAGCTGATCTCTTCTGCAGAAATAATTCTGTTGGTCAGTTTTATTTGTAAAATAAAACAAGAGTTTAATCAAAGTATTTGTTTTCTTCTTAGGTGAACTATGACAAGGACAAGTCTCTTCTTTCTCAGTTTGGAAAGAACAACTGGGAGTCTGCTATGTGAGTCCGTCTAATTAAAGATAACAAAGTATAGCCAGTGATGATTATCACAGCCTTCTTGTTTGAAAGTAGGCTGTCATTCTCACTCTTCTTTTTTGTGTTTGATTTTGAAGTCTGGAGCCTCTGAGGATGGACAGTGCTGCGTATCCTTTCCTCGCCTTCTCCGGCATTCCCTCAGTCGCTTTCAGATTCCACTCTGGAAGTTCAGTAAGTGAATTCTTCTGTACTACAAGTTCTTAAATAGTTTCTGAACTCTTTTAACTAATGCCAACTTTGTAGATCTGAGAGTAATTCTTAAAACATCCTGTGTGCCTCCTCAGGACTACCCGCACTTTGGCACAAACCTGGACACCCGAGAAAACCTGAACTCTGTCACAGCCAGCCAGGTTCCTCAGCTGGCTGTGAGAGCGGGCCAGTTTGCAGGTCACATAGCACTGAGGCTGGTCCATGACCACCTGCTGCAGATGGACCTGAAGAAGTACAACCAGCTCATACGCAGCCACGTGGTTCAGATTAATGGGAAGGTCAAGGCTGTTCAGAGGGTGAGTGCTCACCAGTGTCCTTGTAAAAGAAGATAGTATTTACCTTGTTGAGAGCAGGGCTGCAGAAATCAGGAGCAACTTGACTGTTGTCGTGTTTTTCATCACTCAACTTAAATGATCAGTTTTGAATCAGTTTTTTTTTTTGCCTGGTTACTCCTCTCATCATAGAAGACAAAGCTGTGTTCAGGTCTTGAATGTCCAGCTTACTAACTCGAGTTTGAGGGAGAAAAGTCATCCCTGCATGTTTGTGTGCTTGCAGATGCAGCCCCAGCTGTTGCCCAAAGTTCTGACAGTGCGGTGGTTGATCATGGCCTCTGGCTCCTACAGCCGTGCCTCTAGCGCGCTGGCAGCCGACATCCAGAACAGCGACCTGGAGGACATCGAGATGTGCCGCGTGATCAATGACCGCATCATGACGGTAAGGGGGAAAAAACTCAGTCTATCAAGTTTAGTTGATTTCACAAGCTGCCACCTCTGCTTTTGATTAGCTGAAATTACAACTTTAGTGTTGGTTTAGCTACCTTTGGATCGTATATTAAGTGGGATACATCACATTTTAATCACAGTCAAGTGTAATAGTTGATGTAGGTAGTCTTCAGTGTCTGCTTTCTGCTTTTCAAAGGACGGGACTGTCCAATAAATTTGTTGATAACGTTGGTTTTTATCCAGCTCTTTCATGATGTCCGTCTTCTTGCTATAGGTGGAAAGGAACTTCCTGTCACCCTACGTTTCTCCCAGAGACAGCCCCTTCCGTCACATCCTGCTGGGCTCCGGTCCCCACACCCTCAAAGCTCTGACCAACCACCTCGACTCTTTGACGACTGCCGACCCCGACGCAGACGCCGAGCTGTTCCGCAACCAGTTTGCCCAGGCGACCTGGACCATTCAGACCTGTGCCAACTCCCTAGCAGGGGACATCTGGTCTCTGGATAATGAAATCTAGAAAAGTCCTTTTCCCTCCCTTGTTCATGGTTTGGCCCTCTTATTACAACAGGCAGTGCTGTTGTGATTAATCACCACGTTTTCAGTGGATATCTACTAAGTCATCATATTGTTTTCACAATGTTCATTTGTTAAAAGCGGCGTATGATGACAATAAGTCAATGACTTTCTATAGTTTACCATGAGGAAAACTGTTTTTTTTTGTTCTACTATTGCTGCTGCGGTGTTCAAACCTGAGCTTTATTTTTTTTTATCACTAGCTAAAATATCTCATACTGTGATAGATACAGAAATTTCCGATTGATTTTTACAGAAGCACCAGTGTATAAAGATTTGCAATAATCAGCGGCATTAAAAATAAAAACAACAACAACAACAACAACAAAACAACGCAAAGCCCTGATTATATGCATGAATTTAATAAAGTGATCTGAATCAAATACGAAACACATTTCCTGGCATTGGAGCTAATCTGTGCAGACCTGTCAAAGCAGGGGAGAAGGTCCTCAACCATGTGGCACTGAAACAGAACCCACGTGTTTATTTATTGAGTTATTTATTTATCAGTGGCAGGGGTCACTATAAATAGTTTTTAATCACGTTTTATATAAAAGTATAATTATCAGGAGCAGTAATTTCCAAAATGTTAATAACAGTAGGTAGTTTTTTTAATATTATGGTGATACTGTTTCCCATAATGTGTACATTCAGTACAAAACTTTGTTTTCGCACACGCGCAATGCGCCTGTTCAACTGAAGAAATTATTTGATTGGTTGAGTAATGTCACGTGGGATGGCTTATAACGTACGCGTTTAACCCGTTTGCTTCCTGTGTACGTCGAGTACCGTAAACACAAAAGAAAAAGCTGCGCACATTAAAAATAACCTTACCGTAAGTTCGTGGAAAGCTGCGCAGAGTAAAATATAAACGATCTGGTTCCACACAGAACGTCATCTGGGTCCAGATCCGGACCGCGATCCGCCCATTGCCTACTCAAGGGTTAGAATAAACAATGTAAATAAAAATATTGTCGTTAGAAAAGATTAGAGGAAGTATGTTACCACTGAGCGGTGACTCCAAACTCGTGATCTCGCCCTTTCACGCCCATTTCTTTCCCAACTGCGCTAAAGATCTTCCTGCTCAGAGAACTGTGTCCCCCGATTTATGATGCTGACATCGGTCACAGAGAGGCAACAGTCTGACACAGTAAGTTCGCCATGTAACACATCAGAGAGAATTTAGATAAGGATAAGCGTAAAAGTGTTGTGCATTTGTTTCATTTGCTCATTAATTTGGGAAAACACACTCTGGTGTAGTGTAGTCTGTGCCGTGGAAAGAGCATTATGTGGCTGTTTGATCACGACTATGTACTAATCAGATTAGTTTTCAGATCTATATTTCTCACTGTGTAAGACACGGTCTGAGTGACTACAACGACTCTACGTGGAAACAACATCAACACCCGTCCGTGTGCTGCACAGTTTCTGCAGTCATAGCGCGAATTGTTTTGACCTGGGAGCCGAGGTCGAGGTTTCAACTACTGTTTGCTGAGCAGAAAAAGTTTTATTTATTATTATTTTTGTTGTTGTTGTGCAATTCCTTTCGTAATTTCCCCTTAAATGGCCCACATGTCACTGCAGTATGAATGTTGCAGGGTTTTTTTCAGCTTCCATCTGTATTTTAACGACAAGAGGTGCATTTTACGCCCTCCAGTTTAGACTCATTGTCCACTTTAGTCACATGCGTTGTCTGATAACTTTGAATCCACAGCAGAATTCTGCATGTGCGTCCTCTATGACAGTCCTCAGCCAGCAGTGGAAAGCCTCTAAGTGGCTCTGCAGTATCACATATGAGTTAATGAAAAACAATCCTGAGTGATCAGAAACTCTCTTCTGTAATCTTGTCGCGGGTGTAGTGTTTATGTGTTTGACATTATGTGCACGTTTAACAGAAATAATATTTCTTCTGATAATGCACGTACCTGTAGATATGATAAGAACTGTACAGGAAAGCATTACTACATAAGACCCCAGACCCATTTTTACTTTCAAGAAAACTATGGGAGAGTCAGTGTTAAAACTTTAACAGAAACTTTCCTCAACGTGTAAAGAGGTTTCTTATGGGCTGAAGAGATTCTTATGATTAGCTTGTATAGATTCTGTCCCATAGCTTAAGCTCCTTATACAACTTGCCTTTGACTTCTTAACAGTGGAGGAAATAATTATTTGATTTGTGATGAATCTGTAAGGTTACCCACTTCCAAAGAGAAGAACAGTCTGTACTTGTTATGGTATTTTCATTTTAATGAAAAGAGACACAACCACAAATCCACAAAAAAACACACTG
Source organism: Copadichromis virginalis (assembly GCF_057382275.1). Classification (NCBI taxonomy): domain Eukaryota; kingdom Metazoa; phylum Chordata; class Actinopteri; order Cichliformes; family Cichlidae; genus Copadichromis; species Copadichromis virginalis. The sequence goes on from NC_140635.1 coordinate 27,989,920, forward strand.
CATAAAAGTTATAAATTTATTTGCATTTGTCATTGAGTGAAGGAAGTAGTTGATCCCCTACAAACATCCAGAATTCTGGCTTCCACAGATTTCAATCAAACAATCAATCAATTACAAGCACTCCTGATCGCAACTCTTTATGAGTATAAATCGACCCAGCCCACAGAAACAGTTTATCCATTCCTACCTCGCCACCACGATGGGCGAGACCAAAGAGTCGGTGGTGTCATTGTGTGTCGACCTGTGCAGGACACTTGCCTTTTGCTCCCCTGCCAGCTCTGCCTTTAGGATAAGAAGAATCGGACCAATGACAAGACATGGGATATATTCTTTGGATGTTCATGCAAGTAAAAAGCAGCAACCCACTGCTCGCACTGTGAGGGATTTAAGTTGAATAAAAAGTTACATTCACGCACCACCTGCCTTTAAGTCTCTTTGGAGGATAAAATGCCTGTCATTTAAAGACTTAAACTTGGCTGGAGTAGTCTAACTTTTTGGTTTATCTTCTCAGAATCCTCTGAAGCAGCCATGGACCAAGCAAGATCAGCGATGTCCCAAATTGTAAGTATTCAGTGAGTGTTAACAAGCTTAGTATTAAGCTTGAATCCCCCCCTTTATTTATTTATTTTTCCATTTCCACCTCTTAACTGAAAGGTTACTTCAAATATACATTTCACTGTGCAGTATTTCCTTTGGCACAGGGACACTCTACCAAAATCCAATTCACAAACCAAGACACTTTTCTCTTGGGGGATAACACAAACTAAATCCAAATGGAAAATCTGAATCTAACTTACCACCTACCGCATGTAGCGAATCACTAGCCTGCTAGTGCACTGCACTGAAACTGCTCTGGTGTAATGACTGACCTGCTTAGAGGAACTGTCGAGGCCGAACACAAGAACTTCGTTTTTCAGCACTGAGATGGAGGAAATTTGAAGACTTTCAATCAGTAATGACAGTGAAACATTCACTGAGGCAGGAGGGACTGTTGAGGCTTTTGGATTAACAGAAAAGTAAAACAGTGTATCGTCAGCATAGCAGTGGTATAAATACCTTTGAAACTGTTTAATCGAAGACTCGTGGTAACATATATTAAGAAAACAGAACTGGATCAGTGGGCATGCTGTCTATGATTCCCACCCAGGTTCTATATTCTTTGGTAGTTACTGAAATAATATGTTTTGCTTACCCTGACCTTTTCTGTTTCTGTTTTGTTAGTTTAACAATGAACCACACTCCTACACACGATTCAACTTGCCTGATAATATGGAAGGTGACACCAGCCAGGTGGAGATGATACAGTCGTCTGACATGAATGAGGAGGTTGGAGAGAATGGCGACGAAGGCCACCTTAGTCACAAGTCAAACCGCCAACCACACGTGGCTCAAAACTTTGAATGTACAACCAAGAGCCTCTGCTTCATGGCAGCTACCATCGTCTTCACATTTGTCATTGGTAAGAGAGGGAGAAAGGCATAGTTGGCATATTTCTGTTTGTCTGAGGAGATGCATACGCCTAGAAAGTTACATTTTTTTTAAACATTTTCCATGTGTGTGTGAAAACTTACAAAGTATAATTTTATCATCTGAAAAACATAGCCCAGCTTTGACCTTGCATTCATCTGAGCAACAGTTTGACAGTTTATAGCCATGAATTTAGTCTGGAGGTGTAAGCGCTGATAGTGTACAAACTTTAGGTCTCTTGGTCCCTCACTGGTATTTTAAAATGCTGACTCTGTGCTATGGTCTGGTCTTGGGTGTGTTCCCTTTCCTTATTAGTAATTGTTTCCTCATTTTAAATGACTACCACGTTCAGGCTATTTGACTGGCTACCTGGTTCATAAGAATAAGGATCTGAATTGCTCCTGTGCACCTTCTGAAGATGATATTACCCATAAGACTGGTGCTGTCCCTTTCATGGACTGGGATGATGTGAGAAAACTGCTTGGTGATAAACTAAATACATCCAACTTAGAGATTGCACTAAGGTGAATAGAAACCCCACACATTGCATGTACAGTGCTGTACAAATTTTATGTGCATTGCAGTTTTAAATGAGAATAACTGGGCCCTGTTTTCTTGCCTCCATTTGTTTTCCCTGTGTTCGTTCACAGTCAGCTGACCAGTAGCAACCACCGGGCTGGTTCTCCTGGTGATGAAGATCTGGGGAACAAGGTGATAAAAAAGTTTAAGGAGTACGGCATGAAGACCTGGACTGATGAGTACTTTGTCAAGGTTCAGGACCCCCCAGCATCTGGATACAACAGAATAGTTTTCAAGAACGGATCAGAGGAACGTCCAACGGGTTTCCTGTCCTACAGCGCCAGTGGAACAGCAAGGGTAATCAGAAGGCTAAATTATGAGTAGGAAAAATGTACAGTGACACTTGCAGTGACATTTCAGTTTCTGATGGCTCCAGGGTGCAGTGCTGTATGCCCATTATGGACAGGAAGATGACTTCCAACAGCTGAACAACATGAACATCAACATGAATAACAGGGTGATGCTGGTCAGAGCTGGAAGGATCAGCTTTGCTGAGAAGGTGGGATGCTTAAAAAGATGCAAAAGTTGTATTAGTAAACTATTCAAACAGGAATTATCTTTCCTGGGGTGACTTGGGTAATATCTGTGCGTGTTGTAATTCCTTGCAAATCTGTCATGTCCCTAAATTGCAATTTGAAAATGTCAAAATATCAAACAGAAGTTTTAGTCCAGTTTAAATCTGGTTTTGTTTTTGTTTTTTGTGTGTGTGTAAAAAGCTTTGACTTCTCTACACTTTTCTTCATCCTCTTTCCTGCATGAGGCTGTGATGAAATAAAGCTTGGAGAACATTTTGTGCATAAATTCAGGAGAGACTGTTTTGCTAAATGGCACAGATTCACACATAGAAGTGACATGTTTAAATCTATCAGATGAACAGGCTTAATATGTGGCAGCTGATGTGACAGGGTAGGCAATAGGGTACTTTGTAAATCTGAGGTCATACTAGTGATACCAGTTTAGTGATTGTGGGACTTAAGTTTACTTCTTTTTGCATGAAACACTGCAAAAAGATGGATGGATTCATGCAAAAATCTTTACTGTTGGTGAACTTAATTTTCCATTGCCTTGTTTCTCTGCTTATAGGTAGCCAATGCAGCCAAAGTGAACGCTTCTGCTGTGCTGATCTACCCAGACCCTGCTGATTACCCTATTGGAAATGATACTTCACTCTTTGGACATGTGAGTGAGGGCAGTTTTAAAATGTCTTGGAATAAAACCCACTGAAGTGCTCTACGTGCTTAGTTTGTTTGATGTTCTCAAGATTCAAAGAATTGGAATGCAGTGGGAGCTTTTCTGGAGTTTTGAGCAAGTGAGGGTGCTACCATTGCTGGTAGGTTCTGTAGAAGCATAGACAAAAAGACAGACAGGGAATATGAAGACTGATTTGACATGTATTACAAACTCTAAAGTCTGTAAACCTAATACTGTTGCTAAGAGGAAGCAATTGCACTGCATTGTGTTTTTCTTCTGATTCCCACAGGTCCACATGGGCTCTGGGGATCCCTACACCCCAGGCTTCCCCTCCTTCAACCACACCCAGTTTCCACCTGTGCAGTCTTCAGGCCTGCCACATATTTTGGCTCAGACTATCACAACAGGCATGGGAACCAAAATTCTGAGGTAAGGCTCACAAACATCATACTGGTATCAGAAAGATTGTCGAAGCTTGTAATAAACAGGGCATCAATAAAGGGTTGATGTTTGTCTGCATCCAACAGGCAGCTCGGGGGTAGAACTCAGCCAAATAGTTGGGAGGGCATCAATAGACTCGGAGATGAGAGCGATGTTATTACTGTGGAAGTCAACAATGTCCTTACTGAGAAAAGGATAAATAATGTCTTTGGGGTCATCAAAGGCTTTGTGGATGCAGGTACAGCAAAGATGAATAATGAGAGAGATCCTGTGATCAGGAAATATGGAAACGATGTGAGTGATGAATGTCCTGTGACCGTCTGCAGATCGATACGTGGTCATTGGGGCCCAGAGGGATGCGTGGGGCCCTGGCTTTGCAGCATCAAGCGTGGGCACCAGCGTCCTCGTCGAGCTGGCGCGTTCCATCTCTGACATGGTGGAGAACGGTGAGCACCTGTTGATACTTTATACATGCTTCTCTTAGGCACTATCATGGGAAAGCATATCATTCATTTTCATTGCTATGCAAAGGATACCCAGTTTAATGTATCAGTGAAGCCAGATGGCACGCACCAATTAGTTGAACGACAGGAATGTCTTAAAGCCATAAAGACCTGGCTCTAACTTCCTGCTTCTAAATGAAAACCAAGGCTATCATACTTGGCCCTAACAATTGCATTGTCTTGGAATGAAATAAAACTTTTAGATATCTTGGGGTTGTTTTTGACCAGGATGTGTCTTCAGTTGTTTCAAAGTGCTGGACTGAGAATACTGACAGGGACTAGAAAGAGAAAACATTTCTCCGATACTGGCTTTGCTTCACAGGCTTCATGTTAAATCCCGAATCTTATTCAAAAACCTTAACATTCTCAAAAAAGGTCTTGAATAATCAGGCCCCATCGTATCTTAAAGACCTCACAGTTTGTAATTACCCAGGCTGAGTACTTGACTCTCAGTCTGAAGGCCTACTTGTGGTTCTCACAGTATTTAAAAGGAGAATGGGGGGGCAGAGCCTTTAGCTTTCAGGGCGCTCTTCTTTGGAACCAACTCCCAGGTGGATTTGGGAGACTGACACCGTTTCTACTTTTAAGATTAGGCTTTAAACTTTCCTTTTTGCTACAGCTTATAGTTATGGCTGGATCAGGTGATCCTGAATCCTCCCTTAGTTATGGTGCTGTGGGCCTCCCATGATGCACTGAGTGCTTCTTTACCCACCTCTTTTTCTTCCTAATTTTTCTTGCTGTTAAGAGGGAGTTTTTATTTTCCACTGTCACCAAGTGCTTCAAGTCTGATTGTTGGCGTGTTCTCTGTTTTACCTCTTTAGCTTGCAATTTGGCTGTATATAGATAAAACTGAATTGGGGAAAAAAACCAAATGAATACGTAACAGTAATGAAATTGATGTAAACTTCACATCAGACGCTAAAGTTTGTCACTGAGCAGCTAAAAAACGCGCCGGCTTCATTAGTTTTATTAAATGTGTTTCCACTTTGTCAGATGGATTCAAACCCAGGAGGAGCATGGTGTTTGCCAGTTGGAGTGCGGGAGAGTATGGGAGTGTTGGCGCCACCGAGTGGTTGGAGGTGAGAAATGCAAGGCAAAACTTCATTAATAATGAGTGTACTCTGTTCATGTAAATACATGCTATAATAGCTTAATTTTTCATGTCATATATTCAACAAAGTGATGGAAAAATTTCTCAGAGATTTTGGTTCATATTGACACAGCATCAAGCATTTGCTGCACAATTGTTCAGTTTCATCTCACATCGGGTTCATGTTTACATGCATAAATTGGCTTATTAGAGAGCAAACATTTGAAAAGATGTACCTAACAAAGTGGCTGAGTATAAATTTATTTTGGATATTTCTTTGTTCCAGAGTTATCTGTCCTCTCTGAGCATGAAAGCAGTCGCCTACATCAACCTGGACGGCATTGTGACAGGTATTGGTATTGTGACATGGATGCAGACTTCTTGTACCCATGAAGCTGTTTAATGTCAAACTTTTACATACACATGCAAAAAGCGTCACTTATGTTTCAGGATAACTAAATATTAGTGGTCTTGTTATTCTAGGTCAGAATGGGTTTAAAGTAGCAGCCAGCCCGTTGCTGCACAGCCTGGTCCAAAACGCTCTGAAAGAGGTAACTCCACAGCTGATCTCTTCTGCAGAAATAATTCTGTTGGTCAGTTTTATTTGTAAAATAAAACAAGAGTTTAATCAAAGTATTTGTTTTCTTTTTAGGTGAACTATGACAAGGACAAGTCTCTTCTTTCTCAGTTTGGAAAGAACAACTGGGAGTCTGCTATGTGAGTCCGTCTAATTAAAGATAACAAAGTATAGCCAGTGATGATTATCACAGCCTTCTTGTTTGAAAGTAGGCTGTCATTCTCACTCTTCTTTTTTGTGTTTGATTTTGAAGTCTGGAGCCTCTGAGGATGGACAGTGCTGCGTATCCTTTCCTCGCCTTCTCCGGCATTCCCTCAGTCGCTTTCAGATTCCACTCTGGAAGTTCAGTAAGTGAATTCTTCTGTACTACAAGTTCTTAAATAGTTTCTGAACTCTTTTAACTAATGCCAACTTTGTAGATCTGAGAGTAGTTCTTAAAACATCCTGTGTGCCTCCTCAGGACTACCCGCACTTTGGCACAAACCTGGACACCCGAGAAAACCTGAACTCTGTCACAGCCAGCCAGGTTCCTCAGCTGGCTGTGAGAGCGGGCCAGTTTGCAGGTCACATAGCGCTGAGGCTGGTCCATGACCACCTGCTGCAGATGGACCTGAAGAAGTACAACCAGCTCATACGCAGCCACGTGGTTCAGATTAATGGGAAGGTCAAGGCTGTTCAGAGGGTGAGTGTTCACCAGTGTCCTTGTAAAAGAAGATAGTATTTACCTTGTTGAGAGCAGGGCTGCAGAAATCAGGAGCAACTTGACCATTGCTGATATATCAGTATTGACATTGATACAATGATGCCAATACAAGTTTTTAACAAAGGAAACAGAGAAGAGAGAAACACACTTCGACCATGTTATGAGTGTTGATGTTACATAGTTGGTCCACCAGAGGTCATTCTGAGACTTCGCTGTTGACAACATGTAATTGGAATGCTAGAAACACAACAACTATCTGATTACAGGCCTGTACTTCAAAGCTGGAATTCGTCCTATCCAGGTAACTCAAAGGTTTCTGTATTACAAAGAAGTTTCACTACTTCTTCATTTTTATTTATATAGCGTCAAATCACAACAGTCGCCTCAAGACAATTTATATTGTAAGGTAAAGACCTTACAATATTGCAGAGAAAACCCCAACAGTTAGACGACCACCTATTAGATAGCACTTGGCGACAGTGGGAAGGAAGAACTCCCTTTTAACAATAGAAACCTCTTGCATAACCATGATCAGAAATATGCTTTCTCTTTCTAATCCCTGTCAGTACTCTGGCTGCAGCATTTTGGATCAACTGAAGGCTTAATTCCAGTAGTCCAACCTAGAAGTACTAAATGTATGAACTAGTATCAACATTACTTTGAGAACGATGTTTCTAATTTTAGAGATATTGCACAAATGCAAGAAAGCATTTTGTTCAATATACACACTGCAGGACATTTGCTGGTCAAAAATGACTTCAAGATTCCTCACAGTGTTACTGGAGGACAAGTTAAGCCATCTATCCTAATGGCATATCCCAGCTACCATGGGGAAGTATACCTTGACCAGGTCCACAGTCTGTTGCAGGGCTTGTGTAAGCATGTGTTATGTAAACAGAATTGGTCCTAACACAGAAACCTGTGGAACTCCATAATTAACCTTGGTGTGTGAAATAAGACTTCCCATTTACATGAACAAATTGTACTGTATTAGATGGATATGATTCAAATCAATGCAGCACACTTACAGCATGCTCTAATGGCTGAAATAAAATATTATGGTCAACAGTATTGAACGCTGCACTGAGGTCTAGCAGGACAAGCACAGAGGGCATAAGAAGATCATTCGTACCCTTCACTAAAGCTGTTTCTGTGCTGTGAATTCTGAAACCTGACTGAAACTCTTCAAATAAACAATTCCTCTGAGATGATCACTTAGCTGTTTTACTCTTTCAAGAACTTATGAGATAAAGGAAGGTTGGATGATAGAGATGTGATAGTGAGTCTGAGAGGTTAAGAGTTGAGATATTAGGTCTAAGTCACACAGTTGGCATTTTGCCGGCATTTCTTTCTGCCTTCAAATAGACTAAACTTTATTTATATTGCAGCTGTTTTCAGTCTTATAGTCTTCAGTCTTAGCCTGGATATGCTGAGTTTGCTTTGGGCTCTGAGCAGAATCGGGCAAAGCGTAAACGATGAATCCAAGACTTAATTAGAGTAAAAGAAGATTATTTTGAAACTACATTTTTATTTTATTAATTAAGGACTCATTAACAACTACATAAAAAAGAAATGTTATATTTAGTTAAATGAAATCTATTTATCTAGTTGAAAGCAAGTTGAAGAGATGTAGAGTAACGTCACCTCTCTTACTCTTTTGCCCAGACTCTGGTCAGATCTTGCACGTCCAGTTAGCAAATTGAGTTTATTGTGAAAACTAAATCACTCCTGCATATTTGTCTGCTTCCAGTTGCAGCCCCAGCTGTTGCCCAAGACCCTGACTGGGCAGTGGTTGGTCATGGCCTCTGGCTCCTACAACCGTGTCTCTAGCATATTGACAGCTGACATCCAAAACAGCGACCTGGAAAACGTGGAGATGTGCCGCATGATCAATGACCGCATCATGACGGTAAGGCTTCCAACACTCAGTAATTCTTCCTGAGAAATTCTGTGGAAAATATGGATATATCTTAGCAATTGTTGCTGTTATTGTAAATATTTCCTTCTTTTGAACTGATAATTATTAATTCAACTGGTGAATCAACACAGCTAATGGGCTTATAAAGTGGAGACAACAATAAAGCTAAAGCTAAGCTGCTATCTGAGCTTTTGGCCAAAGGATTTCATATATTTTAGTGTGGTTTAGCTACTTTTGTGTCATATTTAAAATGGAATACGTCATATTTTATTTTACTGCATTACTTTTTATCTACTGTAAAGCGCAATAGTATTCAAGGTAGTTTTCTTTTTAGCTGCTAATTGCCTCCTTTTATATGACAGAAAAGTCTGGTGACCCAGAACACTTTTAACAAACTCCTCCATGTTCCTCCTCCTGTTACTATAGGTGGAAAGGAACTTCCTGTCACCCTACGTTTCTCCGATAGACAGCCCCTTTCGCCACATCCTGCTGGGCTCCGGCCCCCACACCCTCAAAGCTCTGTCCAGCCACCTCGACGCTCTGAAGTCTGCCAGCCCAGAGGCCAACGCCGAGCTGTTCCGCAACAAGCTTGCCCAGGCGACCTGGACCATTCAGGCCTGTGCCAACTCCCTAGCAGGGGACATCTGGTCTCTGGATAATGAATTCTAGAAAAGTCCTTTGCCCTCCCTTGTTCATGGCTTGGCCCTCTTATTACAACTGGCGGTGTGACAGCCAGTATGATGGTGTGATTAACAGACAGTTTTTTAATGGATTTCCACAAAGTCATCACATCTGTTCCACAGTGTTCATTTTCCTTTTTCTAAAATTTTCCATAAAACCAATATATGATATGTCATGATAGAAAATATGTGAGCCTTCCGCTTAAAAATACTTGCACAAAGAAAAAAAACAAATCTTGAATTTGAACCTGTGGTATTTTAAATATCACGATCTTCAATACTTTGGCCCTCATCATGTCACGCCAATATCATAGCTACAAGCCACTGAGCACAGATGGTTGGTGTGCCAGTGGTTGGAAAGCGGTCCTGCCATCTGAATCCAAAGACGCTTCTGAGGCACCGCGTGTTGAACGAGTTGAGTGGTCTCATTTAGGTGATCCAGGTTTCACGTCCATACAGTAAGGGGCTGCTGACACAGGGCTGCTACACTTTGATCTTTGTGTGGTCAGTCAGCACTTTATTTTTACACACCCTGCAGGACAATAAGGCCACAATAGTGTTTACCTTCCTGAGTCATCAACTGAGTTCCATATTAAGTGAGAGGGTAGTGTTGATGGTAGAACCCAGGAAAGTTATTTTAACTGCACGGGTGCAGATATTCATAGTGATGGAGGGAGGGGTGAGGCCATCTTATGCACAGATGTTCATCTTTTTTCTGGCTGACAATGAGCCCAAACTACTTACTCAAAGATTAGAGGATGCTCGTCAGTCTCTGGAGGATAGCCTCAGTGTGGGCCACGAGGGTAAAGAGCATCTCCCTGATTAAGTACTATCCTGACTTTGGTCTTCAAGCACAGAAAACAGCAAATGTGACTATGACTTTGACCTTTTTGGGTAAGGACTAATTAGGATCTCATTGTGTGCATATTTAGCTAAAAAATGACAAATACTGTAGGAGGAGTAGCGATTATTGATTATGAAAGGATGGACGGACAATGTATACCTCTGGCTTAAGCTCATCCTTTGTCCTATACCATGGAGAACATCAGTCCTTTGGCTGGATGAAATAAAAATGAAAAATAACCATCACAGTATCACTTTAGCAAAAGCATCTCAGAGTACCTGATATTAAAATCAGAGGCCAGAGCTTTTTCATGTGATGGATCATCTAAAGAAGCACAGTTTCTGAACCATCGTTTCAGGTCATGATAATTCACTATCATTACCAGCTGTTGCTAATGTCTGGATTAGCTGGGATGTCTTCTTGTCCAATATTGTCTGGAAAACTTTAAGCTAACTGCAGTGGTTTCATCCTGATTTGTTTGAAAAAATAATAAAGGTGGCACCTCACTCTTCTCTTTTTATTGCATTTGTTAAACCTGCTTCTGCTTGTTTCACCACTGCAATTTTAGCTAAAATTGGAAGAGACCACTAGCCTCAACAGTGTAGGGGAGTAGGGCACGTGAAGTAATGGCTACTGTATTCTACCAAAGATACGATTTTACGACAAAAAATGCACTTATTTGGGTACATGGTTTCAAGGTGTAAGGTTTAAGAGCCCATTTCATCCGGCCCAGCTGATCTGTTCCATCTTCAAGGTCTACTATTGAAGGAATTTTGGCTTTAAAGAAAGGAGTGTTACAAACACTTACCATGGCCACAGCATTGTGGTCCAGTATTATTTCCATAACTAATCACCACTCTACACTGTGGATTTAGTTTGAATGAATAAAACTACATTTTACCTTTTGATGAATTTGTTGAGATTTCCTTTGTTCCTTTTTTTTCGTTTCATGTCTCCAATGGAGAGCCGAGCTTCTGTATGCTGAAAGAGGTTCAGATAATTTTCTTGATTTCTGTTAAGATCAAAAGTTGGTGAACTTGGAAAAAAAATGTAAAATTCCTTTGTGTTTGCAAATTGTTAAAATATTCAGCTAAAAAAACAAATAAACTGTGAACACATTTTCTTGGCCTTACAGTTTTCTTCTTCAATAAACACAACTATTTGAGTTTTGCTTAATTATTCACATTGAGGTGTAGTAGAGGTGAGTGGACTCATCCAAATATCACTAGTATCGATACCAACACTGTTATTGGTATTGGACTGATAGTAACACTAAGTATGTAGCCCACTGAAGTGTGTTAAATGATTTAAAATAAAAATTAACCTCAAATGTGCAATGTAAAAAATGCCTATTTTATTTATAGCCTATGGAATATTTAAATGACCGAAGTCGAAAAACAAAGTTTTAAAATAGAAAAATTATATATTTTAAACTGAAGCATGTAAAAGATCCTCGATGGCGTAGAAAGATAAAGTAAAGCTGGAAATTGGCTGAATATGTTCCATTTAAATGTAAATTTGCAAAGTCTGACTTTATGCAACTTAATAGTTAATAAGTATTCATGTCAATGATTAATTAGTTTTTCGTTTCTTTTTTGTCTGTATTAAAGCCCATTCATTTAGTGTCCTTTTTCAAAATGATCCCGTAAACACAAAAAGCTGCTGTGACACAATTTGACCGGAAGATGGACACAAAGTAAAGAAATCGTTAGTGCATCATTTGGCATTTGTGCTTTTTCCAGCGTGTTCAGGCAGGTGAATCTAATTCAAATCGGACCGTCAGCGGCTCGTAAACGTTTTATTCTCAATGACTTTCGGAATAACGTACGTCCGAAAAAGATTTTTTTGTTATAAATGAGCTGATTTGTCATAAAAACCTATCATCTATGTTAGTTCACAGAGTGCGTTCACCACCACCAAATCATAGCGCATTCTTCTAATGACTTGGGCAGCTTTTAATTGTATCAGGGTATAAAATCAAGGGGAACAGGAGCTAGAGGTCCTACCTCATTCCCTATCCCTGTTGTTCTCTTTAAATACACCCAGTTGTTCTTTGTAGGAATCTCTGTAAGTGAAATATCTGAACACGTCCACAGAGGCTTCATTTCAGTTTGCAGAGACAACTGTCAGCAAGGTGGTAGCATGAAAAATCTAAATGGGAGAATATTTCTTTAAGAGTGGGCTGACAAAGTGAATGCGCAACAGAGATATGAGAAAATAAAAGACGTCTCACTTCGCTACTTATTCCTGCGGTGAAACAAACCAACCTACAAAAATGAAACACTATGTAGTGCTTTAGTAAAAAAGGGAAATGACTGGCAGATCGCTTGAAACATAACTTGATAGATAGATAGATAGATCAGGCACTCCTCACTGTGCCTTTAGTGGCTCTGCCATTTTTAATTGTATGTCATAATAATGTAAAGCATGACTGTGTTATGAAGCGATACTTATCAGCTAATTAATGAGTGAGCAAGCAAGGTGACTATTTCCTCAGTTCTATAATTAAAATATCATGAATGAGACAATCAGTTGACTAATTGGACCTTATTTATTTTTAATAAAGCCTTCCGTATTTTTGCATGTTTTTTTCATTTTAATATATATTTTAAATGCCTCCTTATGCAAATACAAATAAATTAAATAAATAAATACACATCAATTCAGATAAATGAAACAATGACTGTTCTTTAATGGAGTTATCCATCGGTAAACGTATAGAAGATCTTTGTGTTGTACAAGGACAGCGCAGAACCGACGCCAGCAGCCTCTGCATTCATACCCGGGCAGTATTTCGGATACTGCTGCTGTGTAAGCATTCAGCAAACTTTCATCAGCTTCATCCACTCCACAGGACAAGGAGCTCTCGGGGATGCCAGCACCTCTTCATTTGTAGAAAGTTTTTTGGAGGCCAAATCAATGAAATAATAGTAACATTAAAGAGAGGGCTACAGGAGCGTAAGGTGACAGGAACCGAGACTGACAGGTAGGTGCACTCATTAAACAGAAGTGACTAACAGAGTAGTAAACTTTACTTGCAGTCTTCATTTAGTTGTGGAAATGTTAGCGTCGCAGTTAAAGTTCAAGTACTTAGTTGTCAGACGGCCACTTGTCCAGGTCCTCAAATGCAACGCGAGCCGGTTAAATAGGCTTGGTGGCGGGAAGGAGGCAGCAGGTGAGAGCTGCTGTGAGTCTCTGTTGTGAAAGCCCGGAGCACTTTAGTTGCAACAACGCAGGTCACAGAGGGGGCCAACCTGACCAGCTTGTACATGTACGTGAGTTTTATATGCGGATAGCTGTCTCAGGGTCCGGGCAGAGGCTCAGGCGAGGAGGGCACCCAGGTGTGCTTAGTTAGCCTAACAGGTCCTCTTTACTGAAGCAAGTCACATGGAAGTATGAAAAAGGCAAAAGGTGATGTCAAGTGTCTATAAAATGTCTATTTTTCTTAAAGGTAGTGTGTTTCTATACGCGCACTTGACCTGTTTCTGCCTCTTTAACTTGCTTACACAGCGATACAAACATTTCTGTTTAGGCTCTGACTTGGATAAATACAGCACACCTGACCAGTGAAGGAGTCACGCAACACATGATATCAAAGCCTACACTCACTGCAAATGTATAATTACACAGTCCAGAATGAGGAGTCTGTGCAGGGATTTCAGCCAATGCATTCAAATAGTTAAATAAGATCCGCAAACATCCTCCAGCCCTTTGCTTGTATATAAGGCGCGCGGCAAATGAAAGGAAAAACCGTGATAAAGTGTCTTTAGTAAGTTGTTTCAGCTTTGATGCACATTGGCATTGATGCTCCCAAGAAGTGAAACACAATTCTTCCAAAAGATGTTCCATAATTTAGTGTTTTCATGACATCCATAGGTCCTTAAATCGTTTTACATTGATGGTCACATACAGCTCACTTTGATCTTAAGTGGGCCGAACCACTGATACACCCCTTTCAGTCAGTGTAAAGACCTTTGATTACACATTTAATCCCTGAGATATTTAAATATAAGACAAAGAAGTGCAATTTCAACAGCAGAGCATACATTTTTGACTTTTAACTGTATTTTCATCACTTTTCCTGCTGATAAATACATCTCTCATAGCCATTCTTACTAAAATAAAGTAATGAAGTAATAGGTATACAGAGCTGCCAGAACTTTTTCTTGAATTTTGCACATTTATTTCTTATGATTTAAGTGTGAGGAGCTGTGCTGACACATTTCCTTGATTTATTACAGCAGTACTTGTTTTCTACACGTTTAAACTCGGGGATTAAATGTGTAGAAAAAGTGAGATGCATGTTTGAACTTGTAATTCTTTTTCCTATATTAAGATATGAGGTAAAGGAGGCTTTCACTAGTCTGGCCCACTTAAGATCAAAGTGGGCTGTATGTGCCTTTGCTGGTACATAGTGAAAAAACAATAACACTTCTGTCATTATTTATCATTTATTTAATTACTTTGGTGTCATATGGACATCACCGGGGATGTCTTTATCCTTATCTTTAGTAGGAAAAGCTGTAAAACCCATGAAAATACAGTTACAATTTTATGCCCTCCTTCACATTACCGAAAGCTATCCAGTGGGCCAGATTCGTGTCTTCTTTGTTGGGCCAATTCTGGCCTCCGGGCCTTAGGTTTGACACCCCTGCCTAAAATCATTCATTGCCACCGCATACCATACGGTTGTCTTGTCATCCCATCAAGACAGAACAGTTTCATTATGGGATGTTGAAACGGCTTCTCTCGTCTCGTCAATCAAACCAACCCTTAAGAGTAAAAAAGAAAAAATGCATTGAACTTCACAGAGTGAAACTATGCAGCTCAGCCTCAGCTCTTGTTCCCACTTGCTGTACGTTATCTTCCCGTCTTCCGCTTCTTTCTCTCACCCACATGCGTGCACACATGATGAACCCCGGTGTCGGATAGGAGGCCTGAGGGCAGCGGAACAAAGCTCGCTACCCTCTGCACTGTAAATCTAACCTCAGCTGACCCGGCCTCTGCATACCACAAAACACATACACGCGATACCTCCATTATGTGTCCTTTCACTGCAGATGCACTCTGTAGGCTTCATGTCTGCACTGCTCACACACGCCTGTCACATCGCACACATTCTGCTGTAATAGCTGTCATTATCTTTGTAGCCTGTGAGGAGGGTTTATAGCTTTATGCTTAGCATTATGCAAGGCATTTGCACATAAGTGATTTTTTTTTTTTTTTTTTTTTAGTGGCCAATTGATTTTAATGGTTTGACAGTAAAATCAAAATGAGCCTCTGTCTGCTGACAAAGTCCAGGTCAGGTTTTGACATTTGTTATTGTTGTCATTGGATGTCACATCAATCATGAGTGTGAACTCTTATTTAATATACATCTGACTATAAAAACGCATTATCCTTTTTATGGTTTTTCTTATTTTCTCACAGGCGATATGTGAGTGATACATAAGACTGATAGCAATATCTGGGGATTTTTCTTTTTCTTTCAGACACATGAAACAGTTTTGCTAAAATTTGTTAGGGATTTAGTCCTTACTGAAATAATGTAACACAATTTAGGTTAAAAAATCAACTTGTCCTGTTGTCACGTATTACTTGTTTATGCACGGTCTAACTTCTTGTTCTAAACCTGCTGCCAACAGGGAAAAGTTCCCTCTGGTGGACAAACCACTAATAACATGTTTGAAGGGTGTTTCATTTTTTTCTTTTTAAAATTTTCATTCATTCGCTGGTAAATGAAAATTTATCAGAAAAAAACCATATTAAAATGTTCAGTTTCCAGTTAGCCAAGAAGCTAGACTTCAGACTGGCCTGGATGCTTTGGCTGTGACTACATCCTGTTTGCGGCAGGCAGCCAGTCAGAATAAAGGTGACTCAAAAGGAGCGGCGATGGTGCGAAAACTGCTTCTTTTAGATCGTAGATGCATTTGTTCAACACGGAGAAGATTAGAGTCACCCTTGCAGTTTCAGTCAGACTTCCTGTGGTACAACTGTTGCTTGATCAGTATAACTGTGGCCTTCACACATTATTATTATTATTATTATTATACAACAAGCTGGGGCAGCACGGTGGCAGGGTGGTTAGCACTGTTGCCGCACAGCAAGAAGGTCCTGAGTTCAATTCTACCATCAGGCCGGGGTCTTTCTGTGTGGAGTTTGCATGTTCTCCCCGTATTTGCGTGGGTTCACTCCGGGTACTCCGGCTTCCTCCCACCGTCCAAAGACATGCAACTTGTGGGGACAGGTTAATTGGATAATCCAAATTGCCACTAGGTTGAATGTGAGTGCGAATGGTTGTCTGTCCCTGTGTGTTGGCCCTGCGACAGACTGGCGACCTGTCCAGGGTGTACCCCGCCTCTCGCCCTATGACAGCTGGGATAGGCTCCAGCGACCCTGAAAAGGATAAGCGGATGGATGGATGGAACAAGCTGGGGCTCTCTTTTTTACCGACCGCATATGTGTAGCTTTACAACACACTGAGTCTGTTACTGCACATAGCACCTGTTTGATTCGTGTTGATGTGAAAGTTGAGGTTTTTCTGAAGGAGATGCACAGCTGATTGGGTATAAAAATCCAACTCCAGCTAGTTCTGTAAAGCCTTTCCATTAATACACCATGACTGGTGTTAACAGTATGGCTTGCACATTTTCCATAGCACTGCTCAGTGGTTGCTATTTGCAATTATAAGTGCAGTTGATTACAGTACACGTACTATAACATATTCAGTTACATTTGCATGAAGCAAAACCACATTAACTCCAAAAACTAAGTTTAAAAAAACAGTTATGCTTTAACACTATAATTTGCGTAGAGAAGATTATGATTCCTCGTATCTCCTGCCTGCACCTTGACCTCCTCACTCCTCTGGCTTAAATTTGGCTACAGCTGCTTTCACTTTTAACATGCTCAAACTTGCAGGCAACTCTGTAGCATCACACACTGTTTGAAGAAGATATTATCAAACCCTGGCTCCCACTGAGTGTACCTTTTTACTCTATGGTGTCACATATGTACGTGCTGTCACGTAAGTTGATATTGTTTTATGCTCTGCTGATGAGAAAGTCCTTGTGCTTTGCAGATCCACATGCTCTCAGCAGCTGATAAACTTAAATACTTTTTTCCTTTTAGTTTGCTTTTGTATCGTGTTGTGTTGTTATTTGTTAAGTTTCTCATCTAATTACTTTGAGGATGTTCTGTTAGTTACTAAACTAGTAGGACGTGGATGGCAGTCATATGACATGAATACCTTTAACTGACACAAAATCAGTCATGCTCTTCTCCCTCGGGGCTGATCTAGTAACAGACAGGACACATTTGTACAGCTGCCTGGGCGTAGAAATTGAAAGAACTAAAATTAACGTGGCTGGTCTCTCAAATGTGAGGTTTTGATGCCATTTACCTTATTTGTTTAATCCGTTTTTTGTTGGTACTAACTGATTTTAAGGTATTCTGTATGTCAACTTGTTTTATGTTATTTTTATCGCATTTAATTCTCCTTACTCTAATTAGTGCACAGCATTTTGTGACCCCTTGTTTGTGAAAGGTGTTTTATAAATAAACAACACTTACTTATGTTTGGTTATATATGGGCATTTGATGGGATGTTGTAAGTTACTATTTTTCAGGGTAGCTAATCAGAATATAGTTGCTTGACAGCAGAGGAGCCAAAACGGCTAGTTTCAGGCTTTGGAAGCGCTGACGAGCTGCATCTACATCAAGTATAAGAAAATGTATTGTGGTGGGAAACACGACACACCTCATTGTTCAATATTGTCACAATACGATATTATTGCAATTTGTGATATTTTATGATATGCTAAGTATAACATATATTGCAATTTATCGCCTCTTATCAACTGCAAATTATGTCCTCAAAGTTGAACTTTGTCAATATCGATTTTATCTAATAAAATAATGCTTTGTTGCAAAATGAGATCGTGAAACCTACCGACACTGTCGCTGAAACCTGCCATAAATGTTGCCATAAGACAAAGTCTGCTATAGGTCTGCGATCAGTCTTTGATTGAACTAAGTCAAGTTGGCAATTACATGCAATCTGTTTCTGATAATAAAGCAATTAAGTTTGATAATTGGCCGACAATCACGTTTGCTGGTGTCTACATAAACAGAAATTCACATTTCACAGTTACAATTACACTTAGCAACCTTCCTGTTCTATAGGAGTATAACTGGAATACAACCAGATGGCAACCAGTTGATCCGAGTCCCCTAAAGTTGTGCTTTAAGACTCATTCAGACTAATGCCAACATGTTGATGTTGGCATTAGTCTGTATTTATAAATTAGATGGCAATTATTTGCAAACCTTTGATAATCTCTCTGAGAGTCCAAGGGTTGCTGTCCTATTTTCACTTGTGTGACTGAGTCATTACCTTGCTCTGAATAAGGAGATCATTTTGTCACGCTAAGTGTGGCCAGTGTTGTTTGGCTAATGTTGTTTAAGGATCTGAGCATGTGGTGAGCCTTTGCGTTCATAGTATGCACAGAATAATTTATTAAAAAAAAAATTGATATCAACATTTGGTGTCTCTGTAATGATACAATATCGCCACACAAAACACTATGCTGTATGGATATATGTATGTTTTTTTCCAACCCCTATGAATCATGCAAAGGTACTGTAATAGACCTCAAGACTAGAATTATGTGATTAAAAATAAGCATAATGGGTCCTGTTTAACTTTTAATTTGCCAGGTCAGAAGTAAGTGTTTATCTTAATTGCTAGTTCCAGGATGACATTCAAGTATAAAAAAATAATAAATTTAGTTTAATATTTAATTATGCAACGATTGTAGACGTAATTAAGCTGTAACTGATCTCGGCAGCATCCAGTCCCACGCTTTGTCACTGAACATCTGTGTGTATGTGTCAAAGAAACGCCTGCTTAATGACGTAACAAATTCACTGCTTGGACTGAAATCTCTACACGGGGTCTTGTCGACGTGTTTAAACTAATGATGTTTGCATTGAATCGGTCATCGCTGCTCAGAGACGGCATGGCTATGGAGGACTGGATGGGTAAAACAGATTAAGAGGAAGCTGTTGTCAGTACTGGCTCGATGCCGAGCGAGCAGTTAGTGCAGGAACGGTGCCAAATGTGTTCAGTGCCAGCTCCCTAACAGGATGTTGGAGTCTACATGGGTGTTGTGCCACCTTCCTGCATGAGGAATAAAAAATCTCAGTAAATACTTGATGACTCAGAGTAGCGCAAGGTGTAGTTTAGACTGCATGTCCGAGTCGGTAATTAAGAATGGCAGATGGGGATAAGATACTGAAGGCAGTGAGCCAGAAGTTTTCTGCAGGGAGGTGTTTCAAGTCAGCTTGATTGTTCAGCAGTTTCTCAGCTGACAGACAACAAAGCTTGTTGAATTTGAATTGTTCCATTTCTTTTTTCAATCATATGACTTTTATAGTGACTGCTGCTAAAGGGTAACACTGTCATCGCAAACAGAAAAAGCAGAATTGGTGTGAAAGTATTTAGTAGCAAAAGTGCGTCACATCTTAGTCTAATATGCCAGAAATGAGGAACACATGAAAACTGAAATGCGTTCTTTTTTCTTTTCTTCAGTAATCATGGGGTATGCAGTTTGTTGTTAGTCTGGTTCTCATATACTGTCCTGGTGCTGTAACGTACTCCACTGTTAATAGATTAATGTTAGCATTAGACAGGGGTAGGTGTGAGGGATGTTGAAAGTGAGTTGAATTTGGGCTCTTTATTATGCTTGTTAGTAACAAAGTACTAATGCCAATGTACAAGATGTTAGTCAGCAAAGGTAGCAGTCACTGTGGTTGTCTAAGTTGGTAAGTGTCCTGCAAAAGTTTGGACAGTAGCACAAATTGTGTTTCACTTTCACTACACTTTGCTGCTTTAGCACTTGAAGTACATCAGCTTTTCCTTGTCCACTTTTTAAGGACTGACCATGCAGAAAACACCTTTGACGATCCAGGACCAGTATGGTGACAATCTGCACATTTTCCAACATGGTGGAGGGCTATGTCAAAAGACCCGGAATCTAATTAATGTTAATTGACATTTTTAGGTTCATGGCCAGGAAAGTCCTCAGATGTTAATCTGATTGAGAATCTGTGGTCAGTCCTTGAAAAGTCGATGGAGAACCAGAAGCCCACAATTTGTGATCAACTTGGAGCGCTGTAGGGAAATGATTGCTATCAATCAGGGTTTGGCCCAGAAGCTGATATTCAGCATGCCAGAGTTGCACAGGTTATGAAGAAGGGTCAACACTGTAAACACTGACTCTTTGGAAAAATTCCATTTATTTAAAAATTTTAAAAGTCTTTATAATCTAAAAGAAAATCCAAATCCAAATGACTGACTATTAATTCAGCCCATAAATAACAGAAATATTAAACATGAACATGCTTTAATCAGTTCTATTCATAGGGAGGAGACTGATTTACTATAGCATATGTTCCAAAACCCACTAAAGATATGTATGTGCGTGTGACAGCAATAGAGAGTATTGGGTTTCCTGTAGTGTCTCCTATAGCAAAGATAGAATGGTTTCAATACTCCAAACCCCTCATAGTGTTTCCTCTTCCTCACTGTCTGCCAGAGAAAGTGTTGCCCTCCCGTGTTGTATCACATGACCCCCAACTGCAGCTTAGCTCTGTCCAGAGGGGAGTATATATGTCCAAGTGTGTGAGCTTTCCTGAAGCTTAATGAAATGAATAGCTTAATTTCATTTAAATTAAATTACATTTTAATGTAGTTTACATGAAGCTTGTATCAGGAGTATAATTACATTTTTAGGTTGTGTGTGTATATAAAAACTAAAGGCTTCTATTGTCAGTGTGTCAGAGTCTGTATAAATGATGCAGCTCAAAACACTTGTTTGGTGAGTGGTGACATTTTGACTTCATCAGTCGGGGGAGTCTGCATGAAAGAAAGGCTTTACTGTTGACAGTATAAAGCATGAATCAGCACTGACTCTGCTTTAAAAGGACAGGAGAAGCAGCGTTTCTATTCAGCCTGTCGAATCCCAGTTAATTATGAGCTTATGTAAAAACACAGAGTTATTAAATGGGAAGATTTATGTACTAAAGTTAAGTGCTACGACAACATTTTAGCTCATTTTTTCTGCTTACTTTTACATTCTGCTATTTAGTGCTTAACTATAACTAAGCTCGTAGAACAATTGTTTGTGCCTAAATGGATCAAAAGATTTGTTTCAATGGAGTCAGAAGTATTAACTTGATATACAATTTCATCCACAATGCTAACTTCCATTACATAAAATAAAAAATAAACCTTTTTCAAAACACTACCCAAAAATGATAGCTGCCTTAACTTGTGGTCAATCACATGTTCAACTCACCAGTTAGTCACTATCTCAGAATGTTTGAGTGATCGTTCTCGGGTCATAAGTCAAATTTTTATAAATGATTAAGAGTATTTAGCCATTCTAGCATTTCTAAGAAGATTTTAATAGGGTTAGCAGTAGAGCTACTTTGAACCAGACGCTGTCATCACTGTGCTAATAAATCACTGTGGAAAATGTCCAGGCTAGCAGGAATGATTTTGTTGTGTAACGTCCTAGTTTTGTGTTGACATGCTAACATTTGCTAACAGCTAATTTGAGTGTGTTACTTTTTCATGTATTTGGTTACAATGTAAGTTAAAATATCTGACCTAGTGATTTTAAAAATACAAATTTCTGTCAGCTGTAAAAGTTACAAGGGTTTCTGTTTCAGGCAGTCATTAATTTGGTAACTTGAAGGTACAGTGTGTAAAAAATCACAGTTCAGCTTCAGTTCTGTTTTCTTACTGCTCCTAATTAGAGTGTGTTGTCCTAGTTACGGTGGCCGCTGTAGGACAAAAAAATAGAAATGTGATTTTTAGGATACTTAAGCCTGATATTAGCTTAGCTGGTATAATGTTAGCTTATAACCAGTTGCTGCTGTTTTTAACTGGCTTGTTGTTAGCTCTTTATACGGCGTACTACGTATGTACCCAGTCTCTAGATACATAAATAAAACGCTATTGGTACAGCAGGGACCAGTGTATTCAAGATGGTGGTGCAACATGGCAGCTTCCACAAACCAGCGGCCGCTCCTATGCATTTTTAATGGATTAATTCCAAGTTCATAACAATGCATCAATTTGTTGAAAGATGTAATTACACACTAAACAAAGTATATTTATAGGTACAATATCCAGTTTTTCTTTCGAATAATCTCAAAAAATTCTAACTGTACCTTCAAATCAACTTAAATTGACTGTCATTAAGTAGTGAACAGAAAACCTCTTTTGTTTATACTAGAAGCTTCCGTAGTTGGTCCTCTCACCTCAGTTAGGCACAAGAACTGCTGCTCTTGTGCATTTGTGATGTTATAAGTGGCCTCTGTGCTCGGCTGTGTGTGCGCAGTTTATTTCTGGCCGTTCCCGCACCCTCTAGAGACTAGGTGGTGGTTGTGTGACTTTATATGCCAGGGTGAGGGCCACAGCCATAAACTAGCTTCTCCCTGTTGCGTAACAAAAATGTAAAGTCCCCTGGGGTGGTGCGATGTTGCCCTCTGGCACTTTACAATTTTTTTTTGTCAATAGAAAAATGAGTGGCTAACTGTTTCAAGCCCCTGACACCAAAGATAAATAATTGACCTTCCCGTGGCTATTTATCACTTAAAAGCTGCCAGACTGTTGAGTGTGCGTGTTTGTTTACAATTCACGCCTATGAGCTTGTATGTGGTTAGTGTGTGTTACTTTTCTGTTGCAGTGTCCACAGTTACATACGGGGTCTGTTTTCTCAGAGACAAAGGAGTTGCTTGTCGGGCGCATGCAGGCAAAAAGAATAGCCTGGTGTTCCTCCTCTGACACTGTAGGCTCCAGTCAGCTACTTTACTAGGTGGTGGGTGGACTGTGTCCTCATGTGTCTGTGTGAATCGCATTTTATTCATTCATACTGCCTTCTCCTGCAGAGGGCCCCTCTGGCATTCCTACCCCAGCCCCCAGACCTGGTCTGGAAAAATGCCAAGTCATGTCCAACATTGGAAGTTGCTTCCGGTAGTAGACTGCTCTAGGTATTGATTCAGCGGGGAAGAAGCTCATGCTTCTGTTTTGGAGTTCCATTAAATCATTTCTGATAGATCCAGAATTGTGCTCATTAGTATTTTTGCAGAGTCATTAAAAAAAGATCTAATTCGTCTGACCGCGTGCGGTGTTTTGCAATCAGGGAATGTTAACTCAGTTCAGGTTGGTGCCAGCACTCTGTTTGGTCATGTATGTGTGTGGGTGGATTTGTTGGAAAGAGTTTGACTTCAGCTTCACCTTAGAAGATGTTTCATTTTCAGTGAAATAGGCTTTCATTTTCTTAAAGTTTGTGCTGAGTGGTAATAAATGTGTTTTAAATTTGCCATTACATAAATCAAGTCAACCACAAAGTTGTCATTAAGTATTATGTTTTCAAAATTAAAACATAATGCTCCTGGGAAGGAAAATTCCTAATGTAAAGGTTTATTATTACCCACAAATGTAAAGTCTTGGCCCACATATAATTCCTCGTCATAGCTATAGTGATGAATTACTGTGGAGAGAGAGAGAGAGAGAGTGAGCTAGAGAGAGAGCTAGGTTGATGCTGGTGTCAAGGTTTGGATCCTTGGAAGGTAGAAATGTGTGGAAAGATCAGAAGTGACCACGTCAAAGGGACGGCTTAGGTTGGAGACAAAGTTAAACAGTTAAGGCTGAGATGGTCTGGACATGTGCAGAGGAGGGACAGGGGATATTGGCCAAAGGATGTTAAATATGAAGCTGCCTGGAGAGTACTAGGAGTAGGGTGAGATGGAGCCAAATGATCCGCTGTGACGACCACTAAAGGGAGCAGCCAAAAGAAGAACTGTGGAACCAGCTCTAGAGTGGACACAGGGCAGCGTAATGATGCAAAAACGAACTCGTCCTGAAATAAATTATTTGTTAGTTATGAAAGAACCTTTGTTTCATACCGTATACCTAGAAAATTTTAAGTAAGTAATTAAGTAATTTCCTGAGTTTTCACAACTCGGCTAACAACTCTTTCTGGCATCGCTACATTAGGGAGCTCTGAGGGTACACAAACATCCACGGTGCTAGTGCTAGTAACATTTCATGCAAATACAGCACATCTGCATTTAAGCAACATTCAGACTCTTTGTAATGCTTAATGAAGTCAAAACTTGTTGAAGCATATCCCTTTTTTTGTTTGTTTATATATATTTTTAGGCTACTTCAGCAAGGAAAAAACTCCAAGGTCTGGTTTCGTCAATGGATGGAGATGAAATCATGTAGGGACGCACTAACCCTGCAGTGCCACAGAGTTGTAGCTCAGCATAATCTCACCTCAATGGATTGGGGCCCTCGTCTGTATGCGTTTGACCTTCTTTCGTCAACTTGAGAGAAGGATCTACAACGACAGAGCCAACACTGGAAAGAAAACCGTGTTTCTGTGGGTCAAATAGTGCAGGTAAGAAACTTCAGTGCACGTATTTGCTCGTACCTCCAGTATCTTAGACTATAGCACTATTGCAGTGCCCATTGCATTTGGGTGTGACTGTTTTTATGCCTAGTTTTCATCATAGTGTACATTGCTTCAGGACTTCACATGTTTGTGTCTTTTTGACACACTGTGTCTGTGTGTATGTGCTCACTATGCAAACATGAGGTCATGTCAAACATTGACTCTGCTTTGGTCACCAACTCATGGAGGTCTAAAATTGAACTATTCACCTTTTGAAAAGGATCAAATTCCTCAGATAATGTCATCAGTGGTCATAATGTTGATTTTAAGTGTGCGTGTGTGTTTTAGTTGAAGATAGATGTGGCTGACCATTTCCTGTTTCATAATGCTTTTGTTTGTGTAACCAAAAGGGATCGGTCACGTCCCAGCTTAGTTTGTTTTTCTGGTCGCAGCCACTGAATAAGAATTCTTAGCTGATGAGGTAGAGTTAGGAGGAAGTGAGAGTCACACTGGTGGCTTTAATAGAAACCCTTGTATTCCACTGCCACAAACACAGACCCACGCACAGGATGCCTGCCAGACACTCCCAAGCAGGTGTCTGCAGAACTCAGCAAAAAGAGAAATAATAATACTTCTTATGGTTGAGTTGTTCTTTGCTTTAATGAAAACAAGCCAAACAACTGGATGTTGCTGTCAGGTTTGGTGTTTCTTTATCAGAGGCAGACTATAAGCAATGCAGACTGTACGCACAATTAAGATGACACGTGTGCATTCACACTCTCTTGATTCGGGACTGGAGTGTTCTTGGCTCGTGCGTGTAGAACAGCACTGCACTGTTTCGAGTCCTGTTCATGGATAAGGAGAGAAGATGAATTCTGATTGTAAAACTGATTGAAAACATCACATTTCCTTGTCTGAAACTCCACTTGGTGCCTTATTTTGCGAGTCACTTGGGTTCTGCTGAGATTCGCGAGTTCATGTCATGAAAGAATCCGTCTGGCCAGGCCTACTGGTCAGTTTGGACCAGCCGGTGGCAGCTTAGGATGCGTTTTAGTGTGACAGTAAATAGATACCATCACCTACAAGGAAAAAAAGATTCCACAACGGATCTTTTTGTCGTGTTCCAGATGTTTCTGTGTAACAAACCATCACCTGCCTTAGGTTTCCTTTACATAGTAAAATGTCTAATGGAACAACAAAGAGGCCTGAAGTTAATGAGGTTTTTGATCCCATATCTGTTTAAAGAGAATGAGAGGTGGAGGAGAGATAGCTTGTGATGCTCTTAAGAAAGTATCCTATAGTTCCTGACAAAAAAGTGATTCTGTGGCCCTGATTTGATTAACAAACTCAACAGAAGGACAGAGGAGACGTGGACAGAGATGGAGTAAGCATGTGGACGTCTAGAAATGGATATTCTACTCTATTCTGGAGCAGAGAGGTAAAGCGGAAGCTCCCAGAATAGTAGCAGTGATCAGTGAGTGTGCTTTTTGTGGAGTGTCTCTGAATGCTTGAAGGGGCTTTTGGGGCCCAGACTGACAGAGAAGAACTTGGAGGAAAGGGAGCCTCTGGGAGTCAAAGTGTGTGCGCCTGTGGGTGTGAGACAGTGTTATTCTAACCATGAACTTACATCCGGCTGGCACTCCATACACTCCCACCCCCGCTCCACTTCTCAGTCCAACTACCTGCAGGCGAGTTGTCACATGACCCGCTGTTGGTTTCATTCCTCCTCTGGCTTTTCCTTTTCCTTTCACCATTCGCTCTTTTAATAATCCCTTCTCTTCTCCTGATCTACAAGTATTACATTACCAGACCCCCTGAGGACTGGCGTGCTGTCTGTGACTTCCTGGTGTATTGTATGTCCGGCCTGTTGTCAGTGCGTCGGGTTTCCTGACTAAGTGTCCCTGTAATAGATCACCTTGTGACACTGGTAACACAGTCGCACAGCTCTGGGGTAGAAGACTTGAGCCTCTTATAATCTGAAATCAGTCTCTAAAAGATAAACGTCAGGGTGCTGACCTTCATCTTCATTTGATTCGTCTTCTTCATACCTGTGACAGGATTAATCACTGAAGTTTCAGGGCATCCAGGAACCAAGAAGTCGACTTCTATAGGATAATAGCTTAGAAATGTTTATGGAGTGACTAACTGGTGGCTTGTTGCATATCATATAACCTTTCACATCCTGCCAATGGAAAGTAACAAGGAAGGAAAGTTTTAGCATTGCCAGTTTCTTTTGTTTGGTCCATTGATCAGGAGTTTATGCACTAGCATCAGTGCAAGGGTTGCCACGCTATCCACCAGCCCCTCTGTTCATCCACCGTCTGAGACAAGCCGTTTCTGCTCCCTTGAAGCCATCTTTCTGCTGATTGGTTGTCCTCAGTTAGTGGTTGGGGGATGCTATGCTCACAGCAGGAACTGTGGGCTTTCACATATGTTTATTTGAATCTGTGGTCATGTGTATTTTAGCATTTTAACAGTGTATGCACGACTGTGGAAAAACCTACAACCCCAATTCCGAAAATATTTGGATGATGTGTAAAATGTAAATAAAAGCAAATTGCAATCATTTGTAAATCTGAAGTCCAAATTTCACAATAGAACATAAAAAACAAAAAATGTACCTTTTTAAGAAGATTTTGAGTGTTTTTCATTTGATGGCAGCAACAGGTCTCCAAAAAGCTGGAAAAGGAATTGGTACTAAAAAGAAACAAAAGAACATTTTAGAACTAATTAGTTTATTTGTGAACAAAGCAGTAACATAATTGGGTATAAATAGCATGTTTGGAGTTTCTCTTATGTAAATATGAGCAAAGGAAAATCTGAAAAAACCCTCCAAAACGTGAAATTGTAGAACATTTTCACAATAAAGTTCCTCAACAAAAAATTATGAAGACTTTGAATATCTCATCATCTACAGTATATGATGTCACAAAGAAATTCAGAGAATCTGGAGATTTTTTATAAAACACTGCATTAAAAACGGGCATGATTTAGTTGTGGAAATCAGCACAGGGACTCAGGATGACTTCCAGGAATCACCGTCTGTGGAACATGGATATGATGGTTTGGAGGTGAATCAGTGCCCATTGAACTGGCAGCTTGAAAATCTGGGAAGACACCATCAGTATTGAAAGCTATATACAGGTTTTAAAACAACAAAGCTCCCAATGTATTTTGCGAGGAAGGTCTCGCATGTTTCAGCAAGACAATCCCGACCCTCATATACTGCAGCTGGTAGAAGAGTCTGGGTGCCGAAGTGCAGCCAAGAGCTTTCACAAAATGGAAACATTTAAAAGAAAATCAAAAAAAGTATTATCATCTAAAATATGACAAAGAAGACACGGGACTGTTGAGCAGACAAGAATGGGAAACATTCGTCTCCCAAAAGTCCAGCAGATGGTCTCCTCGGTTTACAGACTCCTGGTAAAAGAAGACAGGATGCTACACAGGGGTAAACATGGCCCTGTCTCAAAAAAGTTGGAACGTGATGCTGCCATCAAATTCAAAGTGATAGTAAATTTTTTAAGCTTAAACATTTGACTTGTTCTGCGTGGAATAAAATATGAGTTTATGAGATTTGCAAGTTTTT
The DNA here is from genome assembly GCF_057382275.1 of Copadichromis virginalis. NCBI lineage: Eukaryota > Metazoa > Chordata > Actinopteri > Cichliformes > Cichlidae > Copadichromis > Copadichromis virginalis. The sequence continues at coordinate 28,017,973 of NC_140635.1, forward strand.
ATTTAGGTTTTATTTACATTTTACACAGGATCCAAACTTTTCTGTTACTGGGTTTGTATTAGTTTCAACTGAGGCATACATAGTTTAGTCTGCATGTGATAATACGAACTGAAGAATTCACATTGTCGTCACACACAGAAACGCACACATGGCTGCAGTGTATAGAGTGTGTTGTGTTCCTTATCTTTCACTCTCCTGATCAGAGGGACTGGAAGAGTAGCTTACATATTGACCATACACACCCACACTCATTGCACATGATGATGCAATTCTTCTGACAGGTCCTTGACAAAGCCTACATCTCACACTGCTTAAATATGTCTTGTTAAGTATTTTTACAGAGATGACAGTTTGAAACTTTTGATATTTTGTAAAAAATCTTTATATATTTATTTTAATGTTAGAGGTGTAATGTTGTGGTAATGTTGCAGTCCTTAGTGTGAGCTTGTTTGTGAGGCCTTGGTGAGTGTATCAGTTGAAATCATTAAGCTGGTATTTTACCTGTGATCTTTACCAACTTAAAGGATAAGCATGACATCCGTTCTAGGCTGGGTGGTTTTGTTTTTCTAAAAATAGAAGACATTGCATCCTTCACAGCTGCAGACAGACATTGCTAAGAATGATTAACATCTGAGTTTGAGCAATAATCTGTCATCTATTGTTGTTTCTACTGCTGTAGTTTAGTTATTATCTGTGCTGTCGTCAGAAATATCCCGAAAATCATCATCTCGATGAAAACTGTATATGTAATTTTTATTGTATGTGTTTCTGACACGCACACGTGAACACACTGTGTTAATGTTAGTGAGTTTTGTCTGTACTTAAGCAGCATTTGAAATATATGGATGGCTAAATATGAATTAAGTCATGTCAGTATTGTTTTTCTTCCTCACACTGTCTTTAAAAGAAGAACTTTCAGGTACAACAACTCAAAAACAAAACAAACAAAAATGCTTTGAGAGTGACTTCCGTCACTGTCTCACACTGCCCCCCTGTGGCCTGAGGAAGAAATGATAAGCAGACCGTATGGTTTCAGTTAACCGAATGGCTTCATCCAAGCACTTTGTTACACATTAGAAGTAGAAAAGTGACGTCAGCGCCAGCATGTCGTGCTTAAAAAGAGGACATTTAGTTTGGATTAATGCATTTTTAAATGTTGTAGGACATTTATTAAAGAATTGATAGATGAATAGTCAGTGGATATGCAGCTAATTAAATGTTTTTCTTTTAAGATGACATTTGTTGACTTCAGGCTCTCATTAAGTGAGAATTTATTAATTCTTCTGAACTGCTGACCATAAAATGCATATTTTAAATACATTTAAAACCTTTGTTTATTGGAAACGATAACATTTTCATGAAAACAAAAACAAATGGATTAAGTAATAATAAATTGTCACTTAATTATTAGCCAAGGATAATGGTTACAGTGTGTCAAGTGCATTCAATGAAGCAGTAAATTTTGAAACTCTGTACTTTGTACTGTAGTTTCCGTAACAGAAAGATCGATTTAATCATCTTCCATGTTGTCTAACGTTACGGCTCAGCTTAAACTAAAACTTAGGATCTGCATTCTGTGAACGCCTTGTCTGGCATGTGAGCTGAGGCTGTGAATGAGCTGGTATGTTTGGTGTCATTTCAATGTCTCTCACACACACACACACACACACACACACACACACACACACACACACACACACACACACACACACACAGTCAAAGCCCCTGGCATGATGTATGGCCAGGCATCCAGATGGCACTGAGCGCTTTAGCCTCTGGTGCTATGCATACTTCCTCACCTATGACCTTGGCACAAATGCGCACATGCAGATTAAGTGAGACCCGAGAACCTCGACCCATTTTCTGCTCCCTCTGATCCTGTCCTCCTTTTTATTTCCTTTTTATTTTTGTGTGTCCCAGTCACACCCATGAAGATTTACAGCTAAATCTCAGTCATCATGAATTTTTACTTACATTCACAAACCTGAATTCTGATCTTAAGTTGTGAATATGTTATAGACGTTTCCTTAAATGATTATTTGCAGCAGCGTTTTTATTTGATTAAAAATGCTGATTGTAATATTGGTAGTAACATTACTTTTGAAAAACAGCAGTGAAGAGGAAGCTCAGATTTACCCAATGTGAAACTAAGACATGCGACATGGAATTGGGGGGAAAAGAGGAAGGGGAAAAACTATTGAAGGAGGTTAAAGTTATGAGTTTCAGTACCATGTCAAATGTTCACAAGGCAAAATATAACATGTGTGTTTGTGGGAGTAAAAATTATCTTTGTTTTTTCAAAAGAATTGGAGGCTCTGTGAAAGCAATATGTATTTGCTTCATGTTAAATTCTATCACAACTTATTTATCGTCCTAACCTAGCATCCTTATCAGCTTGAGTTACTCTATGCATGAAGTAGAGAACAGGATGCACATGGTTTATCTGGCCTTCAGTGTTGTTCTGCACGTTTTAAATGACCCTCTTAAATCCCAGCTGTTTGGGCTGATGGGACAGTGGAAAGCAAACACCACGCGCACTCGTGTGCCCCTTTAACACTTCCCAGAAAGACAACATGAGAGCTGAGGATTATAAAGCTTGGAGGTCTATCTGTCTCTTAGTCTCAGTCACACTCACACACACACGTTCAGTCTTTGTCTCCTCATCGCTCTCCCACATGCACACACCTCTGTCCGCAGTGGATTTACTGAGCATGCCTGCTCGCCCGTGATCCATGTGAAATGGAAATCTTTCTACGAAAGGGGTGATTAGAAAGGATTTGTTGAGGATAATATTTCTCATGACAGCTATGAAATATTGTGAGTGAATGGAAATCATTAAAGGGCTTGAATCAGTGCCCAGCTGCGATTGATCCTAACAGTGAGTTTGCTGTGTCAAGGCCATGGGACAGGCCATATTTCAAGAACACCATTTTCATTAAGTTTCCACTTTTAGACTTTTACTGCTCGAAACTCAAGTTAGCGGCCGGTGGTGACGGCTTACTGAGAGAGAAGAGATGCTTTTGTTCATAGATGGGAGAAAACAAGTGGGAATCACTAGACGCACCATAATATGATGTTATCACGACACTTCACTGACAATATGATATTGTTGCAGTTTTTAATATTTTGCAATATGCTGAGTATTGTGATAACATGTATTGCAATTTAGCAAATTATGCTTTCAAACTTCTTTTTTTTTCCACCCCTAATAACCAGGTGGATCTAAACCAGTGTTACAGGTAAAGATTGTACTATAAAACAATAAAAATGCTAACGGAGCCACTGTGCCACATATCCACTGTCGGCACCCCAGGCCATAGCTTCATCAGCTTCCTCTCTGGTCCTTGCTGAATCAACATTTTCCAAGCAGCAGTGAACTCAGCATTGCAGCAGCAGAGCCAGCAGTTTAAGTTCTTCTTTAGTATCGTGGAGTAGTGAATCATACCATAGGATTTACAGTGGTTTTCACAGTCAGTGAGCTGAAGTCATCTTTTAAGGGGAAAAGATTTGGTCTCTGATGAGAAGTTGTGGGTGGGTGGACGTCGCTGCCATTTACTGTAAGGAGAAATGTCTTCTTACATGGGTGCTTCTTAGTGCTGGGAACCCAAATTAGCTGTAAGTAGAATTTATCTGGGACCTTAAGAAGAAACAGGTCTGTAATACAATGTAACACTAACCCACGTTGCATGTCTAAAGAATTAACTTTGAAATGGTAATTCATTATTAGAATATTAGTATTCCTTTACAGGTAAAAGCCTTCTTTGTCAGGACTCAGTGTTTTATTGTGGAGAATAGAAATCACACTGACCATTTGACAGACAATAGGTCTGTTGGTGGAAAAATATACTGATATTAGGGAACTAAGCCAGCAAAGAAGATCTTGTTAGCCTGTGTTCTTTTAATTTTTTTAAATTAATTAATTAATTTTTGCTGCATGTGATCATTCATTTATTTGTTTTGCATTGATTGTTTTTAACCGGCAAGAACTGGCAGTTAATTAATCGTGAGGAATAGAAATAAGGGGTCATGTTTTGTCTGAGCTGTTTGCCGGTGATTCTGAAAAGACAAAAAGAGAGGTAATGTGAAGGCGCTGCACTGTCGTAGAAAAAGCAACTGTGTTATTGAAAGAGGAAGTCAAGAGTGGCAGAGAAAGTATATGAAACTGGTGCAGAACGTGTGAATAGCGAGACAGTGGTGAGGTGTGCAGTAGATGTGACGGATGAGTTGAAGGTGGAGGTGCGATTACATCAGGAATGAGCTCTGGGCACCTTCTTGTTTGCGATGGTGATGGGCTGAAGTAAAAGAGAGCCTGGAGAGGTGGAGTTATGCTATGGTGAGAAGAGGAATGAAAGTTAAGAGAAGCAAGATAGAATACATGTGTGTGAATGAGAGTGAGGTGGATGGGAAGGTGAAGATGGAAGCAGCAGAGGTGGTGAAGGTAGGTCAGTTTAAATACCTGGGGTCATCCAAACCAAGATAGTGTGAACATTTAAATATGTTGAAGAATGAGCTGCCAGACAGAAGGGAAAGAGGAAGACCACAGAGAGAAGCTGTTGTTGTAGTGAAGGAGGACAAGCTGAGGAGGATGCTAGCAATAGGCTGAGACAGAGGTAGAAGTAGAGGTATCCCTTTCATTGAACCGCAGGTAGATACATTTCAGGTGAAGGCTGCCGGATAATTGAGAAATCTTAGTCTGACAGTAAAAGTGGTTTTATGAGTCACATGGACTTTTTTTAATGATAAGATGCAGACACACTGAAGCCATACATTTAGTTTTGATAGCTGATGACCTGTCGTTCTTTTTAGAATCGGTAACTAATTCAGAAACTATTCTGCAGATTAGCTTATCTATGACTTGGATAGGTACTATCACTTGGACATCTGTTCATGCAAATAATAAATATAATACAAATTCAAAAGAAATGTAATACTTTCCACTATATTACTCACACACTCATACAGTGCACCAGAGCTATACTGTCAGTTACTACCCTGATTATGTTTCCACCATACAAGCCCCACAATCAGGAGTAGACATTGGGGATTTCATCCAGCTCCTGTTGAAAAGCTTAGTGTTGCCCCCAGAGCCTGAAGCCTACCCACCAACAGTCATAAAGAGAGGAGGGACCCAGGATTTGCAGTCCTTTTAGTCTTTCAGGATGCTTAACAGTCTCTTAAAGGTAGGTTTAAACAGGCTGCGATGCCTGGGCTGGGAACACTTTATCATTACACCCACAGCTTGTCTGCTGTGCTCTCCATCACGGGGACAGAGAAGGCGTTTACATGTTTTAACAGGCTCAGCTCTGTCCCCCCTTGACACACACAGAGTTAAGCCCATTCAATAGTCATTCAACACCTCTCCCAATGCATGCTCCAAAATCCGTAAAATACACTCAAAAAGGAAGTCAGCCATCAACAAACAGAGAAAGAAAGGAAACTGAGCTTGGAGCCAGCTCCCTCTTAACTAAATCATTAACAGCCTATTGCTTATAAAAATCAAGTCACAAACTCAAGATCAAGGGGGCTAAAGCGGCAAACATACTGTAGCATAAGCTACTTATCAAAGGATAAAAACAATGAAAACAGTCATTTTCACTGCAATTTGATGTCACTGTGGTGTCAACAAACCACTTAGTCTTCAATTAAGTTAAGCTCAAAACAAAGAAAGTTGTTTTTGGCTGACTTGCTGTAGACTGCTCAGACATGAATGTGCCAAAAAAAACAAAAAACAAGAAGAGCAATACAAGAAATATATTATGCAAAACTGATGTCCAAACGTCCAAAAACCAGACGTGGCCCCGAAACGGTTTCACCGCAATTCCTCACAACACCGAGTCAGCCCATCAATCTTTAACGTAAAAACAAAAAACATCCATTTAACGTAACCAGAAACCTAAACCTAGATGGGCTTCTTCACAAGGCTATCGTCTCAAACTGATGCAAGTTCAATTCAAGACAGTAAACAGCTTTGCTGGAGAACAGCTACACCTGCTCAGAACTTTAAGGAAGTAAACTTGTAAACCAAGCTTAACAACACATGGAAAAGAGAAACATTCCTAATCCACACATAAAGGCAGACAAAACTTTACGATGGGTGCTCTGGCTGAAGGGGTCACTCCACTGATCAGTATTTAGACTCGGCGAATGAGGAACTTCCTGTGCTGGCAAAGGCGAGGTTACGAGGTCCAGAGAACAGTGTCACAAAGGTCACTGCTTCCTTGCTCGCTGCCATTTAAACTTCCTGAGGGACTTGCTTAGAGGCCATTTCCTATTATTTAATGACTCTGGCCTTAGAAGCTCAAGATCACACACACACACACACACACACACACACACACACACATACACATACTTCTAATGGTGGGCCATAAAATAAAGCCCGTATGTGACCAATCCCTAAATCTATCCCTAAATCTACTATGTCTTTTCAGAAATAGCTGTTCTGTATTTTACAGGAATTTTAGATGTGAGGTCTGACTGAGGTCAACTTATTGAGAGGGCTCAGTCCCCAATGGTTATGGCAGATGTTTGTATCCTGATACAGATTCATTCCTATAACCATAAAAATGGGTCAGCTGTCTTTTTGAAATCACAGGAGTCCTCTTATTTTGGTAAAAAAGTCCCACTGTCAGAACATTCTTTGAAGCTATCTTTGAAATCCTCCTGTTTGTTGAAAACAAGAAGTAAAACGGTACACTGGTAAGCCAGGAAACATTCTCGCGTGATCCGGTGACAGTAGTGCCTGTGGTTTTAGGATTAACTAGAGCTGCTGTCATTTGAATCCATCTCCATATTTTGCATTTTGCTACATCATGCCTGACTCTTATCCTGAGAAAGACGATCCAACGGCCCTTTTGGCTGGTCCACTACGGGTTAAGCTGTGCCAGTGGCAGACATGCTATTAAGAGTTTGACGCAAAAGTTTTCCCAAACAAGAAACAAATGATTTTTCATTTTCATTTAATCCTTTCATTTTTCCATGAAAACAAGCCCAACTCATCCTTTACAATCTTCCCCAGCAGCAGTCAACACTGAAGAAAGAATGCTATTTCTCTGGACGGTGCCAAAGACGCAAGTCAGCTTTCTCTTGGGCCTCATTTCATGGCAGTGTCATTTGAGGCATGAGGGGTCAAAATCAAGGAGATGAAGCGCTTCTACTTCTTGGCCCACTAGTAAACAAATTATTAACCCATTAAGGCATGTTGGGTTTGTTTTTTCCTGAGACACGTTCATAGAAATAAGCTTTGATACAATTAATTTAGGTGGCTAAGAAAGAGCTTTATACAGGGTGTATCAAAAAGAAACATCTGACTTTAAAGTGCTTTAAATCCGCAGCTGTTTACTGGTAACAGTCGAAACATGTACTGGTAGAAAGCGAGGATTTAAAAGATTCATGTGGTGGTTGGGACGAGTTATCGTATTGATGTGTGCCATGTATCTGGTTGGGGACACACTGAGCACGTGTAAACGATGCAAGCTTTGTATGTAAAACTTTACATGCAAGCGTCTATGCCCATTACTTTGAAACATATAGCCTTTTGAATTCTTTTTGATACACCATGAATCTTCACCAGCTGAGATCATCAAATTATACTTTCTCCAAACAAAACAGGGTCCTTCCTTTATTTAGTTTATGTAAAACGTCATCAGGAGCTTAACTTCTCCTAAAGTAGGAAGTAGAAAATGTACATTTTGAAGATGTGAGGTTAAACTTGAAAGAAATGCTGCATCCCAACTGTTAGAAATGACTTCCGTTAAGACTCTGAAGAATCCAACCAGGGCTAGAAATCCAGAACTAACTAGTGATCTATATACTTTCCTTCATTTCACCATATTTTAAAGAAGCATCATGAAATGCTGACAGATTAAGAAGCTAAGCCTGTTTGCACTAAACTTGTCCAAGCTTAGCGTTTACTTCAAAAAATATTGAAAACGACCAAACAGGGAGGAAAACAAAGAGAAATAAATGAGGGATGCAGGAATTTAGATGCAGAGAAACAACATGGTGTCATTGCTGAGAAATGCTTTTGGCCTGAACGAATTCCTCAAGGTGGTGCTGATATTCACACAGGCGCATGTACACGTACACAGACACACACACACACACCTACACCTTCTGGCCAAAATCATGTCCTGTGTTAAATCGGTTCTGCTCTCACATCCTGCTGCAATAACAACCATCCCTGGGGAGAGCCTCAGACCAGCTGGAGAGTCCACACACACACACACACACACACACACACACAAGATGAGTGTATTCTGATGATGCTGGTGAATGAGCAATGCACTTTGTATTATCCACATGTCCAGAAAAAATGCAATCTTTTCCTGCAAAACAAAAGCTCTACTTTTAAGGTTGACGGGTGCTTATCATCGGCTACAAACCGATTTTTTAAAATTCAGGTTGGTGCGGAAAAATATTTTCACAGCGTCCTTCATCGTTGCCCTTCACTCTTATCAGTCTGTGGAGCAGCCTATAACTGAGTGTGTTAACTTCATCAGGGGGCAGCTGGTGGGCAGCAGTGACCCGGCGTAACACCGCAGCTCAGCACCGCTTCATTTATCATGGCCTCAATTCACCGCAGATCCCTTCTGTTTTCTCGTCTCTCCTGCGGCTCAACTTTTCTTTCACTGCCTCTTACTTTGGACAGTTTATGCAGTTAAACATTTCAGATAAACAGGAAAGGTATCTGCTGTTACTCAGCAGTGCTGTGTTGTTTATACTGCACTGTAGAGGTTTTTTCATTTCGTTCTGTATGCCTACACGTTTGACATGATTCAAGAAAGTTAGAAACTGAATGGACAAATGTATCATTAGACACTTTAAAGAGAGAAATACACTGATGGAGGGCTCGCTGTATGACCCCATTTCAAAATGTGTGCTTCAGCGCTCTGTGAAAGTCTGCATGGAAAAATTGTTTAGGAATTTTAGAAAAATGTGTATCAAAGTAAAACATGCTTAAAAAATCACATTCATAACTAAATGGTACCTGCAGTCTGAGTTTCTTGTGGAAAGTATGGATGCCTGCTTGTTATCAACCCACAGTTTGAAAATCCAATACCCAGAGTGGGTATTAATCAGTGGATACTGCGTTGCTTAGTTTAACTTCTATGAAAACACCATTGAAGCACAGTTTTAGAGAAGCCTGTGCTGTCATACATCTTTCTTTCAGGGCAGACTTTCCTTACTTTAGGAAAACAAACATACCCGCATGTATTGCAGGAGTTGGCATCTGGATGCTGAATTAACCTCCATCCATTCCAGACCAATTCCCAGGCTCTGAACTGCTAAGCAGTCAAAATCCTCACTTTCAAAACTACAGCAGCTGGTAACCTCAGTTCTCAAATACGTGCAGAATGTTGTTAAGATCATAGGTAATGCAACACTGTGAATCCCACCCGTCATGACTATTTTTAAGAAATGTTGTTGGCCATTAAGGTTGAAAGCTCTTGAGATTTTTTACTCCACTAAAAAAGTAAATTCATATAAAGAGGTTTCATTTAAGATTGAGCTGTAAGAGGGATGGAATAATAAAACACGAAACACGAATCCATAGCAGGGGTAAAAGAGGAGAGGTCAGCATGTACTGCTACAGTATGAGTTGATATTACTGCCCTATAAATACACTAAAAACTTGGACACAGTAGGTGTCTGAGGACCTGATTTATAATAAATGCAGAATCGCTGACCTACAGTGTGTGTAACTGTGTATTATGTGTGCATCCAAATCGTATCACTTACATTTGCAGAAATAATTATGCGCAAACCATGTGTTTCTTTGGAGGCGTACGCATATCACGGCTGATAATTGATTTTATATTCAGTTCTACTCTTCCAGCAATAATGGAAATGACATAATCGAGATAAAAGGTTTATTCTGCAATTTTTTTTTCTAATGCAAGTAAGGTAAACCACGACATTTTGGATTTAGATTTTGAGCGAGAAACAAGAAAAGAAAAGAAAATTGACAAATTCTAACTTTAAAAAGTGGTGACGTCATGGTGACGTCAATATTGACCAAAATAATAATTTTTTAACTTCAATTACGCAGTCTTGCTGCTTTTGTTCCACTGCTGTGTTGTGTTGCGTGCCTCTCAAATTTGCAGAAGTCTGCTTCCGGAGGACCAGATCACAGAAAAGAGGAAGAGGTGGAGGAATGAGAGCAAAAAATGAATGTTGTGCAGTGGGCTGTAAATAACTGGCCTAAGGACATCAGCAGGACTGGAGTGGAGTCGGAGATGGAGAAGAGAGCGAGAGGAGGCAAAACAAAAGAGGGGCGAGTTTTAAGGATATGAAAGTGGAAGGAATAAAGAGTGACATAGACTGAGGGGAGGAGGAGATCATGCATGCGTAAACAAATACTCTGTGCTGTCCCAGAGTGCTTTAAAGATTTTTTTTTTTCCTCAATGGCATCAGTTGGAGCGATGGGGAAGTGTCGTGTGTGCGTACGCAGATGCACATGCGTTGTTCTTTTATTCTATTTTCCTCTTCACCCAGATGTCCACACAGCAAGGTCCAGATGGCTTGGATGTCCTCTATACTGGAGAGCTTTACACACACAAACACAGACAAAGCAGCATGGCCATGTTTTTCTCCCTCTCAGAGGGAAGATTAACTCTCCTCATTAGGGCTCCCTCCGCCTCTCCACCTCTCGCCTGACACTCTCCTCCCCCTCCCTTTCCTGTTGGCTTGACTTATTCTCATTGGCTGCTTTTATCAGGACCACAGCTGAGTGGATCACCGTGGCTACAGAACACTGGAGCGGGGAGGAGGTGGGATGGGTTGATGTTGCCACGGTAATAGAAGAGGCGACCACTCGCCAAATCATCGAGTGGGGAAAAAAAAGTGGAAGCGTGTGGAAAGCGGGTTAGAGGGTTAGGGCTCGAAAGGAGAGGAGGGGGGGAAAAACAATAACAACAGGCGAGGGATTAGGCATCGACCGAGCAATCAGGAAGTCCATTTAGGACAAAGCAGAGTCCAAAATGCTCCCAGACTTCAGTCGGCATCGTTAGAGCCGAGCCGCTGGAATGAATAAAAAACCACACAAAGAAGGAAGGAGCTAATTCAGGTGAAATATGAAAGACGTCACCCGGACGACCGCTGCCACTGCTTGCTGTGATTTTTCACTGCCGATGAGTAAGAGGAGGTAAGCTGGTCATGGTAGTGCCTGGGGCATGGAAATGGAAACGGAGAGAGCCGTCGCTGGATATGAGGAGCATGCGTCAGCATTAAGGAAGGGTGAACAAGAGTCAGAGAGAGAGAGAGAGAGAGAGAGAGAGAGGCAGGCAGTGACAGCAGAGATGAGCACAACTGAGCACAAGAGAGAGATTGAGGTTAGAAGCTGATGTGAGGATACAAGCGGAGCCTGTTAGACTTTTCACCTTCTGTGCCACACCTTGGCTTCATCCTCCTAACACTCCCACCTCTTGACTGCAGCAACTCCAAGGACCCAGGCTGGAATTTCATTGTCTGAGGGACAATAATCCTTGCTGAATGACTTCTGAATGATCATTTTCACACCCCAGAAGCTTCTTAATGCTGCTGACATATGAAAAGGACAGACCGTTCAAGAGGATTGCATTCTGTATATCTTCTCAAAAGCGGAGCTACTCCTGCCTGCACGAACTGAATTGAGTTATTCATTCTGTATTAAGAAGTATTGTTTGCAGATTATCAGCACAATTACACTTCTGAAAACTGTTTCCATGAGGATTAGCAGCTTTGTTTTTAGAGACTAGTCAGTTCCTGTCACAAAGGTGTGAAAATGAAGAACTCATTGTCCAGCCATTTTAAACGAATGCTGACTCAACCTAAACGATGAAGACAATGAAGGTGGTATTACTGGATGCAGGAGTGACAGCAGAGTTAGCAGAGTAATAAGACGTATTGTGCCAGGCGTTGCAGAATAATGCAACGCCGCTCCGTGAACGACGCCCAGAATATCGCACTTGTCTTCCTGCATGGATGTCGACGCGAGCTGACTGACCGACTGAGTGTGTGGGTTGCTCACTGGGCTGGAGCAGCAGCTATTTGAGGACACGTAGCACCCGAACAGGTACCGGCTGGGTCTCAGAACTCCACCATGGGGGAGACGGCAGAATACCAGAGACTGCAGGAGACAACAGAGTCGGATTACCAAAGGCTGCCTAGCGATGATGAAGAGGTAGACCTGTGCAGTTCCCTTTATTTTACAGTAGTAGGTAATAGTAGGTAATGGACTAATTTCAGCCAGCAGTATGAACCTGTCAAAGGGAAATGAAATGATGATTTATGCTTTCGTAGGTGTCTCTGTATTTCAAATCATTGCCATTGTGAGCATTTATCTTGTCTTGTTCAGTGTCACACTGGCTGTGTCATGTCCAAAACACTTTGGTGAATGTACACAGCTGTTTTCCTGTGACATGGCTTTCATTCCTCAGTCAGTGTCGGGCCGGGTTTCCCGACATTTCAGCATCCTTTTTCCCTTCGTGTCAGTTTGCGTACTGATGGTTTAGCACCTAATCAGGTGATCAAGGTGGTCCATCATTTTTAGTGTTAAATAATGTGGAAAATTTATAAGCTTTTTTTTCCTTCCCCCAAACAGACTCTTTGACACGTCAGAGCATAAGGGGTAAACAAAGACAGGTGTAACTACTGGATGCCACTAAGTTTACTTTAGTTTCAGTGGCATTGCGTGTTCATTGTCACACTATCCCGGCTTGCTGAAACACAATATTACAACGGCCATTGTTCTTAGTAACACCTGTGGCAAGACATACGTCTGCTGAGGGGAAAAAAGTCTGGTTGGATTGTGCGAACATAACTCCACTTCATAGATCTCCCAAAGTGCTCATTCATCTGTCAGACAGTACTAGCTCTTTTACCCATGTATGTCAGTAGCGCCCTGCTCAGCACAACACACGGCGCTTCTCGCCCACACACGAGGCCGAGTTATTGCATGCAGAGCCATGAGGTCACTGATGAAGTGCTGCAGAATGAGGTTGGTGAGAGGCAAACTATGACATTTTATACCCTCCCACCTATTCTGCAAAGCCACACACAAACACACACACACACACACACACACACTATTTCACAAATACTGTGAAGGCCCGACTCTTTTTTTTGTTTGTTTGGCTTTTAGGCTGGCCGTTTAATTTCCACATCAAACCATTGTGAAACATCTCTGTTGCCTTTTTTTAATGTTTTCAACATCAGAAGAAAATGTGTAGAATCACTGAACTCAGAGCTAGATAAATAAGTTCACCAGGTCGGTAATTCACCGTTTTACCCTTTTTTGTAGAGATGTTGTAAACTGAATAGTTTCAACAGTCTGCAAGGGCATTACATGTCAGGGGTGTGTGTTGCTGTCATGTTTAGGCTGGAATAGATTATTTAAAATTAGGAGTTGGCTTAAAGAAACAAGAAAAAACTGTCTGGTATACAGTGTTGATAGTTTGGTCTTTACTGTATTTTCAATGTGATTAAAATGTGGCTAAAGCAGTTATTACTGGTAACTAAAACTAATTTTGAAAGAACAGATGAAAGTACAATAAAGGTAAAAATTGGACTTGAAACGTATTGTGAATAATAATAAATAAACAAAAAAATACAGTTTTATTTATATAGCACATTTAAAAACCTGAAGGCACGCCAAAGTGCTTCACAGTAATACGGAGAAACAACATAAGTACAGATCAGGCACTAGCACAGACAGAATGGAGGCACTAATAGACCTTAAGAGTTAAGTAAAATGGGTATCAAACCTCAATACAGGAGGAAGGTCAGATCGTGAATACAAAAATATCTACTAAGAAGATAAAAACAGCAGTAAAATTAATAATAAAATAATACATTAGATAAAAAGTTTAAAAAGGGTATTAACTGGTCAGGAAAGCCAGGTTAAATAAGTATGCTTTCAATCTTGATTTAAAGGATTGGACAGAGTCCGAGGCACGAATAGAAGCAGGGAGATTGGGTGCAGCTGAGGCAAAGGCACGATCGCCTCTGCTCTTCAGTCTAAACTTAGGTCTAAAACACACGGGAAATGTTAAGTCTTTGTTCATTTGGTCAAATATTTGAAATTGTGATATGTAAGCTGCCTGCACAATGTTTCTTTTTGTATTTCTTTTTATACAATTTTTACTGTAATGTGTATCCTAAACTACTTAAAGTTATCCTGTAACAAAGTAAACAAAATAAATATCAAAAACGAATGAAAGCTTAACTGAAATGTGTAATTTCTACCATTAAATGTAAAAATGAAACAAGAAAATAAGAAATTAATTCAAAATTTAAAAACAAAAAATCTAAATTTAAACAAAAAACTAAACACAAACTGAAAATATGTAAAAAAAAAAAATAAAAATTGCCTGATTTCAGTATGGTGAGAATTACAATTTGAACTTTTTCAAAATGGATGTTATTATTTATTTATTTATTTTTTACTAATTTACTTATTATGTTTGTTTAAACATTTTATGGTGACTTGTGTTTAAATGGAATTGGGTTCAAATTTGACTCACTACCGCTGCTACTTCAAGCAATGCCCTGCGCTGGTCTTCCCTGACATGTACTGGGTTTCAGCCCTCCGGGACCTGCTGTTGATAAGCAAATATAGGGAGAAGATAAATGAATGTGTAGATGTGTGCGGCAGTTTAAATGTGATACTGTCCTGTGTGTGTTGAGGATCTGTGTGCTAGTTGAGCAGAGTTGAACCGATGGACGCTGCAGCTGTTGTGCTCTGTTTGGGGCTGAATCAGATCAGTCTCCTTCCACAGCTGCAGCTTTGTGCTGAGTACAGCGGTTTTTCTAGGGTTAGCTTTCAGCGCCACAGCCTGCAGCTGCCTCATCTTATTCTGAAACTGAGTGAAAAACACTTAAGGGTAGATGTACGGAAAATGTAGGTGTATGGAAAATACTTATTGTGTTATTAGAGTGACCATTTTATTCTCCACACAGATATCTTATGGATGTTTTTCCCCCTGTGGAGGATGAAGGGATTAGCGGGCAAGCTTTATCTGAAAATGATGAATTTGTGTCGGCCGTGAGTATGGCTGGGCATCCACTGTGTTTGGAATAATATGAATGTAATAAGTAATTTCTTTTGATTGAGCTACCTGCTGTGATAGATTTTGAGTTCAATCATTTTATTCATGATATTTGATATTTATTTTAATGGCTCCTCCTTCTCCCTCTTAACCTGCTTTAAGGGATCAAAGAAAGGATTGCTCAGTACGGGTGTATTTCATTGTTTTGTGGGGGTTGTTTTTTACAGTCTGGCATTATGCATATTAGGTCAAGCTACCAAAACAACATTTGTTGACAAAACACAGCACATATGTTCCTGAAAACTGGAAGTGATGACCTGGAAGCAGGCCACTGGCATCCAGAGCTCTCATCTTTCTCATAATCTGTTCATGGGCACATTAACGCTCACAGCCTCACACCGCCTCTCCCCTCCTGGCTTTGTGAGTAATGAGTTCCTGTGGACGGTAAAGGGATTTAAGGAAAACGTAAAAGCCAGACCTTGGGAGATAGTTGCTATCTGTGACATTAGGAATGATGGATCTCTGTATGTCTGTGCATGCTGTCCTCTGTCAGAGGTTTTTGTGTGTTTGTGTAGATATTGTTCTAGCACAGTTTCTAAAGTGATTAATGTAGTTCTACTACTCCTTCTTCTTCACTCTGCATTTTTGGCACCCGGCACCCAAAACGCAGTTTGATGTTTTGTTACCAAAATGTTGGAACTTAGTTTAGAAATACACCGGTGCCCAGTAAGCTAACTTAATTCCCAACATAGTGCCTCAGGATGAATCTAGTCGGTGTGCATGCCTTTGCATGCCTTCCTGTATACAGTGAGCATCATATTACAGAATCTAGAAGTGTGTGTGTGTGTGTGTATACCTGTTTACACATCTGTGTGGGGACCAACAGCCACTAGTCAGCACTAAAGTGCCTGTCCTCACAAGTTTGATGGCATTTTTAAGACTCAAAATGTAGTTTTAGTGTCAGAGTTACAATTAGGTTATGGTTGGATGGAGGCTAGTGTTAGGCAAACATTTTTGATGGTTAGGGTAAGCAGCTAGAGAAACATTATGTCAACTAGATGTCCTCACTAAGATATCAACACGAGAATGTGTGTGTGCGTGTATGTGCATGTGTGTTTCAGTACTGTAACATAATAGAGCTCACAGCATGTTGTTCTTCATAATCTTATTAGCTAGAAAGGTCCTAATCTGATGTCTGGTCATGATAATGTAATCTTCACGGTCAAACATTTAACTTGGGCTTTATAGTATTAGTGTCCTTTTGTAAAGCCACTCGGTCAGACTACTTTGTGCATGCGTGCGAGGTCAGACAGCAGTCTTAATGTAAAGCTAGTTGCAGTAAATCTGTAAAAAAAAAATCCAAACAGTTTTATCTAATTGAATAAATTTCATCGATCTTGATAAACTGGTCACATTTAGCTTCCTCCAGGGTCGTCACCACAGGTGATCAGGTTATTGTGATGTGATATATGTAGAACTTGTGTGGAAAAAGACGGCATGTAAAAGTTTATTTAGCTTACTTTAGCTTTCTACTTTAGCTTTATTACCATGAACATTGCACAGAGGTGTATTTTGACCCAAACTAGGGCGTAAACCAAACCTCAGTCAAACCAAACAGACAGTGAAAACTGGAAAGAAAAAAAAAATCAAGAAAATCGACCAATTAGCAACTGAAATTAGGTGTTTACTAAACTATCAGCAACTGCTTTTATATCAACGGATGAATGAAAATTAAAAAAGATAAAGAAGAGATGGGAGAAAAACCATGTGTTGATGTTGCATAGCTTGTTCACCAGAGGGCACTATGCAACTTCGCTATGGCACCACGCATGTATGGACGCCCAACCAACCAGCTGATCTGAGTAGTGTAAATGAGTAAGCAACTACACAAAATAGGTGTTATGGAAATCTGTTTGATTTTATAAAGGAAAAAAATACTGGCCAATATATCAAAATATCACATGTTTAAGTCACTAAATATTGATATTGTTTGACACAAATGCCATCACTACAGTCATATTGTGACTTACTGTAACTACATGGTAATGCCAGATAGAGCCCTGGTTTTAAATGCTATCTGGTTCTGATTTAAAAAATGACCATAGTTTTCATCCAATTCATCCAAACTGAGATTTCAGTTTGTTAACTTTAAATTTCAAGATATTTACAATTTTGAATCAAAATTTTCTTCACTTTCAGCATTTGAATCCTAATTAACTCTTGAACTTATTAGGACGAGACTTTTCTCGTTATTTCGGCAAGCAATAAAAAAATTGATAATAATTTTTTGTCTTAATCACCAGCCACTAGTTGTCAAGACACCTCGGGGCTGTGGCCCCCCCACACCCTCTAGCAGATTATTACAAGAAGGAACCTTTTAAAAAACAAAAAACAAGCGCGTCCATGCTCACAGGTGTACACACGGGTGATCACACCCACAAACTGCACCCTTTTTGGCTCCTACCTCAGGGCACACTGTGTTCTGTTGGTCTTGTGTGCTGCACAGTGGTGTTTAGTGTTTGGTATTTGCTGTCGTATTCCCATGTATCATTGTGGTGTTGTTTGTTCTGTTGCTCTTGTTCTCTTCTGCTTGTTTTCTTTTTTCTTTCTCAGCAGGTGACCCAGGTGATTGATATATGCATTTTTTTCTTCTCTGCCTGTTCTGTTGGTTTTTGTCTTTTGCCCTTCTCCCCCGTCCCTCTTCTCAGCTGTTTCTCTTTCCCTCTTTCTTTCTCCCCTTCTTTCCCCCAGTCAAGTCTGTCCCGTATTCAGTAAGTGAAAATAAAAGAAACAATAAAAGGTGAATCAAATGGACCATTACGGCAAGGCTGGGATGGTCAATTTGGTAAAGTAAATCCGTTGGGCATCTTTCTTTGCCTTTAGACAACAAATCTGATGGCAAAAGAGCCAAACGGGACAGGCCAAAAAAAAAAAAAAAAAAAAAAAAAAGACACCTCGAGGCATGGTAAAATGGGCTGTTTTTCCTTAGTTGGATTTTGTTGCCACTGGTCATAAACTGGCCCCACATAACCAGAAAGGCAACTGATAAAAGTTTGAGTGACCTGTGTAATCCCAAAGTCTTTTTAGAGTGGAAAAACAAATGCTTGTCACACACAGAGCAATGAAAACCCCTCATATTAAGATTTGGTGCCCCCTAGTGTTCATATGGCAACAATACATATTGACTTATGTTAATCGTATTGCTCTAATCTCCTTAGTCAGGGGGCAGCTGATGGCTCTCTCACACATTCCTTCCACTGATTTCTAACAAAACATCAGATGAAATTGGATATTTGATGGTACTCTACACAAACGCTGCATTATCACACACACAGCTTCCCGTTTCACTAAACTGCCACACTGGTGTCGCCATATTTCCTCTTCTTTTTATCCCAGCCTATCTCTTTATTTGTTTTTTATTTCTTTAATTTAACAAAAGGTAATTAATAATGAGTTCTGTTTGAAGTGGTTTAAAGCTATTGCTTTTTTCACCTTCATTACTGTTGAATCATGTTGATTAATCAATCCAACTGACACTGACAACTGATAATTGTTCAGTGTTGTTTCTTTTGATGAATTAATGGACAACATTTTGTAAAAATCCAGTTATGTTAGTAATGTCCTTCTTTGTCCTGCTGCTGATTTTCAGGAATGTGGGCTATTTCATAGCATCTGTTTCACAGTCTTGTGAGTTACATAAGTGCTCCAAAGCAAACATTACTTCCTTATTTATCATATCACTGAAGCTAACTTTACTGTGACAAATTCTATATTGGCATCTATTAAAATACGGCTGATGCAAAAATCTGAATAGTCTAGGGAGGTAGTTATGATATTAATTGGTCTACGTGATCCTTATGATTCTGGATGCTTGACTCATATAGTAACTATAATATACTTTAATGCAATGCTGTCAAACAAAAGCAATAGAGACTCTGTAAACTAAGAAATCCAAACGGAAGGCATGGGGATTTTTAGGCTGTTCTACTTATATAAAAAGTTTGGTATCCTTAGTTGGCTTGTGTTAAGGTGATGACCATGAGCTGCGACTTTTCACCTGTGTGAGGGCCTTGTGGATTTATACAGTATGGATGTAGGATACAGTAGGCCATGTTCTCTTAAAGTTTTGGCTGATGTCATTCTGATCCCTCTCCATGTGGGCAAGGGGCACAGTAAAGAGACTCCAATGTGGATATCATCAGCTAGCACACTGTTCCCTGTGTTGATGACAGTATGGCCGCCTGCCTTTGCCTGGCTGACTTCGTTGAATCTATTATAACGTCACTCTAAAGTGAGACAATTTGTTCACTTACACATTACAGTTAAAAATAATAATTTTTATAAATCAAAACATTCAAATAAAGTCATTTAGACAGCTGATTAAAGTACACAAACTACACAAATAAATTGGTATGCAAACTCACGCTGCACAGCATCACCCGCCTCTGACAAAGGCCTGTTTTCCCGTCTCTGATTAAACTCCAATACTTCATGATCAAACACCATTTGTAGTTTTTATTTCCATCCCATAACACCTCTGCCTGCTCGCCTTCTGTCCACCCTTAGACTAGTAAACACAAAACTTCCTAATTCAAAGCAGAAGTGTGTGGAAGTAAATGGAAGAGAGAGTAAGACAGAGGGAGCGTTATAAAAAACTAAATCTAGTGAAAAGGGAACAGCTAAGTCAAAGTGTGGATTGATGGGCTAGACTTATGAAAAACAGCACAGCGAGCGAAAGAAGGGGGAGGAGGAGTGGTGAAATCAGAAAGGCAAAAGTTTAATAATATCTGCCCACGGAGGCAGACATGGCTTATTGCCACCACTGGTCTGAAAAACAGCCGCTACGGGTTTGTTTATAGTCAGCGTAGTGGAAGAGAGATAACATTTTAGAGGATTAGAGGCAGGAAATAAAAGGCAGCACCAAATAAAGAAGAAAATGCAAGAGTTTGGCCAGATCCTCAGGGATAAAGAGGAGGGACAGAAGGAGGCATGGGAGTGAAAGAGAAGGGATTAATGAAGGAGTGAAGAATAGGGAGGAGAAGGGAGATGGCAGGAGTTTTAGTCAGCGCAAAAAAGACGTCACAGTGACAGAAAAGGAGTGTGCGAGTTTACCGCGGTTAAGTGACCTGAGCAGGTCTTATGTAATCATAATTATATTCATGTGGGTTTTTTCTTCACTATTACTGTAAACTATTAGTCATCCACTAACAGATATCTGTAAATCTGTTTTGCACATCGTGTGGTTCATACCTCAGAAATTATTCATACACTATTTCATTGTCCGAATGATCCTGGTGGTTAATGATTGGTGCTTCGAGTATGCTTCTGGGTTTGTTAAGCAGATACTCTTACACAATGCGTTGGTTAGAAGTGATTAAAGATCATAACAAATAGATTTAAAATGAAACTTGGAAAAAATATATAGTAGGAAAATCTACTCGTAAATCATAGAGATAATGATTGCCATTCAACAATACATTTCAGTTGAGAAAATATTACACTAAGCAGGTTGGGAAATTCTGCAAGGCAACAGAGGGAGAAGCTGGAAGAGCGCTTGGGGTGTGTGTGTGTGTGTGTGTGTGTGTGTGTGTGTGTGTGTGTCTTTGGGAGGTTGCATCACAGGAAACAAGCTCCCCCTCCTGCAGTTGAATGTGACCCTTTGGCCCTGGATCAAATGCTCCTCCGGGCTGAATACCATGAAGCCTCTGTCCTCTGCACCACGCTCTGCTCTGCACTGCACGGACGGCAGGAGGAGGGTGGGTGGGGGGTTCGGGGGTCAGGACAGATAGGGTGAGGAGTGGAGTTGCAGGAGGGGGCAGGATAAAGGGGTAGAGAAAATTTGGCTGATGCAGAAGTGAGAATTATAAGCAGTCAACATGAAGCTCAAGCACATATGCTACCTGTAAACAAATGCAGACTGGCCCCCCTCCCTCCCCCCGCTGGCAGACATGCATGTTTTTAAAGCCTAAAAAGTGGAGCCGGAGACGCCGACTCTGGCTCGTCTGTTTGTGCTGCCGAGGGGATTGAATCGGGCAGAAGACGCTCCTATTTTTAGTCCCATGCGCGATGGAGGGATCGAAAAGCAAACAGACAGTATATGCACAGGCAAAGCAGAGAGAGCGAGACGGAGAGGGAGAGAGAGGGAGAGAGAGACAGAGGCAGTGAAAGGAAGGGAGGAAGAAGGAGTGACTTATTTGTGAAGTTCTGCAAGTTTGGATGACTGGCTCATTGCTGTCTGAGGAGGGCACATGGCTGGACTTGGGCAGAGGGCAGAGCTGGGAGGCTTTCTCTGCTAGAAGCAGCAGCTTCCATTCGCTCTCCAGCCTTCTTTCCTAATATTACAAGCCAGTTTGAGTTCTCTTCTGCATTCTCAAGTGCTACATAAATGCCTCTTTGACTTCTTGTGGGGAGCTGAAGCAGTAGAAGGGGCTTAGAGGAGGATTGACCCCGCCATGGAATGCTGTAGATTTGCGTGCAGGGTTTCAGGAAGTTTTTCTTCCCCTTCTCGGGTTCATAGGTTTGGGTCCGGATCCAAAAACTGTGTGCGCTTCTTAGAATTCCCTCAGAGACTCAAACCAAGGGTGCTGTGGCTCTGGTAATGATTTAAAGGACAAGCAACAACCACGGGCCATTTAAACGTGTATGCACTTTATTTGCACCTACATTCATCCCAGACGAAGGAATTCAGGATGCGACGCTTTGACAAGCTGAAAAAGACATTCCCCTTCCTGGCACGCTTTCACGTATATCGAGTAAGTCTGCTCTGCTGGATTGTCTACTCTCCATATTCCATTGAGGGGATATCTTCTTTAGCATGACATGGATGCTTGTAACTATAGTCAGAGTCATGTGGTTTAATTAGTTGTTAGAATACATGAATCATGAATATGGTATGGTGGAGGTCAGTTGTCTCTAAGTGTGTGTGTGTGTGTGTGTGTGTGTGTGTGTGTGTGTGTGTGTGGACTCTCCAGCTGGTCTGAGGCTCTCCCCAGGGATGGTTGTTATTGCAGCAGGATGTGAGAGCAGAACCGATTTAACACAGGACATGATTTTGGCCAGAAGGTGTAGGTTTGTGTGTGTCTGTGTACATGCGCCTGTGTGAATATCAGCACCACCTTGAGGAATTCGTTCAGGCCAAAAGCATTTCTCAGCAATGACACCATGTTGTTTCTCTGCATCTAAATTCCTGCATCCCTCATTTATTTCTCTTTGTTTTCCTCCCTGTTTGGTCGTTTTCAATATTTTTTGAAGTAAACGCTAAGCTTGGACAAGTTTAGTGCAAACAGGCTTAGCTTCTTAATCTGTCAGCATTTCATGATGCTTCTTTAAAATATGGTGAAATGAAGGAAAGTATATAGATCACTAGTTAGTTCTGGATTTCTAGCCCTGGTTGGATTCTTCAGAGTCTTAACGGAAGTCATTTCTAACAGTTGGGATGCAGCATTTCTTTCAAGTTTAACCTCACATCTTCAAAATGTACATTTTCTACTTCCTACTTTAGGAGAAGTTAAGCTCCTGATGACGTTTTACATAAACTAAATAAAGGAAGGACCCTGTTTTGTTTGGAGAAAGTATAATTTGATGATCTCAGCTGGTGAAGATTCATGGTGTATCAAAAAGAATTCAAAAGGCTATATGTTTCAAAGTAATGGGCATAGACGCTTGCATGTAAAGTTTTACATACAAAACTTGCATCGTTTACACGTGCTCAGTGTGTCCCCAACCAGATACATGGCACACATCAATACGATAACTCGTCCCAACCACCACATGAATCTTTTAAATCCTCGCTTTCTACCAGTACATGTTTCGACTGTTACCAGTAAACAGCTGCGGATTTAAAGCACTTTAAAGTCAGATGTTTCTTTTTGATACACCCTGTATAAAGCTCTTTCTTAGCCACCTAAATTAATTGTATCAAAGCTTATTTCTATGAACGTGTCTCAGGAAAAAACAAACCCAACATGCCTTAATGGGTTAATAATTTGTTTGCTAGTGGGCCAAGAAGTAGAAGCGCTTCATCTCCTTGATTTTGACCCCTCATGCCTCAAATGACACTGCCATGAAATGAGGCCCAAGAGAAAGCTGACTTGCGTCTTTGGCACCGTCCAGAGAAATAGCATTCTTTCTTCAGTGTTGACTGCTGCTGGGGAAGACTCCTGTGATTTCAAAAAGACAGCTGACCCATTTTTATGGTTATAGGAATGAATCTGTATCAGGATACAAACATCTGCCATAACCATTGGGGACTGAGCCCTCCCAATAAGTTGACCTCAGTCAGACCTCACATCTAAAATTCCTGTAAAATACAGAACAGCTATTTCTGAAAAGACATAGTAGATTTAGGGATAGATTTAGGGATTGGTCACATACGGGCTTTATTTTATGGCCCACCATTAGAAGTGTGTGTGTGTGTGTGTGTGTGTGTGTGTGTGTGTGTGTGTGTGTTCTTGAGCTTCTAAGGCCAGAGTCATTAAATAATAGGAAATGGCCTCTAAGCAAGTCCCTCAGGAAGTTTAAATGGCAGCGAGCAAGGAAGCAGTGACCTTTGTGACACTGTTCTCTGGACCTCGTAACCTCGCCTTTGCCAGCACAGGAAGTTCCTCATTCGCCAAGTCTAAATACTGATCAGTGGAGTGACCCCTTCAGCCAGAGCACCCATCGTAAAGTTTTGTCTGCCTTTATGTGCGGATTAGGAATGTTTCTCTTTTCCATGTGTTGTTAAGCTTGGTTTACAAGTTTACTTCCTTAAAGTTCTGAGCAGGTGTAGCTGTTCTCCAGCAAAGCTGTTTACTGTCTTGAATTGAACTTGCATCAGTTTGAGACGATAGCTTTGTGAAGAAGCCCATCTAGGTTTAGGTTTCTGGTTACGTTAAATGGATGTTTTTTGTTTTTACGTTAAAGATTGATGGGCTGACTCGGTGTTGTGAGGAATTGCGGTGAAACCGTTTCGGGGCCACGTCTGGTTTTTGGACGTTTGGACATCAGTTTTGCATAATATATTTCTTGTATTGCTCTTCTTGTTTTTTGTTTTTTTTGGCACATTCATGTCTGAGCAGTCTACAGCAAGTCAGCCAAAAACAACTTTCTTTGTTTTGAGCTTAACTTTATTGAAGACTAAGTGGTTTGTTGACACCACAGTGACATCAAATTGCAGTGAAAATGACTGTTTTCATTGTTTTTATCCTTTGATAAGTAGCTTATGCTACAGTATGTTTGCCGCTTTAGCCCCCTTGATCTTGAGTTTGTGACTTGATTTTTATAAGCAATAGGCTGTTAATGATTTAGTTAAGAGGGAGCTGGCTCCAAGCTCAGTTTCCTTTCTTTCTCTGTTTGTTGATGGCTGACTTCCTTTTTGAGTGTATTTTACGGATTTTGGAGCATGCATTGGGAGAGGTGTTGAATGACTATTGAATGGGCTTAACTCTGTGTGTGTCTTTGTATTTTTATCAGAAACTGGGCAGCAGCATGCAATGTGAGGAAGGGACGGAATGGTTGCTGGAACTGCTGATGGAAGTGCAGCTGCAGCAGTACTTCTTACGGATCCGAGATGACCTTAACGTCACACGGCTGTCGCACTTTGACTACGTAAAGAATGAAGACCTGGAGAAAATCGGCATGGGTCGACCCGGTGAGACACAGTACCTGCGTGTATGTGTGTGTTTTTGTCAGTGAGTGAATGAGAGAACCGCAGTGTTGTTGTGCCAAAGAAGCTCATCCAGATGTTCATTTGGCATGTCTCTCTTGTGTTTAAATTTGTATTCCTGCTAGTGGCTTCCAGTGTTAGATACTTAGTATAAATGTTCCTTATTCAAAGGAAAAATCCTACGGTTTATCTCCTGTACTCTTTGTCCATAATTTGTGATCTAAAAATGAACTACATCCCCATCAGCTTCAGTTTGTCCTGTAGTTTTAGTGCTAATTAGCAAATGTTGTAACTCTTTCGTGCTAAATTCAGATGCTGAATATATTTAACATACATTATAAGTCTTAAAATATTGATGTTGGCACTGCCTTTGTTACCAGGCTGTAGACTGTAGAAGTAGATATTAGCTTTTAGCTCAGAGCGGTGGTTTAGTGTAGCTAGATATCTGAAAGCATGGCTGTTGTTTAGTGGCTTGTTTTTATCAACTCTTTCAAGACTGGAAATGAGCGCAAGACACAGAATTTCTGATTCCAAACTACAACTTCATAAAATCATCATTTACTGTCTTCTCTGCTCATGTGTTTTATTTCCTAATAAAGCAGTACTGGCCTTTCATAGCTTAATGAGCAATTTTTATATTTATGATTACTTTTGTTCTCTGTATGCATCTATACATAGCCTTAAGTATGACTCTTGTGTTCAGTAATGGCACTGTGTCATTTGGCTCATCCTTGATGTTGCTTGAACAAATCCTGCATCACTAATGCATTTAATGTCATTACAAAGTCACAATTTGTAATTAGGTACAGTGAGAGTGGATATTAAACTGTCAGATCTTTTGTCTGCGGTGTGTATAAAGTGGATCACAGCAGAATTGTTCTAAATCCAGTTACTGAAGCCCTCAGGGCCTGTGCTTCACAGCCGCTTAAGACTAATTACACCCACTTCGCATGCTCATATATTCCCTCACATGTCTCTCCACTGCACAGCTCACTGCTCTCTGGCGTTTTATTATCTTTTCTTCTTCCTCCTTCCCTTTGCTTTTTGCTCTTTGTCTCATTTCATATCAAAGCTGGGTGTTTGGTTTTCTTCCTGTTGTGGTAAATGTGTTGAAATTCATTATGGTATACCCTTCTTTCACTCAGATTCCTCCTGATGGATCCTTGAGCAGTTGCAGTCCTCATTTGAATGCCTTGCCACTGACCTATTGCCTCTTTTTGTTTCTTCTTGACCGCAGGGCAGAGAAGGCTGTGGGAGGCCGTGAAAAGGAGGAAAGCCATGTGCAAGCGCAAGTCCTGGATGAGCAAGGTGACAGACATAGACGAGCACAGCGCACATCAGAACTCAGTATGGTGCACGGTATATTTGGCAGGATGTCGCCACTGTGGAATCCGTCTGGGTGTAACAGTGTGGATACAGTACCACAGTAACCTGCGCCCTCCGCGCAGATATGATCAGCACCCCCTGAATGAATTCTGGCATCAGTACGTTGTAATCTGAGGGAAAGATGTTAACATAGTCGTATGTGCTTAAAAGCAGCCTTTAACTTAATACTGGCTGTTAGTAGTGCAGAGGTTTTAAATCAACCACAAACATTCGTGATTGTGGTGAGGTGTCGCTAAGAGAAACTTTCCTTTCAATTAGCACATTTTTTTTAGACCTGTGATGATTATAGGAGAGTTTTGTATTTTTTATATAAAGAGTAATTTTTCTCCTGAGGACACACGAGGAGGGCCACCGAGTCCATATTCAGATATAAACATACACACACTTACAAGGCTATTTTTGCTAGGACATTCATTGACATTGCATTCCCTAGTTCCTAATCCTAAACTGAACCATGCCATCTTAACTGCCTTAGCCTAACCTAATCCTAACTTAAGTGCTGGCCCATAAAAAGGGCCTTTTAAGCAAGGACCAAGCTAAAAAGACCTCATTTTCCAAAATGTCCTCAGTGTAAGGCTCCCAAACTCAAAGTAGTTCTCATAAAGATAGTTGGAAACACACACACACACACACACACCCTGTCACAGCCAGCTGAGGAAGCAGATTACTCTATCTGAGGATAGTGCCAGAGGCGGAGGCAGACAGGTGTAATTTTAGATGGCAAACACCGTCCTGTGAGAACCACGGCTACACTCATCCAACACATGCGCACCCACACAACTCTGACGGCTTCTCCTCAGTATCCTTCTCGATGGTTAATTCCTTTGAGTATTTGCGTCAGCATGTGTATTACATACCTCGCAGTTTTTGTCTTTTAATTACCCTTTGAGTCTTTTATTAAAGGAAAGTGAAGAAGTAACTTAAAGCAAAAAAAAGCTCTGTCTCTTTAAGGGGAATTTAATAAGACAGCATTTTGTGAATGCAGCTTGAGCCGCATCTGTGTGTCACCGACCCTTATGACTCCACTCGTGTGTGTGTGTGTGTGTGTGTGTGTGTGTGTGTGTGTGTGCGCGCCATAGTCAGAATTATTTAAATATCCAGCCCTCTATTTGAAACGAACTA
This sequence comes from Copadichromis virginalis, assembly GCF_057382275.1. Taxonomy (NCBI): domain Eukaryota; kingdom Metazoa; phylum Chordata; class Actinopteri; order Cichliformes; family Cichlidae; genus Copadichromis; species Copadichromis virginalis. The sequence goes on from NC_140635.1 coordinate 28,045,156, forward strand.
ACCACACCGTGACCACACAGAGGTGGTGTCTTTCAAAAAAGGTCTGCAGCATTATGTCATGTCTGGTCCAGTGTGAATGTGAAACCACATACCGCTTGCTACTGTTTATATCCAGCCAGTCAAATATGTTTGGCACTAGATATTCATTGACACCTCTTTTTTACTGATGACATAATTTCTGAGTACTGACCTTATGTTCATGAGCCAATAAGAGATGTTTTTAAGTGAATCCGACATCACTGATTTGATACGTAATGTAGTATTTGTGTTACCACCGTAGGAGAGGCTCTTCTAGTGTTTTATCTGACCTGTTATCGGCTTGATTTCATCCCTGCTAGCTAATATCACCACCAGTTTCTGTGAACTCCTATTTTGGTAAACAGTCTAATTCAAGTCCTCTAAACAAAGGCTTCCCTTGGTGGCGCCAAACGGCACACATATTTTTATGGGTTCGGATTTAGGAGACTGGCAATGAATCATTAACACACATGGACACACACACACAAATGCAGGCATGTGCAGCACACAGAGCCATTCAGGTCACTTAATCTAATAGGGCTTCTTAATGAGTACTTCCTAACAGCTAAGTTATTCCTGCTGTGTTGTTAGTACTTAAGCCAAGAGGCAGGAAATTTCTAAGTATTTTGTGTGTGTGCAAAAACATGTGTGCTCATGTTAGTACATGTGCATGGAATTTTATTTACTTTTTCCACAAACTTCATGATGTTTTCTTTATGTGTAAGCTTCATTTTAAAAATTTAAGCCATTAAAAGACCTCGCTGCACACACAAGAACTTGCAGTAATGGTTTTGAGACTGCTTGTCAGACTCTCACCATGGCACGAGTGTGCTTTTCAACCACCTGCTATTATACATAAATTGAAAAAGGGGGAACCAGGATGTAGAATGTTGCTGTTTATGCAAAATGTTAAATTATGCTCATATTTTTATGTTCTAGTGCCCCTCTCTCTGCTTTCACACGTCTTCATTTTTGTCTGTTTCTCTCCAGGTTTTTAGTGGTAAACGTCCAGATGGAGGAGACATACCCCAGCAGGGTCAACCGGCTTCCTCGTTTCGTAAGCTGTCTCCCACACCACCTCTGGGCGTCGGGGAGGGAGTCCTAGCCACGCAGCCCAGTGGTGGCACTCTCCTCGACGGGCAGCAGCAGGGTCTGACCTGCCTCATCCCAGAGAAGGACTTGACGCTGTTTGAGAAGCTGGGCGATGGCTCATTTGGCGTCGTGAAGAGGGGAGAGTGGTTGACACCTGCGGGGAAGGTGGTGAGGAGGCATATTGTTATACCATTTATCCACAATTTAAAAAACAAAACAAAAACATGTTGGAAATATGAAATAACTGGAGTGTGCTCACACAGTTCTTTTGCATGAAACATGTTGCTTGTTTGCATCTTGTCTAGGAACAGATAAAAGCAGGCGCATGAATGTTTGTTTTTTTTCTTTTGTTTTTTAATGGGATTTTCATGAGAACTTTTTAGACACTTTGAGTATGAGGAGAAGCAGAATCTGATGTTTGAACTCATCATTTTTTTTAGCTGAACGTGGCTGTGAAGTGTCTGAAGACAGATGTGCTCAGTCAGCCCGACGCTCTGGAGGATTTCATCTGTGAGGTCAACGTCATGCACTCGCTGGACCATCAAAACCTGATCCGCCTCTACGGTGTGGTGCTCACACACCCAATGAAGATGGTAGTGGACACACAGAAATGCACACGCACAGGGAAAAATATACAGACAGATAAATGCGAGTGCACATAACCGTTTACAGTAGCTGCTTTAACTCGGGGCCGATATTCTCTGTGTATACTTGCCACATATGCAAATGCGAAAGGACAAAAGATGCTTTGAGTTTGTCCGTTCTTTTCACCCATGCTCTATTTCTCTTTTTCACCTGCATGCTGTAGGTGACTGAACTGGCACCTCTCGGTTCTCTGCTGGAGCGTTTGCGCTGCGTTCGTCCTCAAGGCCCAGTGTTGATCCACACTCTGTGTCAGTATGCTGTGCAGGTGGCTTGTGGCATGGCTTATCTGGAGCAGAGGAGGTTCATCCACAGGGACCTGGCAGCGAGGTAGGGTGCAGAGCTTTGGTAGAGGCAAAAAAAAGGTAAAAAACTACTGAAAAACATACATTGCTCACATTCAGGAATAATTTTTCTGCTGTGGTGAATTATTTATATTGCCTCTCCTATTCCTCCACCCAGAAATTTACAGGCCATTAACAGGAGACTTGGCCCATAAGCACAATGAGTCACTGGCTGGAAGCACTGGGTGGTCCAAGTTCTTGGTCTTGCCAAAATTAGACACTTTCACTTAAGTGCTGACACTATGTAGAGGTCTGGGGAAAAACCTTAATGGCCGGTACAAATGAGTCACTTTACCAGTTAAAGCTGTAATAAAAGGGTAATGACTACACACAGCTGCTGCGTTAAGGTTTGCTGAGCTCTCTGGGCACGCACTGTATCCTGTAGGCTGGAAGCGTTCTGAGATAAAGATCTGCTGACTTTCTAACACACCAAAAAGTTCATAACAGATAAATCTCTTTATCTGTTATGGCACACCATTTAAGCTGCTTTAGCATGTCCACAAGACCTAATCAGTGACTTGTCATATCTGTCACTAACGTCTTGCTGTTTCTCTTCCTGCCTCTGGCTTTCATGTCTGCACATGGAAAGACAGGGAACTGAACAGACCCAAACTACTAGAAATAATAGTTCTCTTTACATATTAGTAGATCGAACTAAAATATTTATTTACTTGTAAATGAGTTTAATCTTTTTAGTCATGCTCAGTTTCAATAGATCCTACATCTGCAGTCTTGTGCTTGGCCTATCAGTAAAATGCATACGGACCAAGTCTCCTCTACAATTATTATTGAAATAGTTATTATTAAGAACATTAGTTCTACATGTAGAAGAGTTCGTTCATTTAATGTTTTCCAGCTTGAAGGTTCATTTTAGGATTTCCAGCTAATTGTTAACATCACCACCCTGTCTGCAGGAACATCCTGCTGGCCTCGGCTCACAGAGTGAAGATTGGTGACTTTGGCCTGATGAGGGCGCTGCCTAACAACCACGAGCACTATGTCATGCAGGAGCATCGCAAGGTCCCCTTTGCGTGGTGGGTGGAATGAACTCATTTCATTGTTGCTTTGTTGTTAAAACTATCAGCCAAGGCAGAATTTAGAAATCGTTTTTTCAAAACAAATCCTTACACCAGGGAAACACCCCATTTAAATCCCTGCTCCACACTTATGCTCAGACTGTGCACAGCTGGTTTATAGACTGTAGTGTATTGTTTTTCATGTTACAGGTGTGCCCCAGAGAGTTTAAAGACCAGAACCTTCTCCCATGCAACAGACACTTGGATGTTTGGAGTCACCCTCTGGGAGATGTTCACACACGGTCAGGAGCCTTGGCTGGGTCTTAATGGTAGTCAGGTAAACGCACAAAAAGGATCAACAAAAACCAAACTTCTGAAGCCAAAATACATAAATTTGCTCATATAGACAGTGATTCATATACCGTAGCTGTACTCTTTTGTCTTTAGATTCTCCATAAAATTGATAAAGAGGGTGAGCGCCTCCCTAAGCCAGAGGATTGTCCACAGGATATCTATAACGTCATGCTGCAGTGCTGGGCTCAGAAACCTGATGACAGACCAACTTTTGTTGCTCTACGCGAGTTCCTGCTCGAGGTGGCGTTAGCAGTCATTTAACCATCGCTCTAGGATTTAAACATGCATGTTTTCTACATTCATTTAACTTCTCTGCTGACATCATGTTGTTATTATATAAATTTACCATTAGCTCCACCTAGTGGTGCCATTTCAAAGAAAAAAGTGAACAGGCTGCTTATTAAATCTGTTATATTTTTTCTGTCTTTGTCTCTTTTTTCAGTCTATGCCTACAGACATGTGTGCTCTCCAGGACTTTGATGAGCCTGACAAACTCCAGATCCAGGTCGATGACATTATCACCATCATAGAGGGGAGGTGGGTGATAAAAGGTCTTAAAATAGTGATTAAACCGACACATCAGGGGCGATTCTAGGTTCAGACTTGTGGGGGGGCTCAGCTCCCAATCCTAATGGATTGCTTTGTAATTAATAATGACGCAATATGCTGTTTGCAAATTTAATCAACCCTTTTCGCATGTGCAGACCTTCAATTGGATAAACATTACAATGGGATCTTCAAAGGCAACCTAATTAGTTGGGGGACCTGTTGTTATGTGTGACGATAATTCAGTGTCAACAATCAGAGTTTTCAATCTTTTCCACACGTTTTAGGGTGGAGCCTTTAGTTATCAAACTCGATACAAAGGCTCAGTCGTTAAAGAACCATTTGTGGCAAAGCAGAAAAGATGAAAAACGTGCAAAAAAAAATTTCAGCCTCTTAACAACATAGAGGCAGTCCACCAGCTCATCAAGCACTCACTCAGTACAGACACTGGAAAATCACACTGCTAGTCCATAGACCTGCAAACGAAGCAAACTGCTAATAGCTATTTTATATTAATACAAACCCTCATTTATTAAGCAGACTCAGCATCATATATCAATATGCTCTCTTTAGAATGTCCACTGGCATTTTTTAAGTTAGACTTTGTGAATAATGGCATTTGATATTGCTCCCTCATTCTTGCGGTTCTTCTACAAGCTCTGTCTTTTCTCTCTCCAGCCTCCTCACTCGACTAGAAACTAGAAAATAACAAAAATATAATCTTATAATAATAATTATTACATCAGGCACAGAAAACAGGAAAACACACTGCTTAGTTATGTGAACTCATCATTAATGAATGTGGGTAAAAGAGAAGCTACAGCGTTATCATTTCTGGTGAATTTGACTACATGTCCACTCTTACCTGTTTCTTTTTGCTCTCTTTGCTGTCTTCGTCTCTCCCTCTCTATCCTCTCTCAGTCTTTGTGCCGTCACCCAAAAGTTAAACGTTACTGTGAATAAAAGACAAACTGATCTACATGATCCATATCAGTTTATAGCAATATTCAAAGTGAATACAGGCTGCTGCTGGACATAGACAGGCATTCACCTTTTGACTTGCTGTCACCTGGATCTGATGCTGTACTGTAAACAAACACTGGAGCCCAATTTGACTAGAATAGGAAAATAAATATTTATCAAAGTCAAATAATAAAGTACAGCAGCCCCTTGGTTGGCAGCTCCTGATATACCAGCAGACTACTGTTTTTATTTTATCCTGTAGTGTTATAAATAGACAGATAGACATTTGAAGATATTTCCAGAAAACAATACTAAAATACCCTATTATTAGTACTATTAATATTTTTAGGGGTGCTCTGATTACATTCGGGTATGAGTGAGCACCCCCCAAATGGGTCTAAACTCTCCTCTGCAACATACCAACCCCACTACTGATAAATATTGTCTTGAATGCAAACACAGTGCAGTGCAGAGAAGTGTGCAAGGCTGCACTTCAGAGTCCTCCCACAGTCCAAAGATGTGTTTGTTTATCAGCAAGTCTACATTGCTCGCGGGTGTGAATGTGAGCGTGAATTCAAGGTTTTCCCCCATCTGCCACTCAGTGTCAGCTGGTACCAGCTGCAACCCCCACATTCACCTCCAACAGATGGGCCTGTAGCTAATGCAAGGATGGAGTATGGGCTGGAAAAAAACACATCCTTGACTCTCAATGTCAAAAAGTGGCAGTCTGCTTTCATACCCAATATAATTATCTGTCCTAATACGTTTCAGGGCAGAGAATTATTGGTGGCGAGGTCAAAATAAACGCACCCTTAAGGTCAGGCAGTTCCCCAGGAATGTGGTGACTTCTGTAGCAGGGTTGTCTGCACACGACATCAGTCGTCCACTCAAGAACAGCTTCATCCACACAGGACATGGAGACACCAATCCCCATCGCTGCTGGGGCTTCCCTGATAGGATCGATGAGTAAGAGACAGCTTTTGTTTATTAATTTTTCAAGCTGAGTTTGATTATTTAATGAACGTGAAATGGCATTCATATCATGCATCTAGAAATGTTTTAAATGGTCTTTCGGTTGGGCTGCAGTGATAGTAAGCACTCACCAATAGATGGCACTAGCGGGCTGCTTAAGCTGCTTTATATGCAGTCCACTGATGTTTCCTGCATTAACATGTCTCATTCTTGCCGACAGTTTGTACCTCGGGAATCCCATGGATCCTCCTGACGTTCTGGGCTTGGACCTCAGTGCTGCACAGCCCACACAGCTAGCAGGACGAGCTAAAAGTGAGTGAAAGAGCTCTTTATAGAAATGTATACCTGTATGATGTATAACTGTTACCAAAAAGCTTGCCTCAATACCTCTTCAGTTCAGTGACAGACTGAGCAGATGATCATATTCCTAATTTTTAAAGAGTGCTTCTTTCTTCTTCTTATTTCCATTATGCATTGCTGGTTGAAATTTCAAGATCTGCTGCTGCTGTGCAAAAAGACACTGAAGAGCTTTTATCCTAATAAAGCTTTCAGATGTAATGGCGCTTGCTGTTTTTATTCTTATCTTAATATCTTTTACTGCTGTCATTTCTTCCCCTCTTTGTTTCTCCTTTGCGCTGGTGGCATCTGTTATTATTTTCCCCAGAGGAGCCTCCTCCCCGCCCTCCTCAACCAGCAGTGTTAATCAAGAGTAAGTCTGGTTTCTCTCAGCAGCTCTTCACCCATTGCTCCTGCCCCCTCTGTTCCCTCCTAGTTCCACTCCTCAAAGGTACATCTCAGAGTTTTTCATCTTTTCTTTGCCTGTCTTTGCAGTGTACCCCCCCCCCCCCCTTCTTTTCTACACCTTTGTCCCTCTAAAAGGTGTGCAGTGTCCTTGCTGTGCATTGTATTCTCCAGTCACACCTGGCGAGTTTTTTTGGAGCTGTGTGTCTTGCATTTAGTGGTATTAAGTGATCTTAAACAACCTTGGTGTCAATGATCTCTAAACTGCATCAAGAATATGTTGTGTTTTCATCTCCAGAACCTTCCTATGACCCAGTAAATGAGGAGGAGGATCTGACCTCTGCGGGACTAAAGAGATTATCACTTCGCAAAACGGGTTCTGTGAAAGGCCTCAAACTTAAACCGGCCGTGTGGGTCTCTGCTTCCAAACAGGGAGGTTGCAGGACTTTAGGCTCAGGCCAGAACACTAACAGTGAAGTGTCCCTCATTGACTTTGGGGAAGAGTACCCAATATCCACACCGTCCCCCTCTCCCGTGGTTGAAATTCCGATTCCTCTATTGGCCAAGTTGGCTTTGGAAGCAGAAAATCTCCTGGACAGGACTCCACCTCAAAGCCCATCCAAATCATTGCCCCGCCCCCTTCACCCTACGCCAGTAGTGGACTGGGATGCACGGCCATTACCCCCACCCCCAGCTTATGACGATGTAGCACAAGATGAGGATGATATGGAGGTAGGGCTACACAATACATTTAACACTGTGTCAAAATTTTATAAAAGTGGAATTATTTTGTCTTTGTGTTGCCTGAAGTAATATTACAGTGAGCTTGTTTCTTTCTCCGAAAGGTGAGCTCCATCAACAGCTCGGAGCAGCAGAATGAGGCAGAGCATAGTGATGGCCGCAATCCAGAAGAAACTCTGTCCTCTGGGCAGAAGGTCAATGATGAGGCTCTAGTCTCCAGAGGTTCAGACAGACAAGGTCTGGAAGACAACCTGTTTCTCCCCAGCAAGCACAGCCAGAGCCTGTCCACCTCTTTTTCACAGTCTGCAGAGATCTTTCAAGAACTTCAACAAGAGTGCATGAGGAGGCTCAATGTACCGGCAGCAAGTGCTCCTCGTTCGTGCTCGCCATTGCAGAGCTCAGTCTCGTGTCCCCAGACTCCGCAAAGTCTCCAAACCCATGAGGGACAACAGCAGAGTGTCCTTTCCTGTAACGAGGACCGACCCCAGATCCCCCCACGAGTTCCCATCCCCCCTCGCCCCATAAAGAAGGGTGACTACACCTCTGGCCGCTGGTCAAGGGACCTCTCCCTTTCTCCAGTGCCGACTGAAACCACGGAAAACGTTTCAGGTGCAGGACAGGAACGACCACCTCAAATCCCTCCCAGAGACCCTTTGTCTCAGCCTGGATCAAGAACTCCAAGCCCAATGGGTCTGGTAGTGGGTTCCCCCCAGCAGAGGCTTTACTCTGTCAGCCCCAACACAATGCAGGCTGCCATTACAACCTGCCCACCCACACACACCTACAGCTCCTACCTCTCTACCTCTCCGGGTAAACTCATGCCTACTACACACAGCTTTGCTTCGGACCCCAAATATGCTGCACCCAAAGTGATCCAGGCCCAGGTGCAGGGGAAGGACGCTGCTAGCAAGGGCCCCTGTATCCTGCCTATCGTCCGTGACGGGCGTAAAGTCAGTAACACCCACTATTACCTTCTGCCAGAGAGGCCACCGTATCTCGATCGATTCGATCGCTTCTTCAGGGAGGCTGAAAGCCTTCCTGCCAACGATGTGGAAGAAAAGCATGTACGGCAAGCCAACACAGCCACGGTCAGACCAATGGTGGTCAGCAGTCACACACTGCAGGGGCACACCCAGGTGCAGGGGCTGGTCCAGCCGGGTGGGGACCTGAAAGCCAATTTCTCCTCCAATAATAACAGCAATCTGGGTTGGCCACGGTCAGGGATGAAGAGTTCAGTTAGTCTTCCTCGCGTCTCTTCAGACGGGCTGACAGCACCAGCAGTCACTGCTTTCTGTACCAGGACAGACGGAGGAGGGAACTCAGCTGATAGGGTCAAGATGGTAAGGTCTAAGATGGATGAAGTGCCTCTAAGAAAATGTTATTTGAACTGCAAAGTACTTAAAACACTGAAAGTTATTAATGATTTACATCTGTATTGAAAGTGCAGAGGTTGGCCATGATGGATATGAAACCCCTGCAGGAAGATGTGCTGCTTGCTACATATACTTGTCCTTGTTCTTCTTAATGCTACTTTTTGTCATTTGGTAAGAAATATTAAGCAGATAGTCATCTGTTTGTAGTTCAGTATCACTGTTGTTAAGGCAATCCTTATCCTAAATCCCTTATCACACATCAAGGAACTAAAATATGAGCCCATTGTTCGGTGTAATTCATTAGCATCGGTCTAAGAAGCAGGCTTTAAATAGTCTGCAGTGCATATTTCATGACTGGCTTGCTTGATTCCTCTCAGTTGTAATGCTGTTTTCTGGAGCTCCATATTCATTGTTTAAATGCTTTCTGTAAGGAAGAGCATGGTGGGTGTACGGCGGTGTGTTTCCTTTCCTGTTGCACTGACAGCAAGAGTGAGGAATTAAAGGTGATACAGCAGCTTTTAATGGCAGGATTCTGAAAAGATCAACTTTCTATTTCGCCTTCAAATCATCGTGACAACCAAATTAAGAAACGGTGTAATTTTACAACTGGAGGCAATCTTTATTAATGTGTTATGCATCAAATGTAACTAATTAAATTGGAAATTGAATGTTTTATATGCCTTTTAGTAGAAAAATTGTTAGCATACATGTTTAAGCTTTTTCTTTTGCATTCTCAAATATTTTCTCATAACTTGTTAAAAATACACTAGCATTCGTTATGAGACAAAGGCCATATAAATATTTGGTGAGAATCAGATTTCAAAGAAGAAACTTCAAAGTTTCATTTGTTTCTTTAGGTTGGTCAATTGATTCTCGCGCTGTTCGAGTTTGGCTGGAGTCAGAAGCGCTGTGAACTCTGAAGGCTTTCAGGCACTTGGCATTTTGTAGTTGATACAGCTGCAAAAAGTAGTGCAGCAAGAATGTGAGCTATCTCAGCTGCATTGCAGGGGAGTTCAGTGCAAGACAGAGTATTATAAGAATATAATGTATATAGCGCCTTATGAGTTTACTAGTAATATCTGCGTAAAACTGCAGTGATTGGTAACATGAAATTGTTAACATGGGTTTCAATCAAGTTCATGCGAAGAGAAGTACTGACAAAAAAAAACTGGTGATTATGCTGCCACAGTCTCTGTACACACAGGAACACTGTGTCAGACTTATCTTCTTGAAATTTGAGCAGGCTTAAGGTGGTTTTTGAAAAGAGATGTGAACGTTTAAAACTTGATCTGTGCAGCGATGCTTAAATCCAGCTGAGATTCTTATCATGTTTAGCAGTAAATCCACTGTTCACCTAAAGGATGTACATGGAGCTTTAATCTTAGATGATTTCTTCATCAGAAAAAGATACCAAAAGATTACTGAGACCCCAAAAAAACAAGAAGTGAGGAATCGGGGGTTTAAACTTCAGTGTTGTTGTGTGTCTCAGGTGCAGGAGGCGGTTCACGGTGTGACGATGGAGGAGTGCCAGGCCGCCCTCCAGAACCACAACTGGAATGTCCAGCAAGCTGTGCATTATCTAAAGGTTTGTGCATTTACTGAAAGCTAATGCATTTCCTGCCATAGTTGGCACACTATGACTGTTGAGTTGTTTCAGAAATTATATGTTACTGGTTAACTCATAGTAGTGTTGTATGGAGGCCTGAAAATGGTAAAAAGTGAGAAGGAAAAATGTTCCTTTAAGCTTCAGTCATTTTTTTAGTTTTTTGAGATACTTTTACTGACTTTTTATTAATTTTTGTTTATTCCCCTTTTCTAGTGTTGTTGCATATTGAAATGTTATTTTTGAAAGGCGTTATTTCCAATTTGCACATGACTATATGCATGTAAAGTGTAATAACTGCATATATGGATCATTAGTAATAAGTATGGCTACAAACCCTAAATGGAAAATTCTGTTCGGTGTTTATTTTTAATGGTGTTTATTTAAATCTTTACTTTGTCATAAGATGAAAAAAAGTCCGTGTAAAGTTTCAAACTAATTCATTTTAAATAACAAAAGTAAAAAAGCTCAATAGCAAAAGGGATGTAGTTTGTTTTTAAGGTCAGGTTCCATAGTCTTAAAGTACTGCATACACACAACTGGCAGAAACACCTTTATAAAATAAAACTGTACAAATACAGTGGGGCAAAAAAGTATTTAGTCAGCCACCGATTGTGCAAGTTCCCCCACCTAAAATGATGACAGAGGTCAGTAATTTGCACCAGAGGTACACTTCAACTGTGAGAGACAGAATGTGAAAAAAAATCCATGAATCCACATGGTAGGATTTGTAAAGAATTTATTCGTAAATCAGGGTGGAAAATAAGTATTTGGTCAATAACAAAAATACAACTCAATACTTTGTAACATAACCTTTGTTGGCAATAACAGAGGTCAAACGTTTACTATAGGTCTTTACCAGGTTTGCACACACAGTAGCTGGTATTTTGGCCCATTCCTCCATGCAGATCTTCTCGAGAGCAGTGATGTTTTGGGGCTGTCGCCGAGCAACACGGACTTTCAACTCCCGCCACAGATTTTCTATGGGGTTGAGGTCTGGAGACTGGCTAGGCCACTCCAGGACTTTCAAATGCTTCTTACGGAGCCACTCCTTTGTTGCCCGGGCGGTGTGTTTTGGATCATTGTCATGTTGGAAGACCCAGCCTCGTTTCATCTTCAAAGTTCTCACTGATGGAAGGAGGTTTTGGCTCAAAATCTCACGATACATGGCCCCATTCTTTCTGTCCTTAACACGGATCAGTCGTCCTGTCCCCTTGGCAGAAAAACAGCCCCATAGCATGATGTTTCCACCCCCATGCTTCACAGTAGGTATGGTGTTCTTGGGATGCAACTCAGTATTCTTCTTCCTCCAAACACGACGAGTTGAGTTTATACCAAAAAGTTCTACTTTGGTTTCATCTGACCACATGACATTCTCCCAATCCTCTGCTGTATCATCCATGTGCTCTCTGGCAAACTTCAGACGGGCCTGGACATGCACTGGCTTCAGCAGCGGAACACGTCTGGCACTGCGGGATTTGATTCCCTGCCGTTGTAGTGTGTTACTGATGGTGACCTTTGTTACTTTGGTCCCAGCTCTCTGCAGGTCATTCACCAGGTCCCCCCGTGTGGTTCTGGGATCTTTGCTCACCGTTCTCATGATCATTTTGACCCCACGGGATGAGATCTTGCGTGGAGCCCCAGATCGAGGGAGATTATCAGTGGTCTTGTATGTCTTCCATTTTCTGATGATTGCTCCCACAGTTGATTTTTTCACACCAAGCTGCTTGCCTATTGTAGATTCACTCTTCCCAGTCTGGTGCAGGTCTACAATACTTTTCCTGGTGTCCTTCGAAAGCTCTTTGGTCTTGGCCATGGCGGCGTTTGGAGTCTGACTGTTTGAGGCTGTGGACAGGTGTCTTTTATACAGATGATGAGTTCAAACAGGTGCCATTCATACAGGTAACGAGTGGGGGACAGAAAAGCTTCTTACAGAAGACGTTACAGGTCTGTGAGAGCCAGAGATTTTCCTTGTTTGAGGTGACCAAATACTTATTTTCCACCCTGATTTACGAATAAATTCTTTACAAATCCTACCATGTGAATTCATGGATTTTTTTTTTTCACATTCTGTCTCTCACAGTTGAAGTGTACCTCTGGTGCAAATTACTGACCTCTGTCATCATTTTAAGTGGGGAAACTTGCACAATCGGTGGCTGACTAAATACTTTTTTGCCCCACTGTAAAAGGAACAAAACATTTTATTGCTCAGGCCATCAAAACAAAGATTGCATGAAAATCCGTTACCTCAGCGGTAAACACTTCAGTGCTTACCAGATCGGGTTCATCAAGTCTCAGGTCAGTCGTTTGTGTAATAACAGGGTGTATCTGCAAATGGACACAGTCAGTTACACTTTTACCCTATAGGCTCATATCGAGATGTGATAAGAGAACTTTATTCATCCTTGAGGAAAAGTTGCAGTGAGCAGCTACAAATGAAAAAGCATGTAGACACTCTGATATGTTTAGGGTGGGTTTTAACACCGTTTTAACTGGCTGTGGTTTTGCCCAACGTGGCAGGATGGACAATTTGTTAGGACTTCAGTAGACACAAGGGAACACTTGAGTGTTCCTTGATGGTGGTGGAAACGTCTGTGAGACACAGAAAAAACTCATCCACGTGGTTCAGATTCTGCTAAGCTACAGGAATGTGTTTGAACAAGCTGAGCTTGTACAAAGACAGAAATAATTTTACACTCACTGGCACTCCATTCAGTAAAAAAGATGAAAGTTCTTCACCTTGAACTCTCTTTAACAGTCCCATCTTTTTCCCTCTTGATAACTCTTTGGTCACTTGAACAATGTCTTGTGACCTGCCTCTCTACAGGTAGAACAGTTGTTCTGTTTGGGCCTGAGGAGCAGATCAGAGTGTCTAAAGCTGCTGGAGATGTGTGACTGGAACCTGGAGGTGGCCAGCACTCACATGCTGGATAACTATGGATCTACAACAAGGCAAAGGTAGTGTTTCCTACGATTTTGCAATGATTGTGACTTCCCAGAATGCATATATTACTTTGAATGGACCGTACTCTTATATTACTGCCCAGCAATTACTATTCATCTTCCTTGACCCTATCTAGGAGCAAGAGTCTACACTGGAGGGGGAAAAAAAGTTCCCTTCATTCAATTTGACATTGATGCTCATTTAATAGTTTCTAGAGATTGTTACTAGAATTTTAATAGGAACTTTATGCTGACATAATGCTATTTTTCGTATCTCTTTGTAAAACATATAATTAAAATCTGCTTCCTAGTGGAGCTGCTGAGATTGTTACTGCACATTTATTTAGTATATATATGGAAAATGTAAGCAGGCAGTATTGTGATGCAATGCTGATGTGCCGTTAATGAGATAGAGGCTCATATGTGGCTTCTAGATTTAGGAGGTGTTGGAAGGGGGGAGGGCGAGGGGGTGTAAGCCCTTAAAAAAAATAACGACGCACGAGTTGAGCGGCAATAACATGACTTCAAACAGCAGAGGGAGCTATTTTGTAGCAGTCCGTTCACCATTTGAATGTGATTTGATAAAGATAATTGTGGCGGACATTTGCACGTCCCGCAGGTTTATCAGCATGTGTGCTCCGTTTCCCTCAGCGGGGAAGCATTTCATGCCTGATAAAGGAGCTGTGTGCAACAGGCACTGAAGTGCTTTTTGAGATCAATCAGACTGATATACTGATGCTCGCTGTTCAAACATTGATTTATAATTTTTTTTTATGCTGATTTAAACACATCTAATAGATAGGACGAGACAAACTGAAATGATTTGTTTACATGATTTCAAATGGTGCTCTATATTTGTCTACATTTGCTTCAAATATGTAGTATTTTGGGGGGGGGGTGTTTGTGAAAGAAGTGGGAGCCAACTGGCAATAGCTCTTTGTGTTGCATTATTTAGATGAATCTCCCGCCTGCTTGTAACTCTTCCTTAATGCCAGCACAGTGTTTATCTCACTTAAAAGCCCCAAAAAAGGTGAAGTCTTGTCCAAGACGATTAGCACTTAACATTTCATGATTCATCATTTTTCCCCACCTCTAAAGCTTCTTTCTGTTTGCAGACGGTGACAGAAATCTCAAGCTGCTGAGCTCTGATTGGAACTTCATCCGCAGTAAAACATCATCAGAGATGAATCATCTCCTGACCTTTTTTGTCTGTTGGTTCAGTCACACTTCCAATCAAGACTGTATTAGAGACTCAGAAATTAAGCACAAAATACCAAACTTCATTATGGCTGTGTTTGTACTTAACATGGATGTGTAGGGTCATACTTTTACTTTGGTGTGCCCACCCAAGGGCAAGAAATGACTGTACTTGTATTTTCAGGACCAGCGGGTTAGCCTGAAACGTCTCACAGATTCTGGGTGCTGCCACACTCAGACGTCGTCTTGTGAGCTACTTGCATAGAATAAGAAATGGTTTGAAAGGAAATGTAAAGAGGCCAAAATGAGATGGCTAGCGCAATATACATAGGAGCACTTTCAAAAACAAAAAAAGTCTTTGTGTTGTCTCAAAGCAATGCACAGTTTACTGGAGAGCTCACACGATGTACAATATCAGCACTGAACCTAAGAACTGTACCGTGTGCGTACAGTTCTTTAAAGCTAAACCTCCTGTATTAGCAGCTATTGCATCACTTGGAAAATAATTTGTGAAAGCTCGCACAGTACCTCTGAAACGTCCAAGCACAATAAAATAAGCCACTTAATTGGCTGACAACTCTGTATTGTACAGGAGATTATTCTGCCATAAAAGGAAGGTGAAAATATGGAGATAAGCATCGAATCAAGACAATTCATGGACGGCAGAAGAAGTTTGTACACTTGTACACCTACATTCGAGGGTATATACAATATGCTCTTTATGAGGAGGCATGCATGTGTGTATGATATTGTTCAATATATCTTGAACATAGTCCTCAGAGATGAGAGAAGACTGTTATTTCTATTACTTGTGACACCATCTTTTTAAAAATATTTCATTCTCTTCTGTCTCTATTGCCACATGTGGCTAAAAAAAACAAACCCATCCAGTGGAAACTTTCTTCACTGCAGGTTTAGTCTTTCCTCATTTCTTCCCTCTAAGCACTTTGCCTACACAGAATCCTGCGCATCAACCGAAAAGTCCTGCCAGCATGCGGTTTTCTCCGTGCACCCAGAATACACCGGCAGCTAATATCAGCGGTGTAGTGAAATTTACCCCAAGGCACAGATCCCATCCCATAATCATCACTTAAGACCACAACTGTGATATTTTGGTCAGCAGCTTTAGGGGTAATAATTTAATACTGAGAGGACGCGTCTGCTCTGGGTGAACTGACTGCTCGATGACATGGTACTCTCTTTTTTTTTTTTTTTTTTTTTTTTTTTTTTGGACTGTATTGTCACTGCAGCAGAGCCAGTTAACAGGGAACAGTTGGGCTCCTCCTGATATTTATTCTTAGTATGTGGGGATGACACCAGTGAAAGGAAGGAAAATCTACAGTAAGGTAGACTGAATACTTTTGTGTGGTTGGCCACATAAAAGTATTGGTTACAAAAGTAACCAATGCTGGAAAGCAGTGCTTTACATAGTTTTTAGTTAACTCCCGTGATCTCTGTGGTGCTCCTCTTTAAACTGTCTTTGCCAAAATATCTATTTTTCTTTCTGAATTACATTATATTACATATAAAACACATAATATGTGTGTTCATGTGTGAGACTGCACATATGCTCTGGCTTTGGTCCAAACCAGAGCTCAATATGTCTACAAATCTCCAAGGATGCGACTGAAAGAAAAAAAAAAAGAATAAAAAAGCTTAACATAGAGTCATAACAACCTGAAAAATTAGGAGGCTTTGAAATAAGTTTTGAAATATATTTTTTAAAGGATGTACAGGACTGATTGTAGAAACTTCCAGTAAAAGCTTTCTCCCATGTGCAATAGGGCTGCTGTCAATCCTCTAACCTCCCAGCCTGTCCATCAGTACCATCCAGTAGCAAAAGCAGAGATTTTATCTGTTATAATCTATCCTGCTAATTGAATAAGAAAAATCAAAAGAAAAGCTGTTTTTTCAGTGTAAAATGTTTGTTGACTGTTTTTCTGACCCAAAGTGAGATAAAGTTGTCCTTAAGCAGTGATTCGGGGCCAGTTTTGCCATTTTCCCTTTAAAGTCACGCGGTGAAGCTGACTGTGAAAGCAGTGCATAAGGACAGCTGCATGCGAGTGCTGCCTCCTTAGTCTGTTCACGTGTTGTTCGTCTTCATACCGAGCTGCTGTAGTTGTATTAGAAGGACTGAAGTTAACCTTGTGGTGTTTTGGTGAACCCAAAGCAAAGTTCTCCTGTTGGGGTGTTGAAACTCTGATGTTCTGTTTCTGTTAAACAGTCAGATCTGTTTTGGTTTTTTTCCTGAATCTGTGTTCATTTAAAAATCTTTATTTTTTATTGGTTTTGCTGTTTCTGCTTCAAATTGCCATATTTTTTTCCTCATTTTGATGTATTTGCCTTCCCAGAATGTGTTTCATTGTAAATGCCTACTGTACAGTTGGTTGTTGTTGTCATGGATGGAAATGAAGATCATGCTGCGGAATTTATAAATGTATTTTTTACTAAAGAATTAACTATTTTTTAACTTGTTTTGTTCATTGTTTTTACTGAAATCCATATAGTGAGCTCACAATAGCTAAGGTGAGGTGAGCAGCAGCAAGATTCAATTCAGTTTAGCTTCATTTATATAGCGCCAAATCACAACAACGGCCACCTGAAGGCACATTGTAATGTACGGTAGAGACCCTACAATAATACAGAGAAAGCCCCAACAATCAGAGAACCCACAATGAGAAAACATTTGGTGACAGTGGGAAGGAAAAACGACTTTTTAACAAGATGAAACCTCCAGCAGAACCAGGGTCAGAGAGGGGACGGTCATCTGCTGTGACCGTCTGGGGGTGAGGAGAGGAAGATGGTACAAAAGGCATAATGTGAAATGCAGAGTGGTATATAAACAGAGAGAGTGACAAAAGGTGAATGAAAAAGACATGCTCAGTGCATTACGGGAAGCCCCCAGCAGCCTTGGCCTATTGCAGGATTCAGGGTCACCTAATCTTGCCCAAACTATAAACTATGTGTTTACTAAAATCGTCACAATGATGAACTCACAGCTGTCACTTTAGTAATAGCTAAAGTGACAGCAAGCTTAAAGCATAGAACAACAGAAGGTACAACAGATGAACATAACTTATTTTATGGGTTCGGTATATTGATCAGAACAATTAGTCTGGTGAATTAGTCATTCACTCTTCACGGAAGATTATCCAGGATGTACTTGTTGACTAATGACTCATAAATCACAAGTTGGTAGCCAAAGAGCATGTGATATTGCAGTTGGACCACCACTTCATCTAAACACCAGGATGGCTCAAGACTTAATAATAAGAAGTCAGCAATGGATTTTTTGTGGTTACGCCCATATTTTATACTGTCTTTGAAGAGAACAGAGCAGGCATTCATGACAACAGATATGACATTAAGTCAGACACAGCTGTAAGGAAGAGCTGGATTGGAGAAAGGTTGCAGTGATGCTTCTGCTGTAGGTGGGATTTCTGTGGCTCTACCAAAAGATATTTACACATTTGATGTTACACCAGGAAAAACAATTTCCCATATGTGTTCCATTTGAGATCTGGAGACTGCAAAGCCATAATAAATTCTTTCATTTTATTTTCATCAAACCATTCAGTTACCTCTTGCACCCTGTTGGTATATATACACTGGCAATTTCATTGGGTGCATCTATTCATCTGCTTGTTAATCTAATTCAAGTGAATCCCACGGCACCTACTCAGTTCATTAAGAAAATCCATGCCAACATGGTCAAGGCGTCTATTGACTTGCAGTTCTGTAAGTGCAAATGCCTCGTTAATGTCAGAGGAGAATGGCCAAACTACTTTGAGCTGATAGGAACAGTAACTCCTATAACCAACAACTCATATGCCACCAAGGTATGCAGAAGAGCGTCTCTGAAGACACAACACATCAAGCCATGAAGCAGTAGCTTACCACGCTGGGTGCCACTCGTGTCAGCTTAGAACAGGAAGCTGAGACTACAATTCATATACTCATACCAAAAAAAAAAAAACTAAAATCAAACCGATTTGCTCAACGTGACGGTCAGTCCACTGTATTTAAATGGCATCTACCAAGTTGTCACCAATCCAATACAGCACCTCTGGGATGTGGTGGAACAGGAAATTCACATCACAGAGCTGAAGATAAGAAATCTGCAGCAACTGCATGATGCTGTCATTTCGATATGGACCAAAACCTCAGAGGAAAGCTTCCACCACCTTTTTGAATCTTTGCCACCAAGAAATTATGGCAGTTCTGAGGGCAAACCAGGGTTTAACCAAGTACTAGTACGGTATACATAATAAAATGTCATCCCCACCTAACATACACAGACATATAAAAACTGATTACATATTTCACAGACAAACTATGTTTATGTGAGAGACATTTCAGACGCTGCCTTTTTCTGAGGTTTTGAGTGTAAACAGTAGTTTGAAACCTGAGTTGTGTTTATTGTAAACAGCACGATTAAGGATAATCTTTTCCATGAGAGGTTGGACAAAGCCAGTGGAAATGGAAGAAATCACTACACTGAGCAGGCAAGGTGAAACCACATCCCAGCAAACACTTCAAGGGATGAGGGGAGTGTTTCAAATGAAGCACAACATCCGGTCTGATGGCAGTAGAGAAAGGTGTTAAATTGCTTAAAATTGCGCCCTTTGAGCAGGTAATGTCTATGAAGGAAACAGCTTTGTGTGTGTGTGTGTGTGTGTGTGTGTGTGTGTGTAGGAGACAGAGAGAGGGGATGAAAAAAACTTCACTAGGACAGTATGTAAGTCGAAAACCCAAAACTTATTTTACAACATTTCGTCGACCACCTTACTGTCTTACTTGTAAACCCAGTGCAAACAAAGAGCTTTTAATATTGAAGAAGTGAAGCACGGTCAATTGCTTCACTTCTCTGCCACTGATCGACTGCAGATCAGTGGCAGAGACGCCACATCAAACAAGAGCCAAGGCTGTGTGAAGTGAACAGGAAAGCCTCACCAGGGAAAAGACACAAAGCCTCCGCTGATAACCGTGAGTCAAAGAACTCAGAGCGTCACAGACTGCAAAGCATTTTCCACAAGATGTCTTATGATGACTTTTTTTTGTACTTTATGCACTGTATCTAGTTACTTTGAATCATCAAATTTTAAAAGCTATATTTGGTTGTAAGCCCAATATTTTTTGGTATATTACTTAATAAGTGTTAAAAACCCTGAACCTAATTATTTCTTTTCTTTTTATTATTTCTAATTATGAAATTATTTCTATGAAGAAAACAAATGAGATCACCAAAGAAAAATCGGCCAATAGGTGCAGAGAAACTTTACACAAAAACATCAGCATGCTAAAAGAAAAGGTCAGGGGTTATTGAGCCAATAGAGGTGTGATTGCAATGCCAAAGAGCTGGTTTGAGCCACTCTTCAGTCTTCACATTTCTGAACCACAGTTAAATAGTTGGTGGACACGAGCTGCCATTGTTGAATTGATCTCCAGGATTAGTAGTTATCAACGTTTTGGGGGCTAAAATAACTAAATATAGGTTCCAATCAATAAAGACAATGTAAATCTAAGTTAATCAGCTGTGCTGTGGATTAATATTCTCTTCCCTCAGCCTTGCGCTGTTACATGTGGCGGATCGATCTGAGTCAATGAGGCCATGTTGATGCCCGTGATTATAAATGTTCTGACAATGCAACGCAGGCGAGAAAAGAAATCCCAGGCGTTGGATGTGTTGACCGTATTGATCCATCACACAAACCTATCAATTCACCTTCATCTTGTATATTCGTGTCAGGAGCTGCAGCGCAGAGCAGTTAGTGACTGAGGGTTTACAATCTGTTTCCAGTGCGTTAGGGTTTAAAAGTGCATATAACTGGCTCGTTTGTTTATTGATGTTGTGGCTGTCTCATGGGCAATGAAACTGGACTACAGAATATAATGGAACAAAGCTGCCTATGTCACAAATTTTAAAAAAAGCATATTTGATCTTTTTTCCTTCTACATCATTCACTGTCATGTTTAGACGCTCTGCTTTACTGCTGCACACAGAGAAGTCCCGCTTGCTAATGAGAGCTGGCCCTGTACGCCCTCTATTCATCTTGGCGGTGTGTTTGTGTGTGCGTGTACATTATTGTTTCTCAGTCTCTATGTCTGGTGTTCCAGTTGTGTTGGTCACAGTAGCAGAGGGTTCAGAGAGGAGTCCCCTGAGAAATTGTCTCAATTGAAGAGGGTAAATAAAGAGGGAAGAGAGACAAAGTAAACCCAGCTGGGAAGCCTCCAAAAGAGCAGATAAAGAATGTAACTTTTGCCAAAGGAAAAAACAATCCTCAGGAATGTGCATTTATATATGTGTCAGTGTGTGTTTGTGTACCGTTTGCTTTAGAGAATATGATTCCGGTATCTGCCTTTGCTTTCTTCCCCCCCTTTTCTTTTTTCTTTCTTAAGAAAAGGTATATTTTTCTCCTTGAAACCTGTCGTTTTCTCTCCTCGCCATCTCCTTTGTAGTTCGGAGTTGAAACTTTAGCTCGGAGCTGAGCACACACACTGTAACACAGGAACAAACCTTGAGTGTGCAATGGATCGGCTGGCTGTGGAGCAGCGAGAGACAGAGTAGTGACAGGATGACAGGGTAAAGAGAGATGCACAGGAGAGATGCTCGAGAAGCTGGAGCAGGGAAGAAAAACATCACAAAAGATGGAGGGACTGGAGACTGGACTGAGGGAGAAATGGAGGTGCACTACCTACATGGATTCCTCTATTTCTTTCCTTTCCTTCCTATTTGTGTCTCTGACACACAAACACACATTTGCTTCTGCTTCTTTAAGTAAAGCTCTTCACTTCAATATATATTATGTATAAATAATTTCTCCATGTATGTAACTGTTGTTGGACTGAGCTACAGACTTGTCATTTGCTTACTGATACCTAGTTTTGCTATCACGAGGATACTAAGAAAAACTAATGGGTCCTGACTGGAGACAAATTCTACAAATGATACTGACGACACTTACTGAATTACTTTGATGGTGAGGATGTCTTTAAAAACCTCACGTTTCTCAGCCACATTATGAAGAGTTCTTGCCTCTTTATTCCTCTCCCCATGTAGTACGTTATATCTTAATGATGAGGTCATTTTCCTATAATTACGACATGTGAGTGCTGTCTTTTTTAAACTCTTATTGGAAGATAGAGAAACTCATGGTGACAATAATAAGTTGTCACTTCTGCAGTTTGTAAATTGACTCCTGGCTTGCTCTAGACCAAGAAGTGTGAAACAGCAATGGACAAATGCAAACTGGTTTGTAATTAACACTTCAGTTGTGAATATTTTTAGGTCTTCTTCTGCAGTTAAAAAAAGTTGCTCACTGGAAATTGTATTTCTCAAAAAAATTAAAGAACACTTTGCAAAAACACATCAGGCATCACTGAGCTCCTGGATAGTCTGAGGTGCAACCTAGTGGTGTAACATAAGGTCCCAGAGGTGTTCTGCTGGATGAAGGTCAGGTGAGCGTGGATGCGGTCAATAGTATCAATTCATTAGGAACTGCCTACATACTCCCACCTCACACCTGCTCTCGTCTGTGAAAAGCACAGGGTGCCAGTGGTGGACCATCCAATTCTGGTATTCTATGACAAATACCAGTCAGTCTTCTTGGACCCGAGCAGTGAGCACAGGCCCCACCAGAGGACATTGGACCCTGAAACCACCCCCATGAAGTCTGTTTCTGTTGGTTTGGTCAGACACATTAACAGCACTGTCCTGCTGGAGATCATTTTGTGGTTCTGGCAGTGCTGTTCCTGTTCCTCCCCGCACAAAGAAGCAGTTACTAATCCTGCTGATGGGTTAAGGACCTTCTACGGCCCTGTTCAGCTCTCCTAGAGTAACTGCCTGTCTCCTGGAGTCTCCTCAATGTTCTTGAGGCTGTGAAGGGAGACACAGCAAACCTTCTGGCAATGGTATGTATTAATGTGACATCTTGGAGGCACATGTTGAACAACTGGTGCAAGCTCTTTAGGGTCCAGGTAACGCCTCAAACTACCAGCAGTGACACTGACTCTAGTCAAATGCAAAACTATTGAAAAACACCCAGAAAAGATGAGGGGGGAAAATGTCTCCACCTTTAAAACCATTTCTGTTTGAGGAGTTGTCTCATTGTTGCCCCACTGGAGCACCGGTTATTAATTTCATTAACACCAAAGCAGCTGAAACTGTTTAACAACAGCCTCAAATGACCAGATCAATATCCCAGAAGTTTAACTGACTTGATGCTATACTTTGATTTTTTTAGGCACTCTATAAAATACAAAAACAGTAAGGTCAAACAAATAACAGCATGAATACAGGCAAATCAGCACAAAAAGTTGGACTGAAAGAGGCTAAAATGCCAAATAGCAATGAGGAGCAGTGCAGAACTAGATTTAGAGTTTTGGTAATATAAAAATTTGGATTCACTTGAAGACAGTGTTTAAAGAAAAACAGATTTATTTTCTGGAATTTTCAGTAACAGTACAGTAAACTGTGTCCTGTCCTTAGATGGACCGATCAGTAAAGCTTAGGGAGAGTATATGAAACTGACTCCCAAGTCTACTTGGGTGGCTGAGTGAAAACACAGAGCGTGTTTTGCCATTGAGAGTGTGGACACAATAATGAACCTCGACGCCCACAAGAGCAATTAATCATGGCCATAGGTAGCCTTGTGTTCAACGTCTCTGTGACCTTGTAGGTCATTATATGATTATCTAACCTTTTACAACTAATGAACTTTTAGCTTAGTTGAATATGTGCTGTTTAAAGCTTCACCTTTTAAATCATAATATTGACTCACACTGAAATTAATCCCAATAGTGCTTTGAACATCACATGATGTTCATTATGTCGAGCGGTATGTCCTGTCATTTGGCATAATGAGACATAAACATGGGAACATCAGCTGTGAAATTTTCAGGGACCCGTTATGGGGCGCATGAATGACTAACATTTGTACGTTACGTGCACGCTCCCACTGCCGACCTCCAGTCATTGGATTTCTGTAGGCATATTGTATGGAGCAGGTGCTCGTGTGAAATGTGCAGGAGCGGTGGCTTCAAGGAAGGAAGACGAAGGGGTGTGATGTTATTACAGTCACACAGCTGCAGGTTAAAAAGACCACACTGTCTAAGTTTTTTTTTTTTGTGCCGCAGCGACTGCTGTCTGTTCATGTAAATTAAACAGGGCGGCTCCATGTTCTTCAAAAGCAATTGTGCCATAATATAAGAAGGCAGTGACATTCATGCGTATCCTGTCTTCCTGCATAGTTGCTTTAATGACATTCCTGTGCCAAAAAAACCTCTCACAAAGCTCCTTTATATGTCATTACACTTTCTGTCAGCCAAGCATTTTGACAGCAATTTCTACATACTAATTTACAAAATGGAGAAAAATGAATTCCTTAATGACAAATTCTTGACTGTAATTAGTTAAGACGTGTATTAATAGTGGAGAAAAAGAGAAAACTTTATCAAATGCACTGCAATTTTTGTCAAGGCACGGGGGAAAAGCCTTACAGAAGATCACAGGGTAAAGAAAAAGAAATGACAGGAGAGGAGATGGAGGAGGAGTGAGCGTGATGAGGGAGGATATACTGTTTGCAGGAGAAGGTGGTGAAGGGTAAGAGGAAGAAATGGGAGCTTTTTTTCCTTTAAAAACTGGAGAAATGAGGAGGAGCAGCTGATTGGGGAGATGTGAGGACTCGGATGGTGGGGAGAGAAATGGGAAAATGCTTCAGTAAAAGAGGGAAACGGATCCCTCGAGGCCACTGGTTTAGAAACTGACCCTTCAGTGATTTAGAAATGTGGTCCAAACCAAGCTACAGTACATTAGCACAGAAAAGCCTTTCAAAAATAAGCCATTATAGACCGCTGGTGCAGGAAGTAACAAGTGCAGAGGAGAAAATGACATTTTATTAAGAGAGAGAGTTTTGCTGCTTTCAGAAATGAAGAGTCTTAAAACATTTTTTGATGGAAAAGAGTTGATAGCTTGTTCACCTTGTAGAGGGCTACAAAAACTCAAATTTGATTTGAGATTTCTCCCTCACAGGTGCAGTGGGGGAGAGGACAGAAATGTTACATTTGATGTGTGTTTAAAAGAAAAATCATTTCTAAGGTGACATTACTTTGAAAAGATTCTCACCCATGATTTTTGTCAGATACGCCAATAAGAAAAAGACATAGAAGAAGTCTCATTCTACTGTTACTGAGCGAGAGGCAGTGTGCATCCTAGCAAGGTGGCTGAGATCTTACTGCTTTTCTTTTCTTTCTGCCAGACCGTAAGTATAACTGAAGCAACTGTGATTTCCATTCATCCATGCAAGATTAAGCTAGTTTTATAAGTAAATCATAGTATGACGCGTACTTTTAGTCTTGTCTTGTCAGAGAAACTTTATTAGTCCTAAAGAGAAATCGAGTTTCAGCTGGCATCTACATCTCACCCACAGGCAAGAAATGATGAAATGGGATGCTTATCAGAGGAACACATTGCACAACTGGACTCCAGACATCCCAAGTCTGCAATCTCCATTCTCGCTGATTTGAGCTGGAACTGGTTACCTTTCCAACCCGTAAGGACAAAATATTAACTTTTTTCAGTATTTTCCTATATTAAGGGTACATCTTGCCTGAAGCACTTCTGACCAGGCAGTTATTCAGATTGTACCATCAGAATTTCAATCACGCCAAACTACTGTGGACCCCAGAGCAAACTGAAGAGCTCATAGACTGCAAAGTAGTTCACACTCCTGCACAGACACTCTCTAGGTAAAACTCTTCTTAATGTGCACCGAGCACCTTACGCAATAGTTTTCCATTGGCAGTTGTCATCTTTTCATTCTTATTATCACTGGGAAAAAGAAACAATACACAAACTCTGTCAGCAGCTCAATGTCATGGCTCCTGAAAGCCCCTAACATAACAAGAGTCAGGATCTCTGCACCTCGTCCACAAACTTTTGCTTAGTTTAACCTAAGTGGACCAAAAGTTGAGCTGAATTCAGTTAAAAGTCAGTTACAGTGGGGCAAAAAAGTATTTAGTCAGCCACCGATTGTGCAAGTTCCCCCACTTAAAATGATGACAGAGGTCAGTAATTTGCACCAGAGGTACACTTCAACTGTGAGAGACAGAATGTGAAAAAAAAATCCATGAATCCACATGGTAGGATTTGTAAAGAATTTATTGGTAAATCAGGGTGGAAAATAAGTATTTGGTCAATAACAAAAATACAACTCAATACTTTGTAACATAACCTTTGTTGGCAATAACAGAGGTCAAACGTTTACTATAGGTCTTTACCAGGTTTGCACACACAGTAGCTGGTATTTTGGCCCATTCCTCCATGCAGATCTTCTCGAGAGCAGTGATGTTTTGGGGCTGTCGCCGAGCAACACGGACTTTCAACTCCCGCCACAGATTTTCTATGGGGTTGAGGTCTGGAGACTGGCTAGGCCACTCCAGGACTTTCAAATGCTTCTTACGGAGCCACTCCTTTGTTGCCCGGGCGGTGTGTTTTGGATCATTGTCATGTTGGAAGACCCAGCCTCGTTTCATCTTCAAAGTTCTCACTGATGGAAGGAGGTTTTGGCTCAAAATCTCACGATACATGGCCCCATTCATTCTGTCCTTAACACGGATCAGTCGTCCTGTCCCCTTGGCAGAAAAACAGCCCCATAGCATGATGTTTCCACCCCCATGCTTCACAGTAGGTATGGTGTTCTTGGGATGCAACTCAGTATTCTTCTTCCTCCAAACACGACGAGTTGAGTTTATACCAAAAAGTTCTACTTTGGTTTCATCTGACCACATGACATTCTCCCAATCCTCTGCTGTATCATCCATGTGCTCTCTGGCAAACTTCAGACGGGCCTGGACATGCACTGGCTTCAGCAGCGGAACACGTCTGGCACTGCAGGATTTGATTCCCTGCCGTTGTAGTGTGTTACTGATGGTGACCTTTGTTACTTTGGTCCCAGCTCTCTGCAGGTCATTCACCAGGTCCCCCCGTGTGGTTCTGGGATCTTTGCTCACCGTTCTCATGATCATTTTGACCCCACGGGATGAGATCTTGCGTGGAGCCCCAGATCGAGGGAGATTATCAGTGGTCTTGTATGTCTTCCATTTTCTGATGATTGCTCCCACATTTGATTTTTTCACACCAAGCTGCTTGCCTATTGTAGATTCACTCTTCCCAGTCTGGTGCAGGTCTACAATACTTTTCCTGGTGTCCTTCGAAAGCTCTTTGGTCTTGGCCATGGCGGAGTTTGGAGTCTGACTGTTTGAGGCTGTGGACAGGTGTCTTTTATACAGATGATGAGTTCAAACAGGTGCCATTCATACAGGTAACGAGTGGGGGTCAGAAAAGCTTCTTACAGAAGACGTTACAGGTCTGTGAGAGCCAGAGATTTTCCTTGTTTGAGGTGACCAAATACTTATTTTCCACCCTAATTTACGTATAAATTCTTTACAAATCCTACCATGTGGATTCATGGATTTTTCTTTTCACATTCTGTCTCTCACAGTTGAAGTGTACCTCTGGTGCAAATTACTGACCTCTGTCATCATTTTAAGTGGGGGAACTTGCACAATCGGTGGCTGACTAAATACTTTTTTGCCCCACTGTAAAATAAAGTCCTTGTAAGTTCTCCTTTCTGAAAGCTGACACACAGTTCTAGTTTTTGCCTGAGCTGCAAAAATCACAGTAAATAAAGCTGTCAGAAGAGACATCACACTGTCCTGGAGTACCAAGACATTCCTTCTTCCTGCTGTGGGTCTGCATTGTCCTTGTAGACTAGACTGGTGACACCACCATAATCTGCCAGCAGAAAAAATGCTGTTCTTGAATGGAAAGGAGGCAGTAGGACCTCCATATACTGTATAACACCCACATACTGGCATCTTCAACAAATGATTGTCCTTAGTCTGTTGTTGACTTCATGTCAGGAGTACTGCAACTTTTTTGATGGTGGTTTTCTCGAGTGGTAAAGCGTAAACAGAGGTGATACAAGATATGCTCCTTAATGGTCAGACTCTTAGACTCGCCTGCACTGTCTACAACATACATCAAAGACACATACAGGAGAGGTCTGTTGCACAAGGACACACATTGGGTTAACCATCAAATGTATCTCGTGACTTGGGTGAGCACAGTGGCCAGGATGCAGTCTCAAGAGCTTTAAAAAAGGCAATTGACCGGACTTCTTTGAGTTCGTGAAGATGTTTCAGCTCTCGCCCAGAGGATTCTTGCCTCGCTCCATCAGTAGGGGTCCCCTGAGGAAAGGTGTGAGTGGGGTTGAAGCATATGGGAAGGGATCTCAAGACTGGATTGTAGGTGGTTGATAGCTGGTGTCATAAGCCACCACTATATAGATCAGGGGTGGGCAACTCCAGGCCTTGAGTGCTGGTGTCCTGCAGGTTTTAAATCTCACCCTGGGTCAACACACCTGAATTAAATGATTAGTTCGTTACCAGGCCTCTGGAGAACTTGAAGACATGTTGAGGAGGTAACGTAGCAATTTGAATCAGCTCTGTTGGTTCAAGGACACATCTACAACCTGAGGATGCCGGCCCTTGAGGCCTGGAGTTGCCTACCCTTGATACAGATGTAGTAGGGATGTGGCCAAATATGTGGACTGTGATTGTTTCAGTCAACACCTGGGCCTTAAAGGTAAAGCTGACTGTTTAGAAAGGTGGGCGTCATCTCTGACTGAATAATTAATCTGAGCATCCAAAGACACCAGGTCGGGCATTACCATTACTCAGAGTACTCACAGTGTTATATGTTCTAGAACATTTAATTTTGCATTGCATTTTTGAACCTCTACCTCTCTTTACTTCCGAGAAACTCTGCCTAAGATGTGCATTTTATACCTGGTCATGTTACTGATCTGTTGCCAATTATTCTAATTAGTTGCAAAATGTTCCTCCAGCTGTTTCTTTTTTAGAACCACTGTAATGGACGAGGAGGTAAGTGACGGAAGTGATGTTGTAGGTGACGTCAGACGCCGGAGATTTTGGCGGAGAAAAAGCAAATGGTAGCATAGAGTTTAACAAAGGTTTTCCAAGCTTCAGTATTACCAAATATACTAATCAATTGTCATATAACTAACAACATCTGTTTTATCATCTCTAACACCCTGGAGGACAACGGGGAGAGTTTAGACGCTCTCCAAGATTACATCGACCGCTGTTTTCAAGATTTAGTAATGAATAAGGCCCAGAGTGCATCTTCCCTGGCCAAAATCGAGACGCCGTCATCGAAGAGAAGTCGCCAGGCAGACTCCCCCGGTACAACATCGCCTGCCGGCAAAGACATCGCAGAAATCCTGGAGTCAATCGACAAGCGATTGTCCAGTTTCGATGCGAGGCTGTCCCTGGTGGAGATCTTACACCGGGAATTTAAATCTCTGAGAGAATCCCTGGAATTCAGCCAGCGGCAGGTGGAAACGCTTGCCGCTGAAAATGCCACGCTACGGGAGTCGGTTAAATCTCTCACCGATAACGTGACCCAGCTAAACATTGAAAATAAAAAAATAAAAGAATCCGTTATCGATCTACAAGCCCGTAGCATGAGAGATAATCTTGTGTTTTCTGGTATTCCAGAAACTGCCGGAGAGGACGCAGAGGCAACGGTGAAAAGCTTCATTAAAATCCACCTGAAGCTGCCGGAGGACACCGTAAAGAACATCGACTTCGATAGAGTACATCGCTTGGGGGGCGCGCGGTCGCGGACCGGGAGACCACGGCCTATTGTGGCCAAATTCAGTCAATTCAAACAGAAGGAACAGGTGAAGAGTCGCGGCAGAGAGCTGAAAGGAACGGACTTCAGCGTGAACGACCAGTTCCCCAAAGAGATCCTGGAACGACGCAAGGTCCTGTTCCCAGTTCGACGTAGCTTCATCCAGAAAGGCTCCCGTGCTGTCATCGCCGTGGACCGGCTCTACGTGGACGGACAGCTGTACCGCGACCCCGGCACCACACCGTGGTTATACTGACTGCACTCCAGATAAGAACCCGCTACACTCTTTTCTTATTCATTCACACTTTCTCCTTTAAAATGTGTTTAACCTAGTAATATCAGTAGGATGTCATAGCAGATATAACACCGTCACCCTCCGTCATTGCTTTAATTGGAATGTTTCCGTTTCGTTTCTTTTTTTTTGTTGTCGCTCACAGTTCATGTGGTTTCTTTCTTTCTCTTGTCTTTCACTGCTGTGGTCACCTACTTCCCCACTCACCTACAAACAACACCCTCTATTTCTCCATATTTTCACAACACGATCACGCAAACACATCAGCTCAACGGCAGCACATTCACAACAGCCTCACAGCACGCACAGACTTGCAGGACACATAAGCAAGCCACGCTTGTTCATATTAGTGAATATTCACACACATAGTCAGACTTATGGAGTCTCTCACCACACTTCTTTTTCTCTTTCTATTTACAAACAAGGGATGTTTCCATATTCTCTCCACCTGTCTAAACGAAACACCCAGCATACATCATTAGACATACACGCACAATTAAGGGCATGCTGAGGTTTGTCACATGGAATGTAAATGGAGCTGGCACCAGAGGAAAGAGGTTAAAGATATTTAACCAGCTTAAAAAACTACAGGCAGATGTTGTTTTATTACAAGAAACTCACAAACCTGTCACAGGTTTAAATGAACTTACAACACCTGAGTTTCCTAACGTGTTTGCAGCCGGTTATAATTCTAGACAACGGGGAGTAGCAATTTTAATACATAAAAATGTTAATTTTACAGTACTCGATACAGTTATAGATCCAGAGGGTAGATTTCTAATTATTAAACTATCAATATTGAACAAAAAACTATGTATTGTAAGTATATACGGTCCAAATGTTGATGAACCCTCATTCTTCCACGGTTTTTTTAGTGCACTCTCTGAACACCTTGATTGCACACTCATTCTTGGCGGTGACCTCAACCTTGGACTAAATGAAGAAATGGATAGGCTCAACACAACAGGAACTCAGCGTAATTGGCAGTCCACAAATATAATCAAACAGTATATGAACGACTTTGGTCTTTGCGATGCATGGCGCTCTCTTCACCCCACCAGTAAGGAATATACTTTTTTCTCGCATGTTCATCACTCCTACTCTCGTCTGGATTATTTTTTGGTCAGCAGCTCACTGCTGTGTGACATTTCAGACACTGAGATTCATCCTATAGCTGTCAGCGATCATGCTCCTGTATCTTTAACACTAATGCACAAGAATAATACTACGCCAAGTAAAAACTGGAGATTTAATATATCACTACTTAAAGATGAAGACTTTATTAAATACTTTAAAAAGGAATGGACTTCATATTTAGACTTTAATGACACTCCCGGAATATCTGCTTCTGTTCTATGGGAAGCAGGGAAAGCTGTGATGAGAGGTAAAATAATTTCTTTCTCATCACACAAAAAGAAAGAAGAAAACAAAAATATTCAGGAATTAGAAAAAAACATCAAATCACTAGAAGAAGCCTACGCGTCCCACCAAGATCAGGAAACATTGAACAAAATATGCAAAACAAAACTAGAATTAAATGAAACTATTAATAAAAAAACACAATTCCTTATACAAAGACTTCGCTTGCAGAATTTTGAACACAGTAACAAATCAGGTCGATTTCTAGCTAACCAGCTAAAAATAAATAAAGAAAAAACAACTATATGTGCTGCTAAAGATTTATCGGGGAACACAATATATGATCCTGGAAGAATAAACAACATTTTTAGGGATTTCTATGAAACTTTATACTCACCACAAATAAACCCATCTAAAAATGAAATTGATCTGTTTCTTGACAACGTAACTCTTCCAAAATTACTAGACAGTCAAGCAATGGAATTGGATTCGCCACTGACGCCAAGTGAACTCCAGGAAGCCCTGATAAGTATGCCCAATAATAAGGCTCCAGGTCCAGACGGCTTTCCTGCAGAATTCTACAAAGAATTCTGGACAATTTTGGCACCAGTATTCCACAGCATGTTGCAGGAAATCGAGGAAAAGGGCAGACTACCACCAAATATGAATTCTGCCAACATTAGTCTCCTGCTAAAACCAGGCAAAGACCCTTTATTTCCCTCAAGCTATCGTCCAATTTCTCTTTTAAATGTAGACCTTAAAATAATCTGCAAAGCTCTCTCAAAGAGATTAGAGAAAATGACCCCCCTCTTAATTCATCCTAACCAAACTGGTTTCATAAAAGGTCGGCACTCCTCAACAAACACTCGTAGATTACTTAATTTAATAGACTACTCATACGATAAAAACATCGAAACCATAATATTATCTCTAGATGCAGAAAAAGCATTTGACAGAGTTAATTGGAAATTTTTATTCGCAACTTTACACAAATTTGGTTTTGGAAACTCTTTCATAAACTGGATAAGAATATTATACAATTCCCCAACGGCTCGTATCAGAACAAATGACCAGACATCCTCCAGCTTCTGTCTCCTGAGGGGCACCAGACAGGGATGCCCACTCTCCCCCTCACTTTTTGCAATTTTTATCGAACCTCTAGCAGCAGCATTTAGACAGGCTACAACAATTAAGGGCATAAAATGTAAGAACATAGAACATAAAATCAGTCTCTATGCGGATGATGTGTTGCTTTTTCTGCAAAACACACAAACCAACCTCTCTGAGGTAATTACTTTAATAAACTGGTTTTCAAGAGTTTCAGATTATTCAATTAACTGGCCAAAATCTACAGTTCTCCCCATTAACTGCTCCTTCCATAATTCTTCCTCTGCCCCACTGCAATCCGGAAATATTAAATATTTAGGTATTAATATCTCTCCTAAGCTTTCAGACTTAACTAAACTAAACCACATCCCACTTCTAAAGAAAGTAGAAGGCGATCTGACTAGATGGAAATCTTTACCCATATCACTCATGGGAAGGGTCGCCACTATAAAAATGATGATCTTGCCAAAAATAAATTACTTATTTTTGATGATCCCTAACAAACCATCACAAGATTGGTTCAGATCTCTGGATTCATATATTTCCAAATTCCTTTGGAAAGATAAACCCCCGCGTATTAGCTTAAAAACGCTACAAAGAACCAAGGATAGAGGAGGATTAGATCTGCCTAATTTTCACCAATACTTCTTAGCCAACAGGCTTCAGTTCATCTCAGAATGGTTAAAACATACCTTCTTAGTTGAGCCCTGGCTAGATGTTGAACAGGCACTATGCAAGGATCTAGAGATTTCAGACCTACCATTTATTAGCTCAAACATCAAAAGACATGAATGCTTTAAAAGTATCAACATCAGCTTTTCTCTAACAGCATGGTGGGAGTTTCTAAAAATAACGGAGTCTTCATTAATCCCATGCAAACGTACACCTATCTGGAATAACCCTGACATATTACAAAACAATAATATGATTAATTTCCCAGAATGGAGTTGTAAAGGAATTAAATACTTAGAACATATATTAGAGGGAACAGAATTTATTCCATTTGACAGACTAGTTGAACAATATGGGATCAACAAGACAAGGTTTTTAGAATATCAACAAATTAAATCCATAGTAAAAAAGAAATTTAACCTCAGTCAAGTTGAATTACAAACACCACTAAGTGCGGCACATTTTCTTACTCTTAAATCCCCCAAATTATTATCTAAAATATACAGAACACTTTCTAAATTAGATGAATCAATATCCCTTCCTACTGCAAAGTGGGAAGCAGATTTATCAGTCAACCTAGACCAAAACTTCTGGTCTCAGATTTGCTTAAAAACTTTTAAATTAATTAAAAATCCCAGTCTGCAATTAATACAATACAAAATACTTCATAGAGTGCACTATACAGGTCATCGGATGTTCAAGATGGGCTTTACATCTTCCAACAACTGCTCACACTGTCAAGGCAATACACCAGACAATTACATCCACGCTCTTTGGTTCTGTCCACCAGTGCAAAAGTTTTGGCGCGAGATATGTGAAGACTTATCAAAATGTCTGAAATGTAACATTCCAACCTCCCCCTTAGTGTGTTTGTTGGGCAGCTTAGATAATGTCACTTCAGAAAAGAATATAGCCCATATGATCTTCACTGCCCTATGCATAGCCAAGAAAACAGTCCTCATGAACTGGAAAAATAAAAATAATCTTAATTCTAACCAATATAGAAATTATCTATTAGATTACATTAGTCTTGACACAGCTCCATCACCTAGTGGGGGTGGGGGGTCATAGTTTGGTCCCGCCTTCACTGTTGTGATTGGTGAGGGGGTAGGGACAGGCTTAGGGCGTCGGGGGGTTCCCCGGAGGCATCTTCCTTGGGGGGCTCAACCCGGGGTAGCGGTCACGTCCGGTTGAGGGCTCTGTTGGCTCTCAGGTGACTGTTTCCTCGCGGCTGCGTGCAGCGGGGCTAGGGGAGGGTCTGTGCTGACGGACGCGGGTTACTGACCTGGCAACCTGGCTGCCCCTGGGTGGGTCCGGGATGGGCGTGAGGTTCTGGGGGCGCTCCGTCTCTGGGCTGGGGCCCGGGCCGGGCCTCGGGGGCTCGGGTCCTGGTTGGTGTGTTGCCGGGGTTGTGGGCGGGTGGGTGCATGGGGGCCCGGCCCTGGAGCAGGGTGCCGCCGGTGCATCGAGCCGCCTGGGGGGCTCTTCAACTGGTGGGGGGGATGGTCACATCTTGCAGGAGCTTTCTTCTCTTCAGGAACTCTCTGCAGGAGGGGGAGATACAGGAGAGGTGGAGGAAGATCTCAGCCTGGGCGTTTACCGTCTTATGTAGTCTGGAAGATGTGTGGTTGGTGGGGTGGGTGCAGTTTTCTCTGTGGTGGGGTTGGGTGGACTGTCCAGGGCTCTGTGGAGCCGGGGGGCGCTACTGCACTGGGCCCCGGTCTGATGGGCCTGGGCCCCCCTTCCCTGGCGGGTCGCGGAGGGTGGGAGTGCCTACTGGGGTCAGCGGGGGAGCTGGCCCCAGGGAGGGGTTACCTGCCCCTCCCTTCCTTCCCTCCCCATCTCCAGCTGCCTCCCTCTTCCCGCTCCTCCACAACCACCCACACATGCAGGGCCTTGGAGTAGGGGTATGTCACCAGGGTGCAGAGGAGGCTACCCCCCCCCCCCCCCCCCCCCCCCCTGTCCCCTTCTGGCTGCCTCTGCCTCAATTTTATCCCACAACTTAGACATTCACATTATTCACACTCTTATTACACATACATATAGGATCTTGGGGGTGGGCACAATCACGGAGTCCAAATCACCATCAGGGTGTATACCTCACCCCTGACGTCGTTGCCCACCTCTCAATTTTAAATACACTTAGTCATTGAGGGTTAGCAGGAGGGACTATGCGCTTACCTGCTGCTCTCTGGCAGGTAGCTCCATGCCCTCCTGGGTTTTAATTGCACCTTAGAACACACATGCATCAACACTACAATGAGCGGGTGGAGGGAGGTTTGGAGTCTTCTCCCACCCCCATTCTCTGCGGCCTGCTGGAGCGGGAGGGCTAGTAGGAGGAGTTGGCCGTCCGACTGCGGTCTGGGGTGTGGGGCCTCCCTGCTGCTGCGGAGTCGGGGTGGTCTGCCTCTCCCCACCGCAGGGAAAAGGGTAACACCACCTGGGTCTGGGTGCAATTCCCCCCTCCAGGGGCAAGGGTACCTAGACCCGGTTTGTAGAGTACGCTTGGGGAGTGTGATTGTGTGTACAGCGTCTCTTTATGTCTGTCTCCACGTTGGTTGAGTGTGGAGTGAGTGCATATGAGAGCATGAGGGTGGGAATGGATGTTTGTGTCTGTGTGTGCCTGTATGTCTGTGTCTATATGTCAGGTTGGGTATCAGACGCCACCTCTCTGGGGACACCTCAGGCCCTCCAAGGTTTGGAGGCCTATCTCCACCCACCACCACTTCCCCTGCCGGTGGCGGACTCCCTCAGGTGTCGGTGTGTTGGTGGTTCTTTGTGTCTGGGGGTGGGCGTCCGGGTACACACCGGCTCACTCCTTGGCGGCCGCTTGTCGGGGCCTGGGGCCTGGGGCTCGCTCGGGCCCCTTTGGAGGTGGGGTGCCCCCGGCCTCTCGGCCTAGGGCTCGGTCACTCAGGCGCAGCTGGGGGCCGGCGGAGCTCACGGGCGCGTCACTGCAACTCCCCCTGACTTCTGCTCCGCGGCTGCTGGGCGAGCCCTCATCTGGGACTCTCCTCAGCTCTTACTGGGACAGTGGCGCGGCTGCCCCTCTGTTGGTCTTCCATGGTCTCTTGTGTTCTGGGGGCCTCTGGATGTCTGGAGTTTTGATCTCCTCCATACCCACTTCACACCCTGGAGGACGGGGCTGTGGCCCCCCCACACTCCCTAGCAGATCATTACATGGAGAAACCTTTGGAATGCAAGCATGCTGATCCACACAGGTATGCACACATGGGTATTCACAGACGCGGACTAAAGCTTTCTTGGCTGCTGCCTCAAAGCACACTGTGCGCTGTCTATCTTGCGTGCTGCACAATATCGTTTATTATTTAGTAAATATTGATATCTATGGCTAGCTAGTTTATTGTGATGGTGCTTTGTTTTCTCTATTATTATGTTGCTCTTTGTTGTTTGCTGTCTCCTCTGTTTGTTTTTTTTGTTTGTTTTTTTTTGTTTTTTTCTCCATACAGGTGACCCAGGAGTTTTTTTTTTTTCTCTCTCTTCCCCCCCCTTCTCACCGTCTCTTCTCCCCTTTGGTTTTCTTTCTTTCTCTCCCCCTCTCTCTCTCATTCATTCCCCCTGTCCTATTTATTAAAAAAAAAAAAAAAAAAAAAAAAAATGACAAAGGATGAACTGAAGCTCTGCCATCACGTAATGTCGCATACTGCTGTTTCTGATGTCATTTAGGAAAAAGAAAAAGGAAAAAAAAAAAAGAACCACTGTAATGTTTGACCCGTTGTACATACACTGGACACGAGTGTGATGACAGCAATACTTTTATTTATTTATGTAAAGAGTCACAATCACATTCAGATCCCAGTACACCTGTTCACCCCGCCCCTGCGCCACCCCAGGAGCTCACTGCGTCACCCCTCCTCTGCAGCCGGCCAGAGACCACACCCACGCCACAACCACTTATTTTTCCAGCCTTTGCTTGCCCCTGTTCCAACTTATTTGAGCCATGTTGCTGGCATTAAATTCAAAATGAGTTTTTTTTTTTCATGAAATAGTAAAATGTCTCAGTTTAAATATTTGTTATGTTTCGTATGTTTTGTAGTGAATAAAATATGGCCATGTGTGGTTTGCAAATCATTGATGCTGTTATCTGAAGGTAAGGCTGAACTGCTTAAATGTAAAATAAGTTTCAGATGCAAAAGAAGTTTGTCATTTTTTATTAAGCAAAAAGAATCCTTATTACAAATGTGGAGAAAAAAGTGTTTTAATGATTTTAGCATGGCTTGAATATTTTTCGAATATAGCAAGTCAAACCGAAAGCCTTTTTAGAAGACACACTCCCCTCTCACACAGTGTCAGTTAGCATAATTGCAATTTAACAGTGTCATTTTTGGATAAATATTATATAGATGACTCATTTGTTCTGCATCTGACCTTAACTGTTGAATTTTTAGACCTAATATGCTTTATTAATGTGATATGTAAATTCTTCATAACACAAAATGAGGCTTTTCTATCAGGGAATAAACCCCATCAAAAAGAACAAAGCTAATAAAACATCTAGCCTCACCACTGTGGCCTGCTTCTTCTCTGCCTTCTGTCCATTTATATCTGTCTTGAACAGAGGAGTACAGAACAAAGCAGAGCAGAGCAGCCAGACCCAGGCTGACCTGGGCCTAGTTTCTGATGTACAAGCACTAAGATCCTCAATGTTTCTCCAGAGGTATCAGACAAAGCAGTTTTTAGCTCTCACAGCAGGAAAGGAAGACAAAAGATTGGGAAGTTGTCTGCACAGGTGGGAGACAGTCTGTAAATACATAAGTGAAAAAGAAAACATTTGTGTCTGGGTACCTGAACTTATCAGGGTTAGTGTGAATGTAAACAGAATGATAAATTGATTCAGCAAACAAATGAACTGTTTATCAGGGCAACTTTAAAACTATGTCACAACCGTAAGTATAACTGAAGCAACTGTGATTTCCATTCATCCATGTAAGATTAAGCTAGTTTTATAAGTAAATCATAGTATGACGCGTACTTTTAGTCTTGTCTTGTCAGAGAAACTTTATTAGTCCTAAAGAGAAATCGAGTTGTCATAGCAGCAGAGATACCACAGACAACAAAGCAAGAAGTGTAGAAATAGAGATATAAATGTAAATGGACACTAGTATTAAGACTAATGCTTCTGAGACATTAACAGGTAAAAGATGCTGGTAGGTATGCAAATACACACCGTGGCGTGACGGAGAACAGTGAGCTGTGTATCGTCTGGTTCAAACCGAAGTAGATGAGTTCAAGAGTTTGATAACGGCAGGAAGTAATAACCTCCTGTATTGTTTCTTCAGACAAAGCTGAAGTTGTAAAAGCTAGTATAAGGACTGTAAAGCTAATATATGGAAAATAAACATAACGTTGATAAAAAGTTAATTTTTTATTTTAACTTCTTTTGGGGAAGAATTAATCTGCTCCTATGAGTTTATAATAAAAAAGCAATCCAAACTATTAAAATGGACACCAAACAAAGATGTTAAACATTTAAAAGATTAAGGGAAATTTTGAAATACTATATATAGGTGTTGGGACCTAAAGTGAATCACGACATTGACACAAACACAAAAATAACTTTCAGGTTTGAGGAAGACTGAGAAGAAAAACCCAATGCTTCTTGTGTGTGAGCTTCTCCAGAGGAAGGGGATGCGTCTCTCATCTCTCCCTCTGGCTAGAAATCTCTCTGTGTGAAGCTTCTACTCCCTCCACCGTCTTTTTTCCCAGTGTGAGATGATCCAGGTACATCATCATGGGACAAGCCTGTGGTCCACAGAGCTAATCAGCAGCTAAATGTGACGTTTAACCCCAGTTAAAGAAAACATTTAAGTAGAAAACTTACATAACTTTCTTTTTTTTTTTAATAAAAAAAGATTATTTGAACGCAAAAAGAAGATTGCTATTGTTTATTTCCGGAAAATATATACTGCTTTACTATTTATTAAAGCTTTCTACTGTTAGCAACTTGC
The DNA here is from genome assembly GCF_057382275.1 of Copadichromis virginalis. Taxonomy (NCBI): domain Eukaryota; kingdom Metazoa; phylum Chordata; class Actinopteri; order Cichliformes; family Cichlidae; genus Copadichromis; species Copadichromis virginalis. The sequence continues at coordinate 28,083,816 of NC_140635.1, forward strand.
TAAGCTAAGTAGCTAGCAAGTGTTAGCTGATACTCCCCGGGTCTGATCATGAGGCTGGGCGTTTTCTTCTAATGTAGTATGTGAAGTTCTCGGTAGTGATCGTGTTTATGATTATCACGATCAAACCAACAATAATTACTCAGCTCTAATGAAAGCTGACAGTGACAAACTTTTTAATATAAATCCCCTGCAAACAGGTTCTTTAAATATTTGTCGTTCTTGACTAAAGGACCAATCAAACTGCAACGTTTTCTCTTTTATAATGACCCATCTGCTCATGTATCGTGTATGTTTTTGTAGAACTTTGACGCCACCGTGCACCTGCCACTTTATTAATGAGCTCAAGCCTAAAAGCAAAAGAATAATGTTCAGACACCTGTGCCATCGATTAAGCCGAATCACTGACGTTAAAGCGTTTAAGCATTATTTGTATTCCAGTGTTTGCTGGCTGCAGTCAGTTTTCCCATTTTACACACATACACATGCAAACAATCCATCTTCATGATCATTATATTATCAGTTTGTCTGCCTCACTCCCCACAGTGGTTGTATTAGACTGTCATAAACACAGTTTAATATTTATGCAGTAACACACAGTGTCAGTACACTGTGGAAAGGTTGTTGGAAATGTGTTTAGAAGCGTTATTTGTACTAGTCTCATGAACCTACAGCCAGTGGTTGGTTCACAGTAATGTAGAAACAGAAATCATCATCATCTCGTTCCTGCTTTCAAAGTATGGATGTGCAATTAATTTTCCCAAAGGGGCCACAATTAGGGCCTAATTATAACATCTTCTCTTACTGGTAGTGGTTTACTAAGAGATTAAATCAATGTTGAACAGAATGTGTTCAGCTTATTGCTGAGGCCCTCCACAACAGTCCCAGTTTCTCACAAGGCCCTGTGGGGGAATAAATTAGCCACCCCTGGTCTAAAGGCTGTCAGACCGAGCAGCAGCACCTCCAAAGCTCACTAATCATTATCTTTAATCGTCAATCCATTATGAGACGATGGGCCCTTAAAGGGAGAGACTTATGAAAGCCTCAAATCTCTTATACATCTTTGCAGTATTTACAACTTTGTAATTTGTATTCATTTTATTGTTAATTTAGCCCATTCGTGATCTTTTTAAGGGCTGTTTTGTGTCTGTTTGTGTTTTTCTTGAGTGTGTTTGCGATTGATTTTCAGTTACTTCCTGTTAATTTTGTTTCTCTGACTGTTCTCAGCGTGTTTGTGGCCGTTTGACTGACAGACACTTTAAACAGAGTCCAGGGTCGCTGGGACCTTTAACTCCTTAAGCCGTCAGTCCTGTGTCTAGGTTGTTTTATGCTGTCTCTTCTCTGTGACTCACCAGAGTAAGGCTTGCTGAGTTTTCCTCCAATCATTATGCTGAGCTGCATTCTGGCTATAGCTTCATACTATGTCTGAGAGAATTAGCAATCTTATCTAGCTCTAGGCAATAAAGTATGTCCTAAAATGTCAAACCATTGCTGATTGAAGCTCATATTATTTTCTTACCTGTCAGTCAGACATCTTTGGGCTTAAGAGTTTTATAGTAGATTCTTTTAAGTTTGGTAATTAAAATGAATCCTCAACAAAATAATTTTGGTAGTTCTAAAAATCACTGAACAGGTTTAAATAGTTTTACGTTTCCTGCTTTTCTGGTTTAGTCAGTGTGTTTGTTGTGAGCCTCAAATTGATGCTGACTTATGATTCCCCCCCCCCCCCCTCCCCCGACTACTTGTCATTAATCCTGGGAACCGGTCTCCTCTGTCAGACAATTTCACTTCTTAATTTCAGCTGGCATCTACATCTCACCCACAGGCAAGAAATGATGAAATGGGATGCTTATCAGAGGAACACATTGCACAACTGGACTCCAGACATCCCAAGTCTGCAATCTCCATTCTCGCTGATTTGAGCTGGAACTGGTTACCTTTCCAACCCGTAAGGACAAAATATTAACTTTTTTCAGTATTTTCCTATATTAAGGGTACATCTTGCCTGAAGCACTTCTGACCAGGCAGTTATTCAGATTGTACCATCAGAATTTCAATCACGCCAAACTACTGTGGACCCCAGAGCAAACTGAAGAGCTCATAGACTGCAAAGTAGTTCACACTCCTGCACAGACACTCTCTAGGTAAAACTCTTCTTAATGTGCACCGAGCACCTAAGGCAATAGTTTTCCATTGGCAGTTGTCATCTTTTCATTCTTATTATCACTGGGAAAAAGAAACAATACACAAACTCTGTCAGCAGCTCAATGTCATGGCTCCTGAAAGCCCCTAACATAACAAGAGTCAGGATCTCTGCACCTCGTCCACAAACTTTTGCTTAGTTTAACCTAAGTGGACCAAAAGTTGAGCTGAATTCAGTTAAAAGTCAGTTAAAAATAAAGTCCTTGTAAGTTCTCCTTTCTGAAAGCTGACACACAGTTCTAGTTTTTGCCTGAGCTGCAAAAATCACAGTAAATAAAGCTGTCAGAAGAGACATCACACTGTCCTGGAGTACCAAGACATTCCTTCTTCCTGCTGTGGGTCTGCATTGTCCTTGTAGACTAGACTGGTGACACCACCATAATCTGCCAGCAGAAAAAATGCTGTTCTTGAATGGAAAGGAAGCAGTAGGACCTCCATATACTGTATAACAGAGGTGTGGACTCGAGTCACATGACTTGGACTCGAGTCAGACTCGAGTCATTAATTTTATGACTTTAGACTTGACTTGAAAAAATGTTCTAAGACTTGTGACTTGACTTGGACTTTTACACCAATGACCTGGGACTTGAATTGGACTTGAACCGGTTTACTTGAAAAGACTTGATATTTTACCCCAAATATAAAATTTAACATGCATATTATATAGAGATTGAAAATGTGACGTCATTCACGGGTAGAACCGCAAAGGATTCTGGGAACTCGTGGCAAGCGGTACTAGCGCACGCAGGCTTTCAATTGAAATCAGTCACACAGCGATAAAAAGAAACACAAAAATGTCAAGAAGCTGTTGTATTATTAACTGCAATAGCCGGTCGCATGACAGCCACGGGAAGCCGACGGGTAAAGAGATCGGTTGTTATCGGATTACGTTGTTGAAGAGAAATTGTTCGAGCCATGTTTCCAAAGTAACAAAGAGGCGACTGGATTGCAGCCATTCAAAGATCAAATATAACGTCCCAGAACCCTCCAGCTCACAGGTTAGTCTGCTCCAAGCATTTACACGAAGGTCAGTGTTTTTTAGTAGTTAATACGTCATTTTTCTTAACATAATTGGTGATATAGGTTACAAGCAAGTCTGGCGCTGAACAGAAATTGTCGCGCTATGCTCCTTTGTTTATTGTGCATAAATAGTGAATTGTCCTGACACAATATTGCGTTTCGCTTCTGTTATTATGGTACATTGACAAAAACATATACTTTTATTCACAGGATAAAACAGGTTTTTTGTATCACTAATTGCCCAGTACGATTACAGCATACAGTATTATTGTCACTGCTACATTTCTGTAATGAACCAGAAATTATTTCCACTACTAATTAATTACCGTTGAGCTCAAAGGTCCTATTAATAAACGGTTAATGAATGTGTATTTATGACGACAATTTGTGAGACTGGTAAACTTATGATACGTACGATGGTCTTTCGTTCTACACGGTGCATTTCAAGGTCCTGCACCCATCCGTCGGTAAACTGTACCTGGGCTTGTTGCAGTGACCGGAAGTTACTAAACTTCATGAGTGTGTGCACTCACTCCAAGAACCGTATGATTATAAATATGCATATAAATATGCTACGATGAGATAGCTGACTTCATCTAACTAGCAAATGTTATCCAGGCTACGTTGGTGATGCAGTTTTTTTTAATATGTATGATATTTTTGTCATGCGATTTTAAAGCTGGTCCTACAACCGCATCCAAGAATAACATGCAGCTTATCTCAGAACTGTCGGTGAAAATTATTCTTGGAGCTAGGTTTAATTGAGCTGCATTTTAAAGAGGTGCAGTTTCACAATTTGTGTATATTTTCTAAGTTCACTATTTTGTCATGTGTTGAGAAAAACACAGATTTTAAAATTACATGGTCTAATATTTACATTTAGCATAACTGCAACATTATTTTTTCGTTTTTTTTTTTTTTTTAAAGACTCGAAAGGACTTGAAATTCAAAGTTTCAGACTTGTGACTTGACTCGGACTTTTACACCAGTGACTTGAGACTCGACTCTGACTTGCCTGACATTACTTGAGACTTGACTTGAGACTTGAGGATAAAGACTTGAGACTTACTTGAGACTTGCAAAACAATGACTTGGTCCCACCTCTGCTGTATAACACCCACATACTGGCATCTTCAACAAATGATTGTCCTTAGTCTGTTGTTGACTTCATGTCAGGAGTACTGCAACTTTTTTGATGGTGGTTTTCTCGAGTGGTAAAGCGTAAACAGAGGTGATACAAGATATGCTCCTTAATGGTCAGACTCTTAGACTCGCCTGCACTGTCTACAACATACATCAAAGACACATACAGGAGAGGTCTGTTGCACAAGGACACACATTGGGTTAACCATCAAATGTATCTCGTGACTTGGGTGAGCACAGTGGCCAGGATGCAGTCTCAAGAGCTTTAAAAAAGGCAATTGACCGGACTTCTTTGAGTTCGTGAAGATGTTTCAGCTCTCACCCAGAGGATTCTTGCCTCGCTCCATCAGTAGGGGTCCCCTGAGGAAAGGTGTGAGTGGGGTTGAAGCATATGGGAAGGGATCTCAAGACTGGATTGTAGGTGGTTGATAGCTGGTGTCATAAGCCACCACTATATAGATCAGGGGTGGGCAACTCCAGGCCTTGAGTGCTGGTGTCCTGCAGGTTTTAAATCTCACCCTGGGTCAACACACCTGAATTAAATGATTAGTTCGTTACCAGGCCTCTGGAGAACTTGAAGACATGTTGAGGAGGTAACGTAGCAATTTGAATCAGCTCTGTTGGTTCAAGGACACATCTACAACCTGAGGATGCCGGCCCTTGAGGCCTGGAGTTGCCTACCCTTGATACAGATGTAGTAGGGATGTGGCCAAATATGTGGACTGTGATTGTTTCAGTCAACACCTGGGCCTTAAAGGTAAAGCTGACTGTTTAGAAAGGTGGGCGTCATCTCTGACTGAATAATTAATCTGAGCATCCAAAGACACCAGGTCGGGCATTACCATTACTCAGAGTACTCACAGTGTTATATGTTCTAGAACATTTAATTTTGCATTGCATTTTTGAACCTCTACCTCTCTTTACTTCCGAGAAACTCTGCCTAAGATGTGCATTTTATACCCGGTCATGTTACTGATCTGTTGCCAATTATTCTAATTAGTTGCAAAATGTTCCTCCAGCTGTTTCTTTTTTAGAACCACTGTAATGTTTGACCCGTTGTACATACACTGGACACGAGTGTGATGACAGCAATACTTTTATTTATTTATGTAAAGAGTCACAATCACATTCAGATCCCAGTACACCTGTTCACCCCGCCCCTGCGCCACCCCGGGAGCTCACTGCGTCACCCCTCCTCTGCAGCCGGCCAGAGACCACACCCACGCCACAACCACTTACTTTTCCAGCCTTTGCTTGCCCCTGTTCCAACTTATTTGAGCCATGTTGCTGGCATTAAATTCAAAATGAGTTTTTTTTTTTTCATGAAATAGTAAAATGTCTCAGTTTAAATATTTGTTATGTTTCGTATGTTTTGTAGTGAATAAAATATGGCCATGTGTGGTTTGCAAATCATTGATGCTGTTATCTGAAGGTAAGGCTGAACTGCTTAAATGTAAAATAAGTTTCAGATGCAAAAGAAGTTTGTCATTTTTTATTAAGCAAAAAGAATCCTTATTACAAATGTGGAGAAAAAAGTGTTTTAATGATTTTAGCATGGCTTGAATATTTTTCGAATATAGCAAGTCAAACCGAAAGCCTTTTTAGAAGACACACTCCCCTCTCACACAGTGTCAGTTAGCATAATTGCAATTTAACAGTGTCATTTTTGGATAAATATTATATAGATGACTCATTTGTTCTGCATCTGACCTTAACTGTTGAATTTTTAGACCTAATATGCTTTATTAATGTGATATGTAAATTCTTCATAACACAAAATGAGGCTTTTCTATCAGGGAATAAACCCCATCAAAAAGAACAAAGCTAATAAAACATCTAGCCTCACCACTGTGGCCTGCTTCTTCTCTGCCTTCTGTCCATTTATATCTGTCTTGAACAGAGGAGTACAGAACAAAGCAGAGCAGAGCAGCCAGACCCAGGCTGACCTGGGCCTAGTTTCTGATGTACAAGCACTAAGATCCTCAATGTTTCTCCAGAGGTATCAGACAAAGCAGTTTTTAGCTCTCACAGCAGGAAAGGAAGACAAAAGATTGGGAAGTTGTCTGCACAGGTGGGAGACAGTCTGTAAATACATAAGTGAAAAAGAAAACATTTGTGTCTGGGTACCTGAACTTATCAGGGTTAGTGTGAATGTAAACAGAATGATAAATTGATTCAGCAAACAAATGAACTGTTTATCAGGGCAACTTTAAAACTACTTATACACTCTTCCTGTAAATGTCTTAAAAATATTACTTTAACATTACTGGTCACAAGTAATTCATCCTACATGCACTGGTGTGCTTATAGAGCATATGCATCAGTTACACATTAGAGAGGCTGGATTAACTTCTGGATTAACATGCAAAAAAGCCCAGATTTAATCTTAATTTATCCATAATTCTCTCCTCATTTTTAATTTAAATTGTATCTCTTCTTTGAAGTATTGTGGTTTAACAATGATGCAAATGAACAAACACTCACTTGTAGTCTGTTCATATATGATTAAACTTCTGTTAGAAATGCCATTAAGTTTACAAGAACCTGCCCACAGATCAATATCTATAAAGCGTTTTCACCATGAGGTCTTTAAGGACAAAGACAAAATTCAACTTTTAGTTTAGTCTTGAAAGTGGTTCTTACTTAACAACCCTGGACTTACCTACGCTGGGTTTACCTTGTGTTCATGATGGACATGTGATTATGTCCGTTTCCTAGCAACATATGCTGTATTGCCTGCATATGTTGCCTTTGCTGATTTGTCGTAATAGCTTTGAATTACGAGATTCAAAGCTATTATGATAGTATCCAGTTTCACTGTTCATTGTAAAGAAGTATTTCATGTAAATGTGCATTTAAGCTGGTCTGCCCCTGTGACCCATGACAAAAACAAAAGAAAAAGCAATTTTATTGACTCTCTACTGGGAATAAGTACATCAATAGGGCAGCATAGCCAGCAAACAAGTACACTGACTGTGAAGTGGACTAACATGATTACAAACCAAAAGAAGAAGCTGTAGACAAGGAAGCAAATAACTGTTTTTATTAAGCTGGTCTCTTCCCAGAAAGTGACAGAAGGAAACAAAGATTAACTCAGCATGTGAAGACATTTTATTTTTTCAAAGATTGTTGTCACCTGAAGCTGAAAGAGTGGCTCAGTGGAGAAAGAGGATTTAATTTTTTTTTTGTAAAGAGGAAATTTATCAATTTAAATCATCTGTGTTGGATCAAGGACACATCTAAAATCTGCAGGACACCGGCCCTTAAGGCCTGGAGTTGGTCACCCCTGTTGGACACCCAGTTATTTATATTTAGCCAGACAAGTTGAATGAGATTCAATCATTTTTTAAAACTTCGATAATCTTTTTAATATGGGATATAAATTATTGACATTCACGCATCAGATTCTATTCAATCTTTTAAATCATGTCTAAAAAAAGTACTTATTTAACCTGGCTTTTAAGGCTAATTAGTGTGTTTTTTATCTGGCTCTGCATTTATATTATGTAATTGTTTTATATTTTATATTGTGATTTTATCTGTATCATGGTTCTACTGGAAAGCACTGTGGTGTACCTTGGTCTTTAAATGTGCTATACAAATAAATTTGATATGATATAATATAAAGAAAAATTACATGGTCAGGTGTTATTATCATATTTAAGGTGTGTTGACTGCTTTACAGCATCAACTAATGTGCCCCATAACATGAAAGAGCACAATAAAACAGTAACACTTTATAATATGATCCTGGAATAAGGCACAAATACCCTGTAATCATGTGCAATTTTGCAGGTAACAAGTCAGGTTTTTGCAGGAAACAATGAAACAATTACGCTGTAAGTACCCTGTACTTTTCAGGGCACAGGCTGTGTTAAGGAGCGACTAAGGTGCTAGGACCCTGTAACGGGCAATGCACTATGCTGTACCATCACAAAGTAGTCCCAGTTCACAACTGCTTACTAGGTTCATATTATGCGCTGCACTAAAACTAGCCTTTTCGATCAAGATATTGGCAATCTACAGAACCATTGTAGATGGACAAAATGATTATTTATGTTCAGTATATTCAGCATCAAATTTGTGCTCAAATAAACAAAATGAGTAAATAGGCTGAATCTTTCTTTCTTTTAGTTTCTTCTTTTAGTGGCTATCCCTGTGGTCCATGTGGTCCACAGGTACAAGCTAGAAAGCCCTGAGTCTGCTGCAGAGACACCCAATTATGATAGTGTGAACAAGACAACCCTGTCACAGACAACTGTTTAGCTATAGTATGTGCAAAGTTATGGTACTATCTTGCTGTGTTGTAAAATATTATGCAAACATTGACATGTCTACACTTTTTCGTTTTTAATGGGGACAAAGTAAACGCAGATGATTAAAGCTATGGCATTAAGGAAACAAAGCAATACAAGGCTGACAGTGTTATATTTAGGTCTGGTGTTTTACATTAATTTTGTAATACAGCTTCTAAAATTGCTGCACATTTGCCCCTTGTTAGAAAAGTAATTGAATTGACTCTGCTCATTGCATGGTTGCTCTGAAATACTGGAGTTTTGAAATCACAACCACCTCTAAGGTTTACAGAGAATGGTCCAAAAAAAGAGAAGCTATCCAGTGAGCATCATTTCTCTGTGTCAAAATACCTTGTTGGTGTGGATGTTTCTAGCAGGAGCAGGCCTTGCCAAATCTAAAATCTTAAATAATCTCAAACCGGTTCTTTGAACATGACAGTCAGTTCACTGTACTTAAATGACACCCATCAAGTCTTGATCCAATACGGCATCTTTTTGATGCAGTGAAATATGATATTTGCATCATGGATGTGGATGTCATGTCAATATGGTGGAGAAATCTCAGAAGAATGTTTCCTTGTTGAATCTGTACTACAAATAAGTAAGGCAGTTCTAAAGGAAAAAGGGGTCCAGCCAGTTACTTGCATGACGAACCTAATGAAGTGGCCAGTACGTGTAGTAGTAATGGTTTGGTTGTAAAAAATGCCAAAAATACAATACATGATTTCAACATTGTACATTGTACTTCTTGGGTCTCCAAATGATAATGAAAAACATTCATTTTGCATTTATAACTGCTTGTCCAATTCATGGTTGTGGGAGAGTGGATCTTATGCCAACTGTCATATGACAAATAATTTATTTTGATTTTAATGCTAAAGTGGAAAAATGTATTAAAGAGTGCTGACAGGTACACACAGGTACTGTGCTGCAGTGGTTTGTATCATATCTATCTAATAGACTCCAATTTGTACATGTAAATGGAGAGTCCTCTTCACACACTGAGGTTAATTATGGAGTTCCACAGGGTTCAGTGCTAGGACCAATTCTGTTTACATTATACATACTTCCCTTAGGCAGCATCATTAGAAGACATAGCATAAATTTTCACTGCTATGCAGATGACACCCAGCTCTATCTATGAAGCCAGATAACAAACACCAATTAGTTAAACTGCAGGAATGTCTTAAAGACATAAAGACCTGGATGGCCGCTAACTTTCTGCTTCTTAATTCAGATAAAACTGAGGTTATTGTACCATCTCATCTCTAAAGTTAGAAATATCTTGTCTCAGAGTGACGCTGAAAAACTAGTTCATGGATTTATTACTTCCAGGCTGGACGACTGTAATTCATTATTATCAGGATGTCCTAAAAACTCGCTGAAAAGCCTTCAGCTAATCCAAAATGCTGCAGCAAGAGTCCTGACAGGGACTAGAAAGAGAGAGCATATTTCTCCTGTTTTGGCTTCCCTTCATTGGCTTCCTGTTAAATCCAGAATTGAATTCAAAATCCTGCTCCTCACATACAAGGTGTTAAATAATCAGGCCCCATCTTATCTTAACCCTTTAAGACCTACCATAGAACCAAGTCCGCCAGAGCTTATATTATATTTTTACATGCTGTGTAGCCATTTTTGGGAGCATTTCAAGTTGCTATACATCAATACAACCATTATAGCCCAAACTTTAATAATATGTCTGCATTAGGTGCATAGTAATTACATAAATTGCAAAAAAGTGCAATAAACTACAAAAAAATTGAAAATCGTTTTTGTTTTTTTTAACATATATTTCTAGTTAGAGAAATTTAAGAGGCTCATCCCTCAAAACTGTAAATGCAAAAAAGTTGCACAAACTAGTTTCCCACCACAGGAAATTTATTTTGAGTGTCTTCATAGTTTTATTTTTGAAATACACCAATTTTTATATACTGCAGGAAAAACGAAAATAAATATTAGAGTGCAAATTTGCAAAATAACAGCATATGCATCAAAATAAACTATTTCCAGCAGTGCAATATGAGTCCTAAGCATCCCAGAAACGACACAGAAAGTCATAAACTCAAACATAACTTTTTAAAACACAAGTATAGGCTCATAAGGCCCCGATCGTAAAAAAAACTACATTTCCGCAAAATGACGTCACTTCCGGTTTCGGGCAGGTCATGCGGTCATGTGATAGTTCGCGCTGATGGACGTAGGAAGTGTTACAAACAGCTGATCGGATCGGCGAAGCGTGTTTCTGGAATATCATTGTTGTGTCCAAATTCATGGGCTGCATCCTCCTGAGGCCGCATTTGTAGACCGATTACGTCACAGCGACGCGCCGAAGGCTGTCCAAATTCGTAGACTCCTCCGAATGCAGCCGACAAATGCGTCCTCCTTTTCCCCGAATTTGAAGGATGGGTCGGGTGTGTCCTTCGTGGCCTACCATATCCCAGAATTCATAGCGCGGCCCAGCCAAACTCCAGTTTCCAACAATGGCGGCCGCTACTAAGTTTTAAAATTACTCATACTAATCTTTCTGGGTCACAAAATAAACTTTTAACATATTTTCAGGCGATAAAGTAGTTATGTAAACATCAAATATCTGCTCGGTTTATCAAGATATCGCATATTTGCAAAAGTGCTTCGACGTTTTCGGAGGCGTCTGCTACCCACCAGCTCGATAGCTAGCCGGGAGCTCGAGGGTTACTGATGCGGCCGAGAACGGCACAACTCCCGGCACATCATTTTCAGATCACCGCGGACTTTCGCTGCTCGGGTTAAACGTAATATATAAGTCACTTAGACAACCTAAAAATGTTATTGTTGGGCTTTTTTCAGTGTTTTGTTTGTTCGTGAGTAAATCGGTTTGGCTGAGATTAAAGTTAGTAGATTAGATTAGATAAAATAAAACTTTATTAATCCCCCGGGTGGGTTCCTCCTTGGTTTTTACACAGCTGACTAAACGTCAAACAGAAAACTGATTAAACAGAAGTATGAGACAGTCGAGAATTTACGCCAGTGTCCCGTTATATTTTAGATAACAAGGAGCAGACGGCTGAGTTTATTAAACTCCACCGAGACAGCGGTGACGCTAATCAGAAGGCTAGACCGTCCAATTTCACGGCTGTTTACTTCCGGCCTACCCGACCTTCTGAGGACCCGGCCCACGTAGACCGCGAAGGCCGGGTCCTGAGGAGGATGCAGCCCATGAATTTGGACACGACCCATGTTTTTGTTGCTGCAAGTGATTTTTATGCAGTTTTTGCAAAGCTATATGTGGAAGGAAACTGTGACCTAGGACAAGCTGATGGCATAAGATGTAAGTACAACTCCTCCGGTTTCATATGCAAAAAAAATTATTGCGCTAGCTTACGTGGTTGCAGTGCTACCGGGATTTAAAAATAGTTACGCAAAATGGAGCGTGCCCGCTCCGATCGGCTGTAAAGGGTTAATGACCTTGTAGTACCATATCACCCTATTAGAGCACTTTGCTCTCACACTGCAGCCCTACTTGTTGTTCCCAGAGTATTTAAAAGTAGAATGGGAGGCAGAGCCTTCAGTTTTCAGGCCCCTCTTCTGTGGAACCAGCTTCCAGTTTGGATTCGGGAGACAGACACCATCTCTACTTTTAAGATTAGGCTTAAAACTTTCCTTTTTGCTAAAGCATATAGTTAGGGCTGGACCAGGTGACCCTGAATCCTCCCTTAGTTATGCTGCAATAGACGTAGGCTGCTGGGGATTCCCATGATGCATTGAGTTTTTCCTTTCCAGTCACCTTTCTCACTCACTATGTGTTAATAGACCTCTCTGCATTGACTCACCTCTCACCCCAACCAATCATACCAGATGGCCCCGCCCCTCCCTGAGCCTGGTTCTGCCGGAGGTTTCTTCCTGTTAAAAGGGAGTTTTTTTCTTCCCACTGTCGCCAAAGTGCTTGCTCATAGGGGGTCATATGATTGTTGGGTTTTTCTCTGTATCTATGAAGCGCCTTGAGGCGACTTTTGTTGTGATTTGGCGCTATATAAATAAAATGAAATTGAATTGAATTGAAAACCTCAATTTTTGTCTATACAGGTAGGCATCACTGGAGAAGGAGAAAGCCTTGGTGTGCTGTTCTACTAGTTGGGATGACTTTTAAAGTTTAATGGAAATGACTCACCTTGTCTCCAATACAGGCTCAGATGAGTGTATGCTTGGACAAAGTACTTATCACTGTATCATTTTGTTATTTAATATATTAAGATAATTGAATAGTAAAACATCCATTATGCACAAAATTGCTTAACCAGCACTTATTTAGTAATTACTTATGCTGTACTTAAAATGAATAATTCAATACTTAAAATTACTTACAGTACAATTTTTGTCTCCTTCCCTGTAAAAATACCTGTAAGTCACAGTCGAGATTAAGTTATAATAACCCCAGAGAGTACTTAATTGTGTCATTATTTCCTGCAAAAAGCTGACTTGCTACCTGCAAATTGTACATAAATACATGGTACTTGCACCTTATTTGTGGTATACAGACTGAACATTTCCTGTTTGCATTTCATATTAAAGGTTCTTCATTTCTTAAATAGATTTTGGCAAATTACATCAAGCATTGTCACGGTCGCAGTGGCAGACCGTGTGGAGAGTGTGTTGAGGACCCAGGTGCGAACACAAGTGAGGATACAGGGGTGCACTTAAACAAAAGCGAGCCGTTTATTGTGGCTGGTGATCAGGAAAGAAACAAACAAGAATGAGGGCAGCACAAGAGCAGTAACTAAACAAACCTAAACTGGGAACAAACTATGCTATGGCTGGTGATACAAAAGACTGGGCATGGAAACACGGAGGGTGGGAACACAGACGACGCGACACAGACTACATGAAACACAGAAACTAAATACACAAGAGGGATGATCAGGGGAAGTGGCCACACATGGGAGCACAGCTGACACAGATAAACATAACAAGACATGGCAGGAGTAAACAACACTGACGGGAGACTGTCAAAGTAAAACAGGAAGTACACAGAGGTGCAGACAGGAAGAGAGAGAGAGAGCACGGGCATAGTGGGCTGGGGAAACATGGAATGAAACACAAGGAGGGGAGACGAGGGCTCACAGATACATAGAGGGGCACACAGGGGATAAAAGTCACAAGGGGAAATCAAATAAGGAACAATACACAAAAAGACATGAATACTAAGACTGGCGGGCCAACATGGCCCAGGATCATGACAAGCATTGCATAAAACATTAAGCACATTATAATTTCTCCCCCAATGTAAATTAGTTAGAATTTACACTATTCTACCACCAATCCAGAATCATTTTGTGTTTCTGAGAGAAAGAACGAGAGAATAACCATTCAGTGGTGAAAAATGATTGAGACTTGCGTCTGACACTGACTGTTAGAGATGTAGAGATGAAGCTGAGGCTGAGAGAAGGAGCCAGTGTGGTAAAATTAGTCTTAAATATAATTTCGTGCTCAGTCATAAATGACTAATGTACATAAACCTGCCACGTTGTATGTCCTTCCACTGTTGCCACAGCTCCACCAAGCATGTGCATGTGTAGGTGCAAGTTATTTTGAGCTCCAGTATTTTATAGCACCACACCTCAGCTCAGGAGGTCACAAAATAATCCCAAATAGCTGAAGCAAATTGTGGCATCATCTCCAAACAACCGTGTTGTCACCTCCAAATGCTTTGACAGGTTGTGGCATCCAAAGGTCCCACAAGGGGTGCCACGCTGCTAAGCGTTATTAGAAAAGCTTATGCATGACCACTGCAAAGGACTCCTTGACCAACTACTGACCTTAAAGGCTTAGGAGGAGCAGCATCATTAAAGGTAGCTTGGGGGGACTCTGAGACTTAACTCATCCACTCTACATATGCTTTGTGGACTTGGACAAGCCCTGGGCTATGTTGTGGAAGATAATGCTGGACGATAGGGCAGGTAACACTTGTCCTTCTATGAACTGCTCTGAATAAATATTGAATAAATATTTGTGGCAGGAAGTTAAGAACTTTTTTTGTCGCCATATGGCACAAGCCAGATTGTGCCTTGAGACGTATTCACCTTGTAACTTTTTAAAAATGAATATTAACATACAGCCACTGTGTGACGACTCTCGTGATCTGACTCTAAGTGTGGGGTGATGGTGTTCAGTAGAAAATTGTGGATTCAGTTTTAAATCATGTCAGTGATGATCACAACCTGATTCCTATAGGTCCAATGCAGAGGATAGGAGAGAGACTCGAGAAAGGGAATTACATATCCCGCCTGGCCTGTGAATCTCTCAATATCATCAGGAAAGAGTTATCAGGTGATGTGGATGTGAGGCTAGTTTGCCTAAAGTTCTGCTAAGTGGGCCTCATGAAGTTGGTAACAACCCAGTGTGAAGCTGACCTGCCCTCTTCAGCACTGGCTCACATGCTCTGGCTTGCTGTGGTGATCCCGATGTTGGTGCTCTATGAATATTCCAGTTAAATTCTTTACCTGTCTCTTATCTGGACAGGGAAAGGCATTCTTGTTCAATGATAACACAGCCTTGGCACTTTGATGACAGTGAAATACAACAACTCCAATTCCAAGCAACAAAAATTCCAATACTTGGCTGAAACCAGCTTCAGGCAGGATTTGTTTGGTAAAACTTATCATGTGAAATCTGGTGTTTGTTAAGTTGAACATATTTTCTTCTGAATATTGGAGAGTCTACAAAGTAAGGCAGATGGTGGTGGTTAAGAACACTGCTTTGTCAGATACTGCAGATTGCACACTAGATTTTTAGTAACAACAAATGAAATCCCATGCACCAATTCACCAACTCCCTATCCAACCCAGTTAAACAAAGCAGAACAGATACAACGTGACTCACTGCAAGGCCCATATCTGCACTTTCTCATCTTCATTTAACCTGCTCAAACAATTACACTTTGGGAAACTTCTACAGCGGTTTAGAGTGTAGAAAGCACCTCAGGGACTGATGTGGCAGTGTTACTTTTGTTTATGTACGGCACAATTTATCACAGTTTACATCACATTGTTGCATCGGTATTTCACTTTTGGTTGCCTGCAGCGTACATACAGCCGGCTACAAATATTGAGTGGCTGCAGCAATGTCACCACTTTTAATTTGATATCGCCGTTTTACTACACATGGGTGGAATCCAAGTCTGATTCTTTTCTGTATTTATGGCTTTTTATATTGTTCACTTTCTATAACTACCCGCGGGTGCTGTAAAGCATGCACGGAGTATGGATCAGTGTCACAGGCAGATTTTTTCAGTCGTACACACTAGGAGAGAAAACTCCATTACAATGCTACAATGAGTTACTGTTTGAATTCACTGCTGATGGGCTGGTCTGAATGGCTGGGTCAAGTATAGTATTACCTGCTGTATGACCAGCGTGCTGCTTTGCCCATGGGGCCTCTTTCTCTTCCTCTACATGTGCCTCTCTCTCTCAGTGCCCCATTAGTGCTGTGAACAGCTGCCAGGGACGCCCAGGGCTCTTGGGTAAAACAGTGAGCAGCGCTGACAGGAGATAGTGAGGAGAGGGCAAGAAAAAAAATGTAGTAGAGTGAGGAGAGCATAGAGAAGAGAGAAAATCCGCGAGTGCCGCGCGAACATCTCCGTTAAACCCTGGATTAACGGAGATGTTCGCGCGGCCTTTGCCTCCGCGAACACATCGGACTACAAACACGCACATTACCAACTCCGGAAGACGATCAAAGCAGCCAAACGTGAGTACAGGGACAGGGTGGAGCAACAGTTTGACAACCCTCGGAGTATGTGGCAGGGACTAAACACGATCACAGACTTTAGAGGGAAAACCAGCACACCGCAGACCACGGCCTCTCTGTGTGAGGATCTAAACGTATTCTACGCTAGATTCGACACAGCGAACACCATGAGACCGGACAGTGTGCGCACCGCGGATGACGTCAGTGCGCACACTGTGTCTGAGGAGGATGTGCGGAAGTGCTTCAGGAAGGTGAACGCACGCAAAGCTACTGGTCCGGACGGGATTCCCGGCCGCGTCCTCAGGTCATGCGCGGCTCAGCTGGCTGGAGTGTTCACGCACATCTTCAACCTTTCCCCCTCTCTGTCTGTAGTCCCAGCCTGCTTCAAAATGGCCACCATCGTCCCTGTACCCAAATCCTCCACCATCTCCTCATTGAACGACTGGCGACCTGTAGCCCTGACCCCCATCGTAAGCAAATGCTTCGAGAAGCTGGTCAGGGACTTCATCTGCTCTGCACTACCCGACTCACTGGACCCTCTACAGTTTGCATACCGCCACAACAGGTCCACTGATGATGCCATAGCCCTGACACTACATACTGCCCTGTCACACCTGGAGAAGAGAGACACGTATGTGAGGATGCTGTTTGTAGATTACAGCTCAGCATTCAATACCATCGTTCCCTCGAAGCTGGACAGGAAACTGCAGGATCTAGGACTGAGCAGCTCCCTCTGCAGCTGGATCCTTAGCTTCCTGTCTGACAGACGCCAGGTGGTCAGACTGGGCAGCATCACCTCATCCCCCATCACACTGAACACTGGTGCTCCACAGGGGTGTGTACTGAGCCCTCTCCTGTACTCACTCTACACCTACGACTGCACAGCCACTAACAGCTCCAACATCATTGTGAAGTTTGCGGACGACACTACAGTGGTGGGTCTTATCACCAACGGTGATGAGACGGCTTACAGGGAGGAGGTCAGCGCCCTGACCCACTGGTGTCAAGACAACCATCTCACCCTCAACGTCGCAAAGACAAAGGAGTTGATAGTGGACTTCCGGAGGTGCAGAGAAGTACACACCCCCATCACCATCAACGGCGCTGCTGTGGAGAGAGTGAGCAGCTTCCGGTTCCTTGGTGTACATCTGGCTGAGGATCTTACGTGGTCAGTACACACAAACAAAACAGTGAAGAAGGCGCAGCAGCGCCTCTTCTTTCTCAGGAGACTGAAAAGATTCGGCATGAGCCCCCGCATCCTCAGGACCTTCTATCACTGTGCCATTGAGAGCATCCTCACTGGATGCATCACCACCTGGTATGGCAACAGCACCGCCTACAACTGCAAAGCTCTCCAGCGAGTAGTGCGGTGCTCTGAACGGATAATTGGAGGTGAGCTTCCCTCCCTCCAAGACATCTACAGGAAGCGGTGCCTGAGGAAAGCGGGGAGGATCATCAAGGACTCCAGTCACCCCAGCCATAAACTGTTCAGACTACTTCCATCAGGAAGGAGGTTCTGCAGCATCCGGTCCCGTACCAGCAGACTGAGAGACAGCTTTTTCCATCAGGCCATCAGACTGCTGAACACGTCATAGACACCTCAGCTTCACTACTGGAACTTCAACATTATGCACTCCACACTGTATATAAATGCCACTTGTTTTGCACATATTCAACTCTGTATATTTTATATATTTTATTATTATTATTATTATTATTATTATTATTATTATTATTATTTTTTTTTTTACTATTTAATTTGTAAAAATGTGTATACACACACACACACACACACACACACACACACACACACACACACGTAGGAAAATATTTAGTATACACATCCAGAAATGCATACACTATTATATATTGTACATATATTTATTAGTTTCAGGTTGGCCATTCTTGTATTTTGCTCGTTTGTGTTGTTGTGTTTGCACATCTCTGTTGCTTGTGGGGCTCACACACAAGAATTTCACTCGCATGTGCTGTGCCAGTGTGCCTGCACATGTGATGTGACAATAAAAGTGATTTGATTTGATTTGATTTGATTTGAAATCATGATGGAAGCCCATGCTTGCCATGAGGACATTGGTAGAGAAACACATCAGGATGAACACGCGGTACAGTATGTACTGAATCTATAGGTGGAGATAAGAAGTTGGAGTTCTTTGGGAAATGTTGGGGGTCTGAATGTACTTTCTCTGCAGCTTTTTCACCCTAGACCTCTTTATTTTTTCTTCTTTCTTATATCTTACACAACTGTCTTTGGCATCTTTGAATTTATATTGGGAATTAGATCAGAGTCAGAGAATTTTGTCAGTGTGTGTTTGACTTTTTCTTTATCCTTATTCTGCTTCTTTATCTCTTTTCGCTCACTCCATCTGAAACGCTATTTGTGCTTTCGTCTAAAAACCAGTATTGTTTCTGACATCTTCTCCCTTCACATCATCATAACTACTAAAAAAAGGAACTCTGCAGCCCATTTCTCCTAAAGTATAATGCAGCAGGAGTGTGGTATAAGCAACTCAAAGCACTCAAAAACATTAAATGACTCAAAACATTAACCTTAAGTGTTACAGTAGCTGTGCAAAGATACTACAGAGTCTCAAGTAACTTAATATCAGGCTGAAAATCACAGTTTTACAACCTTTCCTTTTTAAGTTTTAAAAACATAACACAGACGTTTTTAAATGGTAAATGGCCTGCATTTGTATAGCGCTTTTCTAGTCCATAGGACCCCAAAGCGCTTTACACTACATTCAGTCATTCACCCATTCACACACAGGCGATGGCAAGCTACATTGTAGCCACAGCTGCCCTGGGGCGCACTGACAGAGGCGAGGCTGCCGGACACAGGCGCCACCGGGCCCTCTGACCACCACCAGTAGGCAAACACGGGGTTAGTATCTTGCCCAAGGATATTTGGCATGCAGCCAGGATGCAGCCTGGGATCGAACCACCGACCTTCTGATTAGTGGCTGACCTGCTCTGCCACCTGAGCTACAGCCACCCCTTTTTTAAGGCAAAAACAAGACGCATCAAGAAATAACCTTTTGGTTTTTTGATCGTTATAATGTAAGGCAACATATTTATAGCATTTGGCACCGATATGTATTTTAAATGACGTCTTTAATACAAATGAGACAGAAAACATTGATCTGAAACGGCAAGAAGTGCCACCAGTATGGTTATGTTTTTGTCTCTACAGTGTTGAATGAATTGATTAAAAAAGTGGTAGGGGATTAGACTGGAGTCATGCTAATAATCTATTAAAATCCAGTTTACATCCACCAAGGACTTCAAGGTCAGCTTAATGATTTAAATGCCGAAAACTGACAAAAAACTTGAACGGCTAAATTTTTAAAATTTGGACACATCTGTAACACGCTTCTCTTCCCTTTGCAAACCAGTAAGTCAACTTTACAACTTACAAACTTCTTCAGAACTTCCTTGTTTCAAGTAAAACAAGATAACTGCAATGACCAGTGTTGGGAAGGTTACTTTTAAAATGTATTCCATTACAGAATACAGATTACATGCCCTAAAATGTATTCTGTAACGTATTCCGTTACGTTACTCAATGAGAGTAACGTATTCTGAATACTTTGGATTACTTAACATATTATCATGCATTTTACAACTACATGAATGTACTATTGCTGTGTGATTTATTACTATTACTGAAGCTCTGCGGCTCCGAACCGTAGTAAAGGGACCTCTGACTAATACGGTTCCGTGTCGGGCTCATAGCCGAAAAATAGCTTTACTTTGTTGTCTGGGTCAACTCTGCTTGCGAGAGACAGAGAGAGGCGTTGAAAGACTGCTCCAACAGAACTTATTGTGTCGGAGGAAAACACGAACAAAGCGTACAGTCGAGTCTTAATAGCTTACTTACAACTAGGCTCGTCAGGCACTCTTCTTGGCTGCAGTGGTTATTATTATATTTACATGCTTCCAGCTCCCGTTTTCTCCCACCTCGCGCTCACAGGCACATAACGAGTATGGCAGTCCATTCTCCCTCCAGGACGGACTACACTGCCCATGATGCTACATTCTGCATTCTGCCTATTAGCTTAGCACAACAACAACAACAAAAAGGCCTCTCTCACCCAGGAAACACGCAGAGCGAGAGCATCACCCTGTAACCATGGCAACCGCAACGCTGCCGCCTGGAACTACAGAACGTAGCTGTCTAACAAAACCGAAACAGTCCTGACCCGCCACAATATAAAACAGGAAAGTACTGCCGTGTAATCCATTTATTTCAACAAAGTAACTGTATTCTAAATACCACCTTTTTAAATGGTACCTGTAACGGAATATAGTTACTCATATTTTGTATTTTAAATACGTAACGTACATGACACATACAGCATGTTAATTGTTTCTCTAATAGTCAGATGACAGCTGCAGCTCCACAGTGCTGTGCAGGGAGACAGTTATCCTTTTACTCCTTTGATAGAAGTTTGAAGCATACAACTAAAGGACGTTTAATATTCCTCCACTGCATTTTGTATTCAATACACGAAGACTCCTTTACCCTCGGCTTTACTTCTTCATGCAGGCCGACCTTGTTATCAATTGTTATTATTATTTTTTAATTTAATGTAATGTAATGTAACTAGTGGTCCAAAACATGCCCAGCATGTCATAAAGCTTCACATAGTTCCTTGTGCCACTGAATGTGTCCTCATATCTAGGGCTGGGTTTTAATAATCGATTCATCGATTAAAATCTGGCTTGGATAACGTGATATCGATTCATTAAAATCCTGAATCGATTTTTTTATATAAATGTATTTTGCCCAAAATTACAGAATCACAGGTGAAACGTCACAAAGTTTTGACAACCACCAAACATTTAAAACAGTAAATGAGAGCAGGTACACGGCTTCTGCACAAAGACGTAAACACAAAGCGCGGACCCCCGGATCAGAATCAGTGAGATGTCGCCTTTCTCACCGGACGGCACGGACACGGTCGGGGCTGAAAGCCGACAGCTCGCTGACTCTGATGTTTCGGCGGGTCAGCGCTTTGTGTTTACGCCAGGGGCTATTTTAGCCCATTTTTGGGGGTGCTTCTCTACCCTTCAGCACCCCCAAAAATGAATCAAAGCACCCCCAAAGATTTCTTACTTTTTTGACAATTTTTGCTGTTTTTGTTACACACTACTAAAAATATAAAAAGCATACAGTACTTGGTTGAGACGTAACATTTTAACAACAAAAGTATAGATACCCCCCCCCCCCTAAAATGGTTTGTTCCAGCTCGCTTCTCCCCTTCTGCTGAAAACAGGACATGTTAGCTGCATTTAACCTGCAGTTACTCTTTATATTGTTAGGTAGGAGTCAGACCATGTTTCTTTTTAGCCGAAAAACATTACACCCAAGTAACCTGCAGTGTTGAAAACTTGTTTTCCAACGATGTTTGCTACTCTACAATCCATCCTGCTCTGTAGTAAAATCAGCGACATTTGACCGTTCTGTTGCTCCCTTTGAAATGTATACAGCCTATCTAAAATCTAAAACTTAACCCTTGTATGGTGTTCGGGTCTGTGAGACCCGTGTTCAGTTTTTTTCAAAAGAAAAATTAAACAATCAATTATTTTTTCACGTGTAAATGTGTTGTGTCTTTCCACTCACTCCACTTGATTATAACTGATTTATTTATAACATTTTATATAAAAGAAAAACGAGAAGCACATTAATTCATAAATGTGATCTAACAAAGGTAAAGGGAAAAAATTAACCATGTTTGCTGTTCATATGTCTTGTAATTGGGATGAAGTAAACATCTGTTGAGTAATTTAACATAAAATTGTTTGATAGTGTTAATTTGGAAAGCCAAAACTCTAGCGGGTCCACCAGACCCATGAACACTGGCTGAGTAACAAAAATACGAACACCACACAAGGGTTAAAGGAGTCCGCAGCCTGTTGTTGTTACCACTGTCCTGTTTGAAATGGATACTAACTAGCTAACTGAATGCTGACTGAATGCCCATTAACCTTATAACTCCTGTTGTGTGTGTGTGTGTGTGTTTGTGTACAGAGAGACAGCCAGGTTCATAATGGATATAAGGAAGTTTTTTTTTTTTTTCAAAAAAAGGAGCCACATTCAGGTAAAAGTGTAAGATCAAACGATCCCTCAATAAAGGATAATGTCGGATCAGTGTTTCAATATTTATATTGTAACGATGGTTAAGTGTTATTGTACAGTGACATGTTGGTGATCTCTGCACACTGTTGTTGTTCCTTTAAGATTCATGTTTGGTTGTGGTACAGGAAGGGGAGGGGGGACCTGGTTGTTTTGGGTGTGTGTGTGCCAGGCTGGAGAGAAGAGTTGTATGAGGGCGCTCTCCCCGGAGTTAGAAACCCGCTTGCTTATGTGCCGAATAAACGGACAAACTGAGACCCAACCGTCTGGTTCTTGTGAATGTTACAATATCTTTTATCAGATGTTCATGTGGTTTGGTTATTTGCCTTTTGGTTGAAAGTACACTGAGAGCGGACTTTTCATTAGTGATCTTAATAGTATTTTTTTTCATATTAATGTAATTTTTTCATCTAATTGAATACAATCTATTTGTGTATGATTGTCAGTCCAAAGAGGGAGAGAGGAAAGAGGGGAACATGAGGAGAAAGTACAAGGTCAGGAAGAACCAGGTAAGAAAACAGACAGGGAACAGTGACAGGCACAACAGAAACTGTTAAACTGACAAAGAGAAAAAACCTGATTTTACTCACACAATCTGGAAGTTGTGTTCTCCCTATATTAAAGCTGCTATACAGAATCTGCAAAACAAACTGGGTTGAAACATTTTTGACCCTCTTTAACAACATTCCAACATAACATTATAATTGATTGGGGAGATTAAAATTAATGATATATTTTTATGTGGTGCAGCCACAACTTAACTAAAATCTCAGCCAGTAATAGGTAGGCCAACTTTTGGACCGTCCAGTTGTCTGTACGACTGCGGCAATACGTGCACCACATTTGCACACTATCAGAAAGTGCCAAACAGCCCTGGTGGAGTGAGGAGCTGTAAAGAGAAGCAGATGCTCTGTTTATATTCTAAAAATGTTTTAAGCTTGTTTCAAAGATTCTGTACTGCAGCTTTACTGGTAAATGTTTTCCAAAAGCACACATACACTTATCAGTGTTTCTCAAACTTTTTACATTGTGTACCACCTGAGAAAAATGTCAAGCTCTCCCAAGTACCAAGCATGAAACTCATAAATCTTACAACACAAAATTAGTATTATTAAATTAGTCAAATTAGTGTCTGCAGTAAAGATTTTTTCATACATTGTATACATTCTAACACAGGCAAAGTTGCCTCCATTTTTATAATTTTTATTAATATTTTGTAATAATCTATTTGTAATAATTTATTCTGTTTTGGGACTGTTTTTTATGTATCTGTATTATATTATACATACTCATTAAAAGTGAATCTCTGTCCAAAAAATGCACTCAGTTTACTTTTTACTCACTATGAGCATCACTCATTATTCTCCCCCAGTAATTAAGGTTAGGATATGTATTTTTTTTATTCCAATCCATTCTTCTTTTGCAGCATTTAAATAAACCTTATCAGATTTGATGGTTTTGTTACAGACTTTTCAAAATTTGGGGATTAAATTGTGTTAAAATGTACAGTGACAAAAACAGTGATGTCATGTTTTGTGTCAAGGATCCAGGCACAGAGAGACTTGATGAATTTAAGAATCTTATGATTTAATAAAGAAATTTGCAGACTTGCACAGAGATGGTAAAATTATGATGACTGATAACGGAAATGAAGACAACAGACGACGAGGACAGGGAGGAACAGGGAGGAGACAGTTATAGAGAACTTGGGACCACTGGAGACATTTAAGGATGCAGGGACTGACAGAGACAGGGAAGAAGTCTCATCGTTACGTGTAAAGTTTATTTTGCCTGGCTGGGCAGCTCTCTGGGTGCTCAGCACCCCCAAAGCTCTGATCCTAGTATCACCCCTGGTTTATGCCCTTTCTGCACTGATTCTAAAGCCGTTAGTTTTATCTTTCTCCAAACAATATTGACCGAACCAGCAGCAAAAGAAGATCCAAACTAAGCTTCACATAAACATCGTCATGGATTCCCTCTGACTTTTGCTGTTTTGCTTCCACCACAATAAAATCCCACTTCATGCACAGCTGTCTCTCTCTTTCTCTCTGTACTTCAAGAACAGTTTCCCGTCTATCCCTGAAATCTGTTTTCTGCATTATTCGCTTGCTTGTTACGCGCAAGACTACCGTTGTTTACAGCGCTGTCGGCCGATGTTTTTTTTTCCTTTTACTTACTTCTGAAAAGAAAACCTAATTTCTGCCTTCAATAGGCTTCTGAACAAATTTAAACTTTTTAAAATTATACAAAATGCAAAACGCTTAGCCGTGTCTCTAATAAAACTGCTGTAACTTCAGAGGTAATGTTCATATGTTGATTAATGGTTTTCTTTCATTTTTGATGTACTGCAGAATATTTTTATAAAATCCCAGGCCAGGAAAATCACCTTCATGTTTTTCTGTGTTTTATCTTCAGCTACTTTGACACAAAGGCATCTGCTGTGATGCTCACACCTTTGATAAAGTCTGGAAAGTGTCAGCTTCCTTTTTATAGATACAAAAATATGTAAATGTACTGATCTGAATTATAATATCTGACTGTCTGAGGCAAAATTTCCCAGATTCAAATCGAATCGAATCGTGGATCGAATCGATTCAGGACCTTGTGAATCGGAATCGAATCGATTCTAGAAATCAGTGACAATACCCAGCCCTAATCTATACCATCTGCACGTCCTAAACACAAACTCTTTTGCAATACTGGCAACGACGTCAGCCACTTATGTAGGCTCGACATAAATTCACGGCAACTATAAATCAAGGTGAAGTCTGTTCTACATTTGACAAACTCTGGTGTTAGAGCGATATAACAGCACAACTGGTAACATCGGAACTGCCTCACCAATGTTTCAGCACAGATAAAACCAGAATCGGTCACAGTGTACCTGTCTTATTAAAATACCTCTAGTCATTGCCTAATTCTAGCAGGTGTCTTGTGTCTGTGCTGCTGCTTCAGCTTAATGTTTCTATCTCGTCACCATTTTTCTTTTAAAGTATGTTTTCTCTTCTGAATCCCACAGTTTCGTTAATACTCCATCACATAATTTTGTATATTACTTAAGGCATTTCCTATTAATAAACCATGTTTGTGTCGGGCAAACAACTGGCTTAGCGGTGTTTTAAGCTGAGGACTGCATCACTTGCAAATATTGTAGTTTGTATATATGCAAGCAATGCGGGCTCTCTCGTGAAGGTTATTGTAGTTGACTAAAGCAAATAAATAAATAAAACCAAGTACGAAAATAATGTAATAACTAAAAACAAAAATAAACTTACAAACGTACCCAGAATTCAGAAAAATGTATAACAGCTGAATGTTACTGTTAATACATCTACTTTCTCCTTAGAAGATATGGATGTGTATTTCTACATGAGCATGTTGTCTACATATAGGCTTTGTACACCTGCAGATGAGAGTAGATTAATGGGGGCAGCTGTGAACTAATGGGGCTCGGCTCAGCATGCTTCCAGCTCTCAAGGGAATACCTCTCATCTCATCTTCTCCCCTGCCCTCTCTCTTCTTTCTGCAGTCCCAGTTAATCTAGTTTTTACTGCCTAATCTCATTTTTATCTATTTTTATCCCTGTAGTAAATTCAATTCAATTCAATTCAATTTTATTTATATAGCGCCAAATCACAACAAAAGTCGCCTCAAGGCGCTTCATATCGCCTCAAGGCGCTTCATAAAGGGTCCAATATCAATGACACACCTTCAGGCTCAGTTGCAACATGCACTGCTACAGCCTTACATGCAGTTGACGCTGAGATCTTTTGAAGGCCCTCGTCAATAAAGTCTTGTATCCCATGACTAACATGAAAAAGCTGAGATTAAGGAGAAGATCCTGACTGAGCTAGCTTTGCAGCACAAGCTCAAAAGGACTTAAGGGATTGACTTGTTCATTAAAAAGGTTTTAGACAATCTACAGATTAATCAGGTCACTCTGTGGACCTTCTAAGAGGAACCACTGTTAGCACAGACTGAATTGATAGAAAGGTCTTGTTGTCTTTCACTCCCATGAGCGAGTCATGTTATTAGATGTGGAATTTGAAGTGGGCTTTGAAACAAGGCTGATATGTCTACATCGTTTACATTTAAGTCGGTGCCTGCTTGCAAGCAGCATACGTTTTAATCTGAAGTAAAGGCAAATATCCAAATGTTAGTTTTAAAGTTACGGTACTTAATCTACAACATTTTGATATTACTCAGTTTCTGTTGAAGGAGTTTTTAGACAATTCAAAAATTAAAGTAGTAAACATAGCTAACTACACACAGAATACTAAAAAAATCACAGACACTAATCACAGACTGTGGAGTTACCCACTCGCCCATGGAACCTGATATTTGGTCATCAATATCTTGTTGCTTTTTTTAACACTCAACATGAAAACACTTAGGGATGACCCATGGAGGACAAAGAACAAGGCAGAGGAGATGGATATTGTCTTATTATTATTATTAAAAAAAAGTTCCCCCACTGATCTGGTCTGAGAGTGATTTTAAAAAATGACCAAAGACACAAAACCATTTTCTTTTTTTGATTTTAATTGCTAAATCTCATTTTTGTCTTTACATCCAGTGTTAGTTGTGGGTTTAGTACTAATTAACTATTATAACCTTGATTTGATTAACTGCTTAATAAATATTGACCATTCTTTGTTATTGGACTTCATTGCACATGTGACCATCGAAGTTTGCCAAAGTAAACCTCACACTCAGAATGTCGGTGGGCTTTTGGTTATGTTTTTATAGGATGTGTTATGGAAGTTTTCATGTAATAAAACCTGCAGACAAACGGTGAGCGGCAGCTAATATCCTAAATATAAAATATATAAAAAAGAAAATAACCAAGCTTGGTGAGAGAGCAGCCATCTCGGAGCACGCGGCCACCAGAACAAAAGGCAAAACACAGCTGTTTTACACCTTTGGTCTCCCCCAGAGAAAGAGTTCCTCCTTCCTTGTTACCTCTTGCAGTGGTTGATTCCCTTGTCTCTCCCCCATCCTCAAAGAGAAACAACAGACTCCACTACCTCGCCTCTGTCAGTGGCCCCCAGGGCAGCTGTGGCTACAACGTAGCTTGCCATCACCAGTGTGTGAATGTGTGTGTGAATGGGTGGATGACTGAATGTAGTGTAAAGCGCTTTGGGGGCCATAGGGACTAAGTAAAGCGCTACACAAATACAGGCCATTTACCATTTACCTGTGGAGTCTTCCAACACTGGTGCCAGGCTTCCTGAGTGAATGTTCCTCCCCAACTTCCTGAGATAAACTCATCCAGCTGTTTAACGGCGTGAATGAGGTGTGAAACACTGAGACATTTAGCAGACATGCTAAAAACCCAGTGGAACCAATGCATTATAAACAAATGAAAGAAATTCCAATACAGATAGGTGAAGTAAGTAAAATGTTATTTTTAAAACGCCTTTCAAGACAATCATCATTTGCTTTATAACAAAATTCCAGAGCATAACCAGCAGCTGAACATGTACTGTACTAAACATTACCTCACTGGTGATGTAAGACTGTTCAGTAACACCATTATTACCTATTTGATGTGTAATCACAGATCCAACTTTTCCACCTTTGAATGTTAACCTTTTTTTCTCATATCGCTTCAGAAGCAAATGTCATTTTTCCACTAGCTGACTTTCAAACAAGAAAAAAATACAAAATAAAAAAAAAAATCATCTGATGAGCATGGCTGAAATTTTTGTCTGTCAGTTTTTTTCCTTCTCGTTGGCCTTTTGCGTCCTGCCAACATGAAAGACTTCTATTTCACCCATGAAAGATCAACAATTTGAACGAGATAGCGTGCTTTTCATTTACATAGTTCAACCTCGAGTGCAGGCAGCTCACCTTTCCCTTCAAAGGGGAAGGGGAGGGGTCAAAGCACACAGTCACCTTTGACAAAAATCTGGACAGTAATGAGTTCACACATAAGTCTGAGAATGGACTCAGGTGTCAGGGACAATTTGATAATACCACTACAGGGTCAAGGCTAAATCACTCTTCAGCTGCTACCTTTAGCAAACACAACTGTGTCACGGTGCAGAATTAATAACATCAGGAATATTAGGTAGAAAATATTCTACACAGGCAGCGGTGGCACTGCCTTATGTGCAATGCATGCATATGTATGCTTGTGTGTGAATGTGTGAAGATCTGTGGAAGAGATTATAAATGGCTGTCTGTGGTGCAGCACTGAAGTGAATCTCTAAATGAGGTATCTTCTGCTGCAGCACATTTGTCCTTGCTGTGACAGAGGGTCTAAAGATTCTGGCTTTACACCCAGAGCGTATGGTCTGTGTGGGGAAATACAGAAAATACAAAGAGAATGAGGGAGAATGTAAGTGAATCCAGTTTTCTAGGGTTGTGCAAATGTGGATTTTTTGTGTGTGTGCCTGAATTCAAATTAAGCTCAGTTTCCTTATGCAAATGTGTTGGTGGTGTTTGACCTTTTAACCACTCCGTTTTATCTATTTTGATCTCCCTGCACTTTTTATGCAGTCTCAATAACCATCAGAGTACCGAGCATTAATGTGTTACACCTCCCTCTATTGATGGGAGACATCCCTGTGCAGACATCCCAGCCTATAATGGTTATTGGTTATTCTGACAACAAGACAAACAGGCTTGCTAGCAGATCTCACTGCTTGGCAATATGTAAATTATGCAAGTTTTCATGCAGGTACAAATGAAACATGGACTAGATCTGACAAGGATGCCTCCTGGGTGAGGTGTCCCACTGGGAGGAGACCCTCGGGGCAGACCCAGGACAAGTTGGAGAGACTATATCTCTCAGCTGGCCTGAAAACGCCTTGGTGTTTCCGTGAACAAGCTAGAGGAGGTGGCTAGGGAGAGGGAGATCTGGGGCTCTGTGCTTCAGCTGCTGCACCCACAACATGGCCAAGAATAAGCATAAGAAAATTGATGCATGGGTAAGTTTTTATATTTAAAATTCCCATTTGTTTTGAACTAAGAACTTTAATAATGAGGGATAGTACACAGAGTGGCATATTTTAACTATTTTAACTTATCTTTTATTCCACAAACAAAACTTTTGATGACAATATATAAGGCAAATTCCCTTGTAAGACTATTTGCTTTTGGGCTGTAAACAGGAAGTGCAGCAATAAAAATGATACACTGACTGTAGTAAATCCGCTCTTGTAAAAAACAACCTTGCTCTGTAGAAAAGTTGTATTTTCAACAATAACTCTGAATCATTGAGCGAGGAAAGGATTTTGCTGCGACTCACTCTGATTGTAAGGATAATTCTGAATCACGTTTAGTGCTCACCTCTTCTCACAATATCACAAGTGTTGTTTGTTAACAGAAAGAAGAAGAACTCGCTGGTACCTGGAACCCATGATTTTAACCTATGGTTCAATAGCTGGTGCATAATTCAATACAATCAAATCACATGACATAGAATTCAGGTACTGATCACTTTGTGATCCCTACCGTGTCTGAGCATCACTGAGCTCCTGTCTCAATTTGGTTTGCTGACTGTGATCTCTATCATGGAACATGTTCACACACTGATCAAGCATAACTTTGTCTGCATCCTTAGATTCAGTCAGTCTTGTCTGAAAGAGTCAGTCTTGGGGGCCCAAGATCACACTGGACAAAAGCATCGATCGTGATGTTTTATGTGCTTAACAATGCATGTTTGAGTCTGACAAAATTATTATTGTTTTCTGAAAACAACGAAGCTGCAGTTTGTTATGGAAGCAGGGAGTTTGTCCATGAATGGCCTCTTCATCTCCCCGTCTTTCTGTCTGTCTCTCTCTCTCTCTCTCTCTCTCACACACACACACACACACACACACACACACACACACACACACACACACACAACCTAACAGCACCAGACCTCACAGACAAGCGAGAGGCGAGTAAACTCGTGAAATAGAATTCTAATTCGAGAGGTTTTTACCTCCCCCCGAGTCCTACCCACAGGCCTCTCACTGACATCATGATGAATGGCTTTGAATTCGCTAGATATGGATGTCTATGTGTGCATGTGATTGTGTGTATGTGGGAGGGTTCAAGGCACAAAGGTTGTCACCCTTCGGAACGCCCCCCCACCCCCACCCTCCACCCGTTAAGCTCCTTGTGGATAATTAAACCGAGCTTTGAAGAGCAGCTCTGTTATTATTTATTTACTTGTTTGTCTCTGAGGCTTGGGGTGGATTTAACCAGCCAGGGCATATTCAGGGACACGCTTGCAGTTAATGAAACAACAGAATGAGGGCAAGTCATGCACTTTCATATATGATATTGTGTGTGTGTGTGAAAGATATCTGTACTTCAAGTTGTTTACAAAAACACCTGATTTATTGATAAGGACTTTTGGACACAGATTATTTCTTGCCTGCAAGTAATATGAAACGATGTAATTCACTGTAGCCCTACCAAACAATGACAACGGCCTTGACTTAAAACTGAATTTCAAACAAATTTGGCTACCAGGCCTGACTGCGGCAAAGAAACTACCAGCTTTGTGTTGTAAGCTTCTATTCTTTTTAGATAGCTATCAAAGGCTTATTTAAGAAGCAGTCCCTGTGGGGACATCTACAGCAAGGATGAATCATAAACAGACCAACTCTTGGCAAACAAATCTGAGTTGAAAAAGAAGAAAAACAACAATTGCAGCACTGATGGCTGTTATGTTCCGTTTTATTGTTAAAGTCAGTCTTCCATCAAAGTGAACGGCGTGTGCAAGCATATGCAACTGTCATTGCAGATCTTCTTATAATAAATGAGAAGACCTTTGTTGTTCAACTTTATGTAAATGAAGACTTATAGGCATATAGACATGGTCAAGATGACCTGCTGAAGTTCAGAATGAGGAAGAAAGATGATTCAAGTGACTTTGAATAGGACGTGGCTTTTGATTGTATTTTAGAAACTGCTGACCTCCTGGGAATTTCCCACAAAACCATCTCTATGGTTTACAGAGAACAGTCTGAAAAAACTGGTGCAAGTTTTGCACCAGACAGCAGAAAAGCTCAGGGCACTGGCCGCTTTATTTGTTGTTAAAGTTACATTAGCAGATGTAATATTATCATTTGATCCTTGATTGTTGTGGAAGTGTGATATATTTATTATATGTATGATTAAGGAATATTGTTAAAGGTGCAGTCAGTCATTTTTTGGGATTATTTGAAAACCAAAAAAGATTACTGTATTCCATTCAACTCCATTGTGAGAACTGATGTATTCTCATAAACGTAGAATTAATCCGTTAAAAATAGATAGCTGTGTGGTGTCTGATGCACAAGAATGGGTCAGGACCATGAATATACAAAAGGTGGTCTTTGGTAACAATGAGTTACCCGTCAGCTACAATAGTCAGGTCAGTCTCTCTCAAGGTTTCTGTACCACATGAATAGGATTTGCTCATTTTTGTATGAGTCTCAGATATGCATGCGACTCCACTGTTTTTTTGCCTTCAAATCAGTTACCCCTACAGCAAGTTTCTATACTTAGCATTCCAGATATATCCACCAGACCTTTTGCATGAAATAAGGAAATGCAAAGTATGTAAGGCAGAATTATAGTGAAATATATAGAAATTACAACATAGGGATGTGTCTAGGCTAGGCTAAAGTCTGGATAACTTCACACTGATATAAAAACAGATAACTGAATGAGTGTAACCTCATTCTCCAGCCAGTAAGTGCTTAAAAAACAAGAACAACAATCAATGTACAGAGGTGTGGACTCGAGTCACATGACTTGGACTCGAGTCAGACTCGAGTCATTAATTTTATGACTTTAGACTTGACTTGAAAAAATGTTCTAAGACTTGTGACTTGACTTAGACTTTTACACCAATGACCTGGGACTTGAATTGGACTTGAACCGGTTTACTTGAAAAGACTTGATATTTTACCCCAAATATAAAATTTAACATGCATATTATATAGAGATTGAAAATGTGACGTCATTCACGGGTAGAACCGCAAAGGATTCTGGGAACTCGTGGCAAGAGGTACTAGCGCACGCAGGCTTTCAATTGAAATCAGTCACACAGCGATAAAAAGAAACACAAAAATGTCAAGAAGCTGTTGTATTATTAACTGCAATAACCGGTCGCATGATAGCCACGGGAAGCCGACGGGTAAAGAGATCGGTTGTTATCGGATTACGTCGTTGAAGAGAAATTGTTCGAGCCATGTTTCCGAAGTAACAAAGAGGTGGCCTGGATTGCAGCCATTCAAAGACAAAATATAACGTCCCAGAACACTCCAGCTCACAGGTTAGTCTGCTCAAGCATTTACACAAAGGTCAGTCTGCTGTTGTAGTTAATACGTCATTTTCATAACATAATTAGTGATATAGGTTACAAGCAAGTCTGGCGCTGAACAGAAATTGTCCCGCTATGCTCCTTTATTTATTGTGCATAAATAGTGAATTGTCCTGACACAATATTGCGTTTCGCTTCTGTTAATATGGTACATTGACAAAAACATATACTTTTATTCACAGGGTAAAACAGTTGTTTTGTATCACTAATTGCCCAGTACGATTACAGCATACAATATTATTGTCACTGCTACATTTCTGTGATGCTACCAGAAATTATTTCCACTGCTAATTAATTACCCTTGAGCTCAAAGGTCCTATTAATAAACGGTTAAGGAATGTGTATTTATGAAGACAATTTGTGAGACTGGTAAACTTATGATACGTACGATGGTCTTTCGTTCTACACGGTGCATTTCAAGGTCCTGTACCCATCCGTCGGTAAACTGTACCTGGGCTTGTTTCAGTGACCGGAAGTTACTAAACTTCATGAGTGTATGCACTCACTCCAAGAACCGTATGATTATAAATATGCATATAAATATGCTACAATGAGATAGCTGACTTCATCTAACTAGCAAATGTTGTCCAGGCTACGTTGGTGATACAGTTTTTTTAAATGTGTATGATATTTTTGTCATGCGATTTTAAAGCCGGTCCTACAACCGCATCCAAGAATAACATGCAGCTTATCTCAGAACTGTCGGTGAAAATTATTCTTGGAGCTAGGTTTAATTGAGCTGCATTTTAAAGAGGTGCAATTTCACAATTTGTGTATATTTTCTAAGTTCACTATTTTGTCATGTGTTGAGAAAAACACAGATTTAAAAATTACATGGTCTAATATTTACATTTAGCATAACTGCAACATTCTTTTTTCGTTTTTTTTTAAAGACTCGAAAGGACTTGAAATTCAAAATTTCAGACTTGTGACTTTACTTGGACTTTTACACCAGTGACTTGAGACTCGACTCTGACTTGCCTGACATTACTTGAGACTTGACTTGAGACTTGAGGATAAAGACTTGAGACTTACTTGAGACTTGCAAAACAATGACTTGGTCCCACCTCTGTCAATGTACTTTGATACCCAAAATCCAATTCAAGGTCACTCCATCAATTCTCTGAATATTTGTGACCGAAGCCTAAAGATGTAAAAATAGCAAAACATCAACAGATTAATTATTGTGGCCTCAGGTAATGTGGCACATTTACTTGATGATACCCAAAGAGCCGGCATCCATATGGGATGGTACTGCATGTGCTCAAGTATTCCTTGGTGACTTGGACTGTATGTTTAATGCACAGCTCCCATGGCAAACCATTACAGAGTCTTCTGTTAGACACAGCTCCTTCTCCGGGGAGACCAGCAACCAATTAAAATAACCTTGAATGGAAGATGCTCCCAGGAAGGATTACGCGCCAGTTGGTGACAGGTGGACAAGGGAGCTCATCACAGGTATGTGTGTTTTCTGGGAGAAGACAGCTTAAAAAAAAGGTTATTATGTTGACGTATTTGCACATGGGATCTTCTGCTGCATCTGCACCAGCTGTTGAGAGAAAAGAAACATGGCAGGGATGGTGGGAGGGATTTGACATCATGTGGGACATCAATTTTGAGTTCCTATCACTGTTATTTATAAATGGCTCACAGTGTACATTTTTAGGGCGGATGTAGCTGTCACTCGCGCTGTGACAGTGAGTAATGAGCTTCACATGCCTTTGATTTTCATTTCTATCTCTTCTATCCCATTTAGTGTATTAAGGTTGGTTTATATTACTTTTATGACTAATTACGGTTAGATGCAACAACAATCACCCGTATATCCGAGTATGTCTTCCAGCAACTTTCAGTTGTTTCTTCATGCATGTTGATTATAATGTCATAACAGTGAGCTGTCAGTTGAAAATTAAGTATTTACTATTTAACAGCAACCATCTGTTTTGTAAGTCAGTGCCTATTTTCATTGAAAAATGTTATAAAAAGATTCCAATAGTAGGTAAAGAAGGACTTAGCAAACGTTAATTTCTATATCTATTTAAAATTAAACAGGACATGAAATGACTTATTCACATCATGGAGCCTTCTGTAAGTCTGTCTGTGCAGCTGGATTTAAGAAATCAGTGCTTAAAGTTGTAAAAACATGTTTAGCGCCATCCTCTGTCAGCACGGGACGTGATGTCATGTGGTTGGTTGGTTGATTGTGGCTAATAGACTTGTTAGCTAACTAGTGCCAGAACTGATAACTCATAAGTACACTAAAACTACAAATCAGTTTAAGGGGGTCACTTTGTGCTGCAACAATGAGTTTGATGTTAAACCACGGATAAACTGTCCATTTTCACTGTTTGTCTCTTTAGCTGGCTGTTCGTCATTTGGCTAGCTGCACTCAAATTGGAAAATCCGTCTGTTAGCAGTAGTGTTTGGGTTTGTAAAGCACTTTATAAAAGAGGACTTTGTAGAGGAGAGCCCGTTTGAGTCAGGTAACAGGTTGTTCATCAGATGGACAGAGTCAGGGCTCAATGACCCGTGAAAAGGAATGGATTCAAGCACAGAACCAAAAACCGGAGGCTTTGTGACTTTGAACATAAATTTATTTTACTATTTATTTCTTGGCAGAGAATAACAGCAACTAATATTATTATAATAGCAACTAAATTCAACAGCGAGCAATAGCTAGGTATTATGAGAAGTGCAGAGCTAAGGCCAGAATATAAGCTGAGTCAGGTCACAGGAACAGCAGGGGGAGGAATGGGCAGATGGAAACTATAGCAAACCAGGGACACTGGAACAAAGGAGATAATAATCAGAATGGTCCGCAGCGTTGTGAATAAATCCAAGTTTAACAACTAAGATGTCTTACATGGCTGCAGGTAGAGATTAGCTTGAGGAGGAGGTGAACTACATCCGAGTGAATACAGAGTGTGATGTGGGTGCGCAGGGAGGAAGGCAGGTGAGGATGGCACTTTGCAAGATTGAGTTTTACCAGCAGCAACAGACCAGAATCCCGAGGCTTGACTGTGGCGAGAGTTGGAAGATATATCCAGGTGCCGACTAGGGAACAGGTGAAGAGGGTTAAGCAAAACACGCTGAGGAGGACAAGAAAGAATGTGAGGCCGAGGACTGCCTATGGTAAGCAGACAATCTGGTGAAGGTTCATTGTGAGCGCTGGTCATAAATACTGCTGGAGTAATTGCCAACAGGTGAGGAGCAAGGAGGAGTGAGGAGGGCTCCACCCAGGAGAGGAGAGCCAATGCCGTGGAAAGTTACTCAGACTCACCCAGATCATGACAGACAAGCTTAAGGCAGCATCTGATTTTTTCTCTCCTGTCCGGCTATACTGTGATCAGTGCTATTGACTATGTGCACGAGAAAATGCTAACTTCCTGGTTTGAGACCAGATGTGGGGTTGTGCATTTCCGGTAGCTTTACTTTGCGGTCAATCGCTACTGCGAAGATATACTCCAAAATCATGTCCAAAACTCGAAAACGGAAAGATTGCGTTAAGTTACAAAGAGCAGAAGGTGGGAACTCTCACCACTGTTGTGTCATAAAAAATCTAATGATCAATTTTGACGTTTAAAGTGTTTAGATCGATCAGTTGTTTACATCACTCAACACAAGCAGAACTGCATTACTGCATGCAGAAGACACATCGTCCACATTCAGAAGTATCTCTGTATAATGACTGGTCTTATGATTTAAACAGGCAAATGTTCAGCATTCAAACTACAGGTGAAGAATAGTCAAACCAGATGTTTCCCCCGTTATGTCGATATCAGCTAGTCAAGTACACACCTACACAGCATGTTAACAAACCGTGAAAAAAGCCACACAAAAAATTAATGATTGCTGGTAACGGTTTCTATACATTAGTATTTACGAAGGGTATGTTGTGACTTACCTTCAAAATTACAGCGGTCCCTCGCTATAACGCGGTTCACCTTTCACCTCGCTGTTTTGCGGATTTTTTAGTGCAAGTTTGCATGCTTTTTTTTTACGTCACATTGTGTCCTGCGTCCTGATCGCTGCAGATGATCTCCTCCGTGACGTCTCTCCTGTACAGTACAGAATCGCTGCATCGATCTCTAGCAGTGTGACTGTATGTCCACGATGTCCACGAAACGTTTTGCACCGTCAAAAAATAAAATTGGCTACTTGATTTCACCTATCACTGGTTATTTTTAGAACATAACACCCGCGATAAACGAGGGACAGCTGAGAAATCTCTCCTTCCTCAACGAGCTCAACAACTTTTATGCTCGTTTTGAGCGAGGGAACCCCACAATCACAACAAAAGCAGACGTGACGCCAGACCACCAACCTCTGACTCTCTCCCCCACCGATGTAGGAGCGGTGCTGAGCAGGATCAATGTCCACAAGGCTGCAGGTCCCGATGGCATCCCCGGGCGTGTTCTCAGAGCGTGTTCTGGGGAGCTTGCAGGAGTGCTCACAGACATATTCAATCTGTCCTTGGCCCACGCTGTGGTACCGGCCTGCTTCAAATCCACCTCCATTGTCCCGATACCCAAAAACTCCAACCCATCTTGCCTCAATGACTACTGCCCAGTAGCACTCACCCCCATCATCACTAAGTGCTTAGAGCAGCTGGTCCTAGCACACTTCAAATCCTGTCTCCCCCCCACCCTGGACCCCCACCAATTCGCATACCGCCAGAACAGGAGCACAGAGGATGCAGTCTCCATCGCACTGCACTCTGTCCTCTCACACCTGGACAACAACAACACCTACGCCAGAATGCTGTTTATAGACTTCAGTTCAGCATTCAATACAATCCACCCCTCACAACTCATCAGGAAACTGACAGACCTGGGCATCAGTTCCCTCATCTGCAAATGGTTACTGGACTTCCTGACCAACCGCCCCCAACATGTCCGGCTGGATAACCGTTGCTCATCTACAATCACAATGAACACCGGTGTACCACAAAGCTGTGTGATGAGCCCTTTCCTCTACTCCCTCTTCACCCACGACTGCAGACCTGCTGATGGTTCCAACACCATCATTAAGTTTGCAGATGACACCACGGTGATTGGCCTCATCAGTGACAATGATGAGGCCGCCTACAGGGAGGAGGTGGATCGTCTGGCTGAGTGGTGCGACAGAAACAACCTGCTGCTTAACACCGAGAAGACCAAGGAGCTCATCGTGGACTACAGGAGGAATGCTGACCCACATCCACCCATCCACATTAAAGGGACGGCTGTGGAGCGTGTGAGCAGCTTCAAGTTCCTGGGAGTCCACATCTCCGAGGATCTCACCTGGACGACCAACCGCTCCAAGCTGGTCAAGAAGGCTCACCAGCGCCTCTTCTTCTTGAGGACTCTGAGGAAGAACCACCTGTCCTCAGACATCCTGGTGAACTTCTATCGCTGCACCATCGAGAGCATCCTGACCAACTGTATAACAGTCTGGTACGGGAACTGCTCTGCCTCAGACCGGAAGGCGTTGCAGAGGGTCGTGAAAACTGCCCAGCGCATCGCCGGAGCACCACTTCCTGCCATAAAAGACATCTACAGGAAGCGGTGTCTGAAAAGGGCTGGGAAAATCATCAGAGACCCCAGTCACCCATCACATGGACTCCTCACCCTCCTGCCCTCTGGGAGGCGCTACAGGAGCCTCCGGACTAAGACCACCAGGTACCGGAACAGCTTCTTCCCCACAGCTGTCAGACTCATGAACTCTGCCTCCTGACATCTGACCCACGTTAACACATGGACTGAACATACACACACACACACAACCACCTACACACACACACACAATGGACAACTGTACCCTCAAACACACAATAATAACATGGACTGAACCACCACTCACAACCACTAGCACTTTATATAGCCTCTGTAGAAATTATCCACACCCTCACTTATCTTAACTGCACTACTGTATAGCTCTGTGATAATCATTCTGTACATACGATAATTTTTAACCCTACAACTGTTTACAACTTGCATAGTTCCCATTTCTGTATAGCTTTAAATCTCAGATTTCTGTAAAGTTATTTATTTCATATTCTGTATAGTTTTTCATATTTATATCCTGTTCATATCCTGTACATAGCTTGTACTCACTACAGCCTGTACATACTTATAGTTATAGAATATTCACAACATAATACCGTGTACATTATAACATACCAAAATAGACCCATTTCTGTAATATACTTACATATCTATATTATTGCTAATATATATTGTAATATATCTATATCACTAAAGCACTTCTGGATGGATGCAAATTGCATTTCGTTGCCCTGTACCTGTGCATGTGCAATGACAATAAAGTTGAATTCTATTCTATTCTAAATATAACATTTGAATCCCTTTTCTCTTTTGCTCTGAGGCGGGGGGTAAAATATTGACAAGTCGATGAACATCATTTACAGATATATTGTGTAAATGCCCAAGACATCTATAGAAATGTAAATCGCCGCTTGATTCATTCATTTGCCAGGCGCGAATAGGACACCGGAAACAAAGCTCCCCACAGGAGTTTCCGCACCGGAAGTAGCATATGCTAACGTGCACATAGTCAATTATATAAAATAAAATAATCTTTCCTTATTTAGCTTGTCAGTCTGGTGATTCAAATTCAGCTTAAACTTAAAGCACTTATTTCTTAAATCCAGCGTCACAGACAGTGTTGCCAACTTAGCGACTTTGTTGCTATATTTAGCGAATTTTCAGACCCCTTAGCGACTTTTTTTTTCTAAAAAGCGACTAGCGACAAATCTGGCGACTTTTTCTGGTGTTATTGGAGACTTATTTATGACGACTTTTTGACGTGAAAGGGCGTGTTGCTCTTACTCTCAACAAGCAGCGGTGCTGCCGTGGGCACCCCACCCGTGCTAAAGCGCTCACGGGCGGAGGATAGTCCTCCCCCAGCTGCAGGAGATGTTCACACCTACGCGTCCAAACTGCAAATGAACAGTGCATGAGTGAAGCCGCTGCTCCCGTTCTTCTTTTACTGTTATGCTGTTTTGTGGATCACAAGGTTTAAAACTACTTATAAACACACACACACATAAAGTAACTACACCAGAGTGCCTATTTCGGGTCACTTTTGCCGGTCATTGACATTAAAAAACAATAATTGCTAAAAGAAATTTAATTTGTAGTTCTAAATAAATTCTAAATGCATTTAGGACGTTTTTTGCTCACTTTATGTCTCTTCCACGATGTTATTTCTCTCTCCAACAGCGTAGGTTACAATTACATTAGCATGGCCAATTACGCAAATTAGGTGATGATGTCATTTAGCGACTTCTAGCGACTTTTAGGAC
The DNA here is from genome assembly GCF_057382275.1 of Copadichromis virginalis. Lineage (NCBI taxonomy): Eukaryota > Metazoa > Chordata > Actinopteri > Cichliformes > Cichlidae > Copadichromis > Copadichromis virginalis. The sequence goes on from NC_140635.1 coordinate 28,123,970, forward strand.
AGCCAATAGTGATTTTCCTTACTGAGGAGTTGGCAACACTGGTCACAGACAGTGTTCTTGAGAGCAGGGCTCCGTGATATAAATGAGCCTTTATATGTGTAGAGTTTCATGTGTGTTCAAGACTGGGATTTTGGGTTGTAATCCATTCACACAGGAAATATCATATCTCAACATACTGATGTTGAGATATGATGTACATGGTGTACAGTGTTTTTTTTTTAATTTGAAGAAAATGGATTGGAGTACAAAAGAAGAAGAAAACAAACAAACAAACAAAAAAGCTTCACAGGACCTGAGAGATGCATCTGTCCTTCAGGTCATCTACTGTTCACTGAAGCCTCATCAGAAATAGTCTCAGTGGAAGTGTGGCTGTCAAGAAGCCATTCTTAAGGAAGGAAATCAGGGAGAACAGGCTGAGAAATTATATAAGACCTGCACTGAAAATTAATGGAAACAGGTCTGATGTAATGATGATTCCGAATTTGACATTTTTGGGGCTGCATTTCAGCCAGTTGTGTTAGAGAAAAAACTGTTGAGATTATGAACCCACTGCATATATTTGAATGAACAACAAGTCTGGAGAGCTATTCCTGAAGACCACTAAAAGTAATGGTAAGATGGCTGCCTAAGAGAGTTCAGGCTGTGCTGATCAATATAAGTGATTATACTAAATATTGACTTTCAACATTGTTAGAAATGTACAAACTTTGTTGTTGCCTTATTCACTATTTGTCCAATGATCAACAAATCACTGCATCCATTTCCCATTTTCCTAACAAAATATAAAGAAATGGGCTGAAGCTCAAGACTGTAACAGCACTGTAAATTCAACTAACAGGATGGTAGATTGCCATCACACCAGTGGTTTATAGCAGCAACAAATGTCACATTACTTTGTATTTATTAGAGTTCCACTTGTTTTAACAAAGCAGCACATGCCAGTTAAAATCTGACACATTTACACTTTGCGAGCTTCAAAATACAAAGTTGAGTAGATGAACTGTGACATTAAATGTCACATTAAAGTTAGACAAAGAAATTACAATTTCTAAGTGTAAGAAGTCTTTGTGTGTCTGATACTTGCAATAGTGTTTCTACCCAAGCATAAACTTAACTATAAACATACTGAAGTAAATCTAGAAGCCAACATGTTTTTTTCAGTACATTAATCAAATTACTTTGCTATATAAGTGTAACTTTAGTCCATTGTTGGGTGGTTGCCAGGTGATGTGACGTAAACTATCATAATATTCAAATTAGATGTAATTGTCATGATTTTAAATTGGAGATAATTTATATGAATCAATACAAAATAATACAAAAATACAAAATAAACTCAAAATGCTCACGCTCTCCTTCCAGGTCTCGTCTACATATCCTGTGCTCTCTGCACTACAAGGTGTTTGTTTTCATTTTCATGCTGAGGCCTTCCCAAAACGGCAGCATCAATGAATCCTTACTCCATCTGCCATTATCTACTAGAAATGCTGCCAAATCTACAGGAAATGAGGATGTGGTCTTGGGTAGTTAAATAATAACATGCTTTTCTCAGTTGTTATAGAAGCACAATAAAAATGGACATTTTACCCCATTGGTAGGTGCTTGCTGGCCAACACAGTGACATCATATTATCTGTTATAGGTAGGTTTGTTTGCTGAACTCCTTATTCGTGTCAGAGGGGTCCGCTTCATATGTATCCACAATCCCTTCTCTGCACATGTTCAAACCACTTCAGCACGGCTTCTCTAACTTAGTCTCCCTGCTTAACCTGAGCTCTCCCTCTGATGCACCGATTTAAAATCCTGTCAGTCCTGGTTACTCCTAAAGAGAATTGTAGCATCTTCAGCTCTGCACAACACAGCTTGATAAAATACATCCACACCCAACACAACACTCTTATTGTAGTGACTGTTTGTGGTAATTGACACATGCACAAGACTCGTCTAGAGAATTTCAATATGCACCATGTTTTGTGTTCAAAAGTCTATTTAACGAAAGAGCTTTATCTCTTCCATTATAAATTCCATTATTAATGTTAATAATTAAAGAAAAGCGAAGCTTGTGGACACTGATCTCTTGGTTGTACCCCAGATGTTGTTGTTTTTTCTCGTTCTGAGATGAATAAGAAATTGCTGTCTCTAAGTTCCTCAAACCAGATAGTTCATTTTGGTATTTCACTGAAATTGGTCTTCTGGTGATCGTTAATTGAATAGTTTGAGATCAGAGGAAAACACGATTTCTTTCCCATTGGGAAAGTTTGTTTTGAAGATATTTTTTATGACATTGACTCAAAAAGTTCTGATTAAAAAATATTTAGTAATGAATGCAAATAGTTAAGCAAACAGCCAACCAATTTTCTTTTCTGCTCAAACTGCACTAATATTGCTGAAACTGGTTCATGTGTAGTTCCGAGAGCAATAATATAATGAAAAGCAGTTTGTGTATCCATTGATCTATCTGTCTGCCTGCCTGTCTGTCATCAGTCGGAGGAAGCCAGTACTCACACGAGGAGAACATGCAAACTCCAGATGGTAGATTTGAACCTTCTAGCTGTGAGGCAACACTGGCGACAATTTTCTAAACCAATAAAATTGAAAATTGAAGTTCCAGCAGCGTTTGAGGCTCCCTGGACATTCCCCAAAAGTAATTATGGAAAGCACAACAGAAGACTTTAAGGGATGAACATTTCTCAGATAATGATTTTAGAATTGATGATTAAATATATCAATTTAAACTATCTCACACACACACACACACACACACACACACACACACACACACACACACACACACAGGGCTTACTTTTAATTTGTAGGAAAACGTGTGGAAATGTGTGGAGCAGACTGGCAGCCATCCTCTCGGCTTGCCTCATTCAAAACGACAGCGAGCGTGCACAGGAAGTGTGTTTTCACACTGAATATCATCATCACCCACTCTCTACAATATGTCACCCTTTCACAGATAATAATGGCAGTGGGAATCTGGCTGAGGAATGTCATGTATTACAGTTTTTGCCCGTTGCTTGAACACTATAAACCCATGCTCAGACTAAAGTAACACAACGTGAAGCTTTTGTTACCATACCTCAAACACATGTACCCATACCTTAAACAAAAGCGCTGCTTTGCACCCCAGTACCAATTATGCAACACTCCTACTCCTTTATGCAACACACCTACCCCTTTATGCAACACACATGGTCCTGCATGCTACACTCTATGTCATACATAAGACACTTCGCTCACAAAATGAAATCTCAGGGTGCCATTCGGAAAACACATGTATCCAAAATACAAAACACATCGGGTAATTGCAACCACTCAAATACACACCTGAAGGCACTTACTTGCAAAACCGAACACCAATTAGCCAACTACAAAATGCCCTCAGCGTAGCCATTTCAAGAACTTCGCAAGCATGGATGGAGGGAGAGCAAGAGGAAGAGGAAGAGAAAGAGGTAGAGGAGGAGGAGGAAGAGGAGGAGGAGGCCGAAGAGGCCATGCACGGACCCATATTTCTGATGAAATAAGAGCAACTTTGGTGGACCATGTCATCAACCATGGCCTGACTATGAGGGAAGCTGGGCAGAGAGTCCACCCACATCTAAGCCGCTTCACAGTGGCATCTATAATACGAACATTCCGACTAGAAAACAGGTCTGTCTTCACCTCCATACCTTCTGCTCTACTCAGATGGTTCCATAGCACTGTTCTACAGTATATCACATTACCATATCAAGTGTACGGGGTGCTAATGCTCCTTTTGCAGCCAAAGTGGCTGATTCCTCATATTGAAGTACAGTGTTGTACAGTGGATGACACAGTACGTACAGTAAAGTACTGTATGAAAAATAAGCAAACCGATGACAATATGTGGTTGTATTCCTCCAGAATGACCCGAAGACCTTCTGGGGGTGGACGGCAACGCCTGTTCACACAACAGCAGGAACTTGCCGTTGTGGACCTAGTGAGGGCAGACAATGCCATCCGTCTCCACCAGCTACGACGGAAAATACTTGCAGACAGGCGAGTGTTCAGCAACATAGACCATGTGAGCATCACCACCATCAGACGCATCTTGGGTAAACACAGCATCACCATGAAGCAGCTCTACAGAGTCCCATTCGAGAGGAACAGTGACACGGTCAAAGGACTTCGAGCTGAATATGTACGGGTACGTGTAACTGTCCCTTACATTTACAATAGAGTATTGGTGAAGTCCAGTAGCAGCTGAATATGTACCATATCAGTACCACATGGATCTATTCTGAGAGCTACACAGGTACCTGTGTGATGGGGTGAGGGTGCTGTATGTGTAGCACTGTAGTACAGTGACATGTTCCCCTTTTTTTCAGAGCATCATGGCCATGGATGGAGCTGCACAGCCTCATGAATAAATTTTCATTGATGAAGCTGGATTCGACCTGAGCAAAACAAGACGACGGGGTCGTAATGTGATTGGCCAAAGGGCAATTGTGCACGTCCCAGGGCAGCGCGGGGGAAACATCACATTATGTGCCGCCATATGCCTTCGAGGACTTCTGCACCATCATGCAATGCTAGGTCCATACAATAGCCAACACATACTCACATTTCTAGATGCTCTCCATAACATAGTTGTACAGAACAGACCAGATCAGCCCAGGTTTGTGGTGATATGGGATAATGTCAGTTTCCATCGGGCTGCTCTGGTCCAGGCCTGGTTCACCGACCACAATCAATTTGAAGTGGTATACTTGCCCCCTTACTCACCATTTTTAAACCCTATTGAGGAATTTTTTTCGGCTTGGAGATGGCGAGTATATGACCGCCAACCACATGCCCGCATGCCTCTTCTGCAGGCAATGGAACAGGCCTGCGGCGACATTGAGGTGACAGCGATCCATGGATGGTTTCGGCATGCAAGAGGGTATTTTCCCCGGTGCCTAGCGGGAGAGGACATAGCTTGCGATGTTGATGAGGTCCTGTGGCCAGACCCCAACAGACGGCGGGATCCATGAGCCCACTTATGCACACTTGTCATGGTTTTTTGTGTTTACAGTATAGTGTTTTTTCTATTGCAGTATTATTGTGTTGTGTTTTTTTTTTTTTTTGCTTCATCTGAATTCATGGTACTGCGATGTACACTATTGAGTAGGTCTATTTGCGTTTTTGGTTGTTTGGAAATGTGTCTCCTGTAAATGTGCCTTCTGAATACACAATGGAAATCAAGGACTGCAGTGTTTTATGTAAAGAAGACTAGTGTGTTCCCCCTGATCTGTAAGTGTTTGCATATGATGCAAGTATGTGTCATTTTGTCAACAGAGTTACATTTTGACAGAGGAATGTTAGGTTTTGACAGCAGAGTTTAGGTTTTGGGAGTGGAGTTTCATTTTGGCACAGATGTGTATGGTATATTTCCCAGTGTTGTGTCGTGTTTACTTGTGTTTAGAGTTTTGGCACAATGAGCGACGTTTTGCCAAATGTGTTCAAGCAACGGGCAAAAACTGTAATATTTCAGAAATGTGTTTTTTAAGCTGTACTCTCTCTCTTTAGCTTTCTCTCCCTTTTCAGGGAAGAATAAAAGAGGACTGGGAAAAGTCATTCAACCTTCTTTCATTCTTGCTGTTTTTTCCCAACTTATCGACTAAACCCTCCCTCTGTACGATGTTTTGTTTGTCATGCCAAATGGTTTTCTTTGACTAATGGTACGTTTAATTGAAGCAACCTGACCTTGCCTGGCACGGGCAGACAGTTGTTGTCTATGTATGAAGCACAATGACAAATTATTCAGAAAATAAAGAGGATAAGATCTCGTAATTGATGTCTGTACATAAATACCAAGCCAAAAAGCCAGATATTCAAAGGCACTTAACAGTGGATGCTTTCTAAAAGGAAGGGAAAAGGCTCACTAAGGATTCTCAAAGCTTTAAAAAACTATATTATGGTCCAAATAATGGCGATAACAGGAAATGCTGTGATTTTCTTTCCTTGCCATTATCTGTGTTTATGTAACACAACACTGCTTTTGTCATTGCTACATTCACATGGGAGTGTATCAAATTATGTTCTTCCCTTATGCCCATTCATTTAAAGAATGTTATGCTTGTATACCACAGGGTTTTATATACTGTATATCTGTCTATATATACAGTAATTTCACAAAGTATTCAAGCTAAATATCATCACCATATTTCTTACAGTGAAGGTTTGCAGCTACAGTTGCCTGTATTTTACTGTAAATCCAACAGAATGTGTTTGCAAATGTGATAGTGCTTCAAATTTTATTTCATGTGGATGAAATTGACTTTTTTTCTTTTTTAAAAACTGGCTTTAAAAGCTGTTTATTCTAATGTCCCTGTGTCCATGAACAGTTCATTCTACAGATGTTCTGTGGGCTTCTAAAGGACTAAGAAATCAAACAGGGTGAATCTTGGTACAGCATGCATCGTCACAGTTAAGGCTCTCAATGTCTTTGTAAATTAGATTTTGGATTTTGTGGAAACTTGCAAAGAACAACAAGTTTTTCAACATTTTGAGAAAATGGGAGTGTACTGACTGTACACTGAAAGGGAAAAAGATATTTTAAGAAACACATATTTTTAATTAACTCTCTAACTTTATTTAAATTGGGGTTGTTACAATAAAATCCCAAACAGTGATTCGACTCTACATTTTGACTGAGAATTTTTGAGAGAATCATCAGATGTTCCCAAACTGCCCAAACCAGGTTATATTTGAAAGGTTGCAATGGTCTCATTTAATATTAAAATAATGTTACTCAATACTGAGCATTGTTCTTTCAACAACTAAAGCAACTTATAGTTTATGGTTACTGGATTCATTTGTCTTTTCCTGCATATATACAAATGCCTGTACTGTTAGGAAGAGATGACTTTTAATTATTAAGGGATGGTGGAGGATCTATTTTACTTTTGGAAGGTCATAACTCTTCATGCACGAGCTGTTGATTTTGTTTTTTAATAGACCCTGACATTCATCCTACACTATTTCAGGTTGTATTACTGTTGGCACAATGTCTGTTTGCTGGCTTTTTTGCCCATTTAATGGGGCGATCGTGGCTCAAGAGTTGGGAGTTCACCTTGTAATTGGAAGGTTGCTGGTTCGAGCCCCGGCTTGGACAGTCTCAGTCGTTGTGTCCTTGGGCAAGACACTTCACCCGTTGCCTACTGGTGGTGGTCAGAGGGCCCAGTGGCGCCAGTGTCCGGCAGCCTCGCCTCTGTCAGTGCGCCCCAGGGTGGCTGTGGCTACAATGTAGCTGCCATCACCAGTGTGCGTGAATGGGTGGATGACTGGATATGTAAAGCGCTTTGGGGTCCTTAGGGACTAGTAAAGCGCTATATAAATACAGGTCATTTACCATTTAGTTGAAAAAAGACATTTTTATCTCACTGAAGCTATTATTAAATAAAACTGAATAAACTAGTTTATCATTTGAGAAAATGAAATCTAAAAACATGTCTTTATTTGGACTTAAAGAGCGAGAGATGAAACAAGGGTGTGTGTGTGTGTGTGTGTTCTAAGCTTTATCAAATTTCTGTCAGATTTTCTTGACTTTGGAACTTTTGTCCTTTGGTCATTTGAATTCCCGTCCCAGAATGGAATAGGGCAAACATAGCTAAGCATACCAATTTCCTGCTGATATTTTAATATTTTACAAGTACAGTCCCATTTTCATCTGTGCACATGCACCGGTGCTAGATCCAATAGCTTAAGCACCTTTGCCCTGGCTATTTTAAATACACATATTTGTCTTCTTTTTTAAAAACTTCACAAACAAACAAACAAACAATTAAATAAATAGCAATCAGCTCTATTTGCAGCTTGATCAATGTCATTTCACATACATGATTATATATAGATACAATAACCCTAATTTAATGTAAAAGAGGAGACACACTGCTATTACACTAATCAACTAAGGTACTGTCTTTATCTAAATGTAGTGTTTGAGTTTTAACATTCAGAATATATTTACATTTAGAATTAAACTGGTTTAATGCCCTGACAATCTGGTTTGATGTCTGATGTGCCTTAGCCCCCAAAAGGTCAAAACCACTATTAGGCTGTACGGAGGAGTCTTTCTGTGAAGTTGATATTGAGCAACAAGCTTTTATATAGGATGATAGAACTGAAGAGAGAGAGGAAAATGAATGCTGCCTCTGAGCATCGTGGGAACGATGAAGAAAATTTGGAGCATGTTAGAAAACTAACATTTCATCTTTAAGCTTTTATTTATATACCACAGGAATCATAAATCAAAATATTAAACTTTTAAGTATGCCACAGCTCATTAAATCATGAAATGATTGTAGACTACAGTATCTGGAGAATCGAGAAATAAAGGGTTGAATGTGGGGATTTCAGAGCGTGCAGTATTATAGACATTTTAAACTACTTTTGGAACTTTTGGAACAAATTGATACAACATAGACCAAAATACTGTTTTTAGTTGAGTAATTTTAGACTTCAACAGGATTCAAAGACAGAAGAAAAAGTGGAAAATAAACTACTTAAAAAAACTTTCTTCTGAATATTTTAATACAATTCAAGGAAAAATCCCCCAAATCCATTAGCAGTATTCAGATGCACTAAAATGCCCTTAGCAATTTTTAATATTTTTATATTTTACATCACTGAGATCATTTTGTGTTTTAACATTTCTAATTTTCATTTTCAGTTTGCTTTAAAATTCACATGAATTTGTCTGAGGATAATTTTATTTAGAAGAAAAGCCTAAATGGAAAGAATTAATAAAAAGAATAAACTAACTATTATAGCATCTTAATTTAAATTTTACTGTTCAAACATAAGGACACAGTTAGACACAATTAAATGTAAGACAGAAAAGCGTAAATGCAAAAACGTAAAAGGAAGTTATTGCATTGGTCCCCCTTTTGCTGCCAAAATAGTCCTGACCCACTGAGGCATGGACTCCACCAGACCCCCGAAGGTGTGCTGTGCTATCTGTCACAATGATATCAACAGTAGATCCTTTAAGTCCTGTGGGGCCTCCATGAATTGGACTTGTTTATGTAGCTCATCCCACACATGCTTGACTGTTTTGAGATTTAGGGAATTTGGAGGCCGAACCAACATCTCAAACTCATTGTGCTCCTCAAACCATTCCTGAATCATTTTTGCTTTGTGGCAGAGTGCGTTATCCTGCTGAAGGAGGTGTCAGGGAATACTGTCTCCATGAAAGGGTGCACATGAAGTGCAACACTGCTTATGTAGGTAGTACATATTAAGTAGCATCCACATAGATAGCAGCTGATTTCCCATTTGATTTGGTTTCCCAGCAGAACAATCCCCAAAACATCACCCTGCCTCTGCTGGCTTTCCTTCCTCCCATAGTGCATGGCGGCAGATATTCCCTAGATAAGTGATGGCCATCCATCTGATGCAAAAGAAAAGGAACTTCATCAGACCAGGCCACCTTCCTCCATTGCTCTTTGGTCCAGTTCTGATACTCACATGCCCATTGTTGGTGCTCTCTGCAGTGGACAGGGGTCAGCATGGGCACCCTGACTGGTCTGCACAACAAACTGTGATGCTCTGTGTATTCTGTCTCTATTACAACCAGCATGAACTTTAGCTCATCTGTTGGATCAGAACACACAGACCAGACTTCACTTCTAACACATCAACTTTGAAAACAAAATGTTCATTTGCTCCCTAATATATGCCACCTACTAACAGGTGCCATGATGAAGAGATAATCAGTGTTATTCACTTCAGCTGTCAGTGGTCATAATGTTATGGCTGATCGTTATATCCATTTGCCATTTCATTTGTCCTTTGTTTTTATCTAATAAAGGTATCTAATGATAGGAAGGAAATTCTATCCTCTCCAAAAATCTTGGAATTAACAAGAGGGGGAGGAGTAATAGGTAATATATTTCCATTTCAGTGGAAGTGTTGCTGTTACACATCACAGGTCTGTGACGCACTACCAAAATAATGGTCCATGAATATCGTTACTACAGTGGGTCAGCTCACTCAGAACAAAGCATTGTGTCCTTGATTTTTCACAGGCTTCCTGACCTTAACGTTTTAAGGACAACGCATTTAACAGTCTTATAATAAGACTATAAAACATGCAAGATTTTAAATTAATTGAAAATACACCTTTTAAAGAGCACACAAGCCATCTGCCTTATAAATATAAACTGTCTTTCTGCTTTTTCCCCACCTCATTTCTCTTGCGCACACACACATTTACGTCTCCTGGGATGAAATGTTAGCCGGATCCGGTCCAGGCACTGAAGGACACATGTGTCAGCTTCCATAATCTCAATTTCATTTTCTCTGCTGCTTCAGCCTCTTATCTGGTAGGGGAAACAACATGATGGGCTGAGGGCGGGTTATTATCCTGCCCAACCTGTGTAATTATGATTAGGATGAGTGGTATTCTGGGAGGAATTGTTTGTATGTGCGTGTGTCTTTGTGTAGGTGGTCTTGTTAGATGTAAGGAAAGGTAATCCATAAACCCTGTATCTCCCCAGGTTACCCTTTCCTCATCCCTTGTTTTTTCACTGTTCCTTCTTCACTTCCTCCTCCTCTTCACCCCATCTGTTGTTTCTTTAATGGTGAAATGGCTTTTTGCTGCAATCCTATCTAGGAGTATGTCAATGCCTAGTGGACCAAAGATTCCTTGATAGCTCATGGATGAGAGACAGAGTGCAATGAGAGTTGAACTGTGCTACCACTCTAGTGTATTGAGTACAGCCCCAGTTGTTGGTCTCTGAGGCTACTGACTCACACACACCAACACACTGAGATATACTTTGTGCAAATCTCTTTTTCAAATAAAAGCACTCACTATAATTTCTGCAAGATCTTAAAACACAGCAAGCCAATTTCATAGATTCCCTATGACAGTACAAGATTATGTGTGTGTTTGTGTGTGTTTTAACTTCTTTGCTTAGGTGCTTGCACGTTTGATAAATACTCTCAGCAGTACTAACTGGTGGTTGTTAATTATTCTCTTTAACTGGTCTGCCAGTCTTACACCATTTTTGCCTTCTTGCTTTTGAGCTGTGCTATTGATTTCTGTTTTGTCTTGGCTGTGTGAAACTTAGCCATTAGCAAAGTAATTTGGGTTCTTGTTTTGACAGGAATGCTGCAAACAAGTCACCGTTAATGTACACTGACCAGCTGAGTGATTGCTGCAGAATTCATTGCACACAGTCCGTCCCGTTCTAACCATATCCCAATCAATTATTATCACATGTGCTGCTATAAAACATAAAGAGAAAAAGACGTTTCTCATCTAAGCATGAGGGAATGTGTTATTGATGCCAAAACAATCAGAAGAAAGGGATGATGAAGAAGATGACTTTGATCAATGACTAATGGTACCTGAAGTCTCAAGACTCACCAGAATCGAACTGTTTGTACACTCAAATAATCTGTAAATTATATTAACTGATATAAATAGTGATTCCATTGATCTCCAACAGATTTGGCCATTTTAAAATAAAATTCTCTGATTTGATTAATGTACAATAACGATAAAAGAAAGTGCAGTGCTGTGAAAAAGTCTAGAGTCACCCTTTCTTTGTTTACATTTTGCTTCTAAGGAGCCAGAATGCCATGTAATGTTTTAAAGTGGACTTTCTGCAATAGTTCTCCAGGCCTCATGAAGTTTTTCAAAAATTGTCTTTGGACATTGGTTGCTTTCACACTCATTTTCAGTCCAGTCCTTGTACCTGACCATTTTCAGAGAAATGTCTGTGTTTTTTGAACCAATCAAAACGGACTTGGGAGTCATTCAAGCATAGAATGACACTTCACTCACAGGATGAACCAGTGTTGTGTGTTAGTCAGAGGTTGGCAAGAAAGAAACATTTTAGTTTTGCTTTATTGAACAGTAAATATAAATCCCTCAACATGATTGGGACTCTAACAAAATAAAACCTAATTTACCATCTTGAGATTTTTGAACAATGTTAAGATGAAAAATAATCAGTAACCTTAGATTATAGATAAATGTGTGAATCATTTTCTTCAGATATGCAAAACAGTAGAAATTTAAATTTGTAAATGCACTAAAATGAAACACAGGTACTTCAACCGGGGATTTTTACTGTGATCATTAGACACAGTGGACAGACTGAAGCTACAGTAGCAGATGATGTTGTAATTTGATCTCTTTTCAGTTCATTTCATGTTTACCGTTCTTCCCATATAGTTGCACCTCAGTAGGATTTCCTCAAGGGTGCTCATAACTTCCTGATTCTCACACACACACACTTCTTTTTTCTTACACACCCTTTAAAGGTTTGTCCCTTGTATTTTGAAGCTATTCCGTAATTCTGCGTAACTATTATTCAAAGTTTTTTTTTTTCTTAAATATGACTTTTGTTAGCTGAATATAAACAAAACACTTTCCGTCTGTGTCCCCATGAAAAATGATTCTTCTTTTGTTCCATTTGTGCTTGCTTGATTTAATATAATAGCACCAACTATTAAAGAAAAAGAGATTAGACATCATCCTGGATTTTATACCTTCCCATGATGCCCAGTTATACCTGCTGTCTTTCATCACTTGAATCATTCTCCAGTTTCCAGGCCTCACATGCCCGAGCGATGCTGCAGCATAATTTGCTCATTTCTCTTTTGCTTGTCAATAAAAATGTTGCCAACTGTGATATTTCCTGGCAGGCTGCCATGCTGGTAATGTCACAAATTTGCTGAACATAAGAAGTTAATGAGGAGAGAAGATGCAAAGCTGGAACAAAAGAGAAAAGACGAGGTTTGTGTCTCAATGAGACCCAAAAATAACTTTACTATAAGAAAAACAAGCAGTAGCTGATTAGGCTGCACACAGAAAGTTGTAGAGACACAAAAGAGTGACGCATTCACCTTTTTCATTGAAATACAAGTTTAATCTGACATGTCGCTCAGTTATTTCAACTAGTGTTTACTGCTGTTCTGCTCTATGAATAAGTGAAAAAAATATACACTTTTTTCTGTAACATGTTGGAGTTTAGTGTTTCAGCTCAACTGGTCTATTTATGAAACTGGTTCACTGGCCTGTCCCTATGGCTGGTGGCTGCTGTTACTTTACCACCCAACCACCAAATGACTATTTTCAGACATACCACTGCCCTGTATTCCTGTCTGCTGTCAGCTGCCACTGGCTGCTGATTTCATCATGGGAAATCATCCATCATTCAGCCCATAGGGCATCTTTCCTTTATATACCACTATCTGATGCACACAAAGCGCTCATCTCACTCTCTAATAAGAGGTCTAGAGACTGGAAGCCAGTGGCATTTCTTTTTTCTTTTTTTTTTCCAGCTCATTTATTTATCTTTACATGTGGTGTGCCAGGTTGTGATTTTCAAAAAAGCAACTTCACAGCCAGGGATGATAGTGTTGACCCTTGCTGTTTCGACTGATCACAGCTGATCAGGTCAAACTGGGATGGTTTCTCTCTATTAACCAAACCAAATATGCCTCGACACTTCTATTTGTGCTGTCATTAGTCATTTCGTTGATGATTTCATTAGTCATGCAGTTGAACCCCCCCACCAGAACCACCAAATAAAACAAAAACCAAAAAACCAAACACCTGCATACTGATATATAAATGCAGATAATTAAAATTGTGAGTGGAAAAAAGTTTAAATTTTATTTGTGAGGATCTTTCTGACCTGACCTGCAGTTGTCTTGTCGTGCTTTGCTTTGGAAAGTGATCTATATTCTGAGACAGGAGCATTTCCAGCTGAGTAAAGGCCATCCTCTTTCAGGAGGTCAGGTTAGAGCCAATGCAAGTCAAGAGAAGTCTGCTGTTCAACCAGCTCACCGGCCTGTGGATCAAAGACAGCCTGTTACGCACCCTATTACCCTGTTTGGCTGCAGATTCAGTGATCTCGTATGGTCTAAGTGTTTCTTTGTGATACCAGTGGTGTAACTACTGTCTCACGTTTAAATGCAGTCTGCAGTTACAAATCCAATGTAATAGCTAGAGTTTACATGGTGCTGGGGGCGTGAGGCCGATCAGGTTAAATTTGCAGCTTATAGAAATATTTACTTGGGTTTTCTTGAATGCACCTGTGAAGACTCAGATATTATATAGTCGCTGCCAAAGAAAATTATATCACCTTTTTCCTGAATTTAAAGAAATCCCTTTATTTGAAAACAAGTCTTCATCTGCACTATAGGATGACTGGCTGACTGGGTTAGGTAAGGGTGATACATGGATAAACTTCTTTACACTGAATGAAAGGGAGCAGTCGTCATTGTCTGCTCTTCTTTATGAACAGTTCATAAAAGACAGCTAAAAGAAGAATAAATTCTGGAGTTTATCAAGCTGCTTCAAACTATTCTTTATGTTCTGTATCTGCCAGATGGACATTTTTGCAGGATGGTTTCATTCATTAATGGAAAAAATAATGTTCAAACATACCTGTGTCAGGAGTCGTGTCGTGGATGAGAGAAGGAGGACCCAAATGCTGGACTCACAGGTAGGTAGGTGAAGGTGGGTGTTTATTGCTGATGGAGTGAACAAACAGAACAGAGGTAGGAAATGGCTGGCTGGTCAAACTGACTGACTGAACTCAGGCGGAAACGACAACATAACATCAATGACACGACAGTGAACGAGTAGAAACAGAGGGCTTAAATACACAGACTGACGAGGATGATAATGAGAGACCGGTGAGTACACAGCTGAACATAATCTGGCTAATGACACAAGACGAGCTGACACAGGAAAAGCAGGAAGTGAGCACATGGAAGTGGCAAAATAAACTGAACATGAACAAAACTGAAAACACTGGGTCACCGACCCAGGAACCCTGACAACCTGGCTTGCCTCCTAACACTAATAGCTATTTGTGCCACCCTTGGCAGCAAGAACTATAATAAAATGGCCTGGCCTGTATTTATATAGCGCTTTACTAGTCCCTAAGGACCCCAAAGCGCTTTACACATCCAGTCATCCACCCATTCACGCACACATTCATACACTGGTGATGGCAAGCTACATGTAGCCACAGCCACCCTGGGGCGCACTGACAGAGGCGAGGCTGCCGGACACTGGCGCCACCGGGCCCTCTGACCACCACCAGTAGGCAACGGGTGAAGTGTCTTGCCCAAGGACACAACGACCGAGACTGTCCAAGCCGGGGCTCGAACCGGCAACCTTCCAATTACAAGGCGAACTCCCAACTCTTGAGCCACAATCGCCCCTTAAATAAATAATAAAGAACTTGTAACATCAGCCAACGTGTCACATCAGTGTGAAGGTGAAGCAGAAAGGGGGGGAAAACTTGGAGTGGATAAAGTTTCCTTCCTTTTACCTTCTATTTGTCTTATGTTTGTTAAATCTTTAAAATTATGCATATGATGTGTACACATGTAGAGATGCTCACATACGAATGACTAAAGAGCTCTAAAGATAATGTCAGTGTTCCTGTGAGTCCCATGTTTATTCTACGGCAGTGATTCTGTTATAACACATTGCTGTAATGAGGCCCGCCTTGTACGAGTTACCAGTCTCACCTCTGGCCTTCAGGAGATTCTCAACTATTTCCTCTCTAATCCTCATTCCAAGCACCTTCTTCCATCTCATTAGACATGCTGAACATGGCCCCGCCTGACTGACACAAACACACACGTGTTCAGGGACACACACACACACACACAGACACACAGACTTTTGTAAAACCACACACAACACCTCTGGAAAAATACTGACTGTTCAGCCACATTTTTTTTATTGTAGAACAAGAATATAATTTTCTCATCTAGAGTCAGGTCCATCTTTTTCATTATAGACTTTTTAATCTCATCTCCAGTAATCACCCACCAGCAGCACTCCTGAGGAGGTGAACAATGCTGTCACTATGGAAACCTCTAAGACCTGTAGATGTGCTGCAGAGGTCGTATATACACAAAGCTGAAATTCATTTCAAATCTTCACGGAGCACCAACTTCCACAAAACTAAGGTTCTTTATTTTACTATGAGTAACAGTCTGATCTCTTCAAGTAAACTCTACTGTTATTGTGATTTGCACGTGCTACAAGGTCCAGCAGAGTAGTCTGTTTCACAGTGTGGGCTTTTTAATTTAAATATGGGAATGAAATTCAGTTTGTGTTTTTGCTTTCTGGATTTGTGTGTTTACCTTGTAGGACATATAAAATATAAACTGATGAGCCATAACAACACCAGGTGACAGATTAAGTTAATAACACGATCTTGCTAGAATATAGTGCTCTTTTAGAAAAGCTCAGGTGTTGGTTTGTATGTTAATTTGACAGTTTGACATCTAATGCCACTTCCACCTAAACACTGACCCTCCTCTCATGCAACTGGCACTCCTGATACTGTGTAGTCTCCTGCAGGAAAATGCAACTTGCTAAGCTTCAAAATCTACTCAGGAACAGACTGAGTAGGCTAAAGGGCTCAAGGCACTGACTTGGCCTCTAAACTCCCTAGATCCTAATCCGAATGCTCTACAACACTGTCACAGTTTGCCGAGGCAAACTGCGTGGAATGTGAGGAATGGACCCAGGTGCAGACACAACTCAAACATAACTGATGATGAACTGTTTATTAAAGCAGACAGAACAGTACAAAATAAAAGGGCGAAAACAACGCAAACTAAGCAATAACCTAAACTGGGTAAACTAGAAAGGAAACATGAAAAACTTTGGCAAGTAGAAAAACAAACAAACGCTAAACATGGCAATGATGATGAGGAGGAGGAGGCGGCGGCGGCGGCGGCTCTATGAAAACCTGAACGCAGGACATGGCATGGGAACAATGCAGACGATCCGACAAAGATTAAATGAAAAGGCACAGACTAAATACACACAGGAGGCTAATGAGAGAAGTGGGAACACATGGGGGAACAGCTGACACACATGAACATAATGACGTCACAGTAAAACTAAACACGATGAACACAGGAACACAAGACCTCTTCAAAATAAGACGCAGACATGACAACCTGAACTTGACAACGTAAGACACAGACATGAAACACATGAAGGGCAAGTGAGACTTAACAGGTGTGGAAGACACAAGGGGAATCTAATGACAAAGAACTATAACAACCTAGGCATGATAAAAATGAACTTAGAAAACCTGAAGGGCTTAAACATAAACCATAAACTAAAACTCAAAACGCTGGGTCAAAAGACCCAGGATCGTGACAAACACACCCAATTCATGGAGGCGCCACCCACCGCCCGCAGGACCTGAAGAATCCACCGCTGATTTCCTAGTGCTGCAGGACATGCCCATAGGCTGGACCCAATTTGGGAGGACACAGAACACATCATTATGCTGACAATTTAAATATTATGGCTGATTAGAGTATTTAGATCCAAATGCCCATTTCAGTCTAACAAATCACATGGAAAACATTATAATATCTGTCACTTAAAAAGTATCAGTTTTCATGTTATAGTAAATCAGAACCAGAAGCACTTTTTGGGTCAGGACCAAGATCCAGTACATCCCTGCACTAATGCCTGCTCCTCGGGTGGGGACGGCTGGCTTCTGGTTGGTCCCAGTCCTTGTTGTCCTGGCCAGGTGGGGGTGACTGGTCTGCGGCCAGCCCTTCTTTTTCCAACCATTTCCTCACACGGTCTTTCACAGTCTCTGTAAGACTCAGTCTTTCTGGGATACTCTTTTGTTAATATTATTATTTCCCAGTCTTTTGATATCACTGTGTCTTTATGAGCACTTAATTTTCAAAAACAACTTCATATGTTAGTTTTAACATTTGATATGTTGTCATTGTACGGTTTTCAAAGTGTAAATGTAAAAAAAAGAAAAAAATTTAAATGATCTGCAGTCTTTTTGCCAAATGCTTGCTCACAGAGGACAGTCTCATAGTTCGAGATTCCTCTCTATTACTGTATTATCTTTACCTTAAATATATAAAGCATAAAAGCAAATATGTGAAGCAAGATGACTGTTAAAACTCAATTGAACTGAGCACTAATAGAAAAACTATGGCGGCCTTTTTTCAGAAATTACATAACCAGGGTCTGGTTAATAAGATAAAACACTTTTTTTTGTACCTCATTTTATTTGAGTTTTTAGAACCATCTACCGTTTTTAGTAAGACTTAGAAAACACTTTCATCATAATTGGTACGTGTCAAAATGAGATTATGTTTTTAAGAAAAATTGCTATGTTTTGTTAAATGCTTGTAGAGCCAAACAAAAGCAGGTTTGACAGCTTAAAAATAAATGAAGCACTTACATCTTCTGAATGAACACAGTATTTACACAGTCAATATAAAAAAAGACCCCATGGCCACAAAGTTTAGCCAGTTTCTCATCTCTTCAGAGTCTCTGTCCATTAGTCATCAGAGCTGTCAGCACTATATCCAGATACATAATGAACAAGAGGGCTGTTCTGTCACCTCTCCGTCACCTACTCCATCCGCTATCTCTTAATCAGGAGGGAACCTGTGGGGGTGTAATGTGGACATAAGTCTTTTTCTAAATCTGGGATGGAGGTTGACAGGGTAGGTCATCTTTCCCTTCCGTCAAAGGAAGTCAACACACAGGAGGGACACGCACACATTTGGATTCACCGGCATCAGTGTCTTCTAGAAGAGCCAATATTTATGTAAATGTATAAATTTAACCATCTGCCACGACACAGATGATTGGACGAGTTAATTAAAGTTGCAGTGGTCTTCAATAAAACCCATTAAATGGCGAACACACTGCGCAGGGTCTCATTGACCAGTAGCAATAAAAAATGTCAACACTACGGAAGTCTCTCTTGTGAGGTTATCGCACTCCTCCTTGGCTGTCTAATTAATTCACTGGAGTGATATCTAACTCTATCAGAGGTTATGTCCCCACCTGTTTATCTAATGGGCTTCTTCTTCCTCATTTTCACGAGCTGTCTGTTATTCTTCACCCTATCCCTTTGTCTCCTTGTCTCCCTGAGGATTTGATTTAGATTTGCCTGCAGACCAGGTGGGAAATGACTTGTGTTGCTGCTCATATGTCTATAGCGACAGATTAGGCACAGGAATCACAAGCACCAAGCCAAGGATAAGAAGAAAGAAGGAAAGGAGACGGAGCAAAAGGTGAAGCAACAGGAAGCTAATGCGTGGAAAGAGGAGTACCAGTGGAATGTGAAAATTGAAAAACTGAAAGAGATGGCAACAAAGGCAAGTTGGGGAGGGGGGGGTGACAAAAGGAGATGGCGAGAAAAGGAAAGAGATTCTAATTTATAGCTGTGGAGTCACGGATGAAGTAGCAAGGAGAAGACGAAAAGACAAGAAGAGGGAAAAGAAACAGAGGTGACGGGCAAAATGAGACGGTAACTAAAACAAGAATGTAAAGAATAACGCAAAGAACAAAGAGGCTGCATAGATGACACTGCTTAAGTTTGTTTCTTAAAGAAAACATGTCTGCTCTTTAATGCAACCTTTCTACAGTATCAATGTGTGAGTAACTGCTCGGCTTAAGGACCATAGTGAGCAGTCTACCAACAGTTCTCTGGCAGCATGAACCCTGCCTGAGCTACAAAATGACCTCCAGCAAGCCTCTGGTGTGAATGTGCCAGTGGGCCTCATGTTAGTGGGAACCGTGGAGCCCGATTGATATTTGCCATAAAATAGCAGAATTGGCAGGTTCATCACTGGTACCCTGTGCTTTTCACTGTTAAGAGCGGCTTCAACCCAAACACATGTGACAGACATGAAAGGATGAGGAGAAGCCGTGGACAACTTTACTCTGCCTGGAACAGCATTCAGCATGATCGGTTTGGTGGTATGTAGCATATCCATGGAGGGCTGGACAGACCTCTACAGGCTAGGCAACACCACCCTGACTACCATTGGGTGTCAGGATGAAATCCTTGAACCAATTGTCAGACATGATGCAGCTGCAATGGATCCGAGATTCCGACGATCTCCTTCTCTTCCTCCACCACTGCTCTCTATCCTCCCTCCTTTCTACCTCGTCCTCTTCCTCCTAACCTCCAGCCTCATCTCCTGAACTGAAGTCAGGGCTCTAAAATACAGAAACTTGTACAAACATGATTATATATTCCCGATATTGTCTCAAATACTGTTGACTACTTGTCAGCAAATTAGACACGCAGGCCTCCGGTCTCCTGATAGCTGACAACAAGGCAACTGCTCACACTCAATACAGATTAAAAAACAGCAAGACATGTTTGTCTCACAGTCCCCACGATAGCTCGGATTATGCACTTGAATTGTGATAGGTAAGAAAACAGTTTTCAGTTGACTACTTTCTATACAAGTGAGATTGTACACACTCTACCTTTACTGTAACACCACAACAACTCATTTTAAAGGCAGTTAACAGCTAACATTAGCATGAGAATATTGTAGCCTGTCAAAAACTTGAGTTTAGTTTGTTTGCTAAGTATTGCTTTATCTACAACCTCTTGGACACGGCTACTATATATGGAAATACTCAGGACGTGACAGACTCATGTGGCCAGTTACAGATGTAAAACCATGACTAAAAAAAATCACTATTAGTTCATGTTATCAATGGTCCATTGCTCTATTCACTCATAATATAACCAAGACTGTTTAAGTTTATTACTTGGCAGCCCTGTTTTCACCTTCACGCTAACTAAAAACAACAAATGTCTAAACCACACATACAGTGGTGTGAAAAAGTGTTTGCCCCCTTCTTAATTTTATATTTTGTTATATTTAGGTTGTTATTTACAAACTGCATCTTGTGTTTACGTGTGTTATCTTTATCTAATATTCAAATTTGTGTGACGATCTGAAACATTTAAGTGTTACAAACATAGGAAGGGGGCAAACACTTTTTCACACCAGTATAGTTGTGGTCATATTTCGAAATCATTAGCTGTTTTCTGGCGTTCGCACTGTGGTGCTCTGTGCTTCTTGCTGTCAGACTTTGTTCCAAGACTGTGTGTGCCTTGTCTTTATCTGCTATTAATCTCAGCACTTAGTTGGTTTCACAACACCCCTGACAAATCACTTCATTTATTCACTGCCAAATAACAGAATACTATCTATAATTTCACACTCCTCAATAACTGTCACGAGCCCCCTCAGGTAAAATGCTAAATAATTGCATCACATGTATAAATCACATATTTCTGCTTCCTCAGCTTGTTGCTCGAATGGCTGTTTGTGTCTACAAGTGCCAGCTGAGAAACAGGCCTCGCTGCACATTTTCTTTTTCATTTGCTCCTCTTCTCGTATCGCCAGTGACAAAGAATAATTGCTGTCAAATGAAATGATGATACATCAGGAGGGACATCACTCCCAAGGGAGCATAACTGAAACATGTGACTCTGCGTGCCAGAAAACACACAAAAACACACATCTCTGATGAGGTATCGAGGGTTGTGTAGCAATTTTATCGATTCATGGCTTCCATAACAGCAGCTTTTCATTTAAATGGGAAATGCGATTGTTTCATGCTGTTGGGATGCGCGCCGTGCTGACATAGCAGAGGAATGAAGCTTTCTCAGCTCCTGCTTACCTATGGGGGAAAAAGATCATATTACTGATCATATTTCTCTGGCTGTAACTCATCTGTGTCAGCTCTCTGCTGATTTTAAATTTGGCTAGATTCTCAGAAAATCTAGCATGTTATTGTATCTGCAGAGGCACAAGGATGTCTATATTTATAGAGACCAGTTGGGAACCTCTGGAGACAAATTTGTACTTTAATGTAATGGTATAACTTTATAGAGTGTAAGTATAACATTATTACCTCCGCTAAGGAAGTCATGTAGTAGTGTTTGCGTGAGCGTGTATCATTCTGTCTGTAAACAAAATAGATTGAAAAGTTTGAAGGAATCCATTAACAATCCATTAAAATTTGACTTACATCCACCGAGGTCCTCAAGGTCAACTTCATGATTTATTGGTTGAAAATAAGCAAAAAGTCTCATAACAACTGATGTGTATTGTATGGAAAGTACTGCATTGTTTCAAATATCACGTCACATGTATAATGTCACATTTGACCTCTGACCTCTCCTTCAAGTTTAGCAAATTGAAGTGATATTAATGCTATCCAGTCTTTAAGTTATGACGTGTGAACCCTGCATCTGGGTTCAAGCTACTCTGCGTTTATCAAGGCTGTTGTGTTTTTAACATTTTTTAATGCTTTGTATTACCACTATTCATTTTAAAGCTCAGTTTTTAAAACCTTATGATGTAACTACAGCCCAGCCCGTGCAGCGGTATATGAATGACTAACCTCGTATTCTGGATGGATTATCTCAGTTGTTCTCCTGACTGAAGTTTGGTCCGTTTACAGCATCCTGCCATGCAATTGCATTTCTTGCTAACCATTGGAAACCCTCACGTTAACTTTTATTGAGTGGAAAAAAGTTAGCATTCATCCTCCAGCTTCATTGTGCTAACGTGTTTATAAATATCCCATTATGGTTTGCTTCCGAATATCGTGTCACATTTGACCTCTGACCTCCTTTTTGTATTTCATATTTGCCTTTCTCTCAAGTTGATCCCAAAATGAGTCATATCTTTAAACAAAGCATAGTCAAGAGAAAGAGACATCACAGCCACATAAATAAAAAAAATCATTAAAAAAAAGATAATTGTACTCAAAATTATGTCAATAATATAAATATAATTTCCTGTTTTCTTACTGAGCCACATACACTGAGATCTGGGCAGGCAGGCATCCAGAACCTTCTTGGTGACAGGTAGCAAAAGATTCAAGTCTAAAGGTAAAATTAATATTCAGTCAAATTTCTTTTCAATTTGGAAGACAGACTGTGAAGTGACACATTAGAATCTCAAGGAATGACTCATAAATATGTACACTCATAGTGCACTTGCAGAGGTCACATATCTAGCCTTTGGGAAGGCATTCTTGTAGTCTACATATGCAGAGAGAGAAATGGGCTTTTACTGTACAACAATGGACATACTGACCGAGGAACAACCAGGCTTGGAAAACCTTTTGTCCTTAAGCAATAAAGCAAATGTCAAAGCAATATTCATGCAGGGTTATACAGCATGAACGGTGATAAATCACCTTTCAGACTTTTATGCCCTGGATTTCTGCAGCAATTAGCGAACTTCATAAGCTTAACTGTGAAAAAGTAAAGTGAAATGTTTGTGAAGTCTACATTTCACTTAACCATACATTTATCCATCTGGTTTCTATAAGAGAGCCACAGGGGACAGGTGCCATTACCTGCATGTTTTGAAAGCTTGTGTTTTTCTTCTTTATTTAACTTTGCGAAGTGCACAAATATATTTTTGCACATTATTATATGTTCTCCGACGTTTCCTCTCTTCATCTGTCCATCTTACACACAATTTGAATTATTGTGGTTCACTGCTTTTTTCTCCTCTGCAATCAATTGCAGTTTTCGTCTGATGTTTCTATATGAAATCAAATCTGAACCACTAGATTACATTAACAGGAGCTGTCACTTCATACATCTGTATTATTTCAGTGGCTGGTGTTAAATCAGACGGACTCATAATGTAATGACCTACTAACACATGATGACAGATATAATTTATCACATTCCTCCATCATTATTCAGTTGCCAGGAGAGATATTGGAAAAGTAATGGGTCTTTATCCTGTGTAGGGTTATCGGCTTGTTACATTTTCTAAAGAACACGGGTCACATGATCATTGCTGTTGCTTTTATAGCTCATATTTAAAATTCACATGCTTTCTTATGCAAAATCATTTAAAGCATATTGATAGTTTCCATTTTGCATATAACATTTTTCCCCCATCTGTGACAGGTGACCGTTCGGGGGTGTATCCTTCCTTATGGTACCCAGCTCTGGGTTAAGCTCCAGCCCAACCAAAACCAAACTGGATAGATGAATGGGGTAAGTAATGATTCACCTGATTACAAGAAGGTGCAGATGGTGGTGCCTTTTAATATAGTGACATTAGTGGTCATTACCTTATCATAATAAGCTAATATAGGTTAATGTTTTCTCATTCAATACTATTAACATATTATAAAGGAATAATTAATAATAATAATAATAATAATAATAATAATAATAATAATAATGGATTGGATTTATATAGAGCTTTTCAAGGCACCCAAAGCGCTTTACAATGCGCTTTGGGTGCACAATGCGAGAGAGTGAATTCTCTCTCGCATTCACTCACTGGTGGAGGCAGCTACGGTTGTAGCCACAGCTGCCCTGGGGCAGACTGACAGAAGCGAGGCTGCCATATCGCGCCATCGGCCCCTCTGGCCAACACCAGTAGGCGGCAGGGTGAAGTGTCTTGCCCAAGGACACAACGACCAGGACAGAGAGCCCGGAGATCGAACCGGCGACCTTCCGGTTACAGATACGCTTCCCAACCCCCTGAGCCACGGTCGCCCCCATTAAATCTACTATATGTCCCAAACACAATGTTATGTAATCTATTCTTAATATAAACAATAAATTAAATAGAAACAGGTAATTTTACATTCTGCTGCCCTGTTTTTTATATAGAAACTACCATGCAAAGCAGTTAAAAGCAGAGTACCCAGGGGGGGGCACCTTTCAGCACCCTGGCCAGTGACTCCGAGAAGGCTGGGTGTCTTGAACTGTCATCCTGCTTCTAAGTGCAAAAGACAGCCTGGAGTCAATCCTCGACGTGAAGATACATGGAAACAGTCCTTTTGTCCACAGACAAAAACCTACAGGCAGTGAACTGGGAGGAAGTATGCTCAATTAGAACTGTGCACCAAACACAAGTGCACATTGAAGGCTTAAACCTGAGGGGTTGAACATTAGCTGTTAAGGTATTAAAGACATTATTATACACTCTCTCTCTTTTCATGGGTTCACATGCACTTGGAAATTTAAAATGTATTATTGTCAGTATTCTTCCAGCTTTTTGTCTTCACTGAAATGCTTGCTAGGCTGATTTGAGATCAGGCAATTCACTCTGTCTTTGCTAAATATTTCATTTGTTTAACTTCAGTAACTCCTGTGTTACAGTGTGTTTTGAGCACCTGTCCATCCCTGAGCTTGGTTCTGCTGGAGGCTTCTTCCTGTTGAAAGGGAGTTTTTCTTTCCCACTGTCTCCAAAGTGCTTGCCCATAGGATGTCATAATATTGTTGGGGTTTTCTCTGTTTTATTGTTGTAGGGTCTACCTTATGATATAAAGCCCCGTGAGGCACTATTGTTGTGATTTTGCCCTGTATAATTGACCCACTTTCATTAGAATACATGCATGTTCATGCATTCACTGCCTACACTATACTTTATAATTTGTGATTTCCTTTAAATTATGAGCGTTCCCGAGGCTTTTTGTACCTTTTCCACTCTTTCTGTTACAGATTGTCCAGAAAAAGGCTACAGAAGAGGTCAGCTGATTTAAAAAAAAAGTTTTTTGAAGTATAATTTGACCTGTTGATCCCACACTTTGTACTGTGTGGTAATTCCTTTGTATTTTTCCTGTAAAGTCTTGCTATTACATTAGACTAGCATTACAGCTACCTCCTGATGTGTGTTCTTTACTTGGCTGGATGTTGTGAAAGAGTATTTCTTTATCAATGAAGGCCTCATGCTATCGTCCACTTATGATGTCTTTCTTGGATGTCCTGAGCGTTTTATGTTACCAGTGTATTTTAATTTGCACAAAGTGTAACACAGTATTCATTTAGAAACTCTTTTTGTTTCCCTTTTTTCTTTTTTTTCTTGCTGCATGTTTTAATTCAGACAACAGCAGCTTTCATGGGCAAATGCCACGTTAACCCACTCTTGTTGTATGTTTTTTTTAAATCAACTATCCAAATACATTTGAACCAATAAATAGTTTTCTGTCTCTTAAATTCAAGCAGAAAGTTTGAACCTCGGCTTTCAAACTTTACATCTCCATATGAGACGTGGTTTAAATTAGACATTTTGTTTCTTAATGCTGATAATTGATTCAACTAAAAGCTTAATATAAAGTATATATTTCAGACAGTAATGGTTAAAATAATAGCAAAGCATATCCACTACAAGTAATGAAAGGGGATGGTTTCTATTTTTATTTGTTTTTAATTTCATTTGCAGGTTTAAAATTCTGACAGCTGGGCTAAGCCCCTGACTGTGCTGCCGACTGACAAAGGGAATCACGGTTTGACTCGTTTTCAGCTGATGAGCCACATCATCACCGAGTTAGAGGAAATCCTTCTCTGGAGCAGCAAATAAACCTTAAAAAAACCAAAAATGTCATCACTCTGACTTGTAGCTCCAGCGATTGTTAAGTAAAAGAGTCTTACTTGAATGCAGAAGCACAGAACTGACAAGCGGTCTTCAAACAACAGGTGAGCGATTGTGGTGAACGAAGGGTCCACGCTAAAAACAAGTGCTTTCCAGTTCCATGTTTTGTTCAAAAACAGCAGACTGTTATTATAGTAAGAGCATGTTCCTGGCTTTTATGAATAGTGGGGCCTTTGTTCTTTGGCTATAAATGGCACTGCAATTACCTCACAATACCCTATTCAGGGGCCTTCATGTTATAAGAAGGATTTTGACTAGAACTGTTATTTCTCTATTTAGCATGTTAAATGAGGTGATGCATCTACCACTTTGACAGTGTTCCCGTGAAAACCCCTAATGTTAAAGTGTTGTTACAAAAAGGTGGTTTTGCAGTCTAAGTCTGGTTTTGGAAGTAATCGCCTCCTAAATGAAACTCAAAATGCTGTCCTCACCTAACTGGTGGTTATACAAGTACTTATAGTTCTGGATCTTGAAAACTCGAAAACAGATTTTCTTAGCATTATAAGAGGTTTTGCTATAATTATCGGCGAAACAGGCACTTTTCATGCTTAGTGCTTTTAGCACAGCGCTGTCAGGCTGTACAGGAAAATGCATCATCTTCATCTGGCTCTGCTTGGTCTAAAAAAACAAGGTGTAGCTGACACAGATGTATAAAACGTGAAAAACATGCCTTTAACAATCAGTAGACCAACAGAAAGCATGATCAGTTTCAGTTTTTCAGTTTTATTTGTCATATGCAAGTTAGCACAGGGTCAACATTGCAATGAAATGTGTTTGACGAGCAGCAGTCACTCAGCAGCATGATACAGTAGGAGAAAATATAATAAAATAAAAATAAAATAATAAAAAAAATAGAAAAATAGTAAGGAGCAAAATATTAGAGAGACATGGTAAAAGAGAAAAGATGACTAAATATATATGTATCTATAAATATAAATATATGTACACTAGTGATGTGCTGTCTCCTGAAACGCATTTGCATAGAAGCATAGTCACTACTGATCCTGGAGTTCTTGTAGCAATTCAGAAAGAGTTAGGCACAATACACATCTTTTAAAATGTCCTTGAAGACCCATATGCTATAGTGTTTGTGTTGATTCATGGTTTATAGTTATAATCTTGTTGTGTGTTTGGTTCATATGCCTCCTTCCTGTCCCTCTGTTGTCTGAGAGAGTGTTTTCTTGGTCCTTATTTCAGTTTTCTTTTATTTTTACAGTTTGTTCTTGCCTTCACCGCCTTTTGGTAGCATTTGCTTGCGTGAGTGTCATCATTCTGTTTGTATACATGATAGCTCGAAAGGTTTTGAATGAATTCTGATAAAAATTTTTGCAGGGATGTGGAGTAGAGTCATGTTTACAATCCATTAAAAAAATTGACAAGTGTGGTGTGTATTGTTAACATATAGAAAATATCATATAAAGACATCTAAATATCGCATTAAATTTTACCTTTTCACCTTTTTGACCCGAAAATGTGTTACATCTTTAAAGAAACTATTACCAGGAGAAAGAAAATGAGCTGCCTAGTTAGTTAGAAATATGCTACAGTATAATATTATACATAGGGATGGGAAGTGATAAGAATTTTGCGATTTCGATTCCATTATTCAATTCAATTCAATTCAATTTTATTTATATAGCGCCAAATCACAACAAAAGTCGCCTCAAGGCGCTTCCCTTATCCCTTATCGATTTGATTCCTTATCGAGTCACCGCCATCTCCAAGAAGCATATCAAAGACATTACATTCATGCAGGTTAGTTGCATTGCTGTGTGGTCAAATGTTTGTACATGTTGGATGTGTTTCCCCTCTTTGCTGTGATCAGTGTTGCACTTGTTACTTTTCTTAATAGTAAGTAAAGTGAAGTACATGAATTAATTACTCCCAGGAGTATTCTACATTATATTATTTTCACCCTCTCCATAAAATGACACATTGTCTCATAATTACCATTTAACAATATAAACCTACAGTCCCACACACCAACACAAATCCCTATCGTAAAGAGAACACATATATGATCTTTCTCTTAGTATTTAGGCATGAACACAAAGCAAAGCAGAAAACCAGCACAATGACACAAAGAAACTGATCGCCACTGTGATTCTGCTGTAGAAACATGAACAGGTAGGGTTGGACAATTACTCAGCTTTAACATCACTCCTGGTCTTAGCTAGCTTAGTGTTAGCATACTTGCAAACTGCCAAAGTTGTGTTAACAGCATACTGCAGTTGTTTCTGTTCTGAATGCTGTTTGCAGTGTACTATGGTGCAAAAAATACAAGTAATGTACATGTCCTCGCTGCAGACTGTGCCACTGTTTTCCGCCTCTGGCACTCAAACAGAAATCAGCTGATTGTAGTTCACCCGATAAACAGGATGGACAGCCAAGCAGAGGACCAAGTCCAAGGAATTGCAAGGAATACAGGTTCTCGAGTCCCATCCCTGATTATAAATACTAAGCCCATTTTATTTATGTACAGTTATTTATAAATCAGAACCTGTTATTCATTATCTACGCCAACGCAATGTTTGTGTGATCAGAGTAAAGACATGACTTTTTACTGCACTACAAACTTCTTAAAGTATGTTTAAAAGAACAAAGTAAAGAAAATAAATATATACGAAATACAATACTACTAAGTGAGCTGAGTTGGCAAAGGTTTGCAACCTTGGTGTCCTTGAAGTTTAATTGTGAGTTTGGATAAAAGTTCTTTATTTGTTTATCTATTCAGTTTCAGTTGTGTTTAAGCTGTTTGGTTAGACATAAGATCTTCACTCTTAAGGTGAAACTTAAGATTGTTTGGACTTATAATCTGGGGGAAACTATTCTATTTTTTCCCCTTAGAGTTATTGTCCCTGAGGCCCCTCTGTATATATTCTGCACTTTCTGTAAGCATAAATATGCACAAGTGTCTTTTAACAGTGACTTTGAGCCACTTTCAAGGTTTCTTTATGCCACATAAGATAAGATAAGATAAGCTAGAACTTTATTAATCCCTCGGGTGGGTTCCTCTGGGAAATTCGACTTCCAAAAAAAGCACAGCAACGACCAAAGTTACAGTTACAGAACTGTTATATATATATATATACACACACACACACACACACACACACACACACACATATATAAATACAGAGACAAATATAAATAAAATATACAAAGGGGATAAATAGAATAAATAGGAATAAAAAATAAAAATACAAGTGAATTGCACATTTCAAGTATTGAGTCTATTGCACTGTTGACTATTTACAAAAAGTATTGCACAAGGTATTGTACAGTGAGGTGAAGAGGCACTACAGCTTAGTTGTTCCCCCCTCCTTTGTCCTCCTGTTTCCCCTCCCTCTCCCCTCCAGAGAGGAGTTAAACAGTCTGATGGCGTGTGGGACAAAGGAGTTTTTAAGTCTGTTAGTTCTTGTCTTGGGGAGAAGCAACCTGTCACTGAACAGACTCTTCTGGTTGTTTATGGCCGTGTGCAGAGGATGCCCAGCATTGTTCTTTGTAAAGAGAGATGACAGCCATCAGGACTGTGTCACTTCAAAATATTTGCACCATCATAATTACTCCAGTACTACATTTTCCTTCTTATGACTGAAATGAATAAATGAGCATCCATTTAATTATGTGAGTGATTACCCTGCCAAATAAAAACAGAATAAAAGTGTTTTTATAGTCTGAACCCATTCTTACCTTACTAATCAGAAGGTTGGCGGTTCAATTCCTGTCTGCTCCAGTTTGCATGCCAAATATCCTTGGACAAGAGTCTAAGCCCAAGTAAGAATGTGTGTGAATGTTAGGTAGAAAGAGCGTAGAAAAAAGTGCTTATGTGACTGGGTGAATGAGGCAAGTTATTTAAAGTGCTTTGAATGCACAGATAGAGCAGAAAAGTGCTAAATAAGAACCAGTCCATTTACCATTTAATTTTGCTGGTGCTTTAAATGCGTTTAAAGGCAGGTTTAATGTCCCCGGTGAGCCAGCCAATAAAGGTATCTTTGCTCCGAAGTCTGATATTTTTTCTCTTTACATCAGAAAGTGAAATAAAACATTCTTATTGATTTCCACAGTGAATTAATGCACTCTGCCATGTGCAGGAATGTGTTTCACAATTAACTGATCATAGTTACCAAACAAAAACTGCAAACAAAGGTATGGGTGCCAGCAGTTCAGCAGTGAAGAGTCAACAATCTCACATGATATCAGTACATGAAATAATCGCTGAGACATGATAGTCATAATCAGTTTGGATTGGGTGTAACAGGCAAATGACTTGAAAAAGGAAATTCAAAATCAAACTGATAACCTTTTTGAAGCTTGGTATGAATATTATCTGAGCCAAACTGATTGAAATTTGGAACAAAAAACCCCTTCCACACCTTCCTTGTTAGGAGAGAAGCAGGCTTTCTTTTTTCACTGACATGTTTCAGAGCCGAGAGCAGGAAAAAATACTCCGGGTATTTGGAAAAGTCTGACGACTGAACTTTCGGCTCATAGAGATTACATGAACATGAGATGATTAATAATATTAATAAAAGTATCCACCACTGCAACCATATGTGTAAGTTCAACAGTGTGCTTTAAAGACACCATGATCATTGTTTGTAGAATTTTAAATGACCTCAGCACATAGTTATGGACAGCTGCAATGACATGCACTTGATTTGACACCTGCCAGTCTGCCACAAAATGCTGAGCCGCATCCTGAGTGCCTCTCACAATCTATTCTCAGACAATCCCCCCACCTCCCACCACCATCATATATTCTCCTCTGCTGTATCACGCCATGACAAGCTGTGTGTCAAGCACTTAAAGCACGGGTCTCAAGTAGGGGCTGTGGAGGGCCTGTGTATTACATTTGTGGACAATAAATTGATATGATCCACAGCATCACGCCTCTTCTGAGCTTACCCTAAAGCCCGTGGTACATTAAGTTGCAGAGCAGCAGAGGCCATTCTCACAAGGTCAACATCAGAGGTGAGGGTAACAATGATGTAGGAGGAAGGAGGAAGCATGGGGAGGATGAAGGAAGCTGGGAATTTTGTAGATTTGTCATTTAATTAAAACCTCCTGTGTCCGCATGTCCAACCAGCTCAGCCCCTCACAGTTATATAGACAACAAGAAAAGGCAAACTTGGAGGAAGAGAAGCTATGATATATCCAGCAGAGCTGTACAAAGCTTGGCTTGGCTGCTGAACTCATGGCTGTTTTCTAACTCAACTTAAAGCTCAGATATTGGTGTAATTGCAGCTTTGGCCTGCTGAAAAGCACATGAGAGAATATCATCTCAATAAATGGGGTAATAACTCCAGAAATATTACTCATTTTAGTATATACTGTTATATTAAAGTGGAAATGACACAGCCGGCTGCCCAGATGTGTGAGTGCTTTTCATAAATAAATGTAAACCCTAGCAATTGAAAGCATAATGTGGGACAGGGCGAGCAGAACAGGGCGAGATTGTGAATTTGGGTCTGAACATACCACGGAGAAAGTGAACATGTCCTTTTCACCTAATAAAATACTTTCTGTTAATAAATGTAACAATTTACCCCTCTGAAATTGGGCTACAGTGACAGAACTGTGTGTCTCTTTGGGGGAACAGCAAGACAGATTTAATGTGACCAAACAGGTAACAGTCCATAACAAATCAACTAAATGTGATATTATCCATAAAGCACCATTCTGCTAGCACTTTTCCTCTGATTTACACATAAAACAGAATCTCTGAGACAACCTTCTGACCCCATTTGCACTTCATCGTCCTGGACATCTCCTCAGAGCACAGTCGCCAAATTGACCTAGAAACCCACCTAAATACCAACCGCCCAATCCCACTGCGATGACTAAATGAGGGTGGTATTCACAGCAGAAACCCAAGTGTCTTGATTCAACTCAATTAGGCCTGCATATGGGGAAGATGTTGTCAGAGTAAATGTCACTGTACAGTTTTCACAGGTAATTACCTCGCTCCACTGTGACAAGGGGCCTATTTGGTGGAAAGTGTTAGAACACACTGGGAAGGTAAGACTAAGTTTCCCCATCTAATTCTGGAACTTTCCATTGCATGCAAAGTCAAGAGATGCAAAAGAGGGATATTTTTATCACACTGCTTTAGCACCAAATTGTTGCCCTCCCACTCGCATGCAGTCGATATTTGTCTGGCTACCAGGATTTGCTTTTAATCATCAGCTAATTGCTGACAATCGTTGAACTGGTGGTTTATTAATTATTTTTTGTGTGTGTACTGTTTGTCTGTGTCTGCTGACATGACACATAAAGCTGCAACAACCAGAAGAGACTCAAAGTTATGTTATTGCTGATGCAAACTGATCTATTTGTTCACTCAGCTTTTTTTTATCTGCTTACTGTCGCTTCAACATAAAACTCCGTTTAAATCAAAGTGAAAGGCGACATGCTGTTCCTCGCACAAACGAAAAAAACAACAACTGCATTATCTGTCAGACATGCCACGCGCGTGTTTAGAGATAAGAGTTGAGTGGTTAGTGTAGCATGTGGAGGAAAGGTTGCACTTGTTTGACTCAGAAGTGAGTCAAGGTTCAGCAGTGCACGGTGTGCTATCTGCACACAAATGCTACGACTCCTCTCTGCCTGCAGCGGAATATATGGACGCCAGGAGAGAAGATGCCTGACACTCATGTTTTAGCATTTCACTGCTCCTCGTTATTCCTGGCTGAAAATGCAATTCATGGAGTTTTACAGAGCTGGCAGATTGGAGGCGGGTGAGGCCCAGACATCTGTACATTGTGACTTCACACGCAGAGTTTCAACCTTCCGCTCAAACCCAGTGCTGCACGGTGACCTCGTTATAATCTAAAACAGCCCCAAAGTCGGCTGGAAATCTCCCCATTAGTGATTATTCACCTGATTCATTTAGGGCGGCTCATTGCTTTTGTGCCTGATTTAGAAAGACTGCACAACATTTCCCACTGCGAGAGATGCTTTCTAAATAAAGACAGTGAAATGCTATAACTGGTGGTGATATATTAAAGAGCCGGGGGCTTCTACCTTTCTACTGCTACGGTATTGACTTCATTTACATGCATGCAGACTTGGACGCACCGTTGATTAGTGGAATTGGTTCAGCACCTCGGACAGCGCCGAGCATCGATACCTGCACTGAGGACGTCAGAGCAGAGGTGGGGCTGGGGTGGTGGTGGGGAAGAGCAGCTCCATAAACTTTATTGAGCGGGACTTTTCGTCGAGTCGCGCTCTGAGCAAGAGCGGGTTGGCGTTTCTCTTCGAGGAGCGCCATTATCGCCCGATTGGTCGATGCTGCTGGATGCCCAACGCCGCTCCTTCCACCCACACACCCTCCCAGTCACCGAACGTCAGCTACCGGAGAGCGGGCCACGGTGATTTAAACACGGACAGAGAGAGAAGGTGTTTGCGTGAGAGACAGGAGCGTCTCCGGAAAGAGTGCGAGTGCACACTGTAGACATCCACACGGTGGAGCAAAGCCTACAAACTTTATTCCTTTTCTTTCTTTCATTTCTTTTTTAAGATATATTCCTGTTTACGAACACTCCCCTCCCCCTGAACAAAGACAAAGTTTTGACATCCCCACCAAAAAAAGAGCAAAAACAACAACTATTTATCACCCCACTTGTCCGCTTGGCTCTACTTGACGTTTCTTTTTAAAGCAACAAGTGTTGTCGGCTACGGTACTTTTTCCACACAGGAGGAAAAAAAGAAATACCGATGATATATTAGCTACCGTGGTCACTCGGTGTGGCACCGCAGTGACACCAGGACTGCCATGATCGTGTCCAACGTGAGCCTGAGCGGCTGCGCGGATTTCAACAGCGCTCTGTGTGCCGGAGCCGGGGAAGGGCACCTGGGGGGCGGATCATACCGGACCGCTCTCACCCCGACTGGGAACCTGGTAGTGGCTGTGTGCCTGGGCTTTATCGGCACTTTCGGACTTATTAACAACCTGCTGGTGCTTGTTCTTTTCTGCCGCTACAAGATGCTGCGGTCGCCCATCAACCTGCTCCTGATGAACATTTCCATCAGCGACCTGCTGGTGTGCGTACTGGGGACTCCGTTCAGCTTCGCGGCCAGCACGCAAGGAAGGTGGCTCATAGGGGAACGGGGCTGCGTGTGGTACGGCTTCGCCAACTCGCTCTGTGGTGAGTACAAATGCGGGATCAGTTAGGTGGTGCTATAGGTTTCTGTACTGTATACAGGCTCTATATTCTTTATTTCACACGAGGTCGTGAGTGTTGCTGCGCGGAATGCGTGGATCCTCTCCAGAGCACTGCGCTTTGTAGACTGGATCGTGGTATGCTTTATTCGTACAGACGAAATGATGATTTTGAAAAAGAAAACGTAAAAATGTCCAACTGTCTCTCGTGCACTGAGTCATGTGTGAAGCCATATCAAACTTTCACAGAAAAGCTTAAAAATCTTCGGACTCCTAATGAATTAAATCTGGAGATAATGAGCAATGCTCGTGTGCCACTCTGGAGACAATAAGAGCCTGTTATTACAGCTGTTTGTTCGTTCTGCATGACTCGTCGCTGCTGGAACAAGGCATTTTGTTTATTGCAAGCTTTCTCTCGTTCGTTTCGTGCATTTTGGGTGGGATCATCCTGCAGTCTCCTACGTCATTAAGGTCTTTCATTAAGGTATCGCTTAAAGTGGAGGTTATCTTATTACGTTTTATTGTTTTAAAAAACAAACAAACAAGCAAATAAAAAAACTCATTCTGCACGAGTCAACTGGTTCATGAATCCAATCCGTGATTCGAGTTGCACATCTCCTCTCATAATCCCGATGAAGCTTTCACATAAAGATGCGCAGGTTTGGTCCAGGTGCGGTACTGGTCATTATATCTGTGGATGTGGTCTGGATGGAGCTCCGTGACAGACCGTACCGTACCGGTCCCTTCTGCAGCTGTGTGCATCATTTTGACATTCTCCTTGTCATAAGACAGCTCCACGGTTTCACGAAAGTAATTTAGTCATTTAGAAATCGTTTGTTCGAATTCCATTATGAACTCTGCAGCATGTCACAGTACTGTCGGCTGGTGATTTTTGTGTGCAACCTGCTATTAAATGGCCGCTAAATGCTTATTACCGTTTAGTTGAGAGGCTGTACCTGAGGCGAATCAAACCTCCTCACTGTGCACTGTTCATTTAGCTGCTCCTGCAGGTCTGTAGCGGGCTGTGGCGACGCTGACTGCCTCCATGGCAGGTACATCTGCAGCATTTGTTGCAGAATAAAACATTTCCAAGGGGGAAAGCTGTGTAATGAGAAAACGGGATGCTGCTATACCTTTGCTCAGCAGTGCTGACATAAATAAATTGGGTATAATGATGCACACAATAGAGAATAATGCTGGTACGCACTTGCTTGATACTGGGCCAGACTGGATTGCGGAATTAAAGTAGAGCGATCAGACCAGGTGTGCTCTATACCAGCAGCAAACAAGGAGTTTCAATTAGCATTAAACACAGACTTACATTAATTGTCCTCTAAGAGTTGTATTAATTAAAACCGTCAGTGCACACATCCGAGTCACTTGGATGAAGTTCTCTTTTTTGCAAGCCTTATTTCTGTATAAAAGATGAAAATGTTCTTCTGTCAGCAGGAGTCCTTGGCCCAGTGCCTGATTTAAAGTGTTTAATGAACAGAGTCACAGACACTGAAAGGCAGGATGTCCCATCTTGAATCTTTATCACTGCTGTATATTATACCAGTTCCCTCTTGCTTTTAAATCAGTTCATATTTTAGTTGCTTGACAGGTAACAAGTTGAAAAAGAAGAATTCCTAAAGTTCACTTTTCAGTTGAATCAAAACACACAAGTCACCTTTGGGAAGACTTAAAAAAACATTAGATGAAAACCTGAAAAACTTTGAGCTTTTCAGTTACAGAGACCACAAATTCTTTGTGCAGCTGCGAACGGACCGAGTGTTCATGCTGGATGTCTGCGGTCAGCGGTGGCAGCCTTTCACTGATGAAGTTTGCAAGGGCTGATAAATCTTTTCTAAAACTTCTCTCACTCACTTCAACACATCTAATCTTCTGATGTTTAAAGGCCTGCTTTAAGCTGAGAAATGGCCACTGGAGCCAAACATTAGGTCCTCTGATACCTGCTGCAACTAAAGATTTCGGGCGTTTGATCTTATCTCGAATAGGATTACAGCTTGTTAGCCACCTATGTGAGAGTCCAGTTGCTGTGAAGCAAAAATCCCTCCGAGATAAAAGTCTGATTTCTACTTGAGAAACATTTGTGTTACATAATTTCCCATCCTTACTTTATGGTCATTCTGTGGCCCTGAGGTCGTCACGCTTCTTTGTGGTCACTTTGTACATTATGTGAGCACCGAAACCTTCCTATCCAGGCGACAAAGGAAGAGGCTAAACACGGAGCAAACAAGTCCAGCAGGGGTTTTAATCCCCTGCTTTTATCAGCTCTTTCACACCTTGATCTCTGGCTAACATTTACCCGCAGTGCACACTAACTAAATTGCATTTTACTTTCCACAAGAGCCTCGTGAATCTGTCAGCCTTTTAAATTCAAAACAGGCTCTCGACTGGTACACTCGCTTCCTCTGGGATAAGTTCCAAAACTTTATTTCTGTCTTATCATGGTGCAAAAAAGGCAAACTTCCAATCATTTTACAGTATCTGAGCGAGCTTTGATCGCATCCACCGTCTCGCTAACTCGAGTGTTAGACCAAGATTAAGCACCATGTGAAAATATGTAACACTGACCTCCACAAAGAGCCAATTTATTAAACATCTGACAAAAAAACTGGGCTTCGACAAACTTAAATATTGTAGGGAGACAGTGTGTGTGTGTGAGGGAGAGAGAGAGAGAGAGAAATATCTCACAGACATCATTAGAGCCTCCACTGGTTATGGATGAGTAATTCCTCAATGGCCTCATAAAACCAGAATGAAAGAGTGAGGGAGGGCCAGAGAAAGGAAAAGTGAAATTGATTGTTTGGGTGAATTATGCCGGGTGCCGCTTTGACAAAGCGACAGTCTCTGTATTCGTCGAATCTCCGCGAAGCTTTTCTGAGTGATCGATGTTCCTTCAAATTAGAGGGCATCACTGTCAGTGACAGAAGACATTGTTAGCGTGGCGTTAGCACGTCGTATTCCTGCTCTCTCTTCACATCGATTTCTTCTTTCTGCTCACAGTCTTAGATGTTTGAATGACTGAACAATTGAAGATGTATTGCATTGACTTTTGTGCCAAGAGCACCCACTGAACACAATTTGTGGAGACGCATGCATGTGCATGTGTGTGTGTCTTTATCTGGACCTCCTCACCCACTGCCATCAGCCTCCTGGCATCCATTTAGCTGCTTCACCTCTTCTACCCGCCTCTTTGCATTTTCTTCTCTGTCTTGCTGAACTTTTAGTGTCTTCCATTATACTGAAGATGAACAGGACAGGATCTTTTTTTTTCTGTCTCTGACAGCTCGTCTATGTCTTCCTGCATGCCTCCTTCTTCAAGCAGGCTCTGCACACAGTCGCTGGATTAACCTTGCACTGCTGGGGGCCACTCACCACATATTGGAGTCAGATTGCTTTCCGCATACACTCACTCGCTGACCTGCGCACAGCAGCATCACCGAAATAGGGGGGCAAACTGATGAGCGTGCACGTGGGGGGAAAGGAAAATGCACGAATATGTGCATCATGTTGGTGCGCACAACTTTTGGCCTGAGTGATGTTAATTTGTCAGGACGCTACGCAGAATTCTCAGTAGGGAGAAAGAAAGCAGAACAATGCTGCCCTGCTGTAAAGGTCATAGCAAGCAAGCCGACTAATGAGGCACGGTAATAAATACTGAATTAAAGGTCTTGCATAGCAGAGACCCAAAAATATGTTTAGGACGTGATGTGTGTCTGGTGTTCAGCATTCATTAGTGTGAATGATCATGTCCGTATGCTCTGACTTCTTATCCAAAGCGGGGAAAATCGAATAAGAGGTACGCACGTTTGATGTCTCTTAGTAGACTCGGTGCGTATCGCGCTGGTTTCGCGGGATCTTCTGAATAAACACAGCTTTACTCAATCCTGTGTTTTTCATTCAAACTGTCTTTTCCTGGATATACGGTATCAAAGGAGTGATGCAGAAGCAGATGGTTTCTAACAGAAAAGCAAGACAGAAGAGGTGAGTGAATGTCACACAGGCAGGAGAACAAAGACTGTTCCTTTATACATATAAATATATATATATTTCAGATGTTATCACATCATAAGATGTTTCATTTTGGAATATTACATTCAGCTGATACATTTGATCCTGCCAGAGCAGTAAAAGATTGATGCAGGGTGATGTTTGATTTCAGATGCTATCAAAGTTATATCCAGAGATGTGTGGGTGTCTTTCATGATGATATTACATGGCCTCTAATAATGGATTTATTCATACCAAGAACGTTGCAAAGCAGAGACAGTGTTGTACTCATCGGGTAGGTGAAAGTTGTAGGGGATCTGCTGCTATAATCTAGTTTTCCCATTAAAAGCAATGAATTAAATCAACTACAACAGTTTCCATGAGCCTGAGACCAGAAGACTTCAGCAACATGATGCCAGTATTCAATTTTGGGTTAATTTTGAGCCGTGGAAGAGATTTGCTAATTAGTTTTTAGTAAATGTGAAGTTTGATTTATTGTGACAGTTCTTAAAAACTGCTTAAGGGATATTGGAGAAATTTATATTCAGCTGTTGTCTGGAAGATATACAATATGCACATGCTCACCAACCTGACCCGAGACTCATGACCACAGCCAATAAAGTATGTTGTTTAAGATGAAATGCTCTTCTCTTCAGCAGTATATTATTTTCCTCATGCTATTAGGGATGCATCAGTACTGTACTCTGGATCAGGTTACAGTTATACTTCAGTCAATGAGCTCGTCAATAGCTTCAATGCTAAAATGTTAAATGTAATGGAGACTATTGCTCCCATTAAGGTGAAGGTTATCTCTGGAAGGAAAAAGTCTCCATGGAGAAACTCCACACTGGTGAAAAATGAAAAAAGAGAGCGTAGGAAAGCTGAGCGCAGATGGAGAAAAACAAACCTCCAGGTTCATTATGACATCTATAAAGAGAAACTTCACAATTCTAATTTACAACTGAGGAGTGCAAGGAGGTCCTACTTCTCTGACATCATCACCAAAAACAGTCATAATGCTCGAGTCTTATTTTCTACAGTTGACAGGCTAACAAACCCTCCTGTGTCAGTGGCAGCTGAAC
Source organism: Copadichromis virginalis (assembly GCF_057382275.1). NCBI lineage: Eukaryota > Metazoa > Chordata > Actinopteri > Cichliformes > Cichlidae > Copadichromis > Copadichromis virginalis. Next base: position 28,163,449 of record NC_140635.1, read on the forward strand.
TTCATTCAACCATGGCCTGCAATGACTTTGCCAAATTCTTCAAAGACAAAATCCAAAAGATTAGACAAACAATTGGTACATCAACAGCAGATTCAGGATATGTACTGTGTCCACCAAAAAACAGTTTAAACACCATGAAACAGTTTCACCCTATGTGGGATACACCAGGCACAAATACACGCACACGCAGGTATGTACTGCCAACTTCCACATTTATTTGTCACTGTTAGTTTTGACAGCTGAATCAGTCGCACAGCCTGACAGCTCACGAGCCCAGCTGATCTCTCCTGGCCGCTCCTCCCCGTCTCACTATAAACACAGCGGAGGGAGACCATCATCAGTACATAAACACCATCAGCTGTTCTTACCGGCCTCGCGGCGCCGCCCTGTTGAGCCTTCTGCTCCACTCCTCCCCTGCAGCTGCGCCCGGGGCCACGCCTCCGCCACACACCCCCACCGCCCGTTCGAGGCCGGGGAGCCGTCCGGCCGAGCCAACTCCCCCTCCTGTGAGCGAGAGAGGAAATCGGCCACCGCCATCTGCGCCCCCGGCCTATGGATCACCTTGAACTTAAAGGGCTGCAACGCCAGATACCACCGGGTGATCCGGGCGTTGGCATCCTTCATGCGGTGGAGCCACTGCAGCGGGGCATGGTCCGAACAGAGGGTGAATGAGCGTCCCAGGAGGTAATAGCGCAGGGAGCCGACCGCCCACCGGATGGCCAGGCACTCCTTCTCCACGGTGCTGTACCGGCGCTCGCGCTCCGCCAGCTTCCGGCTGATGTACAGGACAGGGCGGTCAGCCCCCCTCACCTGCTGAGACAAAACGGCTCCCAGCCCTCTGTCCGAGGCGTCAGTCTGCAGAACAAACGGGAGGGAAAAGTTAGGAGTGTGAAGCAGCGGCTCCCCACAGAGAGCATTTTTCACTCGCACAAACGCCGCCTGGCACGGCCCCGTCCACTGGACCAGATCCGGGGCACCCTTTCGAGTGAGATCGGTCAGGGGGCTGGTTAGCTGCGCACAGTGTTGGGAAGGTTACTTTTAAAATGTATTCCGTTACAGAATACAGAATACATGCCCCAAAATGTATTCTGTAACGTATTCCGTTACGTTACTCAATGAGAGTAACGTATTCTGAATACTTTGGATTACTTAATATATTATCGTGCTTTTTACAACAACGTGAATGTACTATTGCTGTGTGATTTATTACTATTACTGAAGGTCCGCGACTCCGAACTGTACTAAAGGGACCTCTGACTAATACGGCGGGGTCCCTGTCGGCTCATAGCCGAAAAATAGCTTTACTTTGTTGTGTGGGTCAATTTTTCTTGCGAGAGACAGAGAGAGGCGTTGACAGACTGCTCCAACGGAACTTATTGTTTTCGGAGGAAAACACGAACACGGTGTACAGTCGAGTCTTAATAGCTTACTTACAACTGGGCTCGTCAGGCACTCTTCTTGACTGCAGTGGTTATTATTATATTTACATGCTTCCAGCTCCCGTTTTTCCTCGACGACAACTCGTACCTTTCCACTCGCCTTTTTCTCCCTCCTCGCGCTCACAGACACATAACGTGTATGGCAGTGCATTCTCCCTGCAACACGGACTATACTGCCCATGATGCTACATTCTTTAGAGCTATGCTTGTAGCATTCTGCCTGTTAGCTTAGCACAACAACGAAAAGGCGCTCTCTCACCCAGGAAACACACAGTCGCAGAGAGAGAGAGCGTCGCCCTGTAACCATGGCAACCGTAACGCTGCCGCCTGGAACGAAAGAACGTAGCTGTCAAACAAAACCCAAACAGTCCTGACCCGCGACAAAATGAAACAGGAAAGTACCGCAGTGTAATCCATTTATTTCAACAAAGTAACTGTATTCTGAATACCACCTTTTTAAACGGTAACTGTAACGGAATACAGTTACTCATATTTTGTATTCTAAATACGTAACGGCGGTACATGTATTCCGTTACTCCCCAACACTGGCTGCGCAAACCCCGGCACAAAGCGACGATAGTAACCCGCCAACCCCAAGAACCGTCTCACCTCCTTTTTCGTCCTGGGGCGCGGGCAGGATGCGATAGCCGCCGTCTTCTCCACCTGTGGACGCACCTGCCCGCCCCCCAGGTGGTACCCCAGATACTGCACCTCCCTCCGTCCAACCGCGCACTTCCTCGGATTGGCCGTGAGCCCCGCCCCCCTCAGGGACTCCAGGACCGCGGCACATGCTCCGCCCAGGTGTCGCTGTGGATGATCACGTCATCCAGGTAGGCGGCAGCATACGCCGCGTGCGGACGCAGCACCCGGTCCATGAGACGCTGGAAAGTGGCCGGGGCCCCGAACAGGCCGAACGGGAGTGTCACGAACTGGTACAAACCGTACGGAGTGGAGAAGGCCGTTTTCTCCCTGGCCTCGGCAGACAAGGGAATCTGCCAATAGCCCTTGGTTAAGTCCAGCGTCGTGAAAAAGCGGGCCGTGCCTAACCGGTCCAGGAGCTCGTCGACCCGAGGCATGGGGTAGGCATCAAAGCGTGACACTTCGTTCACCCTGCGATAGTCGACACAGAACCGTATAGACCCATCCTTCTTCGCCACCAGAACGATGGGGCTACACCAGGCGCTGTGCGACTCTTCTATTACTCCCATCCTCAGCATTTCCGCTAATTCCCTCTGCACGATTTTTCGCTTATGCTCCGGGAGCCTGTAGGCCCGTGAACGCACCGTCACGCCGGGCTGCGTCACGAAATGGTGCTCGATGAGGGACGTCCGGCCGGGCAGGGGGGGAGAACACGTCCGCAAAACGCTGTTGCAACGCGACAACATCCGCTCTCTGGGCCTGTGTGAGATGGTCATCACAAGGGAGGGAGGTGGGAACGATAGAATTTGGCACCTCAGGCCCCAACTCATCTCTCTCCTTCACCAGGCTCACCAGAGAAGCGGTTTCGACCTCTCGCCACTGTTTGAGGAGATTGAGGTGATAAATCTGCGTGGCTCCTCCCCTGTCCGACCGAGCGACCTCATAGTCCACGTCCCCGACTCGCCGTGTGACCACAAAGGGACCTTGCCACTTGGCGAGCAACTTCGAGCTGGAAGAAGGGAGTAACACAAGCACTTTATCTCCCAGTGAAAATTGCCTGAGTCTAGCCCCTCTGTCATACAGGCGTTGCTGACGCTGCTGAGCCTGGAGCAAATTCTCCCGTGACAACCTCCCCAAAATTGTGGAGTTTTGCTCTCAGGTCCAACACGTACTGAATCTCATTTTTGGCGGGGCTCGGACCGTCCTCCCAGCTTTCTTTAATCAGGTCGAGCACCCCACGTGGCCTCCTGCCGAACAGCAGTTCAAAGGGAGAAAATCCCGTGGAGGCCTGGGGCACCTCCCGCACTGCGAATAACAGAGGGTCTAGCCAGTGATCCCAATTGCGTTCATCCTCGTTAATGAACTTCCGAATCATGGACTTTAAGGTCTTATTCAGCCGCTCCACCAGCCCGTCAGGGTTGTAGACGCTGGTCTGAATAGATTTAATGCCCAGTAATTCGTACAGTTCCCGCAGTGTACGAGACATAAACGACGTGCCCTGGTCAGTCAGTATCTCTTTCGGGATTCCGACTCGGGAGATGACCTGAAACAGTGCCTGCGCCACACTCTTAGCCGAGATGGTGCGCAGCGGAACTGCTTCCGGGTACCGCGTTGCGTAATCCACCAGGACTAACACAAAGCGGTAACCGCGTGCACTCCAGTGAAACGGCCCGATGAGGTCCATGCCGATGCGCTCAAACGGGACCTCAATGAGGGGGAGAGGGCGCAGAGGCGCTCTCGGTATGGCCGGCTGGTTAACAAGCTGGCAGTCCGGGCAGGACGCGCACCAGCGGCGCACATCCGCTCGGATGCCCGGCCAATAAAATCGGGCCGTTATTCGCTCCAGAGTTTTCTCGTAGCCCATATGCCCTGCCATGGGGTTATAGTGGGCCGCCTGGAAAAGTGTTTCCCGGCGGCCCTGCGGCACCAACAACTGGGTGTGTGTTTCCTCAGTCTGAGTGTCACGACTCACTCGATATAATCGGTCATTTAATAAGACGAAACGCGGGTAGGTCTGCGCGGCCTCAGGGCGCACCACGTGACCATCAATAGCCATCACTTGGTCAAAGGCTGAGCGTAGGGTGCCGTCATGAGACTGCTCCAGTGGGAAATCACCCATGGGGGACACTTCCGGGGCCGGCGGGACGTCCCGTGAGGGACCCGCCGGCTCCTCCCCCCCGGAGTCGGTGTCGGACGACCCCGCGTCACCGCTGAATGCCGCGCACACGCTACACCCCGCTTCCGGTCGTGATCGCACCCCCGCGTACTGCCCCAGTAGCTGATGAAACCCCGGCCAATTGGTACCCAGAATCAGGGGGTGCGACAGGCGCGGGCTAACCGCCGCCGTTACCCTATGTGTATGGCCCTTGTATTTTAGCAGCAGCGGCACTATGAGGTACCGGTGCACATCACCATGAACACACCTCACCTCCACCCATTCTGCCTCCAATAATGCCCCGGGGCGAACCAAGCCTTGGTGCACGAGGGTCTGTGTGCAGCCCGTGTCCACCAATCCCTCCGTGAACTGCTCCAGCACCACCTTGTCCACCAGCTTCGTCTCGCCCTCCGATGCTCCCGGCTGCAGCCAGCGCACCGCCGTGTCGCGCAGCTGCCGGGCCCAGGCGAATGGTCGGTCCGTTGCAGCCAGCCGACAGATGGACGCCGGAGGCAGACTCAGGGCCGCTGTTTGTGCCTCCCCAGACAGCAGGGGGAGCAGCCGCAGAGCCCACTCCTCCCGCGGCCATTGGCAAGCCTCCGCCATGGCACGGAAGGTCTCCAAAAAAACCTGTGGGTCGTCCCCGTCCCCCATCCGGGGCACCGCCACCGACAGTGGCGAGGGCTTCGGCGTGGCAGCGGCCCCGACCAGCCGCTCCAGAACTTGCGTCTGTCGGTCCGTTTGCTCCCACAGCGCGGCCAGGTGGGCACGCTGGTCGGCCGCCTGATCCCGGCTCATCGTCGCCATCTCCGCTAGCATCTGCGCCAAGAATTGCAGGGGCTGGGCGGGTGGCGCGGCCTGTGGGTCGGACATTCCCCCACCAGCACTTTCCTGGGTTTCGGCACCACTTGTGGGATACACCAGGCACAAATACACGCACACGCAGGTATGTACTGCCAACTTCCACATTTATTTGTCACTGTTAGTTTTGACAGCTGAATCAGTCGCACAGCCTGACAGCTCACGAGCCCAGCTGATCTCTCCTGGCCGCTCCTCCCCGTCTCACTATAAACACAGCGGAGGGAGACCATCATCAGTACATAAACACCATCATCTGTTCTTACCGGCCTCGCGGCGCCGCCCTGTTGAGCCTTCTGCTCCACTCCTCCCCTGCAGCTGCGCCCGGGGCCACGCCTCCGCCACACCCTATTAACAGCAAAGACCTGGAGGACATCTTGGGTCAACTGAACTCCTCCTCTTGCTGTTTAGACGTCCTGCCAACAAGTTTTTTCAAAAAGGTCTCAAAGACTTTGGAGTCAGACCTGTTACAGATCATCAACCTTTCTTTAATGTCAGGTGTGTTTCCAGAACCACTAAAAACTGCTGTAATAAAACCTATACTGAAAAAGGACAATCTTGACAAGACACAAATGAACAACTACAGGCCGATCTCAAATCTCCCATTTTTAAGTAAGATCATTGAAAAAGCAGTTTCTCAACAGCTGAGTTACTTCTTAAAACAGAATAACTGCTATGATGCCTTCCAGTCAGGTTTTAGACAGAACCACAGCACTGAAACCGCTCTGACCAAAGTGTTCAATGACATATGTCTGAATACAGACAGTGGAAAAATGTCAGTCTTAGTTTTACTGGATCTCAGTGCAGCATTTGACACAGTTGACCACAACATATTACTCAAACGACTGGAGAACTGGGCAGGTCTTTCAGGAACTGTACTAAACTGGTTCAAAACATACTTAGAAAAAAGGAAATACTTTGTATCAATAGGTAACTTCACATCTGAGCAGACAAGTATCACATGTGGAGTTCCCCAAGGTTCCATTTTGGGACCCCTTCTGTTTAACATTTACATGCTCCCACTGGCACAGATTATAAAGAACAACAAAATAAACTACCACAGCTATGCAGATGACACACAAATATACATCACAATGTCACCAGGAGACCAAGGCCCTGTACAGGCTCTTGGTAAATGCATTGAGGAAATTAATGACTGGTTGTGCCACAATTTTCTCCAGCTAAACAAAAACAAAACTGAAGTAATAGTCTTTGGCGCCAAAGAAAAACGATTACAGGTCACCAGAGAACTTCAATATACCTAAAAACCACAAACCAGTAGTGGTGATGGATGCAGACCTAAACTTAGAAAAACACATTAAGACAATAACAAAATTAGCTTACTATCACCTCAAGAATATTTCAAGGATAAAAGATCTGATGTCTCAACAGGACCTGGAAAAACTAGTCCATGCATTCATCTTTAGTAGGCTTGATTACTGTAACAGCATCTTTACAGGTCTACCTAAAAAATCAGTCAGACAACTGCAGTCATTCAGAACTCTGCTGCTCGAGTCCTCACTAAGACCAAAAAAGTGGACCACATCAGTCCAGCTCTGAGGTCTTTACACTGGCTGCCTGTTCGTCAGAGGATAGACTTTAAAGTTCTGATGCTGGTCTATAAAGCTCTGAATGGTTTAGGACCAAAATACATCAGTGACCTCCTGACCCAGTATGAACCTTCCAGATCCCTCAGGTCATCTGGATCCGGTTTTTTATCTGTTCTGTTGAAATCTCCCAATTCTTTGAATCTTTGGGCTGAAGGAAGGACAATACTCGGTGTATTTATGCTCAATCAACAATCATTTATTTCCATACAATTCAACACTTAAGAGCATAAGGACCATCATGATGGGGAGAGCTGCCTGAAGAGGGTCACAGCAAGTCTCAAAATGGTGACGGGTTGCTCAGCTTTTTATAGTCTCTAGTGGCCCCCATCTAGTCATAAAAGCCAAAACATCACATTCTTTCTCTGTTACAGCGCCTAAGTTATGACCTCGGCAGTTGTTTCTCTGCTTTCTGTAAGGTGGGGGTATGGAATGTGGTCTGTCTATCTCCCCTGTCTTAGACACAGAGTCTCCTGCTTACAATCTTCTCTTCATGATTCAACAATTAAGCATGTAACACATTCACAGCAGATCAAGGATACAGAGTGATGCACACTTGTCTAATAAACTAATACGTGAATATGTTCTTTTAACTCAAAAGTATAACGAGAACTAAACTACATACAGCTCACACACTCTATATTAAAGGGTATAATATGATCTACAGCAGTATTCTAATTCAACTACTTTGATTACATATATAAGGTAACATATAATAACAGAATAATATCACAGTTCCCAGAGTCAGAACCAGACACGGAGAAGCTGCATTCAGCTTTTATGCTCCATATATCTGGAACAAACTCCCGGAAAGCCTCAGATCAGCTGAAACACTCAGTTTATTTAAATCCAGGTTGAAGACTCCCCTATTCTCGGCTGCATTTGAATAAAACACCAAATCCACACGTTTAAGCTTAAATTTCAAAATGTACTCTTTCTTTTTCATTTTAAATCATGGTTTTTATTTGTTTCTGTTTTTTAATGTCTCTGTAAAACACTTTGAATCACCTTGCTGTTGATTGTGCTATATAAAGAAACTTGCCTTGCCTTATACTGCTACATCAGGCTGCCAGCTCAGCTTTTAGTCCTGCCGCAGTCTCAGGTACATTCAAAACTAAAGACATTTCTTAAAGGTGACCCATTCTGCTGATTTACATTTTCATATTATTACTGTCAGACTCTATTGTATTTTAAACTTCACAGTTTAAAATTATTAATCTCATACTGGGTCTTTGTGAAGCACGTCAGCTCATCTAGTTTATTTTTTCGTTTCTCTCCCTTTAAGCCAACTTTTTTCTAATTGGCTATCCTTCACTAATAGAAGGTTTGAACAGCAGATGGGCGGGGCTGCTGTTCCTGAGATGACTGTATTCATCACACCCCCTATCTTTGGCATCATACAGAGAAAAGAACAGAATAAAACCATTTAAAGCAGAGTGCTTAAAGACATCTGAAGCCTGCACATATGCTGCACCAAACTCTAGCGATGGTTATCCAACCATTAACCATCCAAAACTGTAATGCTGTTTCGTTGTGGCTGTTCTTCTGTCATCTGTTCCCTTTATGTGGGGTTGCCACAGTGGATCATCTGCCTCCATCTCATCCTCTCCCTAGCATTTGTCTGTCACACCAACCTTCTGCACGTCCTCCTTCACTACATCTAAGAATCTTCTCTGAGGTCTTTCTCTTTTCCTGCCGCTTGGTAGCTCCATTTTCAACATCCTTTTGCCAATTTATCCACTCCCCCTCCTCTGCACATGTCCAAACCAGCTTAACGTTGCCTTTCTCCACACTGATCAAACTGAGCTCTCCCTGTGATGCACTCATTTCCAATCATGTCCATCATGGTCACTCATAATGAAAATATTAATATGATCGACTCTGCCACCCCCCGTCTTTTGTCAGTGCCACCATTTTCAAATCTCATATCACAGCAGGTCTCACTGCCATCTTGTAAACTTTCCTGACACTCTCGCCCACTCACTCCACGCTGCCTGCGCACTCTTATTCACCCCTCTTGTGCAATGTCTGTTTTCTTGGGTGGTTGATTCCATGTATTTTGCTGCCTTTGCTTGTTGCAGCTTCACTGTTACACCTGCTTCTCTCTCATTCTACTTTCCTCTTTTCTCCAGTGCATATCTCACAACTGAGAATACACTTTTTTTTTTTTAGCTGCATGGCCACCAGCTGGCAGAATTAAAAAGAAATTGCAATCTTGCTCAGTGAGAGTTTGTTTATTTGAAATAAACTCCTCTGCCGAAAATATGGAAGCCTTTACAATCACTATAATCACTATAATCACAAAAATTACATCTATTATATTGTTTCTCCTAAGCTGATGACTTGGTAGTCCGTGGTCCACAGCAGCAGAGAAAACACTATAACAGAATTTGATGTGCAAACAACAATAAAATGAACCACATGAGTTCAAAAAACTTTTGTATTATCAGATTCTGCTTAACTGAAGTATCTTCTTTGCACATTTCATGGTCACTAAAACACGAAGTTTCATCTTTTTTTCATTGCCTTAAATAACGAGAGATGTTTATTTTCTTATCAGCAGTGAGAAAATTATTTTTCTCACTGTCTTTAAAAATGTTTTGCACGTGATTATTACAAAAACACTCATCAGATATCACTATGATGTGTAATGCTTAAGATTTGGGAACTTTGCAGAGAATTCAGAAAATGCTTCCCTCTCATGTCACTGAATCATTCCTCACAGGAAAGGTCAAACATCTGAGGATGCCTGAGGAAAGACCGATTTAAACACATAATGGAGTAGAAAAGGAGTTTTTTGAAAGCGTTGCTACTGGATTACAGCAGATTTTACAGATCATACCCAGCTATAAACACGACCGCTTTAGATCTCAGCTGAAAAATGACAGTAGCCCGTCCACCTGCTGTGGGAGGACGGTGTTACCAGGCTTTCATGTCAAAACTCACAGAAAAAAAGGGGGAGAGAGAGTAACAGATTTGGCTTAAATTAAAAAAACAACTGGAATTTTTTTTTTAGGTTTGGTTCTTATGAGCCAGCCCAGATCAAACAGAAACATAAGTGGACTGTTGTAAAACTGTGTTGACTTTAGAATATTGCTGTAACAGAGCTCATAAAAGCCCTGAGCTAACAGTCTGTGCAGGACAAACCACATTGAGTTTAATATCTGGGGGTAAACAGACAAGCACAACACACTGTACCACAGAGACTGTGTAGTCAAGTCAATGTATTTGGACAAACAAGACAAAAATACTCAAGTTTTCAACTACAGAACTAAACTTTGTTTCTATTCTGCTGACTTAGTTTTCTCTACCTAACCTCATGCACAGTTTATTTTTTAAAATACAGTAAAATAACAATAATAATTAAAAGTGGTCATTAAGCATGGCCCAGTGAACAGGATGACAAGACTAAAATTATGTTGTGTATTGAACAGTTACATACATATATATGAAAATGGTTTCTGAGATTTCTGTCTTGTGCTGCACTGAGACGCCGTGGGTAGTGCCGCTGTTTATAATGTGCAGTGTGGGTTTGCTGCAGGCTCCAGACTATAAATATAAGATGATTTCTTTTGCTATAGTATTCTACGCTATGATAAACTTTAAAGCTCACTTTAGCTGCACTTGTGATGCCAGGACGTCTTTGGGAGGCTTTATATCACAGTGACTGTGCATGTTTTTCTCACTAGAGAAGAAAAACATTTGGACAGGCGGTACATTTCAGTCTGTATTTTATGATCCCATTAAAGGTGAAATATTATATTCAAGCTTACAACAGGAGCACACTGAACAAGCAGTCTGTAGTCTTGCTGTATGTCTGTGCATGTGTCACACTTACGTTTCAGATCATGAAATATAATTTAATATTTGACAAATAGAAGATGAGTACGTACACTCGGAATACAGGAAATACCCTGCAGGAACGAGCAGGAAACAAACAAGCAGACTACACAGTACAACAAACAGAAGCAAACTGAAGATTTAAATACACAAGAGCTAATGAAGGAAAAGGAAAGAAGTCACTGCCGTCTATCAGTCTGTAAAGGGTTACAAAGCCATTTCTAAAATTTGGGACTCCATTGGACCACGGTCCACAAATGGAGAAAACTCAGAAAAGTACTGAACCTTCTGAACTTTCCCAGCCTACCAAAAGTACTCCAAGAGTGCATCGACGACTCATCCATGAGGCCACAAAAGAATCCAGAACAACATCTAAACTTCTGTAGGGCTCACTTCACTCAGTTAAGGCCAGAGTTCATGATTCAACAAAAAGAAAGAGACTGGGCAAAAATGGCATCCATGGAGAGTTTAAAGGAGAAAACCACTGTTGACCAAAAAGGACACAAAGGCTCGTCTCACATTTGCACAAACGTCTTGATGATCCCCAAAACTTTCTGGAAAATATTCTGTGGACTGGGGAGAAAAAAGTTGAACTTTCACCATCTGGTGTAAAACTAGCACAGCATTTCATTAAAAAAAAAAAACACCATCTGAAAAGTCAAGCATGGTGATGCTAGTGTGATGGTCTGGGGCTGCTTCTGGGTGACTTGCTCTAAATGATGGGACCATGAATTCTGCTCACTGCAAAGAAATTCCGGATGGAGAATATCCAGCCATCGGTTCATTTCCTGAAGCTCAAGAGCAGTTGGTTTATACAGCAGAGTAATGATCCGAAACACAGCAGCAAGTCCACCTTTGAATGTCTCAAAAAAAGAAAAAAGAGAAAACAAAGAACAAAAGCAAAATGAAGGTTGTGAAGTGGCCTTGTCAAAATCCCAACTCAAGTCAGATTCAGATGCTTATGGATGACCTTAAACACGCTGTTAAAAAAAGTCTCCAGTGTGGCTGAACCGAAGAACAGTGGATCAAAATTCTTCCACAGCGATGTGGAAGACTCACTCCCAGTTATCACAAACTCTTGATTGCAGTTCTTGCTGCCGTGGGTGGCACAACCATTTACTAGATTACGTTTCACACAGGGTCGGGTAGGATTGGAAACTTTTTCCCTTACTAAACGAAATCCTAATTTAAAAACTGCATTATATATTTACTCTGGTTATCTTTCTTTAATTAACATCAAACTAACTAAAAAGACTTTAATGATCTGAATAGTAAGGGGGAAATACCATATGTGTCTGTACCACATGTGCATATAATGCCTACCTTTGTATTTCTGTGCTCTAGGCATTGTGTCCCTCATCTCTCTGGCTGTCCTCTCCTATGAGCGCTACAGCACTATGATGGCTCCCACTGAGGCGGACTCCTCCAACTACCGTAAAATCTCCCTTGGCATCATGATGTCCTGGGCGTACTCACTTATCTGGACCCTGCCGCCGCTCTTCGGCTGGAGCCACTACGGCCCAGAGGGACCTGGGACCACCTGCTCTGTTGATTGGACAGCCAAGACAGCAAATAACATCTCTTACATCATCTGTCTGTTTATATTCTGCCTCATCGTGCCCTTCCTGGTGATTGTGTTCTGCTACGGAAAGCTACTGTCCGCCATCAGACAGGTGAGTCAATATGGGGATGGAGGAGACTTTCAGTCACCTTGCAGGACTTGCAGAGGAGAGCCTGTCCTTTCTGTGTGGGAAAATCCCCTCAGATCAGCTGCAATACTCAGACAGCCTCGCTGGCACCTGCAAACATACCATGTTCTGAATCACATATGATTGGCTGACTTAAATAAGCAAGCTGTTGAACAGCTGGACCTAATAAAGTGGCTGGTGGGTGTATATCAGCTGAACATTTAGGCGAATGTTTTTCTAACATATGTCAGTGTTGTGCTTGCAGCTTATAGAGTGGTAACATTACTCATATGTGACTCAGCAGATGCTCTCAGTGTAAAGAGTGAAATTAAATCCTGTCTACACCTCAAGACACTCAATATTCTAGTAAATCAAACAGGCAATGTGAAAAAGCACAAAGCAAAAACAGAGATTCAAAGTCTTCCCAGCTTTACTTAGAACAGCAAAATCACAGGTCACTGATTCAGAATCATTTCCAGAGCTGCATATATGCACATCAGAACTACTTTAACAGTGAATGAAAAAGAAAGAAAAAATCTTTGAAAACCATACAGAACAGTGATTCAACCATTTCTGTTTTCTGGCAGTTAAAGCAATAGTTTTCAGTTTGAATAACTTTCCTCCAGTGATGTGAACCAGTGAACCAAAACCTACAGCTGGTTTATATACTCATTTCTATAGCAGAGCTAATTATGGTTTGGAACCTCAAACTGGTGAAACGTTACACTGAAATGACCATCGGTAAGTGCGTGTCTGTCTTTGGGCCACAGGACAGCTGCACACACACCAAACGTACACACACACATCTTTTAGTTTCCGCCTAGTTTGAATTAGCATCCTGAGTAATGTTTTCAGTTGCTGGTAGCAATAAAGAGCCTAATTTACATAACGTGAATTTACATAAGTGCTTAACAACTGAAAATAAAGTGTACAATGCTGCAGTAGCCCGAGCATAACAGATTAGTTATTACTATAAAATGACTTTAGGTGAACAATGTCTTTGAATGATAGCACGATCCGCTTGTTCCTGTTTGTTTTTGCTTCGTTTTGTCTGTGCTGAAGAAAGTCTCTGGGCCTCAGTCTTCGTTATTCTATGGAGACAAGTTGAAATGTTGTCTGACATGCGACAGGTAATCCTGCTCTTTCTACGACTACATACACTCATACTTGTATTGATTAGTGTCCCTGACACTGACAGTTTCTTAATGAAATCACAAGTGGTGATTGTGGACTAAGTGTTTTTCAGGAAGAAACATGTCCTTCCATGCAACAGGCCACTTCTTCACACTGCCCTCCCTTCTATAGATAGTCAATATCACTTTGCTGTGAATTACACTGGACATGTCTTTGGTCACCACATTTACACAGTGACACATCGCGAAAAGATGCTTGTAGTGGACCTGCTGGTGTCACACTGACACACACTTGTTAAGTGAATAGACTGTATATAAAAGATGGCCTTGGCTTAACTGCTCTGCATTGGGTTACCTGGTAGCCATTAGAAATGGTAATAATAATAATCATCATCATCATCATCATCATCATCTTACTCTAATAGTTATAGTGTATATACACGTGTCTATTCCTATTATTCATTCTGCATTAAACCAAACAAATGATTAATAAATAGATGTATTTATTTTATATATTAATTATTTTCTTTGGTGTTTATTAATGTACAGTCATATAATGATGCTCGAAAGAATATTATAAATTAACATAAATGTCTTTCTTTTAATACATAAGTGAAGAACCACAGGTCTGACAAAAACCGCCCATAGGGTGTTTTTTTTGCAAGGAACACCACCACTACTACTAATAATAATAAAAAGAATGATAATACGTGTGAATGTGAGTGTGAATGGTTGCCTGTCTCTATGTGTTAGCCCTGCAACAGACTGGTGACCTGTCCAGGGTGTACTCTGCCTCTTGCCCCCCTCCTCCCTCGCGACCCTGACAAGGATAAGCAGAAGAGAAGAGAGGGGAAGAGAGAAGAGAATGGATGGATGAAGATAACAATGACAATGAAACCAAGAATGGCCACCAGGGGGCAACTCTTGCCCTTAGCACCATTGCACTAAGTTCATTGTAAAGTTTCTGTTTCCTTATTCTTTCTTATCATTTTCGGTTATAACACCAAGAATGAAATATGAAAATGCTTCACAAAATGAGTTTGTTCATCAGTTGGTGACATCACAGTGGCTATTTCCATCACATATTTTTTCAATATCCACTGATCAATGCCAGTCGGTTAAATCACTAAATGAAAGGAAATTTTACAAAATGAAACAAATCAGAATGAAAGCTGAACAAAACAAAGATCAAAACATAATACGCATGTAACTAAAATATGATCTCTGGCACCACCTTCTTGTGACACCAACCTCTTAACGTGGACTTTGCTCCTCTTTGAATCATTTTGCTATCATTGGTGCATCAAGGCTCACATTCCAAAGTCCATCCTACGCATAATTTGAAGAAGCCCGCAGCACCCTGGGATGGCAACATACTGAATTAGCCTACAAGCCCTGCTCTGTTGGGCAAGTTTCAACACAACAAGGAAATCTAAAATACTGTATGAAAATTTGGTCCTGATCACAGTAATGAATATTTAACAGCAGTTCCCTGCTGTGGGCGTGAGAAGGACAACAGATGATCCAAACTTTCTGTGTTTTCTGGGATTTGCTCCTTTTTCTCCCCTCGGCTGAGAACTGTGATGTGAGCCAACCGACGTTTGCTTTTCCACATTCTGTTCCACGCTGACTGAATCAAACAGTATGTGCAGAGACAGTGTGGAAGGCAGCGCTTCCTCCTCTCACTCCAGGAAAGCCAAACAAGTGTGTCTGCACACGTGCACGCACGCACACACACACACACACACACACACACACACACACACACACACACACACACACACACACACACACACACACAGAAACAGAGAGAGCAAGACAGAACAGCAAGAACAGGTCCCTGAGCAATTTTGTGTGTGTGTGTATCCTGATAAATTCCAGTGTGAGACAGAGACACACTGGTCACCTAAGATGCATAACAATGAATCTAATGGCAACAACGTGGTAGTTTTCCTCTATTTTTATGACTTTGCAGAATAAAAAAAGCGTGCTTCTTTCCTTTTCAAGTGCACACAGTTCTTTGTATAATGAAGAAGAGAAAGTAACAATATAAAGGTCCCTTTCTCAGTTTGTCTTTATCCCATTTCTCCTACTTTTCTTTCTTGCTCATATATCCATGTGCCAGCTGGAGCTTCTTTCTTTCTTTTCGTCACCCTCGTCTTTGGTGATCACATGTGCTTTCTTTATCTTTGCTTGTTTTAATGGCTGCTCTGAGTTCTTCTCCCACTGACGGTGCAATGTAAAACAAAGCTTCTCCCGTCACGGTCACTTGGGACAACTATGACAGATAAAAGCAGCTAAGCCACTTGTTCAGCAAAAGCTAAAAGACCTGAACCTCCTCAATCTGATAATGTGGAGCTGGAGCAGTCAACGTGGAAAACATTGATTCAGCTTTGGGTTTAGTCCAGGTTGGTGTAAATCACCGCCTGTAGACAGGGAGATTTTTCCAGCTTATGACTGAAAGACTAATTTTATGTATTGCAATATAGATCACACAGATCGGTCTTTGAGGCTGCAGGTTTTAATAGTGTTTACTTTTATAAACCAAACTGTAAATGGGCTCAAATATGTAAAGACGGATCTGAGATTTCCCATTAAGAATGAGAATTTCTGTTTTTTACAAGGTTTAGAATTTATGTTCATAGCATCCACACCGAGGGGCAGACACTCAGAAGAAAGGAGCATTTTAGTGGGCTGATTGGCTTGCAGAAGGCAGGGAAGAAAACGATTGGACCAGAGCGATGATAACAGAATTTCGCTTGACAGCGTGGAAACGAGGAAGTGATGTAAAGAGCCTGCAGCAGCCCGAGCAACCAGGAATGCAGGGGTTGGATCAGTGAAGGCTAATACAAGATGTCCTAATCAAATTTACTCATAAGATTCACTATGAAAGAAATAAGGATTGTTTGAATTGTGAACCAGGCAAAGCTTCTCTAGTTGGAAATGAACACAACAGGCCCCAGTAAAAAGGAAACTAAACTTCAAGGTTTCCATCAAATCCTCTCAAAATTTTAAGAAAAAAAAATGAAAACGGGCAGGCAGCCAAATGGGTGCAGCCTGTCTCTACTTGTTTGATCATAGCTGGCAGTGTTGCCATCTTTTTTTTATTTCTCCTGCTCTCTTCTTATAATGTGAAACGGCGGTCTTTATCACTGCAGGAAACAGATGCTGTCTGTCCTTTCTCGGGTACTTGAGTGATAGAACATTGATTTTTAAATTTTAGCTTCAATTCTATGAGGTTCTGCCTGGAATATGATTCTAAGTAGTTTATATGATTTTCTACTTAATGTGAATTTCTGTGTATTTAAATGGTAACATATTTGCAACAAATGGCTGATTTATCACAGTTAATTTTGTATTATCGCAAAGAGATTGCATGTAATTGGCTGACTGATCACATTCAGTCACAACCTGTTTTACTGCTGTTTCATCTGCATCGAGACACACTGAGGTAACTTTGAACACAGCAGCTGACTAAGTGGTCACAGACCTGCTCCCTGACTACAATGTTTCAAAGGCACCAAGACTGAAAGTTCATTGTCCATGGTTACAAGGATTATGGCATAACTGATTATATTAGATTAACCGATTATAATCTTGTAATCACTTGCCCTTGTATCCTCTTAAGTAAAGGGCTGCATATCACAGAGTTGTAACCAAGCAATGCTTCCCTTTTTTATTGTGTTACCAAACGGTCCACCCTTGGCTCCCATCAGCCATTATATTTCCCAGTCCAAAGACTTTCTGACTTTTTGCCTTCCACGACAGGTAAACAACGCCAGAAAGCAAGAACAGCAGTTTCAACAGAGACACGTGAATGAACTTTATCTATGACAAATAGTTAGGTTTTTAATAGAACACACACACACACACACACACACACACACACACACACACACACACTAAGCGGTCTTTGGTTAGATAACCAGTTGTCTTCTCCCTTGTGTGAACATCTTTACCTTTGGTCTGAATTCATTATGTGTCCCTGTGGAAAAATACGTCTTAAGCTTTTTCTGGGCTGTATGGCACTGAGGTCACTTTGGAGATAGGCAAGGAAATGAAGATTTCAAGAGGAAGTGCAGGAGGAAGAGATGACGGAATAACAAGCAGTGCTGGTGGTGATTATGGTGGGGCGGCACTCAGACTTTGACTACTGGGGTCCTAATTTTGTACTGGCCTACATCATGTAGTGACCTTGTGCGGATCGTGTGTTAATTCAATGGCCACGAGGAGAGTTTTTTCCCCGTACCTTAACCCAATTGGTAATTTTGTGACCTACTATTTCACAAAAACAGCCAGGCAGTGCACTACAGGGGAACGTCTGTGCAAATTAGCTGGTGAAGCTTCAATTGAGAAATTACACTCCACATCACACACAGCACTGGTATTGAGGGATCATGTGTATGTTGCACTAGTATAATGCATAAAAAGCTACAATGCAAACAGCATTTTTCATATTGTAAATAATAAAGTTGATCAACAGAGGGAAATGTTTTTATGTAGAATTCATATTTTGGCTCCCAACTTATCAAATGTCGGGTTTCTTTATTACTGTACATTAAATATATTTGGATATATTAGTCAGACAAAACTAGCTGCACCCTATTATTGTGAAGAGAATGGCAAAAGAGAAGCAGAGGGTTTCAGACAAGCTATATTGTCTTGTAATCACACTAGGCACAGTTATCTTACGAGGCCATGATTTGTCCCCACTCTCCTGCAGACCTGTGCTCTGCTGGGCTTAACCTTCTGGACCTGATTGGGCTTCACTTTATCTCCTTTGCTCCTCATAGTTTCACTCCATCACTTATCTCTCTGTCTTTTCTTTCTACCAAACCTAAAGGAGGATCTCGACTCCTTTTGGTCACTCTCTCACATAACACAGTTTTTTGGGGAAAAAAATAATACAGTGAAAGTCCTGTGAAAACCTATGTACACCCTGTGGTTAAACAGCTTTTTGAACCATATTTAGCAGCAATAACTTGCTTTCCATATGACTCTCTTAACAACATTGCTTCAGTCTATTGACATTTAATAACAGCTCTCTTAGGGTCCCATGTTTTCTTGTTCAGTCATTCTTTTGTAAATTTGCTGCTGCGCTTGGGATCATTGTCCTGTTGCATGACCCGGTTTGGACCAACCTTTATCTGCCAGGCAGACACCCTCACATTTGACTCTGTTGTAGTTTGGTATACAGAGGAATCCTTTGTTAACTCAATGACTGCAAGCTGCTCTGTGGCTGCAAAACAAGCCCAAATCATTAACCCTGCACCACCATGCCTGACACTTAGTATTAGGTGTTTGTGCTTTTATTTGTAGTTTGTCTGAGGATTGCATTTTCTGACCTTGGGGTGAATTTGCTTGGACTTCCACTCCTGGGAAGATTGTGGCATCGTATTAAAACACCTGAATGCTCCAGACCAGCAAACTGCTAAAACCTTTGCTATTTTATGCAGTCACATTTGCTGATGATCAGTTAATTAAGTGCATTTGATTAACAGCACTTAATTACCCTTAAACCTTAAATCCCGTGGAAGCAGTAGTAAGGGTGTACTTAGTTTCTCACAGACACAGACGACACAGATTCACGTTATTGGGACCCTTTTGTAAGTGGTGAATGCCAGTCTGTCACATTTCCTAGAGACTTATTAGTCATTTAGTCACACTGTTGAGATCATGTTGGAGTTCTGTGCTTGGTCAGCAAACACACCATATGTATACTTTAATCAGTGTTGGGACTAACGCGTTATTAAGTAACGTGTTACAGTAACTACACTGCAAATTATCTGGTGCTTGCCATGATTTAAAATCCTATTTTTAGACAGGCCAGATTATTTGCCTTGTTTTAAAAAAGATTTACTTGTTTCTAAGTCTGGATTTTAGATAATAAACTTAAATTGAGAATAACCATATAATTGTGTCTATATTAGTACAGAAATCCAGAAATGGGAAGAATAACTCTTAAAATAGCCTACATTAGGTCTCTCACCAGATGTCTCTCAAAATATCACTTGTTTCAAGATAGAGTGACAAACTCAATTTGCTTGATTTAGGAAATTCACACAAGGCACCTGTTGAAAATATGATTTATTCAAAATCATGTCTGACTTCAAAGTTGTACATATAAAGGAAAAAAATTAACCACAATTTATGATACAAATCACATTTCAAAGACAGCTGTTTGTCACAGCATGCCAGCATTATGTGGTACAACATTGACATTGGTTTAGGGAACATTTAATGACTGTCAACTGATATCATCACAAACTACACTAAGCCAATACTTGGTGCAACCCTAATCTTAAGGGTGATTTCTATGGGAAATAATATCAGAAAGACTGTATTTGATTGGCACAAACACACTGTCCCTAAAACTAATAGAAAAGTATGAAGTATAATCAATGAGCTCATGGGCTAATTCTGTAGCTTGAGCAACAATGGGCACAGTTACTTCATATGCCAATAAGTCTTCATTTAAATTCAAAGTTTCATAGCGTTGGTACTCAAAAGCAATAAAAGATGAGTCAATCAAAAAGATATCCTTTATCAGTCCAAACACAGGGAAAGTGCCATCCACGTCTGCAATAATCATGGACTTCCCAGCAATGTATTTATTGCCATTTAGAACATACAATTTCACTGAGACAACAGACTGCATGACATCTATTCCAAAAAATTCTTTAATTTTTTTCCTAACATATTCATTATTTTTAACAGCTGATACTGGCCCGGATTCCTTTTCTTTCGCAAAAATAGGATGTTCAGTGCCTATTTCATTTTGACAACACTCAAGAAATTGATTGTGGTTTGCAAGGGATTTACAAATATTTTTAAAATTTAACTTAGAAGCCCACTGTTTAAAATAGGAGTGCTTTGCCTCAAAGCGCATGCACATACTCCTTATTAAAGGTCCAAGCGATAAGATTTGACTGGGAAGATGCAACATATAATGTTGCTTAGGTATTATATTGGCTTCGGGAAAAAGTTGCTTGAACTGATACAGGTGTTCTTCAATCATATTTCTCAGTTGCAATACAGTTTGTAAAGAAATAATGGGAGCAAGAACTATTTGAATTATCATAATTAACTTTCTAA
This sequence comes from Copadichromis virginalis, assembly GCF_057382275.1. NCBI lineage: Eukaryota > Metazoa > Chordata > Actinopteri > Cichliformes > Cichlidae > Copadichromis > Copadichromis virginalis. The sequence goes on from NC_140635.1 coordinate 28,183,903, forward strand.
TAAATACAACATACTCACTCTCCACACCATACAAAAGAAAAAGTAATATTTTTAAAAGAATTAGCATCTGTCCACAAGACTGTTTCAATTTGTTGTCGTTAGCCGCTAAAGTGCCAAAGCTAATAGGACATGGTTTATCCCGTATTTCAAGAGGTGAGTAAGGAAAATTTTGAATGTCTGAATTAAACTTGTCTAATTCTAATTGTCCTGAGAGAATTAGGTGTTTTAATACAAATTTAACTTCCATTGATGCAACACCTTCAAAAATAACATGCATTATGTCCTGTGGAGTTTGTTTGATCAGGTCAAATGCAGGAACATCAACTAGTCTGCTTCTTCTATTGATTCCATAAGTAGTTTTGAGGGACGCTTTCAATAAATCTGTGCTTGCTTTATCTATTTCAAAACACTGCCTGATATGTTTCTCCAGAGTTCTGTGAACAAACTTCTTCTCCTCAAAAACACTTTGCATATCATCAAAGTTGCATTCACAGTGTCTACATTTGCTATAAGCAAAACCAATCCCTTCTTTAAAGCCAGCAATCTCATGCTGGGCTAGCGTGTCTCCGCAAATGGCTATAACAGCACCAAACAATTCAATTTCACCATTTGACATTTTAATCCTTACACCATTGTAAAGCAGTGATAGATCTTGAAGTATTCTTTTCAGTACAACATCAATACCCCACTGAGAAATGTCATTTGCTTTAGCAATAGCAAGAAGTCGTATTGCAGCTAACTTTGACCTAAATTTTGGATCAATATTTCCTAAAGTATAATAAAACATGACCAATTTGTTTGCAGAAGCATGGGACCCTAAGGGGTTACATATTTCAATTTCATCTGTGTACAGTATTAATTGCAATGCATTTGGCCTCTGAGAAAACAAGGGGTGAGATGTAAAGAGGGACCCGTCTCTAAAATCATAGAAGAATCCCTCTCTGCTTCTTTGTGGTGCAGTGTTCAACATGGTAAAGATTCTCTCATTAGTCATTAACTGCTTTAGACTTTCAATTAATGGTACATAGTAAAAACTTTTGTTCCTTAAAGACATGACCCTTGAAAGACCTTGCTTTACCCAACATATCTTCTGGGATACTACTACTTCCTCTGCGTTGACTGGACAGAACATTTCCCCTATGGCTCTACTCTGTCCATATGCAATGGTGGAGAAAGGATCCATGAATTTATCAAATGTAGCCAAAGCCTCATCTTGAAGCTGAGTGGTTCCCTCGGCATTATCTTCAAACACTGTCTTCATTCTTTCCTTGAGCGTATCCAAAAGAACAGCCTGATACTGTTGCACTCCTGAGATGATATGTTTGACCGTTCTCTGTGAAAACATTTGAAATAAAAGTAACTTATTCTGCATTTATATAAAATAATAATAATTCTGAATTCCATTATGAACAAGTAAGACATTGATTGCCTTATGTAATGTATTGATCCATTAAGACTATAACATACCTGTGATAAGTGGCACTGTTCTTGAACACTGATAGCAAAAGCTGCAGCAGATCTGGTAATATCATGTCTGGTAAAGGATGTTGTAGCAACAGCTTCTTCCTTTAGAGCAGAAAAACAAAGTTACTCCAAACTCCTGGCCAATTATAGAAATTCTTACATAACAGGTATAATCAGTTACACCTAATGATTGGTCCATTAAAAAACAAAGTGCATGACAGTGATTAGTGTTACAGTTGTGAATATTCAATATAATATAAGATAATATAATATTCATTCTTTGGAATAAAGAAAAAAGAAATGGAAAAGAAATCAAAGACAAAGAAACAATAAAAAAGGGGTTGTCCATTTTTTTGATGAGGCTAGGGATTGGATTCATGAGAATGAGATTTTATCTTTTTAAATAATGAATTTTTGTTTGCACTTAGATATTAGTTTCTTTACATGTTTGTTGTATTTATTAAATTATTTATGTATTTTTAAATCACGTGATTTAGATTTGCACTCAGAATTTATGTTAGTATTAGTATATGGATATATTTTATTGTATGCATTTATTAATTTATTTAATTTTCAAGAAAATCATTCTTATCCATGTTTTGGCAGTATTTCTGGCCAACAGATTTTTTTACAGTGCTTCCAAATACTCTGTGTCTTACCTGAAACCGTATTCACCACTTATAATTCCTACGAGATACCCAAATTGCTGCCACATTGAAAGATTTAAGCGCGCTGAGAGTGTCTTTGATGCAAACTTCACCAGGAGACATGCCAGCCGCAGAGTGTGTGCCTTCTCCGGCTGCAGCATAGCCTGTACTATCTACACTGAACTGCTATTCTGTTTATTTATTTTTTATTTCATCCTGCAGGATGAAATTGTGATTTAAAATCCAACCATAGTGGAAATCGCTTGTAACAGATTGAAGAACAATATCTAGCGGTATAATATCGCGAGATCTCGTTAAATTTCTCTTGATTAAAAATGGAGAAAAGGATTAAAAGTAATATAGGACCAAATACGAGGAGTTAGACATAGCTAAATTTGTCATCAGAAGCCACACTACATTTTATTTAGTTTAACACTTACCGTGATCGGGCTGTCAACAACCTGAGGCTCCTGCACTTCAGCCAAAGATCCACCAGTTGATATTTCCACGGTGCTGGTTGTTGTTGCAGTACTACAGTTGGTAAAGACTGAAACACCAAAATTTTCCGATCCTAAAGAGTGGGATGTTGGGGGGATCCTCCATCCTCTTGGTGGGCTTCCATTCGTCAAATACAGAGGGTGCGTCCGTTTAATGTGGCGAAAGAATGAGTTAAAAACTCTGAAATCTTGTTCACAGCCATCTATTCCACAGTAAACCCAAAAATCCTGCCTTCGACCATGAGCTGCATTTATGTGGCTAAGGAGCACCTTCAGAGTTAAAGAAACAAAGATAAAACAGATCATACATCTCCAGAGCGCCATGGTGAACTGTTTTCGCGCTGTAGCCATGCAGCATACTTTACCGCTCTCCACTGAAGGCCACAGATGAGAGTGTGGGACCATGGGAAAGGTAGGCAATTTTAAAAATATATGCATCCTTAATTATCCAATTTTTCAGGTTTAAATTACATCAGTTATATTTATTTTTAGGCAATAAGTGTTTAAGACTGAATTTATATTTTTCTTTTCTTTTTTTTTACTTAAAAAGAATTAAATATAAATAATTTTCTGCATGCCATTCTCAGTTCCGGTCGTGACGTTACTTTCACGCGGGACAAACTCTTTTCCCCTGCTTTGTTAACCATCAGGACCGTTAGGAAGATCAAAATTATTTATCTAAACAAAGTGAACAGTAATTTAAGGTTGGTAACATTAAGTTGATTTGAAAAATACTATGGTACAACGGTGTTATTAAGATAAAGTCGTGTTTTGTGAGGGCTGCTGCTAGTTAGCAATCTAGCTAATGTGTTAACTTTAGCTAAATGATCTTATTTAAGCTGTAGGATATTTCCAGGTACTGTGAGTGGAGGCTTTGGAACGAACTAGAGAACTGCTGTCACGGCATGGACAAGTTTGATGATGCCATACTGTCTGTGTTGCAGGGTAAGTCTTATTTTTCAGTTATTTTGGTACGTTAGCTAAGCAGCCTTAGCATCTGTTAGCATCATTTCTGAAACTTGGAGCTATTGCACTCTACTCTGACCTTTATCCACATTATAGCCTTGAGCTGTCTTTGCCTAAATAGACTTGGAACATCATTCTTGAAGACACCCAAAAATAGTTTTATTGCATTCCCAAATATTTGATAAACTGTTTTAAGTTTGACATTTTATCCTGTTAATATTACTTATTGCTAAAATACATTTATTGACAAAAAATGACCTCGACATGTAATAAGCCACGCCCAGGAAAAGAGAAATAAATATCACTTTTGAAGTTGTTTTTCTCTTTTACAGCTGCGAATATTGATGAGGAAACTTTGAGAAGCTTTACCCGGGATGACCTAAAGGATCTTTTTCCGGGCCATGAAAATTTCCTCCGTAGAAAGAAGATTTGGGATTTTATCAGCCAAAAGGTAAATACACATTATACCACTAAGAAGATGATTACTGTCCATATTGTCTAGCATTAATTTGCCTAATTGTGTATTTTTGTTTATATCCCACAACTGTTATAGTTTAAGAGTACTGACCAAGATGCCAACACTTTCCATCGAAGCGAGAGTAACCCCTTCGGCTTTGATGTGTCACAATGTCAGCCTCAAACTTCCAGTCCCATTTCCTACACTGCTGACAAAAAAATGAAAATGCCAGACCCACCAGAGTATGTGGTGTATACAGATTCAGAGTTGGACATGGTGCGCAGTCAGTACTTTGCATTGCTCCACAGTGGAAAGGAAAAGGACTGCAGGATGTCGAAGGAGCTCTGTTGCAGACTTGTAAGGAACACAGTCACCAGCATGGTTGCAATCCTCCGTGTTAGTCCCATGGGGAAAGAAGTAACATACCCCTCCAAACTCGAAATGAGAGCAATGTCACAGAAGATTGTCGACTATTACCCCATGTTACGTGATGCTGACACACACATGCCATACGTAAGTCATTCTTTACCCACTACAATATCTAAAATTGAGTGAGATAATAAAATGATGTACAAATATATATTATTTTACCACAGCTGACCATCTACACCAAACTGTACAAACGACTCCAAAATATGAAGTCTCCAAGGAAGAGGCAGGGCTCCATGCCACAACGAGGCAGGCCCAGGAAGACTCTTTTCAGCTCAGATGACACAGACAATGGGACTGAAGGTGACCTAAGTGGTGAAGCAAGTGGTTCAAGTGACTATACCACACTTCTTGAGAGCAATGATGACCTCAGCGAGGATAACTCAAATGCAGGTGTGTACTTTGGTCTGCTGTACTAATGACTTTTGGACATCTAAAACTTCAAAGAGACCACCTGCCCTCAGTTTTCTGTTCAGAGTGCATCACAAGATTTATACAGTGTTGAGTATTTTCCTTAACTTTCTAGCTATTCCCTGTTATTACATTCTGTTCATCTTCTGTTTTTTCCTCAGAGAAAGAATCCCAATTGCCGCTACCCTCCACTGTACCAACTACGTCAAACAATACTACGCTGGCTTTACCACTATTATCCAAGTCAGCCTCATGCTCTGCACCCAGGTCTGATATAGGTCCTTCAACTGCACCTCCAGATGATGTTGTTGGTAAGTCCACCATCACCCTTATCTACCTCTGTCTGACTGTGGTTCCTCTTACAGCTCTTTCCAAAATATGGTTGCAGCAATGAACCCCGTTCTAAGTGTTTATTCCAAAAATCATAGTGGTTTGGCATTAACTCGAGTTGGTGTGTAAAATCAACATATGATAGATCCCTCATTCCAGTTTGCCAGTTAGCCATAGTAAGTATTTTACCACTTTGTGTTGTAATGGGTGTTACTCAGTGCTGATTATTTACACATGTAAATCCTCATGCTGGTCACATCTATCATGCCTTATCACAGTGTTTCTGTCATAGATCAAATTACCTAAAATATTTTTATCCATCAGCTCATAATCACTGTTCACACTGATGTGAACGATATACACAGTAAACAACCTTTACCTTATTTTCACCACAGTTTTATTCACGGGCATCTTAAACTGTCGTTTTAATATTTGATTCTGTTCAAACTAACAATTAACATAAATCCATGATCATTATAAGAAAAGGACACAAAGGGAAATGATTAGGACATATAGGGTCAGTTCATTACTCAAACATATTTAACCTAAACATTAATTCTCATAAATATTATACTTAAAAACAACCATGCAACCTTACTAGAAATGACTGATTAGAAAAATCTGAATTTAGTCTAGTTACACCATGTCTTACAATTGCTCTTTGCTTTCCCTAGCAGACCATGACAGCCTGAAGATGCAGGCAAGACATTACAAAACCTTGAGCAACATGTACAGGAAACCCAATGCAAAACCCAACCAAAGTGACGTCGCTCAAATTTTGGACCTGGAGTTTGAGGCCAGACGAGCTTTTATTGACGCAGATGTTACAAGGGAAGAAGACAGGCCTAGAAAAATATTTGAAGCATACCCGTGCTTCAAAGACATACGAAATGTAAGTTCAACTACCTTCAGTTAAATTCCTTGCTTTCTCTGGATAGGTTTAGTTAGTTCTTGACTAACTGAGCACAACTTTGTCATAGGCGATGGATGAACTGCGTCGCATCATTGGTGGCTCCAACTGCAAATACATAGATCAAATGAAGGGTTGATGGGCAGAGTTTTGTTCGAAGGTGCAGTTCTATGGCATTTGGAAGAAGGTCCTGAAACCTCCTCTCCCCTTGGATGTACGTGGAGGTAAGTGGCCTTTTCATACATTAAATCCACACATCAGATATGTTCGGATTGCTTTGTTGAGATACTTTTCTCCGTTCACAGTGGATTTTACTGTCACTCTCTTCAATGCACTTCCATCTCTTTTTCCTTCAAAAACTACACCACCAAAGCGGCTGGGAAGTGCCAGTGAGGCTCTCCTTCATATCCTCAAGGTGCAAACAGCTGCAATACCAGCCACTGTAACTTGTACTCCATTTACTTGTATTGTTATTATTAATATTATTATTTTGCTTTTCCTGCTTAATAAGAGTGGGTTGAAGTTCAATTCAGCAGGGATTAAATTACTCCTTATTCAGGATTTCTTAATTGTTATTCAAAACCTACTCCAGAGAGGCAGCACAGAGCAAAAGCACATTGCAGTTAGGATACAAGTAGAAGCAGTAAAATGATATATTTAAAAAGGCCTTCAAAAACTAGAATATGTAACAAAGTTAAAAGAAATAGTTTTAAAAAACAAATGAGAAAAAAAGCACAAATAGACATGATAAAAATGCTGCAAACTAGAGAAAATTCATGCTCAGAATTAATACACAGCAAAATCTCCAGTGTTAAATTAACACTGGAGAGTGTCTATATGGGTCCACTCCTCTGAGTGTTAAATACAACACTGTTGAGTGTTAAATTAACACCTTTGACAGTGTTATATGTTTAAAAGTAACCTAGTCAGTTTTGAAGATTAACAAAGACTAACACTGAGCAGTGCTGATTTTCTAACACTGGAAAATAAATCAAAATGTTAGAAATATTCCAGTGTTAGAAAATCAGCACTGCTCAGTGTTAGTCTTTGTTAATCTTCAAAACTGACTAGGTTACTTTTAAACATATAACACTGTCAAAGGTGTTAATTTAACACTCAACAGTGTTGTATTTAACACTCAGAGGAGTGGACCCATATAGACACTCTCCAGTGTTAATTTAACACTGGAGATTTTGCTGTGTACATTTCCAAAATTTCATATTTATGTAAGTCAGATATTTTACATTTATTTCTTCTATTCCAACAGTAAATCAGTTGGAGCATTCTAAAATCTTGATATTGCTTTTTGTGTCTTAAGCTGTTTGGATGCACAGCAACCCTTTCATTGAAAATCTTGAAGAATTTGTCCTTTTTTTGTGCTTTTCTAGCCGGGTGAAGATGCAATGCTATACCTGGAGAAGCGGCCTCTCTCCTCCCCAGTGCTGCTTTTTGATGGAACAACCAGCATTGTTGCTGTAGGAAACATACCAGTGACCACTCTCTCCTTGGAGGATTTCTGGGAAGGAATGTTGGTGTTGATGGCATATTACTACACCTTGCACTTAACATACCCAAAATGTGTTGCAACGGTCCTCTCTGTCATACAAACTGAGGTAATAACTGATGCCATCCATGATCAAGATGCCACTAGTGCATATAAGAAAGCAATAGCTGAGTGGAAGTCGTTCTTTGAGAAATAGGTGAATACCAAGCAGGATTTTATCAGGTCATTTGCAGTTTGTTTAGTTTTGTAGTACGTTTGTACAACTTTGTTCCTAATTTGCCTAGCAATGTCCTGAGAAACGGCTGTACTTATAATGCTTTACAAATGAAAGTTGTTGTTTTTTTTTCTTAGTGACACTTTACCTGAGGCATGTAAAGTTTTAAGTCAGTAATGCCATTATTTACAACATTGTGAGACTATGTGACTGTCACAAAAGTTTAAGGCCAAAAATGTAATTTCTTTTCTCTGTTTAGGCCTTTTAAAGGGTTGATTTAGACTTTTAGGGATTGTGCAGCAGCCCTATATTGTTTAAAAAAAGAATTTTGTTCTCATGAGAGAAATAAATGTTGACATATATCACTCCTGTCCTGGTTGTGATTTCAGTAGAAGCCAAGGAGTATTCTAGGAAAAAGGTCTGTTTTAAGGTTTTTTTGCCTGGATTTAATATTGATTCGGCTCTATTTTAAGATAAGCCAACCTGAATCAAGAAACAAATTAATCATACTTCACTAATATTGAGTAGTTTTTCATAGTATTAGAACTATTTTTCTCGTTGCAGTGCATTCATTTGCTGCAAGTAAGAATTCAAAACATAAAAAAAGACTGTAATTTAGCATATTTAACTTACTTTTGGGACTTGATATAAAGTAATTTTATCTTAAATTGAGCTTTTTAAAGCTTATTTTAACCCTCTTCAATTCTCAAATGTGTTCTTTTATTTCTGGATTAAAAAATCTTATTTCAAGATTTCTTATTAAGTAAAATAAACTTGCTGCATGGACAGATAATTTCACTTGTTTTCAGTGCTTTTTGTATCAAATGTAGTATTTATTTCCTAAATATAGACTAGCCATTTTTGCAGTGTACGTTATTATTGTGTTAACGAGCACGGTAACTAGTTATTATGCCAAAATCAGGAACGCATTACTCATTACTGGGATTTAGATAGGCTCGTTATTCGTTACTTCGTGTGGTGGCCATCGCGGAGCTTCCACAGATTCAATAACATTAGCAAGTGTTGGAGGCCAGCAGGTGGATGAAGGAAAAGGGAGGCAAGAGGAGAGACCCGAAGCGGCCGCCGGTCCGAGAGTGTCAGGTGAACTGAACTTCAGGTAAGAAGTTATGACCTGCAGTCCATCTGGGTCAGACATAAACCAAGTTTAGGTGGAGTTTATTTTCGCTATGCTGACTTTTTCGTACTGCGTGCTAGCTAGCATGACGGAGTTTCTATACAGCTGGGTGGTGCTATGTTACTGATGTTGAACTTTATTTTGTTCATAAGGTTAAGAGTTGCCAACCCTCCCGTAAAAAACGGAATCGTCTCGTATTCAGAGAAAATATTACGGGTTTCCTATTGAGCTGAAAAGGAACATTTTGTCCCGGACTTCAGCTACAATGAAAAAGACACAAAGCTGGAGTTATTCTGTGTTTACGCCGCACAGCTGCCTCTTCTTCTCTCATCCTCTCCCCCTCCCTCTCCTGTTTCTACTTCAATCATGAAACTGATCAATGATCAGCTGATCGGCTTTTCTCTCTTGTTTGTTTATCGCTCACTTTGCGCCAGAAAGAGGAAACCAGCGGATGTGGCGCTAAACAACAGCAGCACGTTTAAGCTTGATCAGCTGTTGTTAGAATTTATTTAATATTAATTTCAAGTATCAGCTGATGTTTGCTGGAGCCACAGCTGTAAACCTGCTGGTCATGATATGGTTTGGTTATCTGGTGAGAGGGAAACATGAAGATGAAACCAGGAGATGTCCTTACTGAATCATCAGAGCTGAACAGGTGATAGAGAAACAGGTTTACCTTTTAGGTGACATGAATGAGTTGAAGGGAAGTTATGAACTGTTTCTGAGAGACAAATAACCCCAGGATCCTTTTTTAGGTAGCTGACAGCTGGTAACTGTGCAGGGGCGGGTCTAGCAAAGTGTTGCCAGGGGTCCATGTAGGGCATTAAAAGGGAAAGGGGGGCACAAGGAAATACTTTCTTATTCTCATTTAAAATGTCTCACTCAAAAAATAATTATCTGAGTCTTACAACAAACAATTGATAGATTGATGCATATATACCATCAGAACAGTGTACATCACTGTCACAACAGTGTTTATTTTCATTCAAAGGCTTTATGATTTTTCCTATAATGGTGGGCCGGTCTCTAGTCAAAATGCCCGGGCCAATTTTCTGTCCCAGTCCAGCCCTGTATGCAGCTCATCTGCAGTCTGGTGTTACCTACATCTTCCTATTCAGAAGGAAGAATTTCCGAGTTCTGAGTACAATCGAAAGCACCACGACTGCAGTTTTTGTGTTGGATGTAAAAAGCAGGCTAGAATCATGGCAGCAGTCAATGACGGTCCAGGCGTGGGATTTCTCTCGTGGAAATATGCACATTATCTTTTCCTTTCTATTGGTAGGTGGCACAGTGCACTTGCGGCAAGTAAGCAAGCTAGAAGACTGGCAATCTTGCTGGGTATCCAGTTACGGAAGCAACACATTAACAAGAGAATTCTGAGTAAAACCAAAGTTACTTTCCCTAGTAACTAGGTACTCTGAAAGTAACGAGTAACTTGAAGTAACTGAGTTACTTTTGATAGAAGTAACTAGTAATGTAACTAAGTTACTAATTTAAAGTAACTTACCCAACACTGACTTTAATATACCAACACCACTAATGACTACTTTTTCTGTGTAAAGCAGGAAGATATAGGATCTTATATGCATGTTGCTGTATGTTGTGAAAAGCTTAACTTGAGAATCTAATTCCACAGTATTTGACAAGAAAGACTCAACAGTGAACAGCTGAGTGTTGTGTTATTTGCAAACACAACCTCCCCATTTTAGTGCCATTGAAGGTAACTCTCCCCAGGGTAACAGCATCAAAAAGTCAAAGGAAAACAGAAATCTGTTGGAATGAACAGACAAAATACAATTCATAACAAAACTTCAGGGACAGTTTAATGCCTGCTCCTCGTCTCTTCTCACGTTTCATAAAGAACATGCCGCTCATGTCCAAGTGTGCTTTGGGCACAAAACCCGTATCCGTGTTTACTTCTTTGGTTCATATTAGGACTCCTGATGTTTTTCACACTAAAAAATCACCATGTGTATAAACACAATACACTCAAACATCAGAAGGAGGAGACACAGCTGTGAAAATATTTCTTGGCAACACTCAGAAGGAAATTTGCTTCTGCTTGATATGAACTTTGTTTGGCAGAATACTTGACACTAGAATGCACAATTAAAACATACAATACTCCTGGATGTCCGATTGGATTAAACTTATGCTGTTTATGTGTGTGCTACAAGTGCCTTGTCTCAGTCTCGCTGGTCCCTTGTTTTTATTGCATGCTTTACCGGCAACCCCTCTGCTCTCTACGCATCCAACTTTAACCCAGTGTCTGCTCTGTTGGCATGTCTGGACTCTTATCTTAGTTGTGCGCTCTTCTTTCTTATTCTTATTTTCCACACATTCACACTCTGTGCATCTCAGCAACTTACATTTCCAATCTTTGCGCACACACATATCATATATAAGAGTGGCTCATTTCATCTTTTTGCAGTACCTACTTCAGTCTCTATTTTCTTGCTAGCTCTTTCACATTGTTTCTCCGTCTCCATGTGCCCTGCTCCTATATTCTTTCCCTTATTCTGTGCCATTATCATCCGTCTTCTTCACCTTGGTTGTCTCACTTGCCATTATTGTTTCCATTCAGTTCACACCACCTCGCCATAAAGCACCCCAAAAAGTGTTGTTTGTGTAACAATGGGCCAGATGTTAACGCCTGAAAGCAAAACTTGTAAAACAGAAGGTGGGAAGCCCGTGTTCTGAATGATGTGCATATGCCTGATGTTTTATTTTGCTTTGTTGTGTTCCCAGCTGATGCAAATACTGCATAAAATTTAATTTATTGACAAAAAAGTTACATGAATGCAAACAAACAAGAATAAATAGATGCTGTAAAGTTTGTCCTGTCAACAATTAAAAATACGCAGAACGTCATTGCATATGGGGCGATGATTTGGATCCATTCTATTGCAACTTTTAATTAAGCCACTAAGCGCTGTTACAAAGTGAAAACTACGATTAATTAAATGAAAGTGTAATGAACAGGACTCAGAGCATAAAGAGACTCACGAAGAAAGAACTTTTCCTACTACGGCTGAATGTTATCTCCAGTAATTCCTATAACTGTGAGATCTTCAGATTTTTATTTTTAACTTGTTAATTTGCTATTATGCTATTTAATGGTGTCATTAAATAAATAACACAAATGGATAGCTGGCTTTTCCATCTGATGGTGCAGCAGTTCTGAGGGGCATTTAGAGAGGAACAGCCACGCTCATAGGTGAGAAGACTGTCATTCAAAGCATCATTCACAAACACATTTATTGTTGCCAGACCAAGATGCTGTATAATATTTCAGATCTGAGATATTGACTCTCAAATTCTAGCGATGATCCAGGTAAATGTAATAAACTTTTCAGTCTCTCAGAATTTAAGGTTTGGTTTGATTTTTCTTTTCTTAACAAATCAAATACACTAAATGTCTTCTGGGAAACACTCTTACAGGAGGTTGGTTCTGTCTTTGCAGCTCTTGATGATGACAGTGGTCACTTTCTTTATAATGTATTTGTAATTTTTTTTAAAGGCTGTGTAAAGACTTCCTCTCCTTACACCCTTCCACAGTTTTAGTCTCAGTATAGCTGAGCACAACGGTTCAGTGATGATGCTGTGAATTAGGACCTTTATGGATTTGGCTTGTGATACATCTGCAAATAGGATCTGGGGAATTGGGAAGCTAAGTCAGTGCTATCTTGTTTGGGCCTTTCCTGGGTGCTTTTTGCAGTTTGATGGAGTTTATTTTATTCCTGGAGGAGCCCATCATGGAAAATCATCACCAGTAGTACTGGACTTGGTCTCAAACAATGTTTAGGTGATCAATAGCATTTACCTACCCATTATTTGGTTTACATGTGTCGGCTAATTGGTGTCAGTTCTTGACCATTAAAGACATTTAAGACATAGAAACTTGATAACCCAGTGCTGAAAATCTTAGGCTCAGAGAACTCTGGCTTCACTCATTACTGGAGGTGGAGCCAACAGTGGAAACAGGAACAGGACAGTGGTTCTAAACCGTCGGGGGATTATTGAGGGTCTTAGTCCTTCCATCCCAATGAACCCTTTGCGACAAAGGTGCCATTCTGTGTCGCTGTCCCAGCCTATACTCTACCTCTGTTAGCCCCTCGGACAATTCAATTTCAAAATGTGGTGCAGTGGGCGGAGTTAGTGTCAGAACTGTGGGCAAGGTTACAACTTAAATTGCATCAGTAATAAACCATAAGTCTTTATTTCATATCCCATGTCGACCTCCCTCATTACTTTTTAATGACGCCCTGTGAAATCTACATAATGAAAGAATATTAATAAGTGGCAATATTTAAGAATACTGTAATCATAATGCCATTCCCAGTGTCCTTAAGGCTTTTATTTAATTTAGCAATATAATTGTTTTAAACGTTAATTCATCCTTTGTTTAAGAAACTAATGTGAGATGTAGATTTAACTTGGATTCTAATATTATGTAAATTCTGTTAGTGTAAACTGTGCCATGATCTGAGTGAGCATCTGCTGTTTTTGTGCGTTTTTCCATGCTGGCTCTGGTACTCTGGTATCCACCTATGTGGGCTCATTTTCACACCGGCATCGTCCACCTGTGATCCATCAGTGGCAATCAGCAGACAAATTGGCCACACGGTGAAAGTTTCAACATGGAGAAAGCTACTTTATTGACCCACAAATCTCCAATGTCCACATTATTTGAACTGAAAGGATTTCCTGTGTGTATTACTGACCCAATAACTCAAACCAGTTGCACCACATGGGGAGAAAATTATTCAATTATTCATTCTTACTGCATTAATTATTGACACTTGCGCCATGGCCCTCTGTTAGGAGACAAGGTTCGGATGACTGTCACTAAAATACCAAATAGTGTAAACTTGCATCCTGATAATTCCCATTACGTTTGTCTCCAAACCAAACTGGGACAGGAAAATCTGTAAATATCAGCCCCAATTCTCCTTGTGCTGAAAGCTTTCAAGTTGGCATCCCAAAGAGGAAATCAGAACACAGGCAACAAAGTAAAACTGAAACACTGTAAATCTCAAGGCTCTTCCGTCATCGAATTAACTACAGTGCTTTACTTTCTAGACTCCCAGTCTTTACTGGTAAATGTAATTGGATGGTTCTGTGGGAGATATAATTAATGTTTATTGGCAACATGTGGAGGCATGGGTTGTTGCCCTATTATTCCTGAAAATGATTTAATTTGATTAGATCAAAACTTAATACTTAGTATATATTGTGGAGCTTCCAAGGCAAACCAAAGTGAACCACACTGTTGGTCTTTCTGAAATCACAGTCAGCTTTTTGTTTTGTCAGAACAGAAAGTCACACCCTGATGTGTCTTTGGCAGACTGACAGTCACATGCAGACAACTCTGTAATTCCTCAATGAGTGAATATTAAAAAACAAAATAAAACAAGCAGAGAAGCAAAAAGCGGAAAAAAATCAACAAATAAAAAACAACAACATTTCTTTTTGTGTATTTTTGTAGAACAAAAAAAGTGAGTGATGTACAATCTAAAAAACTATGAGGTTTACACAACAGCCGCCCTAAATTAAAACCATTAGTAATTACCAAAACGTGTTTTTTTTAAAATTGTTAATCAGTCAGTTTTAAAAAGCTATCTAACTAAAATTATAGCTTGGATGGAAAAATATTATTGTTGTTATTATATTCATAAATTTTCAAATTTACAGTTTTACATATTTTTACTTTTTTGGGTGGAAATGCCAGATTACAGTTATTTACTAATATTTTGAAACAGAAAAAATACAAATAATAAAAGGTTAAAATTAATTAAGTATGAAATTTGCTTGTTTAATTTCTGACTTGATTAATTTCTGACTTTGAGCATGACTGTGCCGGCTCCAATTCAGTAGTTTGCCTTATAAATAGCAATGCAATTTTTATATTTACAAAGTTTTGACAGACTTCTAACATATTTGTGTTTCCTTGTTTTTGTGACAGGTGGTCTAATAAAGTTGTTAATCGCTGTACCTGTATGGCGTTTCACTCTCTGCCTGTCTTGACCTAGGAAGCTGTGTCCTAATTGAACTATTTGAATGTCAGGCAGCCTCTTCTGTGGTATTTCCAGCCTCTGCAGCCATCTGTCTGTACGATGTATCGTCATTTCATTTTTGGCTAAAACACACACCTGCACTCACACTTATTAACTCAACAATGCAGCCGAACTCAAATGGGCTCTTGGGAATTATAGCGGTGCTTTTTTGAAATATTTTTCGAGCTGTATGTTCATTGACGATGCCTGCCTGCTATTGTCACAGTGTGTGCTTGCCTGGCTCTGCTGTCTCTTCCTAAGGACAGACCTCTTGAGAATTCTGCATTGAAAATGGAACAGCGGCCAGACGTGTTATTGCTTTGATTGGGTCCTTCCTGACCTACATCTGTGTACTCTCTTATTCCCTGGCCTTCCTTCATAAGGTTGGTAAGCTTAAGGGAATGCTGAATTCTGTCATAGATTGATATTCCTAACTTGGCAATTATTCGTTTTTTTGTTGTTGTTTTTTTTGAAAATCAAGGTCTGTAATTGGATGCTCTATAATTCTCCTTCTGCTTTTCCAGCTTTTTGTAGATGTCCTCTTCTTCTATACAACACTTCAGTCTCCATTTGTAATGTGTTTCTTTTTTCTTTTAATGCCCTAACGTTCTTCACTGGCAATAGAACAATTAAGTTTTAGTGAACCGAGTTGCATTTAAAGATTCCTACTCCAGAGCTTAACAGTGGAAAGAAACCATACTTTGTTGAAAGGAAGCTCTAACAACAATCCTTTTAGGCTTATTGTGGGATTATATAATGTTTACCTACATCATTACTGGCTTTTATGTGTTTTCTGATTGGCTCCCTGCAGTCCGTCTTCTTTTTGCCTCAAATTAAATTTAAAATCTTGAAACACAATCTGCTTAAAGAAGCACTTCTTAGGACTGTCAGCATATCAGTTTTTCTATACATGGTTAAAAGAATTCACTTTAATGATTTTACTGGCTGAACTGATATAACTAAATAGAAAATGATATTGTAAATGGTGCCACATTTGTAAGGAAAATTATTTTGTGAGGAGTCACTGTGGAGGCTCTCTACAAATAACGCTGTAACTTGATTTTACTGTTACCATGTTAGAAGTTGCCTTACGGCTCAGGCCGTGTCCAGATCAGTTAAACATAGCAGGCTTGGAGCAGACGCCAACTAACCGCTGTAGCAGTGTCCATGCTCACATACCCGAGTACCAGCAGCTCAAAACAAGAGTCAGTAGCTGAACAAGCTGTATGGCACAGGCAGAGAAGATCTGACAAGGTTTTCATGGGAGCAACCCACACACTCAACTCTCCTACTCAACCCACAAACGCATTTTCCTTACAAATGTGAACCATCTAAGTGGAAATAAAGAGGCTTTCCAAAAGCATAAAATGTAATACCAAGAAGCATTGTTACAACAAAGACATAATGCACCAAACTCAAATTACCCGCTATAATACAAAGACTAACTATACTGTGTATTTTTTCTCCTTTCGGAAAACGAATTTCACTCAAAACATGAGTGAAGGGAGGTGGAGAACTTCAAAGAAAGAAAAAGTGAACCAGATTATGTACGTAGAAAGGTTTGGACTGTTAGACAAGTCTATTTAGGAACCTGAGCCTTCAGGAACACAACAATGTGAGCTCACACTGATGTGTTTTAAAGAGAAACGTAGAAGCTTTGACATGCAGAGTGAGATGAAACTTCCAAATTATTATCTTTATATTCAACCATCGAGTAACTGAAAACTTCATGCACACTTAAACTGATCCTAAGCTGCAACCATATAAAGAGAATAAGTGCATTTCTTTAGTGATTTTTCCTGACCTGCTACCCAGCTGGTACTGTGCTTCAGCATTTGGCTACATCTTTTTAAAAATTTGTTCCTCCTCTCTACCAACTTTCTATTGACAGGTACAATTGGACAGGTTGTTATGTGTGCATTGATGTTTGTCTTTGGGGTGCACACCTGCATGTTATGGACCCGATAGATGCTGTGGTGAGAGCATACAGTCTTTAAGTGAGTGTGACAGAGTTGCACCTGATGCATTTATTATGAGCCCTTCGTCAGCTCATTACGCATTTTATATTATAAATGACTCAACTTATGAAAGGCTGTCCACATTTTTTGCACTCATTGCAAGTTTGACCACATGACTGCCTCTGACCCATGATACATGTGACAGAAGAAGGATTGCTGCAATATGTGGGGTCAGGTTTGCAATAAACAGGGCATCAAACATACTAATGGAGCCTAAAAACACAGAAAACCTTTCTAGCCCTAAGCTCTGTAGTGTTGCACTGTCTAATTGCTTTTCCCTCCACTATAACAAATTGAATATTCATGTAGCTCATTAATTTTCTGCTTTCAGTTTTATGTCCCCCTGATGTATTAAACTGGAGCCTTACTAGGGCAATCTATAATTTTCATACTAAATGTGTTTAAAATCATACAGAGAGAAATCTTTCTGGCAAGGTGTTGGTGTGTGAGTGCACGTGTGTGCACGTGCTAGTTTTAGGCAGTTTCAGGACACACTGAGAGATGAGCTGTTAGCTCCCTGCTGGTAACTGATGAAACACAAGGACATAACACAGCCATTCTCTTTGACTATGACTGTATTTGTGTACACGTTAGTGAGCATGCCTGAGGGAGTAACACATAAAATTGCTTTCCATGGGGAACACTATTTGTTTAAAGGCTTTTTCCTGTCTTTTTAAAACTTAGGTCTGAGCCTTTTTTAAAGGGCCTGTGGCAAATGACCTGGAAAAAAAAGAAAGAAGAAATCGTAAGTTTATACAGCATCATATTTGGCCTAGTTCCAAACTGCAGTGATTAAGTATGTAGTCAAAGCCTTTAGCATAGCAGACTGCTTCAGGTTTGACGGGATACTATTGTAGTTTTTAACTAATGCCTTATATACTCATTCAGATAGTCAAACTACTCCCTAGACCACAATTAAAATTTCCAGTTGGAATAACAAAACTGTTTCTTTTTATATATCTCGTGAAACAAACCAAATCTGCCGATTTTCTGTGTAACACATAATAGAAAAACTGTTCATTTGCTGTGAAAAACTTAACTTTAGAACTACTGTGATGGTGATGGCCACAAACTATGTAAAAACAATTAAGGTTTTTAGTCAAATTACTTACAATTTTCCTTTTTTTTTTTTTTTTTTTTTTTTTAATAAATAGGACAGGGGGAATGAATGAGAGAAAGAGGGGGAGAGAAAGAAAGAAAACCAAAGGGGAGAAGAGACGGTGAGAAGGGGGGGGAAGAGAGAGAGAAAAAAAAAAAGAACTCCTGGGTCACCTGTATGGAGAAAAAAAAACAAACAAACAAAAAAAAACAAACAGAGGAGGCAGCAAACAACAAAGAGCAACATAATAATAGAGAAAACAAAGCACCATCACAATAAACTAGCTAGTCGTAGATATCAATATTTACTAAATAATAAACGATATTGTGCAGCACGCAAGATAGACAGCGCATAGTGTGCTTTGAGGCAGCAGCCAAGAAAGCTTTAGTCCGCGTCTGTGAATACCCATGTGTGCATACCTGTGTGGATCAGCATGCTTGCATTCCAAAGGTTTCTCCATGTAATGATCTGCTAGGGAGTGTGGGGGGGCCACAGCCCCGTCCTCCAGGGTGTGAAGCGGGTATGGAGGAGATCAAAACTCCAGACATCCAGAGGCCCCCAGAACACAAGAGACCATGGAAGACCAACAGAGGGGCAGCCGCGCCACTGTACTTACAATTTTCCTGCTGGAGGAACCCCAGATCATCTGGCTTCATCCTATGATGCTAATTCTAATCTTTAATTAAAGATGCTGTGCAATTGAACTATATAAATTGTGATGATAATATTCATTTTATGGACTACAGGTCAAGACATCTGCTTTAATTTTGGATTTTGTCTGTAGTACAAAGCAAAATTGCAGTAAATCCCCATCAGCATCCCTTATTGGTTCAAAAACTCATTGAAAGAGTCCAAAAAAAAATTGGATAAGTAACCTTTTACTGTTTGAATATTATTGCCTTGATGCAGAAAACACATTATGTTTATTGCATAAATAAAGGGTGCGACCGCTGAAGTGAACTGGACTTCTTTAAAGATGTCTCTTTGAAACTTCAAACTTCCTGTTATGGCAAGGTGCTGATGTGCATCTATAATATGTGACACTGGGAAAATGTGTCTGGATATAGATGTAACGAACTATTTCAGGCCCACACTAGTGAAGCCAGCCATGTCTATCACATGGTAGATTGTTGCCTTTCATTGTTATTCATTCATTTCATGCCACGGTTTGGTTTAGCCATTGCCAACAGCGATTGTTTGCCATCCTTCCAAATGTGGTTGCAAAGTTCTGAGTGAAGCAGTTTTAAACCTGTCTTTTTGTCAGTTACCGCTACACTTGGGAGTCAATTTGATTGAGCCAGCAAGCTATCGACACACAGACAGACCCATCAAATGAGTTGGGATAAAACACTCGGTCTTTCACAATGCCTGTCACAAATAAAAGCCTTCAAGCGTCCAATTTAGTTCATTGAAGTGACAATTTCCCTGTAGACTTCCACCTTAAATCCAGTTCATTTTTTTCCTTTCTTCAATTTACAATGAGTTCTAAGCTAAAGATTTCAGGAGCTGGATTTAAGGCATTTTTAATGTCAAAAATGTAATTTGTGTTTGGCATGGAAGGCATGTGCATGAACTGCTATAAATGTGTCTTTGAAACCTTCCTCACTCCCAGCAGATATGAATCATTTCGTTTTCTGTAGCTAGTGAGCTCTATAAAGACTTTTGACATCAAGGAAGCATCAGTCACTCAATTCCCCCCCCACCTCCTCAATTTAAAGTCCATTTGGAGCTGCAGGAAACAGGACATGAGGCAGGATCTCCAGAAATTACCAAAAGCAATCTAACAGTGAGAAAAGCCCTTTAGGTATACAATTCAACAACTCAATTCTACATCTCTGGTACAGTGCTCCGCTCTCCTTTTGGTTCTCAGAGTGTTATTACTCTGAATGAAAATGAATGGCCTCCACTTCAGCATACGCACGCATGCAGCTCCCATCCATTTACCACATCTGAATTTCTGCAGCAGCCAGACAGAACGTCACCGTCAATGCGATTCTGATTTCTACGCTTAAAAAGTTGTTTGTCCGACAAAGCGGCTGGCGATGCTCGTTCCCCTACGCTCGACAGATTTACTCGACTCCCCCCGATTCAATTCAAGCTACAATCAGTCTTTTTTGCACGACCGTACAGACACCTCGATGTGACGGCTGAGGGGGGTGCGGGTGGAGGGATGAGAAAAGGCAGCAGCGAGTGTTTGTAAAGTGACTCAGTGGAGCGTTAGGGATTCTTGCTGAGAGAGACCCTTTGATGGGGCGACAGGCGGGCGCAGTGTTTGGCAGACCAGGAGACTGGTGGTGTACAGGACTAATACAGCAGACACAAATCCTGCGATCAATCATGTTTAGCAGCCAACAACTGTGTTGGCAGAACACCCGGGCAGACTCAGGAGCTGAAATGCTGAGGCAAAACAAGCCATTTGAAAGTGCTGCGCCTATGTCTTTTCCCCTCCTGGGTTTTGTCTACGTGTGTATATCTGTGTTTGTGTGTGCGTACAGTTTGGTATCTGCGACCAGGTGTGTGTTTAAATATAAAACTATATTTCAGATAGATCTGCTTTATATTTTTGTTTTCAAATGCTGGAACATCTTTGTGAAGTTCTTGAGGTTATATTTGCAGAGTACATACACGGATGATTCTGAGTGTATATTTTTGTACGTTATGTATGTACATCTGAGTGAGTGTAGAAGCCACACACACACACATGCACAGAAAAAAAAGAAATTGTCAGCATAAGACTGGAGTTATGCACAGAGAGGGGAAATGGCTGCAGGAACCATTTCCCCTCTCTCGCCAACATCAAGCATTTGCTTTAAGAAGAGAAATGTCTCATACGATCACTGATGTGTTTTCATGTGACTCTCAGCATTAGTTGCACGTCTTGTTTCAGTCACTGCTCTTTCCCTCCCCCCCCTCTGGCACATTGGGGATATGATGGAAGGGCGAAAAAGTGTGATTAGATTGGTGAGGATGTATCTTTCTGAAGTGTTCATGTTCTGGTGCCAGAATTTTGACTTTGCTTTGATATCCTGGTGCAGTTTTAACTGTCTGAATCCCGCCAACGGGGGCTGAACACAAGTCATACGAGGGAATTTTCCTAACAAGTACCGACAAGATTTAACTGTTTAATGTGTAGATTTTCAATATAACGATGGTGTCTGAACCCGGTGAGCCACTTTTATTACATTTGCAATCCCAGTTGGCCCTGATCATCCAGAAGTTGAGAGTTTTGGTAGTTACACGTGATACGCTTGCGTTTAATAAATGATACGATTGAAAGCTACGAGTAGTGATGTGCGATACCACTGATTTCCTTTCCGATCCGATACCAAGTAATATTCAGGGTGGTATCGACGATACTGATCCGATACCGATACTTTGTACAAAACGGATTTTATTTATTGTATCTCAAATTATAGCGTCATAATGATTACAGGACATCAGAATACCTTCTTCTTATCACTTAATAATGCAGAGTTCATCATATAGAAATAAAAAAACTAAAGTTGTGTGCTATTTGAACACCTTGCCTGCCTGGAGGACTAAAGGACTCCGTGAGAGACTCTCACCCTAGCAGCACCTGTCCCTCTCCTCCTCTTCAGTTCGCCTCAACATACGCTCGTCATATTTTGTGATAAGATTTACTCTGAGGTGTTTGACAAGGTTAGTGATGTTGCCACAACCATACATGCCAACCCTCCCGATTTTTCCGGGAGAATCCCACCTTTCTCCAGATTTTCCACCCGGACAACAAAGTTGAAAAACCATATCGCAGAATTCATAGCGCGGCCCAGCCAATTCCAGTTTCCAACAATGACGGCAGCGACTTAGTTTTAATATCACTCTTATTTCTCTTTCTGGGTCGCAAAAAAACTTTTAACATATTTTCAGGTGAGAATGTAGCTGTGTAAACTTCAAATATCTGAGCCGACCGACACATCGTCTTCAAACCCCCGCGGTCTTTCACCACTCGGGTTAAACATGATGTACAAGTCACTTTGATAACTTAAAAATGTTCTTGTTTGGCTTTTTCAGTGTTTTATTTGTTCGTGAGTAAATCGGTTTGGCTGAGATTAAAGTTATTAGATTAGATTAAATTAAATTAAACTTTATTATTCCCTCGGGAGGGTTCCTCCGGGGTTTTCACACAGCTGAATAAACGTCAAACAGAAAACTGATTAAACAGAAGAGTTTACGTCAGTGTCCGGTTATATTTTAGACAGCAAGGAGCAGACGGCAGAGTTTCACTCCACCGAGGGAGCTCGTGACGTACTACCCGGCTTTCTTTAGACCGCGAAGGCCGGTCCTCAGGTGGAAGCAGCCTCTGAATTTGGACACCCCCGCTGTTTCCGGGCCGGCCAATAATAACGGTGACATTTAACGTATTTTATCCGATAAATAAACCCTGTAAAATATATTTATCCGCCCAAACAGCCCTTTTGAATGTCTCCCTAATTCTGAGGTCTCAAGGTTGGCAAGTATGGCCACAACACCTCACTTTTTTTGCCACATTTATTGCAAACCACGGCTCAGCTGTTTGTGGAGGTAAAATACATCCGCACAATTACGCTCAGCCATTGTTGTGAGTGCGCACGCCAAGGGGCTGCGAGACATTTATACAGCCGTATTTCGCACATGACTATGAAAGGCGGAAGAGGAAGTAGTTCCTTTGAATGTAGGCAATCCGAATGTTATAGTTTCTTTCCACTGTGTTCCTGTTAATGATAAACTACAAATTTACTCTAAATTACTAAAATATCGATATTTTAATGTGAGAATCGATTCTAGAACATAAATGATTGGTATCGGAGGAATCGATATTTCAGGATCGATCCGCACATCACTAGCTACGAGGAATCGCTGTGTTTGTGAGGGTGAGGTGAGCTGTGGCATTAGGGGTTCAAATTGCAACTCATTAAATGAACAGAAGAGGAACCCCTGCAACAAGCACGCATGTCTCCACATAACTGCACTGACACTCAAAAGTCGCGACATCAGTTTTTGACTTGCACCATTTCTTTTTTTTTTTTTTTTAGAGTGGCTATTTTACAGACTTGAGAGTGTGAAAAAATGGTTTCTTTGAAAGACAGTAGGAGATGTGGTTGTAAAGCACTTCAGAAAATTGCTTCTAATCTTTCCTTCCTGGCTGAGGAGGTGTAGCTTCGCAAAGCTGTTCCAGCTCAACTCTCTCCTGAGTTTTCTTCCAGGTGTTGACAGTGCGTTCTGGGGTGCATTCAGGCATGTTAGACACTAATTATTTTGAGCAATCTGGCTTAGGTCTCAGTTTCCCAGAGGGTCTCTGAGGGTGTGCGCACTCAGAGAAGGGTCAGGGAGGGTTATTTGCGCCTGCGTGATGTGCTCAACCTTTATAAAGGTTGAGCACATGTTTGCGTAATCAGCGACTCAAACATGGTGCGGCCACAAATTTTTCTCTGGCTTGGTAGATCTGGCAAAGCTCTACCAACATTACCTGCTGTTTATAATTGCACAATGCCAGCCCATAATGAGGACAGAAAGACGAGGGCAGCGGAGGGAGTCTCTGCTAATTTGGCTTTAAAATTGGACTCACAGGAGGAGAACTCAGCTATAAATCTACCTGCATGCAGCTACGCCTTCTATCTCTTCATTTCAACCCCTCTGAGAAATTCACTGCTTTCTCATTTCTCCCTTCTGAACCCATCCACCCCCGGCCACAACCACCATACGTTTACCTCTCAAACAACCTCTCTCCAAGTTATCTCGCTCTATCCTCTTCGCCTCTTCTTCCTCTGCCTGTTTTCACCCCGATGTCTTGCTCACACTGCTTGCTTTCCATTGCTGCACCGCTTCCAATCTCCCAAGCTAATAGCTAGTGTCTGCTGCTGATTCTGCTGTGCTGGCGAGTGTGAAGGAAAGCAGCAGCAGCTGGGGAAGGCACAGGTGGTATAGTGGCTGTCTAGGGCCTCCCATGGCTTCAGAAGCCAGTCTGCCAACCACCTCCATCCGTGTGATCAAGTTAGCCAGCCAGAAGACTCCAAATTAACTGATTATGTGGATTAATTAAGAACATTTAGGGTATGCAAGTACTGTTGCATGTGTAGGGCGACAGAGGAGTTGGAAGCATCTGGTATAAGCGTGGGGAAATTCTCGGTCACCAGAAGTCATTATGAACAAGATTTTATTCTCTACTGGTAACTCTGTTAGTTAGGACACAATTGTAAATAGCAGTGAATGGAGAGAAAGAGAGAGACGAGGAATATCTGAACACAAGAAGTTGTGAGAAACAAAATTAAAGCGGAGAGCTGATAAGAAGCGTTAAATGCAATGACTCTTCTGTTCTTGTGTTGATTTATTTCTGCCTTCCTTGAGCACTGCGCCAAGATGATTATCAGATTCTCTCCTCCGTCCACCTGCAGACCAGTTTTATGTTTGTTTGGGACGTGCTGGAGGTGACTTACCCTTACGCCAGGGGCACACCGTCTCACCTGGCATCAGTCTTAACCTATACATGACCACCAAACTCCCAGTGTTTTAGCAATAAACCAGCGCAGCTGGTTAATTAAGAAAGCAACTGTGATCTCAGAGTCATCTTGGCTCATTTGTCTATTTGATTACAGTGCTGTAAAAAAAGCAGCTAATCCCATCAGTATAAGGCACAGAAATACACAAATGGCTGCCGTGCTTGAAGTTGCACCCTCCTTATTACATGCAAGCCCATAATTTTCAGAGTTTTTCATGCATGCTTTGAAATAACCTGCTGTTTGTTTTCCTTTTGCCACATGCCTCCAAATCGGGATTATCTGGTGCTGAAACCTGAAAAATTCATTTCTAAACCATAACAGGATATCGTGACAGAAATACAGATTTGGAAGTTAATTTGGCACAATGCGGGACTTTGTTGTCAAACTTCTGAATGCAGCTTTTTTGCTTTATTTTACTCTGAAGAAAATGTGCGCAATATAGCAGAGCTGACAGTCAGAAAACAAAGTGGGAGTTCTGAATGCTTCAGATGTGTGCACAGCACAGAAAGAAGCTCCAGTGTTTAAATGTTTGAAGTGTAAAATAAGATGTGTGAGGTGGAATCAGTGACAGCAGCTGATATATAATCAGTGAAAGGAGTTTAACTAATGGCTAAACCAATCAAGTGTCAAAGATGAGTGTAAAGTCTGACTCGGAAACAGAGTCATGAAAGAACGACATTGTGCAGACTTTTTATTTTATCTATAGAAGACAATATTTGAGTTTTAGATAAGATGTTTTTCTTTTAAATTAAAATATTTAATCTAATGACCTAACCTTTCCTCGTGTCAAGTTCAAGTGCTAATTTGTGGCCCAGTCTGCACAGCAACGGAAATATCCTATTGAGTCAACATGTCCTGGAAAATAAACGAATTTGCCTTGATTGAAAAAAAAAAAAACATACAATTATTTGGGAATAAAAACTAAATGTGTGCTACTTGGGCACTGCTGAATGAAGCAAGAACAGAGGATAAATTTCCGCTTGTAAAGCATCCAAAGCTTTTAATATCTCCACATCAAGTTGTGCGTGCAGTGTATAAACTATACCGAAATAAGCAAACAACAGGTTGTGAAATATTCTCCTTGAAAACTAGCACTAAAAAATGGATAGGATGGAGTGTACCGAGCTTTTCCCCTCCAGACTCTTCCATCACCACTGACAGTACTATAATGACTCCTGTCTGAGCCCTGCAGGAGTCCTGACTTGCTTCTAGACAAGGAACTGTCATACAAAGCCCACATAGCAGCGGCAACTGGAGCATGGGGCTGTCTCTCCCCAAAATCCATCAAATCTCCTCCATCTCTCCTCATCCCAGCTCTGCCCAGCTCTTTACTGAAACTTTAATCATCCTCCACCTTGACCACTGCAACACCTACTGGAGCCACGCTGCCGAAATATTGGTTTGAAATGAAAATCATCCCCAAGTTTTCCAAGCTCTGTATGTTCTACTACTTTCACCTTGAAATAGTAGAATATTAGACTAGTAGATGTTCATCCCCTCCAGCTTTATCAGGACAGCTTGATTTCAGAGTTGTCCCAAATATTTGATACCTTTGACGACATCCACCTCAAGGCTTAATCTGCCTCTGATATTATTTTTAAAGTGACACAGAAACTCTGGTCTATCGCTTATAATGCTCCAAATTTTAAATTGGCTGATTTTAATTGCACTGTAAAAAGTACTAGGTCTAGGCGATGTCTGCGATTCTCCAATCATAGATACATACACATATGTGACACCTTTTTCCTGTGTATGGATCTCAGCTGAGAGGAGGGAGACGAAGACGGAAAAAGAAGGTCGATGTCCTGAAGTGAGGACATGTCTTCTGCCCTTCAGCAATGTTTTAAGTGCTCTTCTTGTCAGTGTTTCAGCAGAACTCTGCTGATAACGAATGATACAACATCTTCCACACGAGTGTTTGTATGTTAAAAGGGAGTTTTTCCTTCCCACTGATGCAAAAGTGCTTGCTCATAGGGGGTCATATGATTGTTGGATTTTTCTCTGTATGTATTATTGTGGGGTCTACCGTACAATATGAAGCGCTTTTGGAGACTTTTGTTGTGATTTGATGCTGTATAAATAAAACTGAAGTGAACTGAATTGAAAGTTGTGATAGCACACCTTTTTTAAAGAAGTAAACAACAACTTACCAAACACATTAAAGCTATGTTAATATAAACGTGCCTGAATAACAATGAAAAAAAATATTATTGAAAAAAATCAAGGTTGGCATGATGGCATCGTGGGTAACACTGTAACCTCACTGGGTTCAAAACCATCAGCTGACTGAGGCCTTTCAGTCATTTTGCATATTCTCCCTGTACCTGTGTAGACTCTCTCTCTGGGTACTCTGAATTTCTTTCTATCTGCTTTTCTGCCTCTCTGTGTTAGCCTTGTGATAGACTAGCAGCCTGTCAGGTTATACCTCACCACGGGGTACCTTGTACTGTATGGCAGCTGGGATAGGATTCAACCACCCCCTTACTTCGAATTGGAGTTCGGAGTAAGGGGTTGGTTGAGTTTAATTGGAGTTTAATTGTAGTCGTGAGTGATATAAAAGCCCCCCCACCCCCCAAAACCCCCCACAAGAGTCTAGGTCATACCAGCATCTGTGGCCAGGAACTGAAAAACTATGGAGAGCAGCTGTGTGATATCTTAAAGTATATTTTTGCACAATCCCTTAAGCTGCAGAGGGTCCCCGAGCTCTGGAAACATTCCATTATTGTCCCGAATGTCAAAAGTAATCTCCTAAGTTGTTAGACAAGTTCAGGCCCTTAGCTTTGACATCCATCCATCAATTCATCCAGTCATCCATTCATCTCATCCACTTATCCGGCTGAGGTTGCTG
Source organism: Copadichromis virginalis (assembly GCF_057382275.1). Lineage (NCBI taxonomy): Eukaryota > Metazoa > Chordata > Actinopteri > Cichliformes > Cichlidae > Copadichromis > Copadichromis virginalis. The sequence goes on from NC_140635.1 coordinate 28,211,385, forward strand.
GAGCCTATCCCAGCTGGCATTTTTGGGTGAGAGCTGGGTATAGGGTCAATACATACCATCGCCGGGCTCACAGAGACAGACAACCATTCACACCCACATGCATGCCTACAGCAGACCTATCAGAATCAGAATACTTTATTGATCCCTAGGGGAAATTATTTTTCGTTACAGCGCTCCATTATAAACAAACATGAACAAAGACAGACAATACACTAACTAAGAATAGCATAATATATACATGCATATATATACATAAAAGTCACTTCTTAATAAATAGCTGAAAACCTAGAATCACATGCTAACATGACATTCACGTCTTTGGACTGGAAGACTAACTGGAACGCTGAGAAAACCCACACAAGCACAAGGAGAACATGGCAAGTCCACACAAATAATTCGCTGCTCCACACAAATAAACATCTTGCTAACCACTGCACCAACTCCAGCTTTGATTTCTTTTGGCTATAAAACCATCCCTTTAATGCTTTTGCTGGAACAGCTAGAACTGTTACAGTTTGCATCTTGAGGGCCACAAACCTTATTCCAGATTCTTACTTATTGATTTTTCTTCAGCGCTCAATACCACCCCAGTCATTGCTGCTCACAGAGAGCCTCAATTATTGCTTTGAACTTGGTTTTGATCTTACCTTAATTGGGTGGATAACTGACTTTTTAACCACTTTTTAACCAGCAGGTTAGAGAGTGTGCGACTTAATGGTGTTCTCTACTTACCCACTGGTTGCCCTCAAGGTTGCTGTGTCTCCCCTGGTTATTACATCAGCACAAATCAGTGTTGCAGCAACCACCATGACAGAGCCATTAGAGAGTTTGCAGAAGATTTGATTTGGTTGTTGTGTCAGAAACAAAAGATCTGATCAATCATTTCAGAAAGTTGCCACCAAATTACTTTTAATGGGGTTTAAAACATTTTTTTTACCTCTTATATTTTAGATCTACAATTTTTTGTTTTGAGTTTTGAATCCTGTATTGATGATACCTCTGAATTGTCACATTTCTTTCTGTGGAAGATTCATCTTCGACTCCCTCTTGCAGAAGTTTTAATCATTTGGTTAGGAAACTTAAATATGTGTCATACCTGGACATTAAAAAGGCCTGTAAGATCTCAGTGAGGACTCAGGCAAACACTTGATCATTTCTTATTTGAGCTAACCCTAAGCTACACTACAGGGAGCTCGAGCTTTTGACCTCAGGTCACCCATTTAAGGTGCTCGTAAGGAGGACTAAAATTTTCTGTCTTTCTGATCTTGAGTTACACTCTTAAAAGCAGTTCACAAGGTTATTATCGTTAACGAAAACTAACGAAATAACGAAAACTAGAAGTGAAAAAACATTTTCGTTAACAGAAATAAAAATAAAAACAAAAAAAGGAAAACTAAATAAAACTGTAATGAGTGTTCACAAAACTAACTAAAATTAACTGAATTTATAGCAAAAATGTGTTTAGTTTTCGTAGATGTGTGTGTGTCATACAATAGTCAAGGGTGAAAATGAAGTTTAGTTTCCAGATTTTTTTCTTGCTGTCTCATTATGCCAGCAGGTGGTCAGTACGTTAGTCGAGTCGTCTGTGTTGCTGCTCCGTCCACGCGCAGAATCATGTCAGGAAAAGTCGGGAGAAAGCACCAGAGTCCAATTTGGGATTACTTTGAATATGACTCTGTTTTGGATAAAGCAAGTGTCTTGTAGTGGAAAGAGACAAATTATGAGGGACATTTCTAAAGGGAAAAAAATCCCACAAACCTTAAAGTGCACTTGAAAAGCTCACACAAGAAGGCTAACCTAGCTTACCTTGAGAAGGGAGCACACTCAACCCTCATCCCCAGAAAACAGAAGCTAACCCCAGGCAAGGCAGCGTGATGCATCCCGAGACAACAGGACGGGGATATCTACATAACTGTGTGAGTCAATTGCCTTCAAAAAGTTTATCAATTCACTTGAACCAAAATTACGAACACCCGGTGCTGCAAGAGTTAATAGTCTCATTGGGACCAAGATATACATTTTGTAGTTTCCTGGAATCAATGGTTGTTCATCTGCCTTTATTTATTTATTTAAAGAACCCATAGGTGGGAATGTGAGTTGTCTGTCTCTGCGTGTTAGCCCTGCGACAGACAGGCGACCTGTCCAGGGTGCAGGGTATGGTAGCTGGAATAGCAACATACCCAAGGATAAGCAGAAGAGCATGACTGATATGATGAAACTGGGATTTTGCTACACTTAATTATTGCAAACACAATTAAAACTATAACTGAAACTAATCAAAACTAAACTGAAACAAAGGATTTTGAAAAACAAAAAACTAAACTAAACTAGCAAACAATTGGTAAAAACTAATTAAAACTGATATAAAATTGAAAATCTGAAGTCAAAACTAAATAAAAAAAAAATCTAATGAAAATTGCAAAACTATTAAAACCCTGGCAGTTCACATCCTGGCTACCTGGTTAACTTTCACTATGCTGACACATTGGCATATTTGTACTTGGTATTGATTTCCATTTTCCTTCATTAGCTTGGTGATTTATTGTTGTTGTCTCTTTGGACTGAATGTCGTTATGACGATCACTGCCGCTAAACAATAGAAATATGCCTGAACCTTACAAAGGCTAATGATTCGTGCTGCTGTGACACAACCTGGTCATCACTCCTCTTGCTTTGGAATGATCGCTACACTGAGCAGAAGAAAGAAGGTTATTTTTCTATGAAAGTACATCGTGTTCAGTATGTGTTCACTTGTTTTTGTGTTTTTGCCCAGTGGTTTATAATCACATGAGAAGGAACAGGTTCTACCATTCACTCATTTGAAGATCTTTTTGTGAACATGATGTGTGAATGGCTAAATGAGAGTAAAGCATTAACTGTCATATATCACAAGTAACAATGTATTCAGCGTGTCTTCCTCACTTCGCACACCGTCTTCATCTTTTTGCATGTGGCACATTGATATTAGAATAGATCTCTTTGCCTACTGATGTCAGTGTGACCCAAAAGAGCGAATATCTTCCGCCACAGAAAAACAGAACATAGCTGAGACTGAAAACAGGTTCTAATGTCAACTAGGGCTGCCACAAACGATTATTTTGATAGTCGACTAGTCACCGATTATTTTTGCGATTAGTCGACTAATCAGATCATGCATCCACTGGACGTAAAACGTACAGCTTATTGCACCAGCATGCATCTGCTCTTATAGAACTATCATTAGCTTACAGCTTTAAGTGTTTAAGGTATGTGCTAACTAAAAATAAAGACAAGATGATAGTTTGTTAAATTTTAATGAAATTTTCAGATTGTTTCGGTGAAGTTTTCCTTGCTATCTAAAATATAACGGGACACCGGAGTATATTCTCCAGCATCTAACACTTCTGATAATCAGTTGTCTGCTTGACGTTTATTCAGCTGTGTAAAAACTATAACTTTTATCTCAGCCAAACCGATTTACTCAGGAACAAATAAAATACTAAAAAAAAAAGCCAACAATAACATTTTGAAGTTATCTAAGTGACTTATATATGTTTAACCTGAGTAGCGAAAGACAGCGGTGGGTTTGAAAACGATTTTCCGAGAGTTCACGGGTTCTAGTGAGCCTTGCCCCCGGCTCGCTATCGAGCTAGTGGGTAACAGACGTCTCCGAAAACGTCAGAGCGCTTTTGAAAATATGTGGTGTCTTGATAAACTGAGCAGATATTTGAGGTTTACACGGTTACATTCTCGCCTGAAAATATGTTAAAAGTTTATTTTGTGACCCAGAAAGAATAATAAGAGCAATATTAAAACTAACTAGCTGCCGCCATTGTTGGAAACTGAGCAGGGCTGCGCTATGAATTCTGAGACACAGCTTCTTCTTCTTCAGGGTTTAACCGTCATGTCATCCTTTAACGGCAGCTGGCATCCTTGTACATGCAGTGCTGCCATCTTCTGTTTCAATCCGTTATTACACTCTTAAATACTACTACTTATTCCTGCGTCTTTTGTGATCTTACAAAGCTTCAAAGGACGCGTCGACTATTAAATCAGTCGTCGACGATTTTGATAGTCGATGTAATCGTGACTAGTCGACTAATCGTGGCAGCCCTAATGTCTACTTAGTTACTTAATTGACAAAATCTGTTCAGCAGAATGCACACATATGAATACATATGTAGAGGCAGGTAGGTATAATAAAGTTAACTCCACAAAACAGGTATTCTCTATTGTGCATACTGCCATATTTACGTATATGTATTCTAATATAAGTAACCGCAAATAGTAAACTCAAGTAGTAAGCAATGGAAGATAAAAAAAATAGCTTCTTTTTCTTTCTTTTTTTTTTAAAAAATTGCATGAAAGCACAGTAACATCTTGGTTAAAAGTAAAGCTTTTGTGTATAATGCCACTGTTAGGAATGGGATTTGTGTTTGTTTGTAAATGTTATCCAAACATGGTACAATACAAACACTTTTTCCTAACATACTACATATCGCGCTGCTTTTTCATTGTCGGCAGCTTAACTGGCAGTGCACTGTTGTTTTCTTATTCTTAACAGTCTGTCTGAATCCATCTTCTAGGTGTGAATTTCTGAGTTTGTTGACTTTGGCCTTTTTATATTCAGTAGTTTGCATGCACACAACAGCTTCTTCTGCTGCTGAGCCCAGCTACAGCGATGCCAACACTTCTAATAATTTAGCATGTTTGTCTTCTCTGATCAAAAACCTTTCGCTCTCTGAGAATTCAACAGAAAGAATTCAACAAGGACATCCCTGATTTTTGGCACACAATACACTGGGCTTCAAAGCCTCAGTGCTAATCATAACACAGATTTACTTTAGAAGATATTCGGTCATACAGCATCAATAGAGAGCACATGCAAGAAGTGAATCAAAATTTGGCAGATGAGTGAAAAGCTCTGATTAGAATGAAATGACTGTGTAAACAGCATTGTTGACTAAACAAAGGGCTTCAGATTGGGATGACTACACAAAAGGCCACATCTTATTTTTTGCATATAGTGTTAATATTTCTGTATTATCATATTATCATTTATATTGATGAGCTTAAGAAAGTTCCTCAACTGACCCAACAAATTACCATGTGTAGCTTACCAACATAGCCAGTATGAGCGTCGTCTAATCTGATCTAATCTTAGAAAAATTATCTCGAGTCTTTTCTTTTCTTTTCTTTTTAAATTTTGCTGTAAATTTGCTGCTGTGCTTGGGATCATTGTCCTGTTGTATGACCCAATTTCCTAAGAGAGAAGAGTTCAATTTCCTAAGGCAGACAGACCTTCGTAATTTGTCTACACACATAGTTTGAGATGTTCGAAATTTGTTCACAAAGTATGAACAAATTCAAACATGACAATATGGATGAATCACTCGTTTGTGCAGTGAATGTTCATATGCACAGTTTATGTGCAGCTTTGTAAAGAAGAGGTCTATTGTTCCAGAAGTCTTTGTTCAGACACAATTTCCCTTCTGAACTTTTTAAGACAGAAAAGACTTCCTCCTCGTAACCTTTCCAAACAAGCCATACTTCATACTTAAACACTCTTTATCTAATTGTACTGTCATGAAATTTACCATTTAACATCCAAACTGAGGCCTGTAGATTCTGAAACGTAGCTCTTGCAGTTTCACAGTTCTGATCTCCTTGGAAGACGGGCAGCTGTCCTGAATATTGCCCACTTGTGAATAATCTTTCCCACTGCAGAGTTTCTTCAAATTGTTTGGAAATGGCCTTTCCTGGAGCAATCTCTTCTCAGAGATCATTGTTGATGTATTTCCTTCTTGGCATTGTGTCAACACACACCTGAATCCCCCAGACCAGTAAACTGACAAAACCTCTGCTTTCATGGAGGTGCTCACACTTGCTGATGATCAGTTCATCAAGAGCATTTGATTTTCAGCACCTGGCTGCTACCTACCCTCTTAATTCTTATAGAAACATTTCAGACATTGCGTCGACATTTTGTTCGTTTTTGTTAAATAAATACAAATATCACGTGTTGATCACTTGGAGTTATATCTGTCTAATTTTAAATCCTGCTGAGGATCAGATCAGCATTGTTTATTATATCCTGATATGTGAAACCTGAGTATAATAATTCACGAGTGTTTTTTGATCTGTAACCTCTGTGTGAGGTCTGATTAACTGATTAACTACTGCTCTCATTGGTTATAGGTATTGGTCAATCACATCTGATTCACTGTTCACACTGAATGCAAATAACAGTACTCGTTGACTCTATAGATGCTTTAAATAGTATCCACTCAAATGTTACACTTTGGCTTCATAATTGTATCCTGAGATGTCCTGTGTTTGTTGTATTTGAGTTTTAAGTTGATAAGTTAAAAAAAAAAAAAGGCATAAGGGAAATCATTTGTGCTAAAGTTTTTTTTTTTCTTTTTACAAAAATTATTTACAGATGATGAAAGCAAAAAGTTGTTTCATGCGCCCTGCAGTTCCTTTTAGTTAGAAATCTAGCATTAAAATCACAGCTCACTGGCCAGATGATTTATGTGAATAAGCGACAGCCGCCAGGGACGCAAAAGGAGACAGCGCTCCTTCTGCCGTCACAGGGGAAAATTAGCCATGGGATATTTAATTAAGTTGACAAAGGCTGTAAAGATATTCTATCTGGACAAGAATATCTCTCGTTTCTTTCCCACCTGTCTAACTATATGCTGTTAAATATCAATACCATACTGGACCGTTGCCATTAATCTACAGCTCTATTTCCAACTGTCATGATGCTGAGCGAAAAGGAGAGAAGCAAATGTTCTTGTTTCACTGACTGCCTTCTTATATCAACATCATGTTGTCCTTTGTCCGAATCATCTATTATTTTTGAGGCTCGTTATAAAGCTTGTACTTATCAACAATTTGACAAAAGGCTGTAACATTTGGGCCGTCACATGGACTCAAAATATAAATATTAATTCCACTGCTTTGGGGATCGCTGTTTAGCATATGAAACAGTTCTCTGTTGGGGCAGTCAATTTGTCAGTCAGCTTCTTTCAAAAGCCACTCAGCCTTTGATTGCAATCATTCAACACTTACTCTTCATTTCCTCAATTTGCCTGTGATCTCTGGCATTTCATTTATTTAATCAGAGCCAAGACTGAAGCTATTAGCCACCTATTCTGCAGCGCTGACAAAGTGGGAGCAGAGTGAAACTACAAGTAAAGCTGAAAAAATGTCCAGGGACCTTAAAAATACACAAGACAAGACAGTAAAAATGCAAAAATGTGTGTGTTCAAGTAAGCAATGTGGCAAAATATGACCTATAACCTTTCCAAATCAAAACTACACAAGCAACAGTTTGACTCTAATGTAAGCACAGCGGCATAAAACAGGTGTGAACGGGTGTGCCTAATAAAATGAACAAGTTTATCATATAACAAGCAGGTTTAAGGCATAAATAAATTATAAATATAAAGTAAATAGAGAGTACTTTGTTTGCAAAGGAAGACTTCAGAACAAAACCATGATAGCTTCTTGTGGCTTAAGTATAATGGGCGTTATTACACTCAAAAAGCAACACAAATACAGACAATGTTATTAAATGATATCAACTGCAAGGCATCAGCTCCAAATCCCAACCAGTCTGTGAGCGTATACAGGCTTCAGGCGTACATGTCTGGGTGTGCTTGTATGCAAGAACAAAGGGAGAGAGAAATGAGCAGCCACAGACCGTCAGAAGTGGGAATGAAACAGTGCAGGTGTAAGTGGACGGGGTTTTAGAGCTAAGTGGAAAAGTTTGGATTCCTGTGAGACTGTTTTTTTATCTCCTTTCAACAAGAGTCAAAATACCAAAGCAGCGATCCATGACTTGTTAGTAAAAGGAAAGACAGACAAGCATACCAAATCTGATGTGAAACCACTTCACAGCGAGAAGAAAAGAAAACACTCAAAAGTTTGATTTAGACGCTAAATCGTTAATCAAAATTGCATTGAAGATACAATATTGAAAATCTAATAGCACAAAGTACTAATGCTCTTTTTCTCTATATGCCATGTCTTTGTTAGTTTTCACTTGATCAGGCTTTGAAAATACTATACTAAGCACTGATAAAAGTAATTAAAAGTACAGGTGTGGCAGTTTGGCAGTTTTGTAAGTAACAAAATAATTAGAAATACCCCAAATTAAAAGCTAATGTTCAACTCTATTTTTAATATATAGCGTCCTGTTTGTTTAAAAGAAAATCAGCCACACAGTGTTTTCCATCATCTTGCAGACCACAACTGTTCATATCGGCTAGCGACTGGTGCCATATTGAACAGCAGCATTGACGTCTGTCTGCTGCAATAAAAATGCAAAACTTGTTTTCCCTTCTTTTTTTTCTTTTTTTTCTTTTTGGCCTGTCCCGTTTGGCTCTTTTGCCATCAGAATTGTTGTCTAAAGGCAAAGAAAGATGCCCAACGGATTTACTTTACCAAATTGACCATCCCAGCCTTGCCATAATGGTCCATTTGATTCACCTTTTATTGTTTATTTTATTTTCACTTACTGAATATGGGACAGACTTGACTGGGGGAAAGAAGGGGAGAAAGAAAGAGGGAAAGAGAAACAGCTGAGAAGAGGGACGGGGGAGAAGGGCAAAAACCAAAAACCAACAGAATGAGCAGAAAAAGAAAAAAAAAGAAGAAAAAAAGAAAAAAAAAAGCATATATCAATCACCTGGGTCACCTGCTGAGAAAGAAAAAAGAAAACAAGCAGAAGAGAACAAGAGTAATAGAATAAACAACATCACAATGATATATGGGAATATGACAGTAAATACTAAATGTTAAACATTATTGTGCAGCACATAAGATCAACAGAACAGTGTGCTTTGAGGTAGGAGCCAAAAAAAGGGTGTAGTTTGTGGGTGTGATCACCCGTGTGTACACCTGTGAGCATGGACGCGCTTGTTTTTTGTTTTTTAAAAGGTTCCTTCATGTAATGATCTGCTAGAGGGTGTGGGGGGGCCACAGCCCCGTCCTCCAGGGCATGAAGCAGGTATGGAGGAGATCAAAACTCCAGACATCCAGAGGCCCCCAGAACACAAGAGACCAAGGAAGACCAACAGAGGGGCAGCCGCGCCACTGTCCCAGAAAGAGCTGAGGAGAGTCCCAGATGAGGGCTCACTCAGCAGCCGCGGAGCAGAAACCAGGGGGAGTTGCAGTGACGCGCCCGTGAGCTCCGCCGGCAGCCAGCCGTGCCTGAGTGACCGAGCCCCAGGCCGAGAGGCCGGGGGCACCCCACCTCCGAAGTGGCCGGAGCAAGCCCCAGGCTCCAGGCCCCGATAAGCGGCCGCCAAGGAGTGAGCCGGTGTGTACCTGGACGCCCATCCCCGGACACAAAGAACCACCAACGCACCGATGTCTGAGGGAGTCCGCCACTGGCAGGGGAAGTGGTGGTAGGGGGAGATAGGCCTCCATACCTTGGAGGGCCTAAGATGTCCTCAGAGAGGTGGCGCCTGACACCCAACCTGACATATAGACACAGACATACAGGCACACACAGATACAAACATCCATTCCCACCCTCATGCTCTCATATGCACTTACTCCACACTCAACCAACGTGGAGACAGACATAAAGAGACGCTGTACACACGATCACACTCCCCAAGCGTACTCTAAGCCCCGGGTCTAGGTACCCTTGCCCCTGGAGGGGGGGAACTGCCCCCAGACCCAGGTGGTGTTACCCTTTTCCCTGCGGTGGGGGGAGGCAGACCGCCCCGACTCCGCAGCAGCAGGGAGGCCCCACACTCCAGACCGCAGTCGGACGGCCAACTCCTCCTCCTAGCCCCCCCGCTCCAGCAGGTCGCAGAGAATGGGGGTGAGAGAAGACTCCAAACCTCCCTCCACCCGCTCATTGTAGTGTTGATGCATGTGTGTTCTAAGGTGCATTTAAAACCCAGGAGGGCATGGAGCTACCTGCCAGAGAGCAGCAGGTAAGCGCATGGTCCCTCCTGCTGGCCCTCAATGTCTACGTGTATTTAACATTGAGAGGTGGGCAACGACGCCAGGGGTGGGGTGTACACCCTGATGGTACTTTGGATTCCGTGTATCGTGCCCACCCCCAAGATCCTATATGTATGTGTAATGAGAGTGTGAGTAATGTGAATGTCTAAGTTGTGGGATAAAATTGAGGCAGAGGCAGCCAGAAGGGGACAGGGGGGGGGTGGCCTCCTCTGCACCCTGGTGACATACCCCTACTCCAAGGTCCTGCATGTGTGGGTGGTTGTGGTGGAGCGGGAAGAGGGAGGCAGCTGGAGATGGGGAGGGAAGGAAGGGAGGGGCAAGTGACCCCTCCCTGGGGCCAGCTCGTTTGTTTTCCAGCTTGTTTTCCCTTCTTAAAACTATCGCCCCATTGTTTCACGAATTACAAAGCCTTTCTTTCAGGGAAATTGTGTTTTCGATGAAGACGGTCCAAACAGGCTTGTGTGAACACAGTTCCCCTTTGCACATTTGCAGCCGTCTCGTGGGGGTAAAGGTAACGAGACTGTCAGTCACTGGCTTGGCTTGATTAGATGTATAAGCACACCTGTCTGGTGAAAGCATACTGTACTTCTATACTGATGTGTATATATGAATACAAATGGCATATGAGCGGCGGCCCAGGGAGTCCACGAGACTGTGAGTTGACAGCCTGCCTGAATAATGCTAATCATGCTTCGCCATATTGTTTAAACCCTCACAGCATACATAAACATGTTCAGGCCGTACACCAAGAATAAAACACTGAGAATCAGCAGCAATGAAATTCATAGTAAAATAATATAGCTGCAAATCTGGAGTGAGGGTTAAAGGATATTAGAGTGATCAGATGTCACAATGGCGACGATGACTGATCACTGGGGTCAGGAAGTTTTGAATGTTTACATCATCTTTTTCTTTTCACTAGTGTGTGTATGTGTGTAAAAACAAAAAAACAAAAAAAAAATCCCAACACTGCTGGAGTCTTTCTTAAAAGAGGCTCCCTGTCAGAGTGCGTCTCCGCCGCCATGAAACTGAGTGACAGCAGCAGACATGTGGCCATCGGGTAGCAAAACAAATCTCGACAGTTTGGGTTTGGGGAGCACGAAGATGCTTGTCAAGTGCGTGCATGTCCGTGCGGGAGGATGCATTATACTTGCTAGATTCAACCTGATACTTTGATATTTTAACAAACAAAAAACTTCAGTTTATTCAAACTTGATTCTTCTTTGTATTTCATTTATTTATTTTTATAATTTTCAGTTAATGTCTCACCAATGAACTTTCTGAAATCTGAGAAATATGCAAGATTTCTATCAAAGACTTTCATCAGGTCATAAAGATGTAGTCGTAAATGTAGTCAACACTTTCATTTATCTTTGCACAGAAATTACTAATTAACTCAAAGTTATCTGTCAGTTTTAGTAGTGTTTACATATTACAATTTGACATTTTTGGGACATGTGCTGATTGACCTTTTGCAGAAACTCAGACTATCCCCAGGATACAAACCAAGGCAGTCCAAAGAAAAAACAGAATATGCCTCCCAGAACTTCTTATGCTCACTTATAAGAATGATGCACTTGGTTTATTATTAAGCAGACAACTGTGCAGCTCCCAGCAAAGGGACTCTCTGCTACATAAGTTCAGTTAAACTTATCTCAGGGACTGCTGGCTATAATTATATTAACAAAGAGGCCTAAGAATAGTACTGACCTTCTAATTTAACTCTACGTAAAGACACTGGTAAGTTAATTTTCCCAAAATGTCAATCAATTGCTTTAACTTGCTGAGTGTAATGTTATTACAGATGGGAATGTAGGCTTATGTTACAAAAATGAAACCCAGAAGTAGATGTATTGACTATATAGTGAGCATTTTATCCCCCAGAATCCTCCTCTTCCAACAGCAAAAGGAGGGAAAATGTCCGACCACAATGTCTCATCACAGGAAATCGCCGGCTTATTAAGGTCTTTCTTTTCCACGTCTTTTCTCCCATTGTCTCCAGGTAAGCGGGATCAATGCGTCGATGAGCAGGAAACGTGAGCAGCGCGTGCTATTCATGGTGGTGATTATGGTGATGTGCTACCTAATATGCTGGCTGCCTTATGGCATCATGGCCCTACTGGCCACCTTCGGCCCACCGGGCCTGGTCACACCGGAGGCGAGCATCATCCCCTCAGTCCTTGCCAAAACGAGCACGGTCATCAACCCAGTCATCTACGTCTTCATGAATAAACAGGTAAGAGGAGGGAGGGCTGAGGCTGGGGTCAGTACCTTTTTCTATTTCGCTGTCAAAAAGTGGCAGCCGGAGGTCTTCCTGCCCACTGAGGCGAATGATTATTTCAAGGTGGATTAAAATAATAGAAATTACTCCTTGTTTTCTATTCCTGTCAGGTGAGTCAGTGGCTTCTTGACACTGAATAAACTAAATTATGTACTTGTGTGTGCATGGTGAATAAGAAGGTCTTTGAATCTACCTTTTTTTCTAACATATTTGACGAACTCTGCCAACTCGGCTTGTTCGTCTAAATAAATAACGTCTAAATAAATAATAGACATTGTGATGAGCTAATGAAAACCGAGTGCTTACATGTCTGTTTGTCACGTCAGAGGGGGGTATTTGCAGTGTCGTGCAAGTACCCGTTTTATCAGGTGTTCGTCATTAAAATTGTAAAAGATCTCATTTAATCTTGGCCCACGCTCACGTGAGGCAATATGATGAGACCCTTTGGGTGTTAACTGGGAGCAATTATTTGGAGCTTGCTGTCTTGGTCTTATTTGCTTTTATACTTTAATTACTGTTAAGTTGCCCGTGAGAAGAATTAATAAAGCTCACCTCAGGAGCCTACAGTGTGTCATATGACCCTCATAGCTCATTTCCTTTTACTGTGTTTTCTATTTGTGCTGCGCTAAAGTTCCAATCGGCTGTAACCTCTTCTATCCCGGCTTACTTTTTGCAAAGCAAGAAGTACATAATGCATGGAGACTACCCAACAAAATAACATTTTTAAACAGTCAATACCTGAGCTGGTCTGCTTCAGTGTGATTGTTCTGGTGTGATTTTGTCAACTTTTTGATGCAATATGAAAAATTTTGTTTTGACCAAAACAATAAATAAACTGTCAGCGATCAGTGGTGTGTGAAATTATAGAAAATCACTTAGTTCTAATGGCATCACTCCAAAGAACAAAAGAAAATTGGGAAATATATTCTAACCTAAATGTGTTTGTTTTTATTTTATTTTGTTTTATTTAGGATCCGATTACTGAGAGTATAAAAACTGTTGAGAAGCATTCAGGACCGTTACAGTTGTGGTCACATACAGTACATTTGCCAAATTTAAGTGGAAGCAGGAGAGCAAAACTCATAACTATTCATCTGTCAGGAACTGACAGGAATACAGAAACTTTGCCGGCGTCAGCGTGGGCTCTGCTCGTACTTTTTGACTGGAGGGCCAAAGACATAGGGGGAAAGGATGAAAGACAGAAGACACTGAGGACTGAGAAGAGAACCAAAGATCAGAAATGTTTGTTTTCCGTGTGTCAGTGGCCCAACATTCAGAGAATCTCTTCTGATTATAAACTAGCTGTACATATTCAATGATTAAATACTATGGCACACAAAGAAGTTTACATCCAAATAAATAATCAAAGTAAACCTTAAAAGTAGTTTCACATTTGTCATGCAGCTGTTGTTGTTTTGTGTTATTTAATTAAACCCACAGACCAACAGTAAACGCTTATGTTATTGTTGAGTGATGCAGTACTACTTTTTTATCGAGCAGTGTCATCCCGGGCATGACCGAGCTCAGAGCCCAGTGCAATAGTTGAACTGGATCTTAGATTCTTCTTCCTTAAGTGAAACCTTTTGACCAGTAGGAACCAATACTGACACAGTTTACCCCGACGAATGTGACTGGTGGGGATGTTTTTGTCAGCTGATCATTTCTGGGTGCTTGGCTTGGCCTTGTTTGCTGGTGTGTTCTATTGTTTGTGCTAAAATCACACTCAAGTTTTAAATGTTTAATTCATTGGTTGTATAAATGGTTGAGGCATAGAGCTATAGAGACATTCCAAAGCATCGCGATGGCTCACTTGTTCATAGTGTTGGTTAATCTAAATAACAATTTAGTTTTACCTCATTTTAATAAATTGGACACTGACAGATTGATTTGTGTTGCTCTTGGTAGATTACATGAGTCAATACTGAAATTAGCTGATTCTGACAGAGCTGTTTTAATGTGTACATTAATGGCAGGGTTAGTTCCATAAATAGTTGGACTATTTATGAAAACTTTTTGTAGTTTTGCCTCTGCATACCAGTACAGGGGGTTTTAAATCAAATAATTAATTACTAGCTATATTTTTAAAAGACTAACATTTTTGTAGTTTTAGAGTTAAACCTGGCAGTCTTCTTACCAAAGAACATTTGGATTGTTTGACAATCCACTGTGGTGGTGTACAGAGGCAAACTACAACAAACTACCAGCTATGGAACAATACTTTCCACAATCACTGGTGCATTTTTGCATTTGTGGTCTCTCCCTAATTTCCCCCGTTAGGTGAGCGGTCATGTCAAAGTAACATCCACACGAATAGATACGCCAGAATGCCTCGTATTTTTATTCACCTCACATTAGTTATATTTTTACTGTGCTCCCAAAGTTAACTCTAAATTTCAAGTTTACTTTATTCTCCACCTTCCTTATCAGGGTTCTCTCTCAACTCAAGCTCTCTGTGCAAACAATACATTTAAACTCAAGATTTAAGATGTTTTGTTCGTTTCTGAAACATAGTTCATCATCGTGAGCATAAATAGGAGAAGATAAGCGAGACTGTCTCACTGAAGCAGACTGATAAAACTTATTTTTCTTTCTCAATGAAAAGCATTATGCTATGTAAGGCTTTAGCCCTCTCAGGATATCTATGTGCAGTAGATCCTGAGATGTACTATACAAAGAATTATATGCAGTGCAGTATATTGGAGAGCCTTTCAAAGTGCAATACTTTTTCTCAGGCTTAAACTTTCCTTACTGGAAAGTTACTGTGTTACTGCCAAGACTTATTTTACTGTGGAGTTGGAAATCTACTGAAAAAGCATACAAACTCAATATGCTGCTGTCATCTGGAGATACTGCATGCTTCTCCTTACATGTTACATCAGATGCTGAGGCCACCGCCACAGCTAACTGACCTTACAGGGACATTTTAGCCGACACGTCATCAACTTCAACTTCCCCTGGGAGGGAGCCAGTGGGAGAGAATGAAACCAAATGTCCTGTATGTCATTTTCAGTCTTCAATTCCTCCCAGCCCATTACTATGGAAACTGTGAGTTGAGGCGAGTTGAAGACTAAAAATGCTGTACAGATACAAGGATCAGCTGGTTTGTCCTGTCAACGATCAGCTCTGCTCACAGCCGAGACCCCCCGGGGTTTAAAAAACAGGGATTATGGGTAAGTTTAATCATCTGTTTATTTTTTAATCACTACTTGAAAATAAACTTGTGAATACTCGTGAATACACTGCTTTATATATAGACCAATCCAAAAATATCTGTATATTGTCACAATTGTCACGTTTTCAAAACTAAAACCTGAGTATGATTTTATTTGACTGACATAAAAATAAAAACTAGGCATTTTTAAAAAGTGAACTAATGACACCAGACTGTGTACTTGGAAAAATATACTAAAACAAAATAAAGATATACAGGAACTGTCACTTGTGTAGCATCTTGTACATGTTACAGCGCTTTAATGCAAAGAGAAAATACATACATTTTCAATGTTAAACATGAAAAACTGAAAAGATGGTGACTGAAACAACTAATAGATCATTGCAGTCTTTGAAGTCCTTACCTCATCTCTTAATCCAACAATAAGTTGTGTAAAGACCTAACCTTGTCATTGTAGACAGGGATTGCATGCATCCATCCACCCATTCGCTTCCGCTTATCCTTTTCAGGGTCACGGGGGGCGCTGGAGCCTATCCCAGCTGTCTGAGGGCGAGAGGCAGGGTACACCCTGGCCAGGTCGGCAGTCTGTCGCAGGGCTAATCATAGACACAAACAACCATTCGCACTCACAATCACTCACTATGGGAAATTTAGAGTTTCCAATTAACCTAACCCCACTAACAGCATGTCTTTGGACTGTGGGAGGAAGCCAGAGTACCCAGAGAGAACCCACACAAACACAGGGAGAACATGCATGTATGTTAGGGTAAATTATATGTGTAATGGTGTTATTGCCTCAGTCCAGCCCCATAAGTACCAAGTCACACTTCTTGATGTTAATTTTAAAACAATCAAGAAAGACAACAAGGACCAACTAGGCTCAAAATTCAAAACAACTGTAGAGGTTTGTTTCCTGGTTATGAATATTTTGCTGATCTCCTGGGAAGAATTCATTCAGTGACGCTCTACATCACAAAAAATTGAATTTGCAGGAAATCTAAAATGTTCCTACCTTTTCACCTCAGAGTGAGGATATGACTGATTTACAATATAAACCAAGATCAGCCTCTGCTGAATTGGTGATGTGCCAAAAATGTTTTCCCAAATATCATTCTA
Organism: Copadichromis virginalis; assembly: GCF_057382275.1. Taxonomy (NCBI): domain Eukaryota; kingdom Metazoa; phylum Chordata; class Actinopteri; order Cichliformes; family Cichlidae; genus Copadichromis; species Copadichromis virginalis. The sequence continues at coordinate 28,227,923 of NC_140635.1, forward strand.
TTCACAAGTTCTTATGTGAATGAATCATTGTTTTTCCAGCTCCAACCCTCTGATTTTTTAATACAATCTATGGTCTGCATTGTAATTCATAGCACTGGGGAGTTTCCTGGATTAAGTCAAGCAAATGTCAAATGAAGCAGAAGGTATCTGCTGATGGCTATCGAAGAAGCTTCCTGACATTCACTCACCTCATACAAGTCCCTTAAACTACGAGACTGTCTTCTGTAATGTAGAAGAATGACTGACTGCAGTTTAACTCTTCTGAAACTGTGGAGAGAGCACTGCAAATGTTTTGATGTATGTCATACAGAGAATTCAGTTAAAATCTATCTATTTGGGTCTATCCATTTTCCATCTAATCCTCCAATAAGAATGTCATTCAATACAAATGCCACATATTTTTGGAATGTGCTGGACCTTTACAAACACAGACAATAAAGATCTGTCCTTTAGGAAAAAACTACTCTCATGTACAGTCACAGCAAAACTGAATAACATTAAACCCAAGACAAAGTCTGATGTTTTTAAGAGAAAGTTGAGCTCCTCTTTCCATATAATATCCGCTCAGTTCACAGGGTTCATCATCATCCACACCTGCTCTAACCAGTCTGAGATGACTCTTCATAAATTCTCTGCAGCCCTTTCTCTCTGAAATATTCTGTCAGTGCATCTTGTTCCTTCAATCTCCCTGTCATGCTTTATTTAGTTATCTGTCATTATCTTCACCTTTCTCCTGACCTCAACCTTGATGCCTCTGTGCCCTAATTTACTTCATACTTTAGCATTTGTTTGTTGTCTCCATCTTTCTCTCTCCCGTCCTTCTAGCCCTCATCAGTGTGGTGTTTGGACAGCTGAGGGAAGTGGGGAGTGTGCATCAACATTACAGAGAGGTGCTGATCATCTTGTTTCTTTACATCTCCTTGCTAGCTTTCACTCTCCGATGACCTAAAGGTTACTGAAATACTGACAATAGGGACAAACATGTTGCTTATAGACGCAGTGCGTGAAAGATCTTTTTGGTTATGTCCTGGGGCATTTTGCTCTTCTTCTCCTCAGCATCTGTTCATGCCCAGCAAGGTTTTGAGACATAGTGTGCGTGAGAAGTTCAATGACGAGTCAAATGATTACAGGCTCTCATGAGATGAGGTCACAGTGTGGTAAAAAAGTTTGAGATATGTTTTTAAGTCGAAGAATAAAAAGTCTTAAAAGACAACACTTCGCAACTTTGCCAACCTGTAAGGGGCTTTAAATCAGGAGATTGTTGATTAAACGGAAGCAGGTGGAGTACACAAACTACTTATTTAATGTTGTATTTAAGGAAGAGCGAGGGCCTACGGTGCCCGCTAGAGATGTACAAACTCCAAAACAGAACGGAAGTGCTCCAGGACGCTAGGGGCAGTGTTGAGCTCAATTTGCAAAATAAACGGCAAGTTTGTTGCAAACATGGAGTTGGATACCGGCGGAAAACACCTGCAAGGATAGAACAACCACGCTTTATAAGAAAGGTAATGTGCAAACTGTTGTTTGTTTGATTTTTTGCTATGAATGCTTAGTTTATGGTGGAGTCAAATCCTACGTTAGCTAACAGTCAGTGTGGTTGGCTTAGAGAGAAGCCCAACACTGCCCCTAGCGTCCTGGAGCACTTCCGTTATGTTTTGGAGTTTGTACATATTTTGGAGTTTGTACGTGCTTTGTCTCTAGGGGCCACCATAAGGGCCCCAGTGCAGACTCGTAACTTAAAACAACCTTTCACTAGAGGTAAATCATAACACATCAAAGAATGCAATTATAGTAAGGCTCGCAGGGATATAAGGGATACCAGAACTATTAAATGAAAGAGTCGCGTCATCTCCATTCACTTCATTAGACCATTTTTTACAGGAATGGTGGAGCCTCACAATAGTTGTCAAAGTTAGCAAAATGTACTAGATGTGCCATAGAGATATAGAAGAACACACATTCCAACTGCCCACTAAGCGCTTGCTGGAACTATTTGAAGGCTACATTAGTGATGTAGGAGGACAGGGACAGGTGCTGCTAGGGCAAGACAGACGTCTCTCACGAGTCCTTTAGTGCTGCAGGCAGGCAAAGTGTTCAAATAGGCACAACTTCAGTTTTTTTATTTCTATATGATGAACCCTGCATTATTAAGTGATAAGAACAAGTAATCTGATGCCCTGTAATCATTATGACGCTATAATTTGAGATACAATAAATAAAATACATTTTTGTACAAAGTATCGGTATCGGATCAGTATCGTCGATACCACCCTGAATATTACTTGGTATCGGATCGGAAAGGAAATCAGTGGTATCGCACATCACTAGGCTACATGACCCTGAATTCTGAACTCCCACTGAATAGGATGACGTAACCAAAGGCCACAGCGAGACAAGAACTATAAACGCACACCCAGTAATCAGGGAGATTAGACAAACCAGGAAAACTCACTGGGGGAAATCAAGACTGGGAAAATTAAAACTGAACACTAAACACACAGGACAAGGATTAGCAAAATAAAACAGGAAACACTAAAGCGGAGACAAGGACTCAAATATATGAACTTGACACAGAAAGACAATCATGGAGACTAGCACAAAGACGAGCCTGAGGGAAAAGGAAGGAAATACAAAGCGGAACTTATAAACCTATGTTCATCAATAACTAACCAAAAGATAAAAGACAAAAATAATAAAATAGGAAACTAGTAACAGGGGTCAGAATATTAATAAAATATAACAATAAAAATCACGAACACATGGAAACACAAAACACTATAAACCAAATTTAGGAATAGAATCTGGTCTCCAAACCAAAAGAAACCCACAAAATGTCAAAACTGTGATTTTAAGTAAAACAGCCGTCTACGTGCTGCAGTTAGAGATGTTTCTCCAAACTAAAGTAGACATTTGGTTGGAAATAGTGGTGAAAATCATTGAGTAACACACAGTATAATGCTATCATGATAGTTCCACAAAGTAACAATATTAAAAAATACTGTCAGACTAGATATTCACATGTAGTGGTAGCCTATTAATATAACAGTGCCTCATCCAACGTAGGCTTCAGTCACACTAGAGTATAAATAGGATGGCAATTTCCATCTGGTGAAGAAAAGCCATTAGTTGGTGAGTCATTCAGTTTTTTGCTGTCTGGGGTAGATTGCAAGTAGTCACGGCAACCAACGAGCATGCAGCACCCTCAGCCCGGGTGACCACTTTTGTCACAATGCGATTGGTGGAAAGCAACTTGTCTCTCTCCAATCTCAATCTCAGTCAGATTGGTGAAGGTTTACAGACGGAGTACATTCACCATCTAGTTTATAAATACAGACAGACTGCCAACATGTTCTAATCAGAGTCAGTCTGTGCTGATTGGTGCAAACGATCTGCTCCATCAAATACTGAACCACACAAACCTGAGCTGCAAATGTCTGACAGTATATAATGTTTTGTTTTCTTCTGCACATCACACATGTCAGCTGCTACAAAATGAAGCTTTCAGGGTTGCATGAAATAATAGTTTTTAATACAGCAACTCTGGATAAATCCACTCCTTCATTCTTTGCTCAGTTGTAAGAACCACACACACTCCTCAGTAAATCTTAAGAGAAAAGTTCACCCTTGTATCATAAACATATTGATTCTTCTTCAGCATCCTTCAGAATCTTTATCTAAACTGCCATGCTCTTGTCAGAGAGAAACACAGCATTAAACCTGCACTTTCACTGTGTTATTTTGTTAGTGCGTTACTGGCATTCTCATTTTTGAGCTGCAAATTTGCAATGCTCTTAAAAGAATGCAGGTTATTAATGAAATTAACTACTTTCTATTTGCTATTAAATCATTCAGCTGTGGACCAGTCTATGGCTGAGGGTATCATGCTTGATGTGTGAATTCTGCACACAGGTGGCGAGTCCAGCTCTAAGGTACGGATTTGCAGATTTGAGATTAATCACAGTGTTACGTTCCCCCCGAAGGGGTCTAGGCATGTGAGAGAGGGGATCAGTAACAAATGAGTCCAGAATCAGAATGAAAAGGAAAACAGACAGAGTTGTTCTGTATTAATAGAACTTTATTACGAAATGGTACAGGTGGATTACAAACGACATTAACATTAACTTAAAGGGCCGGCAACGCCGTCTTACCAACAACGCCAAAGAAACAAAGAAAACGCTCGCAGCCACGAAAGGCAGGAAGACTACCAAACAAACACAATAAAAAAGGAGGCACTTCCCACACTTCCTACCCTACTCCCCACCACGGGGAGACACTCTCAGGGCCCACAAGCCCGTCTGCTCACTGGTCAGAAAGAGGCTGTCTGTCAAAAATCTAGCACAGAAACGCGTAGAGCCACCGAGGAAAAAGCCACCCTGCTCACAGCTCATCCCCAGTTTAAATAGCCTCAGAGGATGATTGCTGACTGGAGTCAGGTGGCAAACGAGGCTAATCAGCAGCAGCTGTGTCCTGGGGAGAGAGGAGAGTGAGAGAGACAGAGAGGGGTAGGAGTGGCAAGAGGGGTGGAGGCAGGGAGAGTGGGCAAACACCCCACCCACACACTCCCACAGCCTCACAGAACGTAACATTCCCCCCCCCCCTTACATTGAAGCCCTACCAAAACAACAACAACAACAACAACCTATTGCGAGCTGCGTGAGAGTGCATCAGCCACTATATTGTCAGTACCTTTCTTGTGTATGATCATCAGATTGTAATCCTGGGCCAGGAGTGCCCAGCGCATCAGTCGCTGGTTGTGATTGTACATCCGGTTCAGAAAAACAAGGGGGTTGTGGTCTGTGAACACGGTCACCGGGGAAGCGCTGGAGCCCACATACACTTCAAAGTGCTGCAGAGCTAGAAGCAGAGCTAAGGCTTCCTTCTCTATGGTAGAGTAGTTCAGTTGATGGGGTTTGAACTTTGCAGAGAAATAACAGACCGGATGGCACACACCTTCCTCATCATCCTGCAGCAGGACTGCCCCGGCTCCGGTGGCACTGGCATCGACCTCTAGCTTAAAGGGGCGAGAGAAGTTTGGAGCTGCCAATACAGGGGTGCTGCACAGAAGAGATTTTGCCGACTCAAAGGCATGCTGGCATTCAACTGACCATTCAAAAGGCACCTTTGGGCTACACAGTTTGGTTAGCGGGGTCACGACCACAGAAAAGTTCTTACAGAAACACCGGTAATATCCGGTCATCCCTAGGAACCGCCTTAGTTCCCGTCTGGTGGCTGGACTCGGGTAGTCCAGGATTGCAGCAACCTTCGCCTCCACTGGGCGGACCTGCCCAAACCCCACCTGCTTACCTAGGTAAGTGACGGTTGCCTTACCAAACTCACACTTAGCGAGATTGAGGGTCAACGAGGCCTCGGCTAGCCGCTGAAACACTGTCCTCAGAAGGGACATATGATCTGCCCATGTGTCTGTGTATAGCACCACGTCATCTAGATACACATTGCACTGGGGCACATCTCCCAACACCAACTGCATCAGTCGTTGAAAAGTAGCTGGGGCATTTTTCATGCCAAAGGCCATTACTGTGTATTGCATGAAGTGGTCAGGGGTGACAAATGCAGAAATCTCTGAAGCTCTGGGAGTGAGAGGCACCTGCCAGTAGCCTTTAAGGAGATCGAGTTTGGTGATGAATTTGGCAGGGCCGATGCTGTCAATGCAGTCTTCCATACGAGGAAGCGGAAAAGAGTCAGAGACCGTTACAGCGTTTACCTTCCGATAATCTGTGCAGAAACGGGGTGTGCCATCAGACTTAGGTGTTAGTAGACATGGGGAGCTCCAGGGGCTACAACTAGGTTGTGCCAAGCCGTTTTCTACTAAGTACTCAACTTCTTCTTTCATGACCTCACGTTTGGCGAAGGGGCAACGATATGCATGCTGCTTGATTGGGACTGCGTCTCCAACGTCAATGTCATGCTCACAAACGTGGGTACGCGAGGGTACGTCACTAAAAAGAGACAGGTAGGAGTGCAGCAAGTCAAGTACCTCTTTACACTGGGACGGAGGAAGGTGAGATAGGTTGGCCTCGGCCTTAGCTAAAAAAACAGAATTTGACAACCGCCCACATTGCTGTCCCTCAGAAAGGGTACCCAGATCATCATCACCCTTAACTTCAACACTTAGCAGGGCAACAGGGACTGAACCGGGGACAGCCGTCCCAGCAGTGTCTGATGATTCTGTCATGCTGGTGTCTCTGGTATGGTATGGTTTCAACATGTTGACATGGCATAGGCGAGTCTTCCTTCTGCGTTCTGGGGTGTTGAGAATATAGTTGGTGTCAGACACTTTTTTCACTATCACATAGGGGCCTGAGAAACGAGCCATGAGGGCAGAACTGGGCACGGGCAACAACACAAGAACTTTGTCCCCAGGCTGGAACTGTCTTTCCACTGCTTTTTGATCACATCGTTTTTTCATGTTTGCCTGGGATACACAGAGAGCCTCTTTTGCTAACAAAGTAGCCCGTTGCCACCTGTCCTTGCATGTTTTTACAAACTCCATCACAGTAGTTTTAGGCACACAACCACTGAGAAAACTCTCCTTCAGCACCTTTAGCGGACCCCGCACGTCGTGTCCAAACACCAGGGTAGCTGGGCTGAACCCCAAAGACTCCTGCTTCACATCACGTATAGCGAACAATACAAACGGGACCCCGTCATCCCAGCTTTTTCCGGTGTCGTGGCAATACTTACTCAACATCGCCTTGAGAGTTTGATGCCACCGCTCCAGTGCACCTTGTGACTCTGGGTGGTAAGCACTAGACACAGAATGAGAAACTCCAAGGGACCGTAGAGTCCGATTAAAATCCCTGGACATGAAATTGGTACCCTGATCTGTCTGCACGGTTTTCGGGAGGCCAAAGGTGGTAAAGAATTTGACTAGTGCTTTGGTAATGCTTGCTGTCGTGATTTTCCGCAGAGGAATCGCCTCTGGGTATCGAGTGGACACACACATTATGGTTAACAAGAACTGATTCCCTGCCCGCGTCTTTGGTAAGGGGCCAACACAGTCTACCAGGATATGCTCAAAAGGTTCACCGACAGCAGGGATAGGACGTAGGGGGGCGGGGGGCACCGCCTGGTTCGGTTTACCCACAAGCTGGCAAGTGTGACAGGTGTTACAAAACTGCACTACATCTGCTTTCATTGCCGGCCAAAAGAAATGCTGCAGTATACGGTCATATGTTTTAGTGACACCCAAATGACCTGACCATGCGTGATCATGTGCTAACTGCAGCACATGCCACCGCAGACTGGTCGGAACCACCAACTGCCGCACTACGCTCCAGTCTTCTCCAGGCCTTGGGGTCCACTTGCGCATCAATAAACCTTCCCAGACGAAAAATGTCTGCCGTTTGCTCCCCTCACCTCCCTTATCCTGAGCTGCTGCGGTAAAACACTGAACTAATGAAGGGTCTTCTTTCTGAGCCTTCACAAGTGCTTCCCGGGTGAGCAGAAAAGGAGCTCCAGACACAGGAGCTGGCTCAACCACACTGTGAGCTAACTCTAAGGCTCCATTATCTCCCTCATCGGTGCAGGGCATCACATCCTTCTCTAGAATAGAGCCGATCACTGAATCTGACAAATCAACCCCCCCACCTTGTTGCTGGGCACGTGAACGAGTCAGAACGCTCACCGGGAACACATCCGGGTGCTGCAGGCTGAGGGCATCTAACACAGGCTCTATAACAGGATTGTTGGTCACCTCAGGGGTAGGGTAAACTTTCCCACCCGCGATATCATTTCCCATTATAAAATCCACCCCATTAATCGGGAGAGAAGGCCGCACACCCACTGAGAAGAAACCACTCACCAGCTCACTCTGTACCCAGATACGATGGAGGGGAGCAGGCACAAAACTCATCCCAACACCTCTTACAATGATGCTAGAGTCACAGTCAGACTTCTCATTAAATTCAAGCACACTAGCTAGTATGAGGGACTGTGAGCCACCAGTATCACGCAGAATGGTCACTTCACGCTTATCCTCGGTCCTACCAGAAAGCGAAACTATCCCCTTAAAAATGAAAGGCTTAAAACACTCATCCGGGGTCTCAGGGGAAGGGGGCCTACTGACAGGAGGCATGGTTTTAATCAGCCCAACCCCTTTTGGTTTACGTGAAGACGAGACTGATTGTTTCCGTCTGTAAGCTTCACAATCTGCGATCAGGTGGCCAGACTTAAAACAGAAAAAACACTTTCGGTCTGCCTTGGGACGAAACACAAGTACCTCACTCTTTGGGTGCTGTGCAACTGGCACCTCGCTAGCCTTCACTGGGGCATCGCGCCGGTCACACCTACCGACACTGGTTTTATGGACGAGCGCGAACTCATCAGCCAGCGTCGCAGCCTGCTGTAGCGAGGAAACCTTCTGTTCATTAATATATACCGCGATGCGCTCAGCAATGCAGTTCTTAAATTCCTCTATGAGCATTAGTTCCCGGATCGAAGCCAGGTCAGTGGCTTTGCAGGCCGCACACCACCGATCGAAAAGAACACCTTTTTCCCTGGCGAAATCAAGATAGGACTGACCCTGACCTCTTCTCAACCCCCGGAAACGCTGCCTATAGGCTTCTGGGACCAGCTCATAGGCCAGCAGGATAGCCCTTTTCAGCTTGTCATAGTCCAAGCTGTCCTCAGCTGACAACGAGGAACAAACTTCTTGAGCCTTACCCGCCAGCTTACATTGGAGCAAAATGGCCCATGAATCCCGTGGCCAGTGCAAGGCTGTGGCTATTCGTTCAAACGACTCGAAGTAGCTGTCGACCTCAGTGTCACGGAACATCGGAACCAGACGACTGTTTTTCCCTACGTCAAACGGGGTGTCCGCCTGACGAATGGAGGCGGTCGGAGGAAGGGAAACCTGCCGGAGTTCCAGCTGTCGCAACCTCACAGCTGTCTCTGCCTCCACCTCCACCTTCCTCAATTCGACCTCTCTGGCTCTAGCAAGCTCTGCGTCTAAACGCCTAAGCTCCAGCTCTTTCTTTAGCTGGAACTCCCTCTCACGGTCCTCCTTCTCTAACTGGAGACGAGCCAGGCGTACACGGAGCTTAGCATCCTGCTTCGAGCCTTCACTTGATTCAATGGAGAGGGGTTCGAAGCGAGGCAATGTCATGGGTTTGTCCACAGGCAGCCCCTGACCAACAGGTGTCGACACCAATGGACCTACAGCTTGAGCTGACGCCTGCGGAACAGGCTGAGACGCTGCACCATGCTCAAGTGGACTGGCAGATACTGGCAAGGCCACTATCCCTTTCTCCACCAAGCCAGCCACAAGAGCAGCTTTCAGCTCAGCCTTACGCAGAGCTGTGGAAACAGAAATGCTATAACCTGATGCCACCTCATGCAAATCCCTCTTCCTACAGGCGTCCAGTTGGACAAGCGAGGGGTTTTTATTAAACATGGCAATATCAAAGGTAGCCATCAACTCTAAAAACAAAAAACTACCTGAGGCTAACAATAACAACAAAGAAGCACCACCTCCAATACACAAATGAGAAAACAGGCGGAAAAAGTGTGGCCAGAGGTTAACCAATAAATAAAAGTACCGCCGACCCTCTCCCCAGACCTGCCTACTAAAATCTTAGCCTAGTTAGCTTCTGGAGTGTACCAGGCTCGAGGCAACTTTAAAGGCTAAGCATCAAGTGCACAAAGCACCGACAAGCCTACCCCCGACAGGGAACTAATCCCCACCCGGGATTACTCCGAAAATAATAAAGGAAAAATAAAAAATGAGTGCCTGAAGGAGGAGCTTACGCTCAGCTAGACACTCCCCTTTGCTAACTGGAGAGAGAGCGCAGCAGATACCATACAACTAAACAAGCCACCGGCAAACAACTCACTAAAACTCAATTGTTGTTCCTTCAATTCATATCCCGGACGAGCCCCCACATTGTTACGTTCCCCCCGAAGGGGTCTAGGCATGTGAGAGAGGGGATCAGTAACAAATGAGTCCAGAATCAGAATGAAAAGGAAAACAGACAGAGTTGTTCTGTATTAATAGAACTTTATTACGAAATGGTACAGGTGGATTACAAACGACATTAACATTAACTTAAAGGGCCGGCAACGCCGTCTTACCAACAACGCCAAAGAAACAAAGAAAACGCTCGCAGCCACGAAAGGCAGGAAGACTACCAAACAAACACAATAAAAAAGGAGGCACTTCCCACACTTCCTACCCTACTCCCCACCACGGGGAGACACTCTCAGGGCCCACAAGCCCGTCTGCTCACTGGTCAGAAAGAGGCTGTCTGTCAAAAATCTAGCACAGAAACGCGTAGAGCCACCGAGGAAAAAGCCACCCTGCTCACAGCTCATCCCCAGTTTAAATAGCCTCAGAGGATGATTGCTGACTGGAGTCAGGTGGCAAACGAGGCTAATCAGCAGCAGCTGTGTCCTGGGGAGAGAGGAGAGTGAGAGAGACAGAGAGGGGTAGGAGTGGCAAGAGGGGTGGAGGCAGGGAGAGTGGGCAAACACCCCACCCACACACTCCCACAGCCTCACAGAACGTAACACACAGTTAATTGTGATGTTATTGCAAACTGGTGGCATGTAAGTGCCGACTTTCGGTAGCACAGCAGTCTTCCCCAACTCTTTTCTCTAGTGTGACTGCAGCATAACTTTACACAGCACCTCTGTTGACAGGCCGGCACTCAGCAGCTGAATACATCGACATGAGTGAATGTTAACATCACTGAAGAGAGGTCAGCTCCAGTTTCAACATTGAGGTTTTTAACAGTTATCATGCACGTTAACATGGCCACCATTTAACTAAAACTAGAGCAATAGAAATTATTGTGACATATTTCAGAGTGACTCTTCTCCCAACGCTGCCCCACTACAACCAGTCTCGGGGTTCCAACACCTGCTGAATCTCACTTTAACCCGTGACTGTGAGTGGAGACAGTCACTCATCTACATCTACAATGTAAGCAACAGGAAACAGATATTTCTTTTACATTTACTTTGTTTTCCTCTGCTTGTATTCTGCAAAACAGATGTTCAAGTTGTGTCCATTCATTCAGAATTAGAATTTAATTTGAAATAAAGTTTCTATTCTATTCTCTTATATTAATATTATTCTATTATCCACACAAAATAGCTACTTTTTAATTTTATATGAGTGGTTTTATATATACCACACACACACCTACATATATACAGTCTAGTTTGGACACACCACTGCACATTTAATGGTTTTTCTTTATTTTTACTACTTTCTACATTGTAGATACAAACTGAAGGCATCAAATAGATGAAGCAAGATATGTGGAATTATGTAGCAAAGAAAAAAATGATAAAAAACTCTAAATATGTCTTATATTTTAGATTCCTCAAAGTAGCCACCCTTTGCTTTGTTGACAAACCCTTGGCCTTCTATCAATGGGCTTCATGACGTGGTCACCTGAGATGGTTTTCACTTCACAGGTGTGCCTTATCAGGGTTCATTTGTGGAATTTCTTGCCTTCTTAATGGGGTTGAGACCATCAGTTGTGTTGTGCAGAAGTCAGTTTGGTACACAGCTGACAGCACTATTTGACAACTGTTAGAATTCATATTATGGCAAGAACTGACCAGCTAAGTCCAGAGAAACGACAGTACATCATTACTTTAAGAACTGAAGGTCAGTCAGTCAATAGTAATGTGCAGTTGCAAAACCCATCAAGCACTACGACGAAACTGGCTCACAGTCACCTGACCTAAACCCAATCAAGATGGTTTGGGATGAGCTGGCAAAAGGGCCAACAAGTGCTCAGCATCTCTGGGAACTCCTTCAAGACTGTTGGAAAACCGTCTCAAGTGACAACCTCATGAAGGTCATCGAGAGAATGCCAAGAGTGTGCAACGCAGTAATCAAAACAAAGGGTGGCCATTTTGAAGAATCTAAAATATAAAACATATTTGGATTTATTTCACACTTTTTTGTTTACGACATATGTGTTCATTCATAATTTTGATGCCCTCAGTGAGAATCTACAATGTAAAAATAGTCATGAAAGTAAAGGAAAACGATTAAATGAGAAGGTGTGTCCAAGCTTTGATTGGCAGTTGTGTCTGTGTATGATTGAGTTACACTATTGTGGCAGTTCATCTTAGCCGCCCTTGAGTAAGCTTTCGCTCATTCTTTCACCGTTTCCCCTGTGTCTGAATTTCTTCTTCTTTTCTGTAAAATAGTTGTAAACATTGATTCACTGTCCTCTCATTTGAAAAAGCAAATATATAAGGAGACATAAAGTAATCAGATTAGTGAGGGGAATCTTTTTAGAGCATCCATATAAGAATGACTGTCTCACAAGAGAGTCACATGATATTGATATATTATCCACCCTTATTTGAAAGTACCAACAACCAAAGGGCAGAATATTTAAAATCAATTTCAAAACAAATAAATAAACAGACTGTGGTACCTGCGCTAATTGTACTGGAGAAGTGCAGAATTCCAGAATTCCCATTGTGGTTTATTTTTTCTTCATTTTAAGCAGCAATAGAGGTTTAGTGGAATAAGCCATTGCGTTTTGGCTCCACAAATAACACTTAACAGAAGCCATTTTTTGGTCTCTAATGATCAGTGGTTAAAAAATGGTCAAGATACAATCTGTGATATTCTGTACACGTGCTTTCAATTACACAAACACATGTCTGGGTCACATAACATGCTACTGTCGTGAATCTAATTCAATCAATAAATGACTTTTGAACTAATTATCTGTGTACACTCGACCTTTTTGTCTCTTTCCAAATGCCACATGTGCGATTTCACTGCTGTGATGCCTTAAATCTAAGCACATGCTGCGAAAAAGTTTCACTGTATTTTGCACCCATGAGAAAATGTAGTAGACTATAAGTATACATGAAACTCAGAAAGTATACTAAGTATACTACGTTTACTCAAGAGTGGCATCTTCAGAGTCCACATTAACACGAACTCAGGAGGGGGACTAAATTGGAGTTTAATGCCAGCCGTTGTGTTGAGAATATGTTACAGACATGGATAGAAATGCATAGAATTGAAAATAAACCTGTATACCTTGAATCCATTGTTACATTTTTAACTTGCTGCTGAGGCCTTTAATTATTCAGAATCTTTCTATCCATCTATGTGCAAGAAATACCCAGGTTTATGCTGGATAACACTTTATTTTTCTTTCTTTCTTTTTTTGTTAAGAGATTGATATAAAACAGCTAAATCTTCATGAAATCTCAATCTCGAGACTTCCAGTTCTGTTTCTTGGATTTAAAAATGTATCCAGAGGTCCACTGACTATTTATTATATCCTGACAGAAGGTGTATACATTTCAATGCTTTCCCTCTGTACCTTGGAGACAGCCTGTCCTTTCTTTTCACAAACTGTGATGTATTCTGACTCTTGGTGCTTGTGAGAATACAGTATTTGTGGAAGTGTAGACCAGTAATGGTTCAGAAAGATAATGTTATCAGTTAAAAGAGTTCTGTTTACTTTAAGGCAGTTTGCTGTTTGTTAGTTTAAAGCTAGTTTTACAGAATTCGGTCCAAAGGTACTTAACCTAACTTTATCTTTATTCATTTTTGTATTCATCTTGCAGATAATACAATTTACTGCATGATGTTACTGTTGATGAAGAGGCCATGATCAACTATAAGATTAAAATGCTTTTATCCATTTAAGTTATAGCTGATTTATTTCCTGCTTATTTGATTGGATCCACCAAGTGATGTTTAGAGACCAGCTGATTTAATAAAAGCTTTATGTCTTTATTTTGATTACAGAGAAATGCAGTTATGATTGCTTTTATATTGTAAAGCTCTTCTGCAACTTCAATCATGCATCCAGCTTTTTGCACAGTGCGTGTCTTTCATTGCCCATTAAGCTAATATGCTGAGAAGCACTGGAATGTACTGGTGATAATTCCGAAGCGTGAGCTCAGGTGAAGCCCTGCAATCATCCCATTTACCTGTGAAGAGCAGTGACACTATAGTGCAGAACCTAACAGTGCAAAATCCATGATTATGTTAAACAGTACTTTTGTTATTATTTCCCACTCTGAGTAGTTACTGGGAAATGAATGAAGAACTGAGAGGTTCTTTCAAATGTCCTAATCAAGGACTATCTGTTAATTAATTAGACTGAACAACACTCCGCAAAAATATTTCACTGTTTCAATGTTTTATGTATCTGTGGAATCTTAGGATTATCACATTTTTCAATAACTTATAAGTTTTTACATCCCATGTTACAACCTTTAAAGTGACTTTACTATATAAGTGATTTAGAGTTCAAAATAAACCTTATTTATCTCATATTAGGCCTTGGTGCAATCCTACAATTCATCCACAGTCTGAATCAAGCTGTTTTAGTTCTTCTTTAAGGTCTTCCCCTCTCTAAATTAAGCCTTTAAGTCTTCTGACTGGCTCCTCCTGGCATTATGCAGAAGAAAGAATAGAAGTACATGTCTAAAACGTCCACCATATAAAACATCTGATGAGCATGTTAATTCCAGTTTTCAATAGTGCAAGTCTGGATCTCTCACACTCATATAGAAAGGTAACACTCCATTACCTCTCAAACTAAAGATATAAATCCACTGTCTCCTACTGTCTTCTACTCTAGGGCAGTGTATGGCAGCGAATATATGATATACATCATCAAATATGGATTTAGGATATTAGGTTTGTGGAATAAGAACAACGATGCTTATAGCCTTCACAAACAAGATGCTGAACATCTAAACTGCCTTTCCGGTGAAGTTGCAGTAATGGAGCTGGTAATAACAGAGTACTGCAGGAGCTGCAAAATTAAGAGGCAAAGGTGCTGAGATCTTTGCCTCCCACCACTTCAGAGACATTTTCATTTTGTCACAGCTCACATCAAACACATCTCTGTCACAAAATAGAAGAAACTTCTGATTAAAGCAGGCCCAAAAAAGTGATAAATGTATGTTATTAGGGTCCACCAGGTGGACACAACCCTGTCGTCACCATGTCAGAGTTTGTTGGGAGTTTTTGCAGCATTTCCCCAATGATTGTTTTGTTTCTTTACTAGCCTTGCACCTACATGATGAGTACATAATTGTACCCCTTCCTAATGCTAAAGACCAGCCATCATTTCTCCAGCAGTGGGACTGTAATTTTCCTGGTACAAGGAGGGCTCGGGTGTGTTCTGCTATGCCTGAAGTCCTTGTTTTTCTGTAGCAGCACACAGTAGGGGATCACCTCTGTTTGTAGATCTGCAGGGCAGGTCTCAGCCTAGAGTCAGCCTTTTTCTGGAACTAAAGTGCAGTAGCTTACCAATAGCCCAGTGAACGCAGCATGAACCCTAGCTTTGTTTTCTGCTTCATTAATTTAACACCATTCATGTTCAGAGTTACAGAGTCAGCGTCCTCTTCCCTTACAGCCTATTTTGTTATACAGAGACCGAGCGACACCACAGGTCCTCAATTTCTCGTCTCCAGAGGGTTGTTATGTTTATCCAAAGCTGACTCTGCAGCATTAAGAACAATGGAGATAATGATTGTGGATGCCAGTGCTGCTCCAAAACCAATGGGACGTTATTCCTACATCGAATAAGGTTAATGCAAAAAGTCAGTTATTCAGAGCAGCATGATATAATTTTATTTTCCCTAAAACAAAAACAAAAAAATCAAATTCATTCTATTTGCTACACATTCACATTTTCCTCATTACATCAAACAGCCAACGCTTTCAGAAATGCAAGACAATGCCACAGTTTTTAAGGTAAACCCCAAAGGCTGGTGAACGGAGGCTAGACCACAAACACAAATGTAAGTGGTATAAGCAGAATAAACTTAACAATGTGATTATTTGTGTGTGTGTGTGTGTGTGTGTGTGTGTGTGTGTGTGTGTGTGTGTGTGTGTGTGTGTGTGTGTGTGTGTGTGTGTGTGAGTGAGTGAGAGAATCTGAAAAAGAGGGCATTGGCTTCAGGAAGAAATCCATGGTTTTGAAAGGCCACTTGAATGAAGCCTTGTGCTGAAGGTTTTCTTTTTCTTCTTGTTTTGTCTTTTAGCACCTTTTGCTTCCCCTGCTGTACAAACTTTTAATGAAATGATTAAACTTTTTGGATTTGGCATTTAGCAGATTTGGCTTCAGCATGGAGTGCACTTTCTGTTTTAACTGGCACAACTTTCATGTTGTTAAAAGTGCTAAATGATTTGTGGCACTGCACAAAACACATTGAGAACCTAATTGGGAACATTTGGAATAACCACGTATGAGAATACATATACAAAATAAGCCCATTTTCTCACCCCTTTTTTGTGTGTGTGAACAGTAAGCACTGAACTCACATTTAAATTTAAACATTTCTTTTAAAATACAACACACCCCTTTTATTTCTTCATAATTTGCTTCCAATCAACCAGACTGGAAGCCAGAAGCTCAAGTAATAGTTCTCCTGGCTTTCTAGAGAAGTAATTTACTAAGTTTTAATCTATGAAAAATGCTAAAGATGATAGAGTTTCACAGGAACAAAATAGTATTTTTGCACTAACAAGGTCATTCTCAAAGCCAGAATACAATAAATCTAATATAGTGTTATATATTAGAGGAGTTGAACAAGTGGGGTGAAAGAAGAAATGGTAGCCCTAAAAAAAGAAGGTGGAAGGGTAGCTGTCAAGCCATTCCTAAGTAAGGATGAGGTATGCCAAATGACACAATAACTTGTGTGAGAATCAGTGGCAACAGGACTTATGGAGTGATGAATGCAAATTTGAAATTGTTAATGTAAATAAACAGCCATAAGTAGAGGTCAGGAGAGAGATCCAGCAGTGACAGTCTACAGCCATCTGTAAAACACGGTGGAGGCTTTGTTGGGGATCTTGTCAAATTCGGCAGAATTAAAATACCACCAGACTGTAATCCATCATGCAAAGCCATCTGGAGAGCATCTGATTGGCAATAAAGTAATTTTTCACAGCACAGCAGAGGTAACACAGTAGAACCTGGATACACCCTCCACTTGCCATCCTTTGCAAGGGCGTAATCCCCCCCCCACACACACACCCCGACAGCAGGAGGTGTATAATTTTTCCACCAACACGAAAGCGGTGTTTTTTGTTTTTTCATTTCTTGCTCATAAGCAGAGAGTGCTTGCTAGCGCTGTCCTTAGACAGCAAACGTGACGAAACTATTCAGGAAAAAAACGCCGCGTATATATTGTTTATCATGACTCTGGCTTTACGTGCCCTATCAGCACAATTTAAAAACTGGTATATATCACCTTGTTTCTTTGTCATCTCGACGTGGTCATGTGATTGGCTTACCACGACTACTTTATTCTTTCTCAGTCAAACAGCAGCAGTCATGCGTTTGTTTTGCCCCCTTAGCTCCAGGTGTTGTGCCAAAAAGTGATCGTCAGGCAGAAAGTGATTGCTGTCTGCAAGACCGCGCGCAGCTGCTTATAGCTGTAGCGCCCAGATTACTTACATAGACAGCTACTTCCATGCAACTGAAGGTGCGGTAAGCTGAAGACAGCTTCAACCGTCTGTTTGCTGAAAAATAGTAACGCGACCACATTTTCTTGTTAGTAACTGTAACGACGTTGTAACGATAGAAATAGTAATTAGTTAGATTACTAATTACCATTATTCCCATCACTGGTTATTACCAGTAAAATAGTTGCATGTTTCATCATCTGGGAATTTACCCAGATTTATTTACTTATTTAGACAGAGATCTTGACACCCCCCCTGTCATGGTTGGCTGTGTGGCAGGTGGGCAAGCAGGAGTGGTGGATCCAAAATGCAGGACTCAGACACAGAAGTTCAACTTAAAGTGCAGCTTTATTGCTGTAAAACCTCTTACTAACTAAACTCACCAAAAGACAAACAAAAACGCTGGTGGACTAAAACACTGAAGCAGAAATACTGAACTGAAACTAGAGCTGGAAACAAAACACTGGTAACACGGAGGCAAAACACACACAGCTTGTTGAGGGTACGACGCAACACTGACTCAGAGAAACACAGGGTCTAAATCAGGGGTGCCCAATCCCGGTCCTCGAGAGCTACCGTCCTGCAGCTTTTAGATGCATCCTTGTTCCCACACACCTGAATCAAATGAATGGCTTGTTATCAGGCCTTTGCCAAACATGATGGCATGCTGAAGAGGTAATCAAACCATTTGATTCAGCTGTGTTGGAGTAGGGATGCATCTAAAAGCTGCAGGATAGTAGCTCTCGAGGACTGGGATTGGGCAGCCCTGGTCTAAATACACTGGGAAGTAACGAGGAGAATGAGACACAGAAGGAGAGCACAGCTGGGGGAAATTAGAACTGACGAGACAAGCAAAGCAGGACACATTCACATAAGACACGGACCTACAAAGTAAAACAGGAAGGATCACACAGAGACGCGAACTTGACACAGTGGAGACAGCAACTAAGAAACACAGAGATATAAACCATAAGGCAGAGGACTCTAAGAACCGAGAGACACAGAGGGGAACCCAAACATGCAGACACAGACTTACACAGAACAGAGGGGACACAGAAACATGAAGACAAGGGATCGAAACTAGAAACCATAGAAACTCACACCAAGTACAATAATACAAAAATCACAAAGAACTAAAACGCTGGGTCAGGAGACCCAGGACCCTGATACCCCCAATGTTCAACACAAAGTTACGCCGATGATCCTTTGCACAAATAACCTACATCAGTTGAAAATACAGTGATGGTTCACACTCATAATTAAGAGAGAGAAGAGTGAGACTAAGAAAATAAAGATTATGAGTCACTATAAACTTCCCTGTTGAAGAAGCAGCAACTTTGCTAAAAATGCATCAAGCTGGTATTGTCCTTAAAGCAATATTAGAAAAAGGTATAAAATGCAGCCTAGAAACATTAGAACTAAGTGTTTAGTTCATAAAGTTTTGTCCTCTGTGGTCTCTTGCATATAACTGTGTAGTTTAAAAGAAGCTTGACCATATGTTTGTGCTGTATGCTTGCCTCAGTTTTACAGGTGCTTCCAAGCCCTGCTGCAGTGTGAAGCTCCTCGAAGAGGCTCCAGCTTAAAGAGTTCCTCCAAGGTCCCCACCAAGGCCATGAGGGGAATAGCAGGAACTGGTCCCCGCCGTACTAACGAATTCCTATTTATGGTAGCCTCATTGGGTCAACCAGCTGCTACAGTCCCCCAACTGGGGCTCTCATGTGAACCTACTATCGATATCACAAAAGCCCCTTCTTCAGACAATAAACCTGTTGTAGTCTCACTAGTGGCTCACCGTGAATGCTGACAATTGGTTATATAATCATAAAACCCTAAGGTCCCCATCCAGGAGATCAGTGAAAAAGAAAGAGGTGGTTTTACTGAGACTTGGAAAGCGGCGGTCTGCCAGTCCAGGTGGATTCAACGTGACTCCAGCATTAACTCTGGCCTGCCTAGTACAGATGATAGATCAGTAAGAAAGGGCTGTCTCTGAAAAATGTGAGCAACTATCAGAGATGACAGTAAATCTACAGAAGCTGGGAGTTTGTATATTTTACTGAGAAAAGAAACACTCATGATCCTTTCTTAGAAAGCACATTTAAAGGATGCTCTTATCAGAGCTCTGGAGTCAGACTGTAATAAAAGAGGAATTATAAGGATAATTTTGTGCAATATCTCATTCTCTTAAAATGTCATAACAATAGCGTGTTCAGGAGTGCTGGGGAAGGGCTATGATTGGTCTGTACTGATTGTTACTGACAGCAGTTACAAAGTGAAGTGAAATTGAAGAACACCAGCCACTTATGACTGCAAGCTTTTTGAAGTCCTTCAGAATGAGAAAACTTTAATAATCTGTGCAAGGGAAATGCTTTTGCAGCACTTGCACAAATAAAAGAAAGTTGTAAAATTACACAGAAACACAAGAAAGTGTAATGCAATAAAAGTACCTGAGAAATGACAGAGGTGCAAACTTAAATGGAAGTGGTGATAACTTTACCACCATAGAGTGGCAAACTCTATAGAAAACTATAGAGTTAAGTCTTCAAACCAGCAATAGTAGCGGCCATAACAGTTACAAGAAAAAAATCAAACGAGTGCAATAAGTCAAGATGTTAAATTGGGTAAAGAGAAGGAGTAGCATTCACAATTAAATGTCTTAATAAAAAGTTAATTGTACATTTAACATTGCTAGTATGCCGGGGGTGTTTGGATTTTTTTCAGGGAGATAGACTTTGGAAAGAAATACTGTAACTGCAAGTTGGAAATCACTGTACAGCCCATTCAGTAATGGCTGTGAATGTGCAGTCTAATGTAAAGGAGTTTGATGAAATGCAGCATCTAGCAATGTTAAATATTTAGCACTTGTATACCTCGAATTTTGTAT
The DNA here is from genome assembly GCF_057382275.1 of Copadichromis virginalis. NCBI lineage: Eukaryota > Metazoa > Chordata > Actinopteri > Cichliformes > Cichlidae > Copadichromis > Copadichromis virginalis. The sequence goes on from NC_140635.1 coordinate 28,248,244, forward strand.
TCATGCTGTGTTTTGTTAGAGTTTTAAATGTGTATTCAGAGGAAAGAGGTAACATCCTAAAATGTTAGTAGAAGATTCAGATAACTACGAGTTTAGTTTATTGTTCATAAGCATGCTGTCTGCAAAGTTTGGGCACAAATCAGCTTAGCTCATAATCTTCACAGTAGCTGATATATTTATTTTCTCAAGAGTCATTCTGCAGAGTTTTGCAGTTCAATAATCAGTATCACATCTGACAATGTGCTCCAAAGTGTCTCCAAAGCACTCCATTGCAAGCAACTCATATAAGTTAAATGGAAAGAATTTGCTTTATCATATCATGTTTTCCATGTATTTGTCAGCATCTTGGTTTTTGGGGGTTTTTTTGCTAAGAAATTAAAAATCTCTCCCTTCTTGAAATGCAAAGATTACAGTAGAGTTTCTGAATGCATCAAAGCTGTGTTGTCAGTAAATGTTTAAACTGTATATGATGTGGAGCCACTTTTGCTACTGCATACAGCATACACCTGTTGGCTACAACAAGGACAGCAATGGCAGGTGAGGTGAAAAACATTGATTATATTATTACCAATCTGTCAGTGTGTAGGAATTATTGGGCAGCAAAAATCAACATTTTTTTAAGTCCAACCTGGAAATAACTTACAAACAAGAGAAAATGGTAAGTGTGCCCATTTTTCTTGGTCAGCTTCTGATGGTTGGACAACTGGACTACTAGCATTTCCAAAATAGTGATTGTTGTGAATTTTTCCCAAAAGCGAGCTAAAGAAGGAAAACAAGTAAACCAGCAACAGGGTCATGAGCACCCAAGACTCACTGATGCACGATGATTCCTTGAAGGAGGGTTGAAGGCTGAAGAACACATTTTCTTTTCTATTATGTTGACAGCTGAGTGTATGTGCATTATTTACAAGAGGAAGAGATGGCAGCAGGATGCACTACTGGAAGTAGTTAGGCAGACCAAGGTAGTGTAATACTATGGGAAATGTTCTGCTGGGAAAGCTTTCCCATATGGAAAAGAAATGGAAAAAACTTATAAAAGACTTGCATAAGATGTGGTCTACATCATATAATGAATCCTATAAAACTTATATGATTTACTCATGAAAGTGGCCACTTTCTCATTACTTTCATATATTGTTTTAGTAAATATTGAACCCTGATTCTTTTATTCTTCTACTGGACTAGAGAACACAGACTATCCAAACCATACAAGTTTCATTCATATAATTTTTCAAGGGATCTTATATGTGTTTTCACTCTTTTATGCTTTTCATACAAGTTTCACACAAGACAGATACAAACTTTATAAGATTAATATAAATCTTTTTCATATGGGTTGGTTTTGGAGTTCATGTGACACATTAAGAGGTATCACATAAATATTGTTGCTCACCATGTATGTTTCATGGCAGGGTATTCTGAAATGACAATGGGCTCTTTCAGCAAACTATGCTGCAATATCAACTGCAATGTTCGGGAAAGTTGACTAATATAAGAAAAATTTGATGGTTTTGATGTGGTCATTAAATTCCCTTGATTTGTGATTTGGGATGTGCCAGTTTAAAGTAAAACAAAAAACCAAAACAACTGTTAATGTCTTCATGCCTGACAACCCAGGAGGTCTCGTGGCGTTCATTCATCGACTGCTCAGAGCTGTTTTAGCAAGAGGGGAGCACAAAATTACACACTGTTGTGGCTGAATGGTATAAGTTTGTATTGGCAATTTTTGTAAATCACTTTTACCACAAAAGCTGTTTTGAGTAAAAACAAAACAAAACAATTTTGGAGGTGCATTGTTCAATATTTTTTTACATCTAAATATACCTGCAGTGTGATTTTGGTTTTTTGTTGGGTTTTTTTAGAAAAATCTTTCTAAAGCAGAACGGTCAAAGATTTTAGATGTTTGACTTCGATGTGTTATGGGAAATGCAGATGGACTCAGACAGCAGAACGCACGGAGGCACAGAGCTGCAATGAAGCAAATTTATTTACAGTGAAGGGCGAATTTTCATGGACAGTGTATTTACAACAGAATGTGAATGGGAACGTGGAGCCAGGACGTGCAGGTGAAGAAACACACACTGGTAGCGCACTCGATTTGGTACTGTTTGCCAAAACCTCCAGAAGGAAACGAACCAGACGAGGCGACCCGAAGAAACAGAGAGGCGAAATCCTGGGGAGGAAACAAAACCCTGTACTGTCACCAGCAAAAATAATCCACAGGCTCCAACAGTAACGCAGGTGTCACTGCCCCTTTACACACTGAGGAAAGTTTCTGTTAAAGTTTCAAAACTGACTCACCCATAGTTTTCCTGACAGTAAAAATGGGTCTGAGCTCTTATAGGTTAAAGAAGACGGACATCAGTAATGTCTCATGTATGTATATGTTAAGCAATGATTTGTCATTAGCTGTTCAGGGGATGTTATGGGTGCATATAGAGCTATTTAGTGTAGTTTGAGGGCTGGCGTCATTTTTTGTTACTAGATCAAAACCCATATTCAAATGAAAATGTTGACTGTGAGCTCTCAGTCTAAAAAGCATATTGCCTGCATAACCCTGAGCCTAGAGGAGCTACATTCATTTTGTGGTGAAGCTCTTAGAGCACCACCAATGTATAGACATTTAAAAAGAAAAAAGCTAACAAGAGATGTTAATTATAGCTGATAAAACCTTCGGCTGCTTTAAAAAGTGTTTAAACAGTGATTCAAGAGATTTCAACACTTTTGGAACATCTCTATTCCGAGGGTTTTTCAGTGTTTAAACTATAAAATGACGAGCATAGAAAGATCGATTTTTTACAATAAATTATTATTATCTATTCTTTCCAAGCTGCAAATGTTGATCAGTGTGTAGAAAGTATTTTCCAATGCATCTTGTGTTCATAGTGCATGAACACAAGTGGTTACACTACAGCCCAAGTTTGATTCTTCTCTTCTTTTCTCTTCCTGGCTCTCAGTATCAAAAGCACAAAGACCAAAAAAGTAAATCTTAAAAAGCATTGCTTTTTGCATGCTGTTATTAATACTGAATTTCAGACTATGTGTGTCAGATAGCAGAAGATGTTTTTTCATTACTTGAGGTCCTGGGAACTACTTCCAAGGACCTTTAATATCTCAAATCTGGGTAGAGTCAGGAGACAATCTGTCTCTGACATTATGATGATGGACTTCATTAAACCTGAGTCTCGGGGCATAATGTCTGATTATTTAACTGAATAGTCTCAAGGCTAGACTGAAGATGGGGTGAGTAGTATCCTTTGTTCTTTGATCTTATTTCAACAGTGATTATAACTGAGTAATATTGCATTGTTCCAGAAGCTGTGAGTAATAATGTAAAACAAATATGTGCCTATGAGTCAAGGAGTCTCATCAAATTTTCCTGACTGTAAGTCAGATTTGACAAAATAACTGTCTAAGATGATGTTTTAGGAGGTTTTGTTACTTACAAGTGATTAAAATGATTGTATTTCACATTGTAAAGTTCAAATATATTTCTGAATTCACTAATAAATTGAGTAAGACAAAAATAAAGAACTTATTAAAAACTGAGCACTCACTGAGAAATAATGTCCTCTTTTTATCCCACGTACCCCATAATTCACAGTATGATGAATATGCCTACAGTGGAACCCCGACTTACGAAATTAATTTGTTCCCGAGAGTCTTCGTAAAACGAAAATTTTCGTAAGACGAAGCACCCATCGCGCGTTTTGACTGAGGCGATGCTGAACGACAGGTTATAGGCTAATTGCTATCTAGAACAACAACCAAGGGGTTGTCACATGATTCGGAAGGCATTGTGGGCATTGTAGGCTCAGCCAATCAGAGCCAGTGGATTTCATTACTCGGGCATTTTGCCGTAACACGGGCAAAATATTGCTGTTCAGTGCCTTCCTAACTTGAATTTTTCGTGAAACTGGGTATTCGTAAGTCGGGGTTCTACTGTATTTTAGGGTAAGTCTTGAAATATGAGATGATGGGTGTTATTTGAACAGTTATATGATTGTTAAAATGCCAAAGGGTGAAAATGACTCTGTTGTGGTCACTACCACAAATCAGTAACATTCTAATGCAAAATATTGCCATTTTACTTCCAGCAGGTTATCATATTAGTACCGATATTATTATACAATTACTAATTGGTTTTGCCTCATGGGCATGCTTGTTACCACATTACCACTCCAAGCCTTTGACCTGTAATTATCCAGTTAAACAAACTGTTCATAAAAGACAGTCACTTGGATATTACTTTGGTAATTAGGTGGTAATACCTTCCTATTTCCACAATATTATCTTCTTGTTACCACCCCATAATTACCACATTATTACTGAACTGTGGTGGTATCCATTCACCCACCTAAATCCATGCATTCAATCTTTCTCTTTATTACTTTTTTAGTACCTCTCCACGCATCTCAGCCAAGTGTTTTGCCAAGGGCTCCTTAAGTTATAGTGCAAAGAGAAAACAGGATTGGAAAAAAGTTTTGCACTGCTCAAACACAGATTTGTCCCTTAATGTAATAAAACCATATGGCTTTATCTTCAAAAATAAAGTATGTCTTATTTGCCTATTAAAGGAAGCATGAATGAGATAGTAATAGGATGCTGGTTGATTTTGATGCATTCACTTAATAGGGTTCCCATCTGGTATAGACAAAGGCGTAGATTTGGCATGGACGGAAGGGACATGTCCCCACTAATATCCAGCGATTAATGAATTGTCCCCACCAATAATTTGATCTCTTCAAGTAAAGAAAAACAAACCCGATAGAGAGAAAAAAACGATCTTTCAACGTCTCATTCACCCAGCGGTGCAGAAAGAGATAAATTACGTTCTCTACTGGAGTCCTACCTCATGTGACAAATATGGCCAATGTTATTGGCTGTGCCTTTCAGAGAGTTCTGTTTAGTTTTAGCAGCCGCAAGCCTGCGCTGGAGGATGGCAGCACAAAGGAAGAACCTGGATATAAGAAAGTATTTTTCAAAGAAACCTGCAAGTCACTTAAAGCCAAGTAAACCCATGAAATGTGTCCGTCACAATAACGTTACAGGCTATGCTAGGCTTTGGCCCACATCAGTCTAAAATTGTATGTAACCATGAATAACGTGTTTTGGAAACTAACTGCACAACAGGCAGCACTATTAGTTCTCTCAGTCTCAGAGCAGCATTTCTAATCTTGATTCAAACTGTCAGAGAAAACGGAGCCTCGAGTAAGCCAGGATATTAGTTTACAGAGGCTGTTAAAATTATATGTCTAACGTTAAAATGTTGGGCACACAATAATTTCATCCTAATGGCACTGACATATTCATAGGGTTAATTTTTGAGACAAAATATCATGAGGTAGTCATGATTTTGCAAATGTTCCACCTTGTAGTGCAGTTTGCACAAATTGTTTTAAAAATGCACTCACCCTACAAACATTACTGATGAGTCAAGATCTGCACAAAGTGACAGAAACACTGAAGCAGCTCCACATTTTATTCTTATTGTCATGTATGTCCTATTTGTCAGGTGACAGAAGAACCAACACAAAGCTCAGAGAGCAACGGTGATACAAGATCACAGGTGAAATTGGATGATGACTTGGTGGTTCAATGACTGTATTTGAAGCACATGTGTGACTGCATGTATTTGGAATGTCTCACTGTTATTCATCAGGTGACAGAGGCAACTCTGCCATGTTGTAGCTCAGACAGAGGTGAAGAGGCGAGGTCACAGGTGACTGACTCATGATTTGGTGCTATTGATTAACTAGTATTTATTGTCATGACAACTGTTTGGCTGCTGATGTAATTTTACAAAGAATCTGAATTGACATGTCTCACTTTTTATATGGAATATGGCTGAAGAAAACTAAAGTCTAAAATACTTGGTCATTTGTTTAATAGTAATTTAACATTATATAATTCACATATAAAACTATGAATTGTAATTTTAAATGGTTTAAAAGCATGTAGAATAGCATATGTAGACAAGTATATTTCTCCTTTTCTTTAATCAAGAAGCAAAGACAAAAAGGAAAAAAAATAAGAAGCAGGGCAGGGTTCGGTGGTTGAATCATCCGTCCCCACCAATGTCAAAACCAAATCTACGCCCTTGGGTATAGAGCATAAACATGTCAACATGTATTAATCTGTAAGTTAAAATGTTTTATTGTGTTTTTATTCAAGCAACTGAGAGTAAAAATGGGTAACCCCTTATTTCCAGTCCACCCTGTGCCAGTAGCAGCTCTAACAGCAGATACTCAGTTCGTCCTTTTAGTCTGTTATTATTCTCTTTCTCACTTGCAGTGGACTTTGTGACTCTGTTGCTAACAACACTATTGCAGTCTGATTAAAAACAGAGCATGTCATTATTCAGAAGCCTAATGTTTTCCTGAGAAAACTCCAATGTTCAATTTAGCTTTGAGTATAAGAAAGACCCAGTTAGGGCTACAGTTACCAGGAGGAAATACAGCTGTGAAGTTCAAATTAAGCATCAGAATGAGGGAGGAAGGTGATTTAAGTAACTTTGAACATGGCATGGAGAAGACCACATCAGGTGCCTTGGGATTTTTTTCTATTTTCTATGTCTTTGTCTATTTCCTGTCAGCTAAAAACAGGACACTGGCTAACTAACAGATGATTGGAAAAATGCTGGCTGGTCCAATGCCTTCAGTTTCTGCTGCAACAGATTCAGTCAGAATTTGGCATCCAAAACGTTAAAGTATGGATCCATTCTGCCTTGTACAATCAGTTCAGGTTGCACCAAAGGACTCTGTCGACTGCACATTCATGATGCATTTTATCTTTGTTCTTGCTAAATAAATTATTAGAGGGGACATGAAATGCTACACACATAAAGGCTAATATACACCATGGAGCCCCGCTCTGATGTCCTGATGTCATGTAGTTGGTCGGTTGATTGCAGCTAATAGACTTACATTAGTTTATGTTAGCTAACTAATGACAGAATCGATAACTCAGAGGAAAATAACTACAATAAAACTAAAAATCAGTTGAAAGGGATCACATTTATTCTGCCCCTGGATGCAACAATGAGTTTTATGTTAAGAAACCGAGGCTATACTGTCCACTTTTACTATCTGTCTCTTTAGCAGTAAGTAGCTGATCGCTGTTTAGCTAGCTGCACTCAAACGGGATAATCCTGCTGTTAGCCGTAATGTTTGGGTCTGTAAAGCACTTTATAAATAAGAACAGTGTGGACGAGTCGACACTCCAGCTTTTCCAGTTGTTCCTGATGTTTGCAAGATGCTATCAGCACTTTTTTATGAAATAAAATATTCTCTCTTTTCCCCAAAAAATCCTTCACTTACATTTGGCCTTCACTTTTCCTCACTTCTAATATGAAGTAATCCAGTCAGTGAGATGATGTTAGGGAAAAACAAAAGGTCTCAAAAAAGTGTGGTACCTCTTTCTTGGAGCCGCTACTTTCTTTTGTTTTTCCTTCGCACACATGACCTATTTTCCCTGCAGATGGGATTCCCGATGGTGCTTCGGTAAGAAACTTAGTTATGTTTGTGGTGTGATGTGCACATAGTGGCCTGTTATATTGTAAACTGTCTGATACTAATGGTTCCTGAAACACATGGAGTGTTTATCTTTGAGTCCTGCCAAACTAGCCAGACTAAGGCAGTTGTAGTATCTGGCAGGCTGCCCGGTAACCGGTGGGCCCAGCCAGCTCTCTGATGATAAAACACACTGTAAATGAGCGCAGACAGCTCAGGCGGTTCTATGGATAATTGATTAATAAAGTCCACTGTCACATGAAACCACCCACCATGACGTTTCTCGCAGGCTCCCCAAATTATATGTTTGACCACCCACAGGACAGGCTTAGAGCTCAACCCAATAACATTTAGACAGTATCAAAGAATATCCTTGCAGATTGTTGCTGTGGCTGTGAGGGTTTTGTTATGTTTTACCTGCTTGTAAATGATTATTTAAATAATTTATTCATTTTACAGCTTGATTGCCATTTAGCTTTAGATATTGTCACCTTGATTTTCTTTTATTTGATTTGTTAATACGTTTCATTGCATCTGCCAAGTTACACACATATTGTTACAGAGATGATTTCATATTTAATTTTTTTCCCCATTTAGCTTTGTTATTTACATGTAACTGTATCTTGCGACATACTGCAGCATTTGGTCTATAACAAGCTGCTACAAACAAATTGCCCTTGAGATTAATGAAATAATTTGTACTGCATTGTATCCCATTGTTCTGTACTGTATTGTTTCCTTGCTGCAGTGGCCCCAATAGGAAAGAGTTAGCTCTCTTGCAAAAAATGTAATGCAGTATGTGTTGCATATACAGTGGCTGCCTCCTTCAAATTGCTTGTGCTACTGAGTGCATCATCCTTGGAATAGCAACTTTGTATAATGCAAGGTTATACTCAGTACATGCTGCATTTGGAGACTATACAGGTCGAGTGTTCAACAAGCCAGTGACTGAGGCTCGAAGATGATAGGAAAACAACAGGTTTCTATAAATAATCATATAAGCACCACTTCTTCCCAACTTTTCCTCTTTCTGAGAATCTCACTGAACCAGCCTTGGTCTTTCTAAAAGGTTCCCAATTAATTTCTGTCACAACCCCCACGACAGTTCCTTATTGGTTTGCTGTTCTTCTCCTGTTGATCCATGACCTCTGGATGCAAAGATTTATTGCATCTGGTGGTTCTGTATACTTAGTGAATGTAGGTAGGTTTTGTTCCCTGGCGCCTGTTCTTTTAGTTACAGGGTTTGTAGTATAGAAACCTTTGCAGTGATGTCACAAAGACAATCTTTGGAATCTCATTTTGCTGCACTTTTAACTGAAGATGCAAATTATTTAAAAATCAGCTAAATTACAAGCACGTTTTAAAATCTGGTGGTCTGCTCAACTCTGAATGCACCACTCTGCTTGGTGAGAATTTTCGACCCGACTTTGTCAAGGTTAATTAGTGTATTCAACTTTAAAACTCGTTTGACAGTTTGGTCAAAATGAGATTCATTAATACAATAAAATATTTACCGATGGGGAATTTCTCTGCCAAGGTGGCTCACAATGGAAGCCCGTCTGGCAATAGAGTGCAAAAGGAAACAGTGGTAGGCGCTGGATTGATACACTTCATGGCAGATCACTGACTGTTTGGGGGATCTTGGGAGCATCAGATACACTGATTATTATTAAATGTTGGCATCACTGCAATGGCGGGCATGACAAACATGCCTATACATATTTTAAGCACCTAACAAAAAACCGAGGATGCCAGTGATTATTTTTTATAATTATTCATATAGTTAATACCCTGTTGCTAGCCACAGATCTTGTTCGCCCACTTTGTAAAGTGCTCTCAAGGCAAAGCTTAGTAAAAGTCTGTTGCTCTCTTATTCATCACTGAGACATTTTCCACTACATCTCCTGCAAACTTGAGAGATCATTTTTCTTTCATGTCCTTTTATAGCTGGTGGGTGTAACCTGAAGCAGTTCTTGGTTCTTGCTGCTATTGATAAGGGCCTATTCACTTTCCCATGATGGCTCAAACTGTCACTTCTTGCCAAAAGCTTTATTCAGAGAACATTTAAGCTTTTTGGAGCCTCCCATTCAGTTGTGCTTCAAGGTCATGAGCAAACATCCTCTTTTCGCTTTGTTGAGTTCTGCTTTATTAAAGACTCAATAAGTTATAGTGGGTAATTTATGAAAAGAGACCACTGCTTTATGAGACTAAGTCAAAAAAACACAGCCTACATTTATTTGATGCCTTAATTTCATGTATGTTTTGGGGGTTTTCAGAATAAAATTCACGTTTTGGGTGCACTGTGTTGACTCTTCTGCCCGGAGAAAGTAATTAACTGAAGGGTGAAATACAAACCGTCTGCTGAACAATGGGCACTCAACCAAGAAAAATCTGAACTCACAACATTAGATATTAAATCTCTGATCCCCTGTGGTGGTATAAGAACCACAGAAAATTATGTAGATGGCTAGTCATGCCTTTTACTGCAATATTAGATGATTTTCCACTTCAAACATGCAAAATGACATTTCAGTCCCTCATCCTGCTTAAAGTCCAAATCTTTAAGACTTTTAATACAATCAAAAATAATATTAGTTATTAAAAATAATAATAGCAATAACTGATGGGAAACATTACTGTTTCAGCATAAAAGCATGACATAGAGCCCACTGCATGCCTCCCATCGTGCACATAGCTTTCAACAAGTCATGTGACATTAAAGAGCTGCTGTATGCTGCTAGTTTGACACACTTAAGCCCAATCATAAGGTTTTAATTGGAGCCTTGGGAGTCAGTAAGGAGGCCAAGTGGACAGTATCAGGTCATCTTTTCTGTGAAGTCAATGAGGACCATCTAGAAATAGATCCACTCTGAGGTCTCTGATGTGAAAGAAATACTCAGTGTATAAAGAAACATATGCACATTGTTGTTTTGTTTGCTGTAATATAAACAGATGGGGAGGTGGACTTGACTAATGAATGTGCTTGTCTGAATTCAAAATCTTTGATTAAAGGGATCATTTGCTTCATGTCACATTTTTGTGCATATCGAGCTTAGAATAGAATAGAATTCAACTTTATTGTCATTGCACATGCACAGGTACAGGGCAACGAAATGCAGTTTGCATCCATCCAGAAGTGCTTTAGTGATATAGATATATTACAATATCGAGCTTGCCATTGTTTTCATTTCCTCTCACACAACGGTAAACTTGTCTAGAGAAACAATTGCTCAGGCACTTGAAAGCAGTGAAAAATGTGTGTGCGCGGCCTTTCTATGCATGTCACAGTGATTTATGTTAGGGTTGCACTGTCTTTGTAATCATCCATCCAAGTGGAGACCACGCATGCGATTGAATTTAATTACTCAGTGACTAATACCAATTAACTGAGGAAAATTGTCAACAATGTAAGGTTATTACACATAACCCTGCTGAAAATTTGCATACTGTGTTATAGAAATCCACAAGAACATGAGGGGAGAAAAATCCCAGAAATTGCAGATGGATAGCCACAAATCTTAGTGTGAAGACAGAAAAAACTAGAGCAGCACAAAAATGTATTTCTCACAAAGTAAGAAAATGAGGGGTTTTTTTCCCCTTGACCACAGATTTTTAGATATGACTTTTAGAATTTTATGAGTACACATCTAAAAATCAGACTCGACCAATCTGAGCTTTCATTAAAAAGCAAGCATTTTTGTGTTCTTTTGCTTTTATTATACAAACAATAAAATGTTAGACTCAAGCAACCACGTGCAATCAAATCTCCCAAAAAGTTGTCATTTTAAAAAATGTAAGTAAAAATAAATTATTTAGCTTTTTCATGATTTGTCAAACATTAGTCACCCTCGATCAGCTACAAACAATCTTTATGAAGCCATGCTGTTAGAAAGTAATCATACTTTTCTTAAAAGTACTGCAGTATGTTTTTTAATTACCCACTAGAGCAGAGGTGTCAAACTCAAATTCACAGTGGGCCAAAATTAAAAACTGGAACAAAGTCGCGGGCTAACATTAATATTTATTGAAAAAAAAAATCTTCCTCTAGATATAAGAAGGAATCTTTTCTTATGGACTCAAATAAGTTTTGCTGAAAAACTGAATATGGAACAAGCAAAGCTTAATACTAAACAATATATATATTAGCTGTATAATACCAGTAGGCCAGCTCTAACAGTAATTTGTTATGGCTTCGCAGGCCAAATTTGGCCCGTGGGCCAGAGTTTGACACCTATGCACTAGAGGAAGTAATTTGTTACACTAGTCATTACATTACCTTCTCATTACTCTATAAAATGACCTGAAACACCTTACATAAATACCAGTTAACAATATAAACCTATAGTCTACGCTTTATCATTGCTCTTTTGCTCTTTTGTGCAATAAAAAGTTATTTCCATACCTTGGCTTCTGAAAATTTGTAGAAACTCCACCATCTCCCACCTCCTGCACACTAACTGAAATCAGCTGACTGGCACAAGAAGAAAGCATGTGTGTGTGTGTTTTTTTGTTTGTTTGTTTGTTTGGGGGTTTTTTTTACCATCAACATAATTGTAATGTAATTACTGAATTTAGTACATTAAATAGATGCATTACTGCACTACTGAAAAATGTAATGTGACTACAGTAACGTCTAACACCTGTTATGTAATACATACAAAGGGCGTTGTGGCATTGTCTTGCTGAAACAACAAGGCCTTCTGCAAAACAGATGTAATGCACATCAGCTGCATGCTGTTGTAAAACTTGTACTTAAACTGCAATTTGATAGTACGCTTAACCTTCCTGCCTTCTTGGGACCTTTTTGTGCCACTGCTATGTGTTAAATGGCTGCCATTTCCACTGTGTTCAGTGGAATATAACCAAACTTGCCACAGGATAGTTTTTACCTGTCAATGTTAATATTCCAGTGTGAATTCCTTAAATCAGCCTAAAATGGCTGAGCAGCAGAAATCCCCACACCCATCACCCTGGGGACCATTTTCTGCCCATTGACTTCCATTATAAACGCTATTTTTCAACCCCAAATTATCATCATATGATTTTATTTTTTCTTCTTTTCTTGGATGTCAATGAAGACTCAGGGCCTTGAAGTTTTAATTTTTAAATTGCAAAAAAAATGCAAAAAAAATAATGGCAGGTCAAAATGTATGTTGGTGCCAATCTTTGGTCCATCTAAAGGCCTACTTATAATGACAATCACATATTACTTCAACTGGTTTTTTGTGGAAATATTTAGTTTCGTTTTTTGGTTTTTGGGGCTTATAACACAGGGCGCTCATGTAATAACACTGGGATTTGAAGGGTTAAAACAACGAAAATATAATTAAAACTTTACATGAATATTTCAGGGAGAAGTAGTTTTACAAGGTTGGCTAATTTAAAGTGGAATAAAATATGGATATATGGTCTTTTTATGGCGCGGCTGAGAATGGTCCCTAGGGTGATGGGTGTGAGTTTTTTTAAAGGATGGCAGGAGGTCCCTCTCCTCTTTGCCAAAAGGATGCAGTGATTTCTAAAGTGCTGCTTATGTGCCAGTATCACAGTCTGGCTGAGGCAGATTATATGGAGTGAAGAAGGTGGACCCAAGGGCGGACACGCAAAATAACAAGACTTTATATTAACTGAAAACGAGCCGTTTATTGAAGGCTGATAGCAATAACAAACAAAAGCAAATACAAAACTAAATCATAACCTAAACTGGGTGAGCTAAACATAACAAAAGCCTGGCACATGGACAAAGACATAGACCTGGCATGAACGCATAATCTTGGAGACGAGGTGGGATAACAGACGCTCGGGCAAGGAATGAATGAACACACACAGACTAAGAGCACACAGGAGGTGATCAGGGGAAATGGAAACACATGGGGAAACAGCTGACACAAAGGAACATAATGACGTCACAGTGGAAGAGTAAAACTAAACACATGAACACATGACCTCTTCAAAATAAAAGGAAACATAATGAGACAGACATGGCAACATGAACTTGACAACAAATGACGTGCAGACATGAAACACATAAAGGAGAGGGGAGACTTAGCACAGGGGTTGAAAACACAAGGGGAAACTAATAAACAAAGAACTATAATGACAACCTAGGCATGACAGAAATGAACTTAGAAAACCTAAAGGACTTAAACATAAAAACAAACTAAAACTCAAAACGCTTGGTCGAAATGGCCCAGGATCATGACAGCCAGAAGATTAACCAGTCAATATATGTTAGTCCTTGTCCCGTGGTACGACAAATCCTGCCAGAACCTCTGAACATTTCATTTATATTATGCACTGTTGGTCATTAAGCTCCAACATTTTTTGTATTTTTAAGTAGCATTAATCAGCTTCTCCACACTGGTACTGGTACTGGTACTAAAACAATAGTAGCACAATAGGACCAATACTTACTTAATGTCCTGTAAATTCAGTATGTGACCCAAAAATAGCAGTGATTTAGAATTGTGATTCAAATTTGCACATTTTGATGAGTCATCTCACAATCCACCCCTCACAACTCATCAGGAAACTGACAGACCTGGGCATCAGTTCCCTCATCTGCAAATGGTTACTGGACTTCCTGACCAACCGCCCCCAACATGTCCGGCTGGATAACCGCTGCTCATCTACAATCACAATGAACACCGGTGTACCACAAGGCTGTGTGATGAGCCCTTTCCTCTACTCCCTCTTCACCCACGACTGCAGACCTGCTGATGGTTCCAACACCATCATTAAGTTTGCAGATGACACCACGGTGATTGGCCTCATCAGTGACAACGATGAGGCCGCCTACAGGGAGGAGGTGGATCGTCTGGCTGAGTGGTGCGACACAAACAACCTGCTGCTTAACACCGAGAAGACCAAGGAGCTCATCGTGGACTACAGGAGGAATGCTGACCCACATTCACCCATCCACATTAAAGTGACGGCTCTGGAGCGTGTGAGCAGCTTCAAGTTCCTGGGAGTCCACATCTCCGAGGATCTCACCTGGACGACCAACTGCTCCAAGCTGGTCAAGAAGGCTCACCAGCGCCTCTTCTTCTTGAGGACTCTGAGGAAGAACCACCTGTCCTCAGACATCCTGGTGAACTTCTATCGTTGCACCATCGAGAGCATCCTGACCAACTGTATAACAGTCTGGTACAGGAACTGCTCTGCCTCGGACTGGAAGGCGTTGCAGAGGGTCGTGAAAACTGCCCAGCGCATCGCCGGAGCACCACTTCCTGCCATAAAAGACATCTACAGGAAGCGGTGTCTGAAAAGGGCTGGGAAAATCATCAAAGACCCCAGTCACCCATCACATGGACTCTTCACCCTCCTGCCCTCTGGGAGGCGCTACAGGAGCCTCCGGACTAAGACCACCAGGTACCGGAACAGCTTCTTCCCCACAGCTGTCAGACTCCTGAACTCTGCCTCCTGACATCTGACCCACGTTAACACATGGACTGAACACACACACACACACAATGGACAACTGTACCCTCAAACACACAATAATAACATGGACTGAACCACCACTCACAACCACCAGCACTTTATATAGCCTCTGTAGAAATCATCCACATATCTCACTTATCTTAACTGCACTACTGTATAGCTCTGTAAATAATCATTCTGCACACGATAATTTTTAATCCTACAACTGTTTACAACTTGCATAGTTCCCATTTCTGTATAACTGTATATCTCAGATTTCTGTAAAGTTATTTATTTCATATTCTGTATAGTTTTTCATATTTATATCCTGTTCATATCCTGTACATAGCTTGTACTCACTACAGCCTGTACATACTTATAGTTATAGAATATTCACAACATACTTCATACCGTGTACATTATAACATACCATAATAGACCCATTTCTGTAATATACTCACATATCTATATTATTGCTAATATATATTGTAATATATCTATATCACTAAAGCACTTCTGGATGGATGCAAACTGCATTTCGTTGCCCTGTACCTGTGCATGTGCAATGACAATAAAGTTGAATTCTATTCTATTCTATAAATTAGGTGTCACTGCTCTCCACTACATGAGCTGCCTTTATAAGTTACAGTGGGGCAAAAAAGTATTTAGTCAGCCACCGATTGTGCAAGTTCCCCCACTTGAAATGATGACAGAGGTCAGTAATTTGCACCAGAGGTACACTTCAACTGTGAGAGACAGAATGTGAAAAAAAAAATATCCATGAATTCACATGGTAGGATTTGTAAAGAATTTATACGTAAATTAGGGTGGAAAATAAGTATTTGGTCATCTCAAACAAGGAAAATCTCTGGCTCTCACAGACCTGTAACGTCTTCTGTAAGAAGCTTTTCTGTGCCCCACTCGTTACCTGTATGAATGGCACCTGTTTGAACTCATCATCTGTATAAAAGACACCTGTCCACAGCCTCAAACAGTCAGACTCCAAACTCCGCCATGGCCAAGACCAAAGAGCTTTCGAAGGACACCAGGAAAAGTATTGTAGACCTGCACCAGACTGGGAAGAGTGAATCTACAATAGGCAAGCAGCTTGGTGTGAAAAAATCAACTGTGGGAGCAATCATCAGAAAATGGAAGACATACAAGACCACTGATAATCTCCCTCGATCTGGGGCTCCACGCAAGATCTCATCCCGTGGGGTCAAAATGATCATGAGAACGGTGAGCAAAGATCCCAGAACCACACGGGGGGAGCTGGTGAATGACCTGCAGAGAGGTGGGACCAAAGTAACAAAGGTCACCATCAGTAACACACTACAACGGCAGGGAATCAAATCCCGCAGTGCCAGACGTGTTCCGCTGCTGAAGCCAGTGCATGTCCAGGCCCGTCTGAAGTTTGCCAGAGAGCACATGGATGATACAGCAGAGGATTGGGAGAATGTCATGTGGTCAGATGAAACCAAAGTAGAACTTTTTGGTATAAACTCAACTCGTCGTGTTTGGAGGAAGAAGAATACTGAGTTGCATCCCAAGAACACCATACCTACTGTGAAGTATGGGGGTGGAAACATCATGCTATGGGGCTGTTTTTCTGCCAAGGGGACAGGACGACTGATCCGTGTTAAGGACAGAATGAATGGGGCCATGTATCGTGAGATTGTGAGCCAAAACCTCCTTCCATCAGTGAGAACTTTGAAGATGAAACGAGGCTGGGTCTTCCAACATGACAATGATCCAAAACACACCACCCAGGCAACAAAGGAGTGGCTCCGTAAGAAGCATTTGAAAGTCCTGGAGTGGCCTAGCCAGTCTCCAGACCTCAACCCCATAGAAAATCTGTGGCGGGAGTTGAAAGTCCGTGTTGCTCGGCGACAGCCCCAAAACATCACTGCTCTCGAGAAGATCTGCATGGAGGACTGGGCCAAAATACCAGCTACTGTGTGTGCAAACCTGGTAAAGACCTATAGTAAATGTTTGACCTCTGTTATTGCCAACAAAGGTTATGTTACAAAGTATTGAGTTGTATTTTTGTTATTGACCAAATACTTATTTTCCACCCTGATTTACGAATAAATTCTTTACAAATCCTACCATGTGGATTCATGGATTTTTTTTCACATTCTGTCTCTCACAGTTGAAGTGTACCTCTGGTGCAAATTACTGACCTCTGTCATCATTTTAGGTGGGGGAACTTGCACAATCGGTGGCTGACTAAATACTTTTTTGCCCCACTGTATATGTATCAGGATCAGTACTGGTATCAGCAATACTGGCCCTGTATTTACTTGGTATTCAATCATTATCATAGAGCACTACTACTAAGTTTTCCTCTTTGCATTAAGTGAGCTACTAAAATAAAGGGTTGCTCTGTCTTTCTTAATTGGCTTGTGTGGCCACACCTTAACCCTATATGCTCGCTCAAGCTCAAATAGTAATGATGTGTTTTTTTAAAACATGTTACTGGGATTGCAAACTCTCCTCTCTCCACATGTCCAGTGTACATACTGGACATTACGGAAGAGGATTAGGGCCACTGGAAAAAAAAAAAAAAGAATTCTGACTTTAATCTCAGAATTCTGACTTTATTCTCAGAATTCTGACTTTATTCTCAGAATTCTGACTTTAATCTCAGAATTCTGACTTTATTCTCAGAATTCTGACTTTATTCTCAGAATTCTGACTTTAATCTCAGAATTCTGACTTTTTTCTCAGAATTCTGACTTTAATCTCAGAATTCTGACTTTTTTCTCAGAATTCTGACTTTAATCTCAGAATTCTGACTTTATTCTCAGAATTCTGAGATTAAAGTCAGAATTCTGACTTTATTCTCAGAATTCTGACTTTAATCTCAGAATTCTGACTTTTTTCTCAGAATTCTGACTTTTTTCTCAGAATTCTGACTTTAATCTCAGAATTCTGACTTTTTTCTCAGAATTCTGACTTTATTCTCAGAATTCTGAGATTAAAGTCAGAATTCTGACTTTAATCTCAGAATTTTGAGGTGGGCACCTGCAGGCTTCCAGCTTCGGTGACAGCGATGTGTCCAGTTTGGCAGGTGGAGAACTAATTCACTAAATATGGTGGATATAAGTGACTTTTTGCGTGGCCGAGGGGTCCCCGAAGATGCTATTTTATTAATGGAAGAGCAGAAGGTGAGTAACAAAAAAGAGAAATAGTTTGGTGTCTCCTATTTTTACAGGAAAACAGTTACGGTACAGTTACGGTTAGCTGTTAGCATGCTTGTTAGCTTATAATGTTATATAGGAATGAACGTGTTTCACGATGTTACAGTATACTAGGTGAATTGACGTTTTAACTGTTGTTGATCGCAGGATCATCCCAGATGGGTTCGTTGCATTTTATTTTATTGTTCTACTATTTCAGAGTTTTTCAAGGCAGTTAAGCGGAGCTGTGTTACAGATGCTAGCCGCCTGCCAATATCACTGATATATTTGATGTGTACAAGTAAGTTACACTTAGTACAGCGGAGGAGAGAAGCTGTAATGAATGTTTATGCGGATATTTCACTCAGAAAAATGGGTGGCGTTCATACACAGCCACCGACACAGCCCCGGTTGTTGTTCTGACGGTGGCCGACTGACGATCCCCTCACAACATGTTAGCTAACACAAACTAATGTAGCGCATGTAACTGTGTATACGTTAGTGGTACAGTGTCGGAAGAAATGAGCAAACTGTTTATAATGTCAGAATGACATCATCTTTCTCCTATATATAAAAGTGCTGGCTGAGGAGCGCTGCCGGGTTGAACTTTGACCTCGGAGTGACGTGACGTTTGTTCGCACAACCAATAGAAGTGCAGAAAGTCGCAAATCAGGCATATTGTTCGCATAAACACAAAAATAAATAACGAAATAATCCCGATATTGTGCCAAAGACTGATTTACAATGTTACTTTGTGTTCTATGTGTAATACCTTTGCTTAAATGACTAAATGGACTGTGTATTTATGACTCTGCGTTATAGTCTTACATACATAAGTAACATTCATATGTACAGATAAAAATGTACAGAGCTATGTACACAAGCGTGTACACAAAAGTCTACTGCTGATCGAGCTGCTCAGTGGTCGTACAGTCTCATGCAGAGAGCGTGGAGGTGTTGTCCATGGTGGATGTTAGCTTAGACAACATCCTCTCCTCCCCAGTCTGCTCAGTGGACTTTAGCAGACCGCTAAAGCTGGCCCTCCCGACCAGTTTGTTAAGTTTCCCCCTGTCCCTCTCTGCCATTCCACCACTCCAGCAGACCACAACATAAAAGACAGCAGACGCCACCACAGTGTCGTAGAACATCCTTAGAAGACGTACTACCTACATCATAACCAATCAAGTCCCGCTTTTTTTTTAAATACAGAAGAGGATTTATTATTTACTGAAAGGCTATGCCTTAGTTTGCTTCTTTCATTATTGTGTTTCGCCCTGCATAAAATAGATAGCTTTTCTGATAACTACAGTCAATACTCTCCTACTGGCATTAACGAGGCCTAAGAGGCTTAACTGTAATATTGCTTTGCAGCGTAAATGTTGCAGAAAATGACTGTCTTTTCTTTCTTCCTGTGTGCAGATTGACTGTGACGTCATAGCGCTGATGGATGACGCAACTTTGGCAAACTACATTCCCTCGTACGGAGACCGAATTGCCGTCTTCAATTTCTGCAAAAGCAAGCAACCACTGTCAAAAAGAAAACTAGGACTTCTGCAAAAACTTCGTGAGAAAATGAAAACCAGAAAAGAAAGTCCAAAGGAGAACACTTCACATACAGATGCAGGAATAAGACAGACAAAGAAGCAAAAAGCAACACGCAATGTTGAGATAGGATGGATACATTGTGATGGAAAAATAGCCAAACAGGTGAGAGCGAAGCAGGGAGGTGGCACTAGAAAAATTCAAATGGCCACTGATGCTGGATTAAAAGATATTCTTCAGGAAGGAAAGAAACTTTTTTTTCCTAATGGCATATCTCCTAAGGGATGTGAAACAGATTTTGAGTTTGAGGTTTGGGACTTTAAACAGAACCACCTTACTGATGATACCTGCCAGTCTATTGGCAATATGTATGAGGCAGCGAGACTGACAATGTTACGCTTCTACATTGCAACAAAACCAAAAGATCCTGAAGAAGATGCCAGCGAGACATCTGAAGTGGTGTTTGTCTCAGAAAGCAGTGGCAGTGATATTAATCCATTGCAAGTGGGGGAAGTCAGGGGTAATTTTGATGAAGTCATCGCTGGTTCAGAAATTTTAGATGATCCAGAAATTACTTTTGGTCCAATTTTTGATGCTGAAGAAGATACAGAAGACACATTAGTCTATGAGGGTTTTCTTGTACCCCTCAGTCCACCTAATTCAGAGAACATAATAACAATCACCATACGTCATACTGACACTTTACATGACATGATTACTGCTTTCTCTGATGAGGAGATTTTGACCAAAACACTGAATGTGAAGCGCATACTTCCAGACAACACAGAAGAACCAGGCACTGGATCAGGAATACTAAGAGATGTACTCACATGCTTCTGGCATGAATTTTATGAGCGATGCACCCTAGGTGCAACCATTAAAGTGCCATTCATTCGCCATGATTTTCCTGCTGAAAAATGGAAGGCAGTTGGGCGAATACTCCTGAAAGGTTACCAAGAATGTCAGTATTTTCCAAATAAACTTGCAATCCCTTTTATGGAACAAGTGCTTTTCAGTGGTGTTTACAGTGATCTTAAAGCACACTTTCTACAGTTTGTCAGCAGCCAAGAATGTGATGTTTTGATGGAAGCAGTAAAAGATTTCTCTGCAGTTGACTTGGATGATCTTGTGGAAATTCTTGACAGTTATGGCTGTAGAAAAAGAATCACTGCTGAGACTCTTCCTACAATCCTTGATGAAATAGCACACAAAGAGCTTGTCCAAAAACCAATGTTTGTTATTGACTGCTGGCGGGAGATCATCGACCCCCATATCTCCCTCAGTCCGGAGGGACTGACCAAGTTATTCTCTGAACTGCAACCAACTTCAAAAAAAGTGTGCCAGCTGCTGAAATTTGCTGTGGATTTGACTCCACAACAAAAAGAAGTGAAAAATCATCTCAAAAGATTCATCAGAGAGCTGGATAACATTAAACTTCAGAAATTTATGCGTTTCTGCACCGGATCTGACCTTATAGTAACAAACAGTATTTATGTGGAATTTCAAGATATGACAGAGTTTACAAGAAGACCAGTCGGACGCACGTGTGGGAATGTTCTGCAGCTAGCTAACAGCTATGAAAACTTCCCAGATTTTCGTTCTGAATTTAATGCAGTTCTTGAAAGTAATGTCTGGGTGATGGACATTGTTTAGACTCTCACAGCAATGCGCTACATTTGAACTGCTCATGCACACTAGAGCATAACTGTAAAGAGATGTTAGGAATATGTATTTTTATGTATTTTGAACTTATACAGTATACTTTTTTTAATTAGAGAGAAGTTTCTCATCTCTGTTAGAAGTCTAGTTTTGGCTAATATTTCATTTTCTTTTATCATTTTGAGTTTTACATAATACAGTCACAAAACAAAACGAACAGGTACACTGTTTACTACCATATCCAGAGCTGTCTTCACCAAATCCAAGCTTTCCAGCTGTAAGACAGAAACCTTCAGCAAAAGCATGAAGAAAGATTACTTAAGATCTATAAACTATAATTAAACTGCTCTTAAACGTTCTTTAAAGCACCATGTGTGGTGTGAGAGCTCAGCACAGTCAAATACTTTTGTAAGTAATTAGTAGTAAGACTAATTCATTCAGATGGTATTTTCTTATTAGGTCAGGGCTAAAACTGAACATAGTTATAACGTAAAAGTAATGCTGTTATGCAACACTGTATTGTAAAAGGAATAAGTACAATTTTATACTTTAGCATTTGTCATGTCTGAAAACATTTTGCTTTACAGTATATGCAATTTTTAGTTAAGGTAGGTTAAGGTATCAAAGTTTGGCATTTGTTGTTGATTACAAAGGTTCCATATAAAGTTGGTGAAAATATTTTTTTAAATTCCAGTATTTTCTTAATGTCATATTGTTTCTAAGCATACCTGTTATTCATTCATCAAATTGATTCAAGCTGCTTAAAGGATTCAGTCTGTTTTGAAGATGGTTATTGATTACTGAGATCATAAATAAACACTGTACACTTCAGTGCAGTGGTCAAGTACTGTGATTATTCAGGCATCCTTTTGTAATGCCAAATTGTCATGTTCTCAGATATAGTATTAATCTTAACACCTGAAAAAATGTCTTGTTACTGCCAGAAATTATGCATTTTTATTTGTATGCATGTATGTTCTCAGTCATTCACACTTGTTTTTATTTCTATACCATAGATGACACTGAAGGAATATGTGATACCACAATAGCCAGTGTTCATGGTCTTTACAGTAAGTCACTGATGTATACTGATGCATAACAAGACTATATGAGATCTATAAGTTTGTTTTAAAAGTTGAGTCATTCTTGTTACAGGGCAGCTTATACAGTTATGAGTTTTAGCCATGTTATTGGCATTGGAAAGAACAGGTTTCTTGTAAACTTTTTCCAATAAAATGTTACTGTACACAGTACATTTGTATTGTTGTTTTGAATATGTTCATCAAACTCCATATCTATTTGAACATGCCAGAATTCAAGAGACTGCCACACATGAGCTCAGTAACATGGAAGAATACCATTTATTTTTAATTTCAAATATTTCATAAAGATACACAAATATAAATGTAAAACATGTTGCACTTAATGGGACAATAACTTGGTTCCACTTGCAGGAACTGTTTTGTTGCATTGTTGCTGGGATACTACAAATAAAAGTCAAAATATTTTTGGTATGTTTCTTATAATTTTAGGATTCATATCATGAAGGAGCCTTGTAGACAACAGCTAACACTGAATCAGTATAGCAATGATTCGTGGTCATTTTACATGAAAAACCAGCTAAAATATCTTACAACTAACAGAAGTGAAATACATTAATAATTAAGTGATGGATCTTCATATGGGTAAATGATTATAATAGCTTTGCTTTAATATAATTGCACTAAAAGCTCCCCAAAAGGCATAACGACTTTAAATATTAACAATGATACGTTTATAGAAACATGCTGTTGTCAAGACCTAGAATTGTTAATGCTACTATGGTTTGCTGAAACATACCACAGATAACCCGGGCACTTAGCATATCATATGCTGGTGCCTGGGTTTCCAGCCATGAATATTAAGAGTAAAGGTTGATACAGAAAACAATGAGCAGGGAGCTGGTCAGTTTATATTTTATATACTATGCACATGTCTGGCAACAAAACACAGAAATTTATATTGCAATTTACTGGTAGGCAGGTTTACACCACTTATGATTCAATCAAAAATATAACATTTGTAAATGCAGTTTAATGTATGGCCTTTTAAAAGGATTGACATGTGTTTCATAACTGATTGATAATATCACAATATTCAGCTTTTTCAAGTAATATATAAACATTTCTGTTTAATGGTAGTGTGAATGTAGAAAAACATTTTTCATTTAATGCAGTGCAGAAATACCTGCATAAAAGGTACCTGTAAGACATGGCACCTACTATCAAATCACGTTATCAAGATAAAGAGAAATATTTTGTATTTATTTGTACATTTACACACTGAAGTTCCTTAAATACTTTGCAGTATTTCTTCTCTTAACCTAATGTACAGATCCGCAGCACCAAGTGGATCTCCTGGGGCATCCCATTCATTTTCTACCATAAGCAGACAACACAGTTCAAAGACTGTTTCATCACAGGGGTGTTGACCTTTTGGGCTACACTCTTCCATACACAAAGTGATATCCTCCATAGAAATAGGCTTCAGTCTATCCTCAGCACTGTGCAGCTCTGGAAATGAGTACATTACTACTGGTCGACCCGATGCTGCACTACCACTTGGCCGGATTTTGTGCGAGTTCCATGTGTTCACAACTTCATCAAGTTCATCCTACATGAAAAACAACACAATATAAGTACTGGTATATGAAACAGACCATGTACCAGTAGATTTAGCCAAAGTTGAGGCTTATTAACTCATTAATCAACAGACATAGAAACTGACCTCTAATTAATGTAAAACCAAGCAGCAACAACAAAAGAGCACTTTCACTAAACAGCACATGGACACAGAATGGTGCTGCATGATTCTGCTGTTGAATAGATAGCCCAACACTTTATACTCAGTGTGCAATGATTCTACAATAAATTTTCAATAGAGAATTAACCAAATGATAGGATTGCTTTCTGAAACCGTGCCCAAAGGACCACTAGGTAACAGACTCCATAGTAATTTAAACCATGTGGCAATAAATAAAAAAAAAATGCTCCATGCACCTGCGCTGAGAAAGGTGCAGTTACTTCCACTGATAACATGAATACAATTCCATCAAAGTATTAAAATGGAATCCCAAAAAGTTGATTCTGTTCATCTGGATGTAGCGTTTTCAGTGTGAGAAATGTTCTGTCAAAAAACATTCCTTACCTGGCTGATTGAGCATGCATCAAGACATATTAAAATGGAAATAAAATTCATATTTAATTTAAAGAAAAAAAATGTTCTAACCATATTTATATTTTCTATTTATGCAGCTAAGACATTACATAGCATGAGCACATGCTTTTACCTGAATAAGATTGAGAAAGCAGAATTGGATAAGACTTTTGTCCAAAAAATCCCCTGTGAAGTGGCCATCATCCTGAAAAGTTTGAAATAAGTTCATCCAAAATTGTGCACTCTGTTTGCGTAGGGTAGCCCACCATCCTTCTATACGTTGGTTGGCCGTACTTCTTCCGTAAAGGAAACTTTTCTCACCTGCAAAACTGTCTGTGTGGTTTCTCCGTAAAAACATCTGCATTTGTTCGACACAACCATTTTCGGTACCTCGGTCAGCACGTAACCTTTCTGGACATCCGCTGATGCATGAAACTGTTTTCAGAAAATAACTTGCAATCAATTTAGGGTCACTGTTTGTAGTATAAGCCTCCATCCATAAAACATAGCGGCTAAAACCATCTATGCAGCCACTGATAGCAATACCATATGGTTTCAACTTGTCATAGCCATCCATGTGCCAGAGAGCATTTGGCCCTCTGCAGCTGTACTGTCGTCTTCTCAACCGTCGAGCTCGTCTCAGTTCCACACCTTGAGGGTCAAGCAATTTGATTATGCATCTTACAGTATCTTGTGACACCACAAATCCATGTTGAATTGCACGTAGATGTAGCCAACGATAACCTTGCATCTGTCCATTTGTCATGATCTCTTGTTGGACAAAGGCTAGCACTTCCTCCAAGTTTGATTGATTCTTCCTTCTAAAAAGCCCAAGTCTTTTACAAATTCTCTTTAGAGTTCGAACACTTATAATTGTCTGATGACTATGTGCTAAAATTGAAAGTATTTCTTTGTTACTGAAAGAAAGTCTGAAATACAGTCTTATTAAGTCATCCAAATCTGACATGTCAGCCACTGTTTCTCTCACTTTGAGAGGTGAACTTTTTGCAGAAGTCCTAGTTTTCTTTTTGACAGTGGTTGCTTGCTTTTGCAGAAATTGAAGACGGCAATTCGGTCTCCGTACGAGGGAATGTAGTTTGCCAAAGTTGCGTCATCCATCAGCGCTATGACGTCACAGTCAATCTGCACACAGGAAGAAAGAAAAGACAGTCATTTTCTGCAACATTTACACTGCAAAGCAATATTAAAGTTAAGCCTCTTAGGTCACCGCTAATGCCAGTAGGAGAGTATTGACTGTAGTTATCAGAAAAGCTATCTATTTTATGCAGGGCGAAACACAATAATGAAAGAAGCAAACTAAGGCATAGCCTTTCAGTAAATAATAAATCCTCTTCTGTATTTAAAAAAAAGCGGGACTTGATTGGTTATGATGTAGGTAGTACGTCTTCTAAGGATGTTCTACGACACTGTGGTGGCGTCTGCTGTCTTTTATGTTGTGGTCTGCTGGAGTGGTGGAATGGCAGAGAGGGACAGGGGGAAACTTAACAAACTGGTCGGGAGGGCCAGCTTTAGCGGTCTGCTAAAGTCCACTGAGCAGACTGGGGAGGAGAGGATGTTGTCTAAGCTAACATCCACCATGGACAACACCTCCACGCTCTCTGCATGAGACTGTACGACCACTGAGCAGCTCGATCAGCAGTAGACTTTTGTGTACACGCTTGTGTACATAGCTCTGTACATTTTTATCTGTACATATGAATGTTACTTATGTATGTAAGACTATAACGCAGAGTCATAAATACACAGTCCATTTAGTCATTTAAGCAAAGGTATTACACATAGAACACAAAGTAACATTGTAAATCAGTCTTTGGCACAATATCGGGATTATTTCGTTATTTATTTTTGTGTTTATGCGAACAATATGCCTGATTTGCGACTTTCTGCACTTCTATTGGTTGTGCGAACAAACGTCACGTCACTCCGAGGTCAAAGTTCAACCCGGCAGCGCTCCTCAGCCAGCACTTTTATATATAGGAGAAAGATGATGTCATTCTGACATTATAAACAGTTTGCTCATTTCTTCCGACACTGTACCACTAACGTATACACAGTTACATGCACTACATTAGTTTGTGTTAGCTAACATGTGAGGGGATCGTCAGTCGGCCACCGTCAGAACAACAACCGGGGCTGTGTCGGTGGCTGTGTATGAACGCCACCCATTTTTCTGAGTGAAATATCCGCATAAACATTCATTACAGCTTCTCTCCTCCGCTGTACTAAGTGTAACTTACTTGTACACATCAAATATATCAGTGATATTGGCAGGCGGCTAGCATCTGTAACACAGCTCCGCTTAACTGCCTTGAAAAACTCTGAAATAGTAGAACAATAAAATAAAATGCAACGAACCCATCTGGGATGATCCTGCGATCAACAACAGTTAAAACGTCAATTCACCTAGTATACTGTAACATCGTGAAACACGTTCATTCCTATATAACATTATAAGCTAACAAGCATGCTAACAGCTAACCGTAACTGTACCGTAACTGTTTTCCTGTAAAAATAGGAGACACCAAACTATTTCTCTTTTTTGTTACTCACCTTCTGCTCTGCCATTAATAAAATAGCATCTTCGGGGACCCCTCGGCCACGCAAAAAGTCACTTATATCCACCATATTTAGTGAATTAGTTCTCCACCTGCCAAACTGGACACATCGCTGTCACCGAAGCTGGAAGCCTGCAGGTGCCCACCTCAAAATTCTGAGATTAAAGTCAGAATTCTGACTTTAATCTCAGAATTCTGAGAATAAAGTCAGAATTCTGAGAAAAAAGTCAGAATTCTGAGATTAAAGTCAGAATTCTGAGAAAAAAGTCAGAATTCTGAGAAAAAAGTCAGAATTCTGAGATTAAAGTCAGAATTCTGAGAAAAAAGTCAGAATTCTGAGAAAAAAGTCAGAATTCTGACTTTATTCTCAGAATTCTGAGATTAAAGTCAGAATTCTGAGAAAAAAGTCAGAATTCTGAGAATAAAGTCAGAATTCTGAGATTAAAGTCAGAATTCTTTTTTTTTTTTTCCCTGTGGCCCTAATCCTCTTCCGTAGGACATAAGCTTTAAGTCAGCTATACAGAAATAAAGGAAACAGGATGAAAGCTAGAACACAACCTTAAAAACCTCAGATCAGCTTGTGCAAAGTATATACAGGCAGGATGAGCAGAGTGCCTTCGGTGTCAGCTGGTGAGATCAGAAGCATTGAACGCACTGCTTCTGAAGTCTGATAGAGGTATGAAGACCTCGATGTCTTCAGTGTCATAATATCAACCTGTGAGGAAATCTGAGTCTAGCCGTACCCTGTTTAAACTGTGAGTTCTTGCCGGAAGGTAAGATTGTGAAGGAGAACACTCGCACTTCAAGCAAGGCCATCAATTAAAATTGCTTTTATTTTTTGTTATATATATTAATTTTCTTTCTCTAACACTTGCAGGGCCTTTCCACCTGCCTATCACACACGACAGTCAATCAAATAGCAATCATGAATAAAAACAACTAGATCTTGGATACCTTACAAAAAACATCATGCTTTGCATATTAACAACCATAAACCGATAGTAGACTCAGAAATGTAACCACATTTATAAAAGTCGTATCTTTCTTAGACTGTAGATGCAAAGCAGGAGACAAAAAGGAGAGACAATTTCTCAAGATGTACAATTGGATCAATGAGCTCAACACACGCTAGGACAGTTCACACTGCAGTAAATAGTCAGTGATATAGGTGTTTACAGTTCATAACAAAACTGTAGTAAATAATTTAAGTCATACTTAAATTCTATTGAGCAGGTCTATAACTCTGATGCTGTACACACCACCTTGATTGATGTTATCTGCTTACATTTACATGACTTCTCCTTCCCAATGACTTTGTGAAAGATGGCAAGCATGTCTGACAGACAAAAATATTCATTTACCAGTTTGAGTGTGACATAAGATCTAATACTGCGTGAATACAAAAGCACCAAACACAAGCATACAAATAGCTAATATAGTATGTATTTTGTTTGGATGACACTGATGACGATGCCGATGCCACGAGGAGATTGCCTCCAGCAGCCACTCAGTGTCTGCAATCCAAATTGTTCTCAGAGTGCACTCCTCCACAATAAAATCAGTGAAGCTGGTCTGAGTGCAAACTCCCCTGCCTCTCTGCGTGAGAAACTACTGACACACACAGTCACATTCTACGAATCAATACATGTTGCCTCTGCACAAGGCGGAACAAGTGTCAAAGTAAGAAGCACTGCAGACCAATCGGGAGAATGTATGTGGGACTAACTGCATGGCTTCACACATTCTGTAAACTTTACAGAAGATCAGATGGAACCATTAACAGGATCTCCCAGCAATAAACAGATGGGCAACTGCAGGTACCGTATTTAATATTTTCAGTTAGGCTATTTATATAATCTAGATCTGTCCTACACTGGCAATTACTTTTGATGGAAAATGCAGCTCAAGATAGTTAATTTATGTAATCTTCTAATCATTCAGCTATAATAACTGTGGTTAGTGGTTGCATCAGGTCTCCTGCAAAGTCAGAATGTGGGTAGCCATGCCGTTAGTCCCACATATATTCTGTTGATTGGTCTGCGGTGTTTCTTACCTTGACTCAATGTGCAATGATTTGTAGAATCTTACTGTGTGATAATAGTTTCTTGCACAAAGAGGCATTAAAACAGGTATGATTCTGTCATGGACATCGCTGCATGGGCTTATTTTAAATGAACCGAGATCAAGTGAAAAAGTGTTCTGTGGTCAGATCGCATACTGCAGCTGTTACTACAGCATGGCTTCAGAGTAGAACAGTAGAACTGGCGTACCTGCAGTGCAGACCTTTTCACCAATGGAAAACATTTGTCCCATCATAAAATGAAAAACAAAGATCCAGGACTGTTGAACTTCTAAAATCCTGTAACAGACAAGAATGGAACAACATTCCTATGCCAAAGCACGGCTTGAAGTAAAAATGAGTGACAAAGGACGAGTGAATCAGACTGCAGAGTAAACTTGCTGTATACTATACAAGCTGTAATCAGTACTGCTCAAACTGTTATTAGTTTTTCATTAAAATCTCATTACACTGATGAAAAATTTTGTAGATCGCAGTTAAACGATTAATGAAATCATTCATCATTATTCAAGGTTTTTTAATGACTCTTCAATGCAGGTGCACAGAGAACATCACAGCATTTGCTGTTCCAATCACATATTCAGGTTTACCATGTAAAAGAGCTAATGGATCGGTGAATAATCACTTTTCCACAAAAAGCTGAGAACTGTGTGATTAGGGAACCAGTAAATTAAGCTAGTTGGAGGATTGAGGACCACCCTTTAAATTATAGTTTGAAAATGTCCAAAAAAGCAGAACTTGCTTCCGAGACTGAAAGAAAATCGCCACACTGAGCTAAATGTTACCAGCAAAACAGCCACAATGTACAGCACCACAATACAAGGCAAGTATTGTTTTGCCTTGATATAATGCAGAGGAAAAATGTACTTAGTCACTGGGACGTGTACACAAGATAAAAAACAGTTATTTGTTATTAAAGAACAATTGAAATGCTAGATTCACAGCAAACTCTACTGGGACAATATTTAGGTTTTAGGTGATAGTGTGTAAATAAAAAATAAAAAATGAAACTTGATTCTGGACCTTAAAGTTGCAGTGCACACAGTAAACGTAGTTATTTTTTATTTTTTAAAAATCAAACTTTTCAAACCACAAAATCAATACTCCCTACTGAAGTATAGTGAAGAAATAATAGAAATAATAATAGAAATTATAGTGTCCCAGTTCACTGCTCCAAAAATCCCCCTGGTTTGCCAATGGCAGCATTCTTAAGAGCTTCTCTTTTTTAAGCCATGTCCCTCAACCTTGTTTACTTACAGTTCATCAAGTATCCATCTATTCCTCAGTGCATACTTCAGTCCATTTTTATCACCCCACTCTTTCTGCCAATTTCCATCAATTTCTCATTAGCTGCCACAACTTTACTCCGGTATCCCCAGTCAGCAGTAAACTGGGCCACCCCAAATTAGTGAATTCTCCGGGAAAGGTACATTGGAATACAAGAAGCTCAAATGCTCTGGAAGTATTGGGAGGGTAATCTCTAAACATAGAGAGGTGAATTTCCTAGGGGAAACAAATATTTCATTAATCACTAGCTTGTGTGACAGCTAGACTTAATTGAAAAGGCAGGCATATTGAGCCAATCTCTTCTTTTCTTGTGTAAACCTTGAAATGTCATTTATATATATATATATATTTTATATTTTTCCTCATCTCAGTCTCACTTCTCCACATTTTTTGTCACATCCCACGCACACTTTGTTCTTGCTGTCCTCCCACGCAGCAGGTATGATAGAGCCAAATAATGAAAAACATCTAACCATATGCCTATAATGCACACATGAAAGAGGAAACTCACAAATTACATTTTGCATGTCATTTTTCTTGTGTGTAATTGTGTGTGTGTGTGTGTACCATGTTTACATATTTTTGTGAGAACCAAAAATTGGAATGTTACTATACTTGTGGGGACCCACAGCCCTGATGGGGACAAAATGCCCGGTTAGAAGGCATTTTTGAGACTCAAAATGTAGTTTTAGTGTCAGTGTTATGGTTGTGTTTAGGCTAAGGGTTAGAGTTAGGCATTCATTTTTGATGGTTAGGGTAAGCGGCTAGGGAAAGCATTATGTCAGTTACATGTCCCACTAAGACACACATGGCTGTGTGTGTGTGCGTGCCATATTTTGTTAAAATAAATACAGGAGTGAAGAGTATCCAACCTCCAGCGGCTTAATGGGCAGCACATTCATATGCAATGTCAGCAGTAATAGTGAAAGTGAAGAATAAAAATAGAGGAAGAAAAATACATAGTCAACAATACAAAGTCAGACTGTAAAAATACTAATAATGCTAGAGCTGAGAACATGTCTACAATCTTCAAAGCTTCTCTGTGTCATGAACCGAAGTTCAGCGCACAAGCTGGACCCAGAAGCAGAGCCAACACACACAGGAGCACGAGAAAATAAACTTTATTTTAACTGAAGGTGTCCCGGGAGGGTAGAAGGAAAACACGCGTGAAACTCGAGAAACCAAGGGACCGGAAGATGAGTCGCGCAGGACCGCCGAAAACGGGACTGCAACAGAAAAAGGACAAGAATTATTGG
The DNA here is from genome assembly GCF_057382275.1 of Copadichromis virginalis. Lineage (NCBI taxonomy): Eukaryota > Metazoa > Chordata > Actinopteri > Cichliformes > Cichlidae > Copadichromis > Copadichromis virginalis. Next base: position 28,279,951 of record NC_140635.1, read on the forward strand.
GGCGCGGGGAAATAGCAGCATACGTGGGGGAAGAGTATGAGTCTTACGGTGACAGCGGGGCCGTGGGAGCCGGAGGGAGGGGTGAGGGTCCGCGGGGGAGCTCCAGGAAAGTCGAGATGGCGAGTAGGGGAGACCGGGGATAGTTGTAACGTGGGTCAGTTGTAACACTTCCAATTTCTCCAATCAGGGCTAAGTTTCAAATGATGTGACTCATCCTGTGCATGCCCAGTTCAGTTCTGCTATCACATGTGAAAAATCAGCACATTTTGTCAAATACAGACAATTTAGCACGAAAAAAAAGTAATTTGTATGCCAAAAAGTAAGTTTTTCTACTTTATTTCAATTTGTAATAGCATTATCTGCTTTGCAGTTAAACTCATCAAACTTAAATTATGTTATTTGTATGTCTATGGGGATATATTCAGTGTAGGTCTTTAGAGCTAGTGTTTTAGCCGTTGGCTGTAATGTTAGCTAGTTCATGGCTATAGGAGTCTGGGTCAGTTGTAACAATAATGCAGATGTTACAACTTGCCACACTATTACTTTAACTTATATTAAACAAGTTGGGGCAACGACATCAGCAGAGAGAGGTTCACTGGTCGCATTTGTATATGCGGTTAATGCCATTGGCAACACAATTCCTCCACTGTTTGTGTTCCCACACATACATTATGCAGACCACTGTGTCAGAGATGGACCAGTAGGAAGTATTGGTAGTGGAAATAAATCAACATCTGGATTCATCCACACACCCCTACTTCTTAACTAAAATAGGTGTACAAATTTCCAGCAGAGGACAATATTGGCCCATTACACTAATAACAGATCCCACAGTGTTATCACAGTTTGTTGTGCAGTTTGAGCCACAAACCCCATCGCTCAAAATGCTCTTCTGTACATGCCCCAGATTATGCATCATAGATGAAGAGACGGTAGTTTGAAATCAAGAACAACAGCAGATGTATCAATGTCAATCTTTTTTCGTGGTGTCATTATCAGCCCCAGAATTTCAGTATTGGTCAGATTCTTGTCTCCAGCATGAAAGTTCTGGCTTTTGACAGAATACATCAGGGCATTCGGGCGACCATTGAACTTGAGCTCCTCTGTAGCCTTTTCCCACTTGTACCTACTCAGCTCGACTCATTTTCAGTGATTTTCCATTACACCTAATGTGCATGGGCTCGTTATTGTAATGCTGCAGAAAGTCCCGTAACATCAACCGTGGAGGACGCTGAACCAATGGTATACCTGCTGCTCAGTGTATGGCTTTTTGTCAGACTAGGGGATCATTGTGTTGTTTTTTGTGTAGCCATTTCACTCATTATTGGGTTTCTACCAGTACCTGGTACCAGGTACTAAAAAAGCACTTGGTACTAGGTACTGAGAAATGGGAAAAATAACTACCACAAGGAAAACCCTCGGCTGGAGTCGAGCTGAACAGAGCTGATTAGATACTAGTGGAAAATCGCTAATGGAGATGAGTACTCTTGAAGAGACCCAAGGAATTTCATTACCAGCAAGTGTTGTCAGTCTTTTGATGATGATAATGGTGATGCCTCTGCTGATTATTATAGTTGTATTCTTTCTTTTGGTACAGCATTGTTTCTTAAGTAATACAAGGATTGTGTATTAAATCTAAAAAGTTTACCAGCAAATCATTTACATTACTGAATAATAGCAGTGAAGAAAGACTGGATTTCAGTCCAGGTACAAAATAGAACCTAACCCATAACCGCTGGAGGATATTGTCTACTAGGTAGAGTACTAATGTTTAAAATGCATGAATTACATGAAAGACAGAGCTGTTATTATGTGACAGAACCAAATAAAACTAATTAAACATCATATGTTATCAGAAACATTTACAACTCTTGTGTAAATAAAGATTTAATTAAATATTAACCAATATAGAGAACAAATGAGGGTGGAAACAATCATTTAATTAAGATCATACACTCAGAATCTGCTGATTGTTTTTCCTTTCTGTCATTTGTGAGCTACCATTTATATTCATGGGTCTTCCACTGTCATGTCACGGTACATTACACATGACAACAAAGAGCAATAGAAAGACAGACAAGGTTTGCCTCCATCTCCCAATGCCTCGCAGCAGACAAAGGAAGTGAGACTCTCAGGAGACCGGGTCAAAGATCCATCCATCCTGACGAGGAATGAAGGGCGGACACGTACATACGTACAATTACTTCAAGGTGCTTTTGAGGTCACTGTGAGTCAATTAGGAAAACAAACGGTTATTTTAATGGGCTTTTTACCCCTGAATCGGGACGTGCGTGTTGCTGCTGTGGGGCTGTTGTGGGGCTGCAGCAAGTTGTTCATCATTTATTTTAGTGAGAAAAGATCAATGTACCAATGTATTAAGTATGCACAAATTTTTATGTTGCTAGCAGCGTCATTCAAACCCGAAGCTTATTCATGCTGTAAGTAACGATTAAACATTTAATAGGAAAAAAGGTGCTTTGACTTGCAGTCCCAGACTAAAAAATATTCTTATTCATGTTTTGGCAACAGGAAAATGAAGAAAAAGATTAACATCTGTAGAGCACAGAAGGAAGAGCCAACTATTTATTTTGATAAATTACAGAAGTGTGGCTGGTGTATTTTCTTTCGGTAAATTAACCGATTAACTGAGGGGCGATGTTTGTTATTTAAATTAACTTTATTTAAACATTGTTTAGATAAGCGCTTCAGCAATATTAACCCTTCATGTATCTGAGCTCAGCCCTCTGTCTGTCTGTGTGTGTGTGAGAGAGAGAGTGCTTGAATTCTCCTGCCAATTCCTCAAGGTTTCTCTTAATCTGGCATTTGTCGCACTGTCAACAGCGAGTGTCATGCCAGCAGACAGAAAGTCACTGTCTGCAGTAGATATAGGAAGGATGATTACTCGCTTCTAAAGCGCTGAGTTGTTTCTGCTGCTTAATAACCGCAAAGCAGCCGTCAGTCTGTCAGGCTGCCGTGACAGATGGTTAAAACTGTCCCTAATTGCAACAGATCTGCAAAATATTCTGCGTGGTGATCATAGGTGCTCAACTTAGCCCAGAGACAGGAGAAAAAAAAGATTAGTCAGCTGGATGAGGCTGGAGTTGTAATTTTTTCCCATCTCCAGAATCAAACATATTAACCTATAAACTCATGTAAAGAGAAGCAGTACACCGTCAGACTGCCACACGTCCCCTCCATGTCATTGTGACTGAGCGGTGTGTGTGCTTTGGAGGTCACGTTCTAGCCCAACCCCCACACTCACTGCCCAAGATCACCATCATGTGGAACCTAAGACGCAAACCAGGCCGTACAACATGGCGGAGGACTTTCATCGATGATTTATGCACCTTAGACATTGCATAAGGCCGAAGCAGCCACAGCTGATCGAGTATGCTGGCGGACATTTGCCGTCCAATGCGCCAAACGGCACAGGAGGACCTAAGTCTAAGTAAGTGAGTAAGAGAAGCAGTGGGCTTCTAAACACCACATTGTGCCATAAAATGTGACTCAGCAACAATGGCACCCTAATGCAGTAAAAATGAACAGTTGGCAAGGATCCAGTAACTGACCTGACCTGACCTGACCTGAGTCATGACCTAATAGTCTGATATATTCAACTGTGTTCGCTTGCACATGATTTGGTAGACATGTTTGCATGATTGCACTGTGCTGCACTCTGACACAGCACTGCAGAACCCACAGGCTGCAGACTGATTAATATATTATATGTACCTTGCTGCTTTCCAATGGGATTCAATGAGCTCAAGCACACACTTTTTATGCAACATAAAGCAGCTGTGGAGAACAAGCACTGTTTGAATCCCTCATTCCAGCTATAGATCAATACAGACTGATTTACTGAGATTCCAGTGTCAAACACAGAAACCATTGGTTTTGATTTGTTTTTTTCGATTTAAAAATATGCTGTGGTGAGATTAATAAATGTTTTACAATGTGTGTCGTAACCATTTTTCTGCCATTTGCTCTGAGCGTTTAATTGACTGTTGTTGAAAAATCAAGTAGAATTTCCACATTCCCTCAAAAACACAAACAATGAAGTCCTTCATTTGATACAACTTGCTAACTGCTTGCAAGTCACATATATGCCATGCAATGTTGACTGAATGTGCCTGATCCCACCAAAAGACAAAGCCACACAAATGAGTGAAACAACTTTGAACGTCTGGGATTAACCAAAATTACGGATGTTTGCATACTTGTGGACCCAGGATTTGCTGGCTGCATATCCACGAGGTGAATCTGAGATCTGGTGACTGTGGAGGCCATGTGAGTGTTATGTTCAAAAAGACAGCTTGAGATGATTTGAGCTTTGTTATGTGGTGCATTTTCCTGCTGGAAGCAACCATCAGAAGACGGCTACACTGTAGCTACGAAGAGATGAACATAGTCAGAAACGATGCTCAGTCGGTACCAAGAGGCCCAAACTGTGCCAATAAAATATCCTCCACAGCATTACACCACCACCACCAACCTGATGCATTCATTTGCTTCAAGGGTGAGTGTGTTTTGCGGTCAGAGATGCTCTTCTGTATACCTTCATTGTAACCAGTGGTTATTTGTGTTACTATCAGCTCAAAGCAATCTGACCAGTCTCCCTCAACCACTGGCACTATTTTCTCATTCTGGTTATGTGTGAAAATCCCAGCAGTTTCTGCTAGATCAGCCCGCTCGATTTGAAAATCGTTGGGTCGTGTTGACCATGCCTGCATGTCTAAATGCACTGAGTTACCACCATATGATTGGCTAAATCAATATCTGTGTTAAATCCGTTTATTTAGTTTAATATAATTAATTGCATAGGTATTAGTGTTTTATATTTTATATAAAATGTATAGTCTTTAATTCAGGCATAGTATCAGAAAAGGACAGAACTAGTAAAAACTGCCTGTTGGTATGCTAATGATGTCCCTGTAGGACGCTTTTTCACTGAGTGACCTTCCTCTCTGAACTGTACACATCTAACAAAATGCAGAGCAGGAAGAGGAGGGGACTGCCAAGGGAACTGAGCAGAAAGTTAATGAACAGCCTTCACAACTGACAGGGGATGTTTATAGGCACACGGATGCACAATCATGCCTCTGCTAGACAGATCAGCAAACCACCCACATGATTTCGCACACGTGCACCACCATCACTGCTGGTATTTCTACGGCCTCTCGAGCCATCCCATTCATTTCTCCACTTTATCCTCCCAATTCACAGAGAAAAAGAATCCAAAGAAGGCTGAGAGAATGAGACAGCAGGGAAATCAATTTGCTGTCTCTAGGGCCCTGAGAAAAAATGTCTTGAGCTGTCATAAGTGGGAGAAGGAGAGCTTGTCATTTTCAGACATTTAATTAATTTCCCATGTACCCACAGCCGTCAGCTGTGGGATTTAGAGTAAGGGCGGCTCTGAAAAAGGGAAGGAGTGAACCTTGTGCACCTTGGTTGAAGGTCTAATGTCATAACGGTCATTTCCTGGTTTAAACTGTCTACACAGTAAAATTGCAAACTTTTTGTTTGCAGTGTTATGTAATGTTGCTGATTCTAACAATTCTTTGCAAAAACTATTTTTAGAAAACAAGAACATTTCTGTCCAGTGATCTGACAAACAAAACCATAATCTCATTAGTGGATGGCTGGGAAAGGAAAGACTTTTTTTCTCTTTTGTGTTGCACCTGACTCTTCAACAAAAATAGCCAACAGGATTTTACAACAGGCTTTTGAATGTAAAAAGTAAACTCTGTGGGAAATAAAAGCTTGCAACACTTGGATGTTTTTTAAACAGTTTCATAAATTTTGAAGCATAAACTCAACTGTTAGAAGTTAAATTCTACTGTAGTAGAATTTAACTTCTAACAGTTGAGTTATAACTACCGTCTTCTCATCATTTCGGCAGCACCATTAATGCCCTGTATGCAAAGTGATGATGTTGAAATTATAACAATAAGGTACATGTTTTTTTATACTGTAGAATCATGACCGCACATTTATTTCAGGCATCTAGCAAAAAAACAAAAAAAAAAAACACTGACTTTAATGTGAGGGAACCAGAAGTGTAAAATATAAACTCACATCTGAGCTGTAAAGCTCATTCACACTATTTCCAGTATTTCTTTCATCTTGGTAAAGGTCTTTAAGTGCAAAGGCTTCAGATTAATTAGACTCATACTCACAGTAATGACACAATGACATTGAAACTGCTGTCCAGTGTCTTTCTAATTAGACATTGGAAGCATGAATGCTAACTAAGTATGTGGCAGTCTGAAGAAAATGCTGAAAATATGATCATAAAACATGGCCAGAGATCAATAATCCATTTACATACTGATCAATAAATAATGATAAGCACTAGCTTTCTCCTTCCACAAAGCTGTAAGTCATTCTCCCTCGCAAGGACCCCTAGTTGTCCTGCCACAACCATGCTGATTCCCCATGTTATCTAAACACATGTTAATAAAAAGCTATGATTTGAAATATTATTTGTTATAATGAATCATTCTCATGATGGAAGCATGTAACTTTTGTTCTAGAGGATATGCAGCAGGTTAATTCTCTTGCCTGTTACCTGGCTATCTATCTAGTTTTATGGAGTACTCCCTTGTTTCCTGCAGGAGGCTGAATGAGTGGCACTGAGAGTGTTATGAATGGGATGAGAAATTGGAAGTAAATAAAAGCTGTGTGCTGTAACCCTGCAGAGTGGAAGGTGGATGCCTGCAGAGCTGAAATATGGAGCTGTCAGGAAGAGGCACATAGCAGCAAAGAGAGGTCACTGTGACCCAACCAGGGAGTGTGGTGGAGATGTGCCTGGACTTGTTTGGAGTACTTTATGCCTGATATGTCACTGGTACTCTCCCAGCCTGCATAAAAGAGAACCTTAATTGCTTTCAGTAATAAAGAGCCACCACGACAGAACAAGCAAAGATACTAACACTATACACCACTCCATCGACAGGTCCAAGGAAGACTCTGCGCTCTGAGAACTGAGGCAATGCTGTGTCCAAACACTGACTACACCCCATAACTGATGAATTTCTCAAAGTTAATATGATTAGTGGTGCTTCTATTGTAACTAAACCTTAAACTGAACCTAAGCTGAATTAATGTGCTGTGACTGTATGTCCCCACATTCAACTTTCTCATCTTGCACTCACACAGACTAGATGATGAGCGCCTAGAAATGTCTTAGGAAAGCAAATGAGATTTGGCAACTTTAAAGATGACTGTTGATTACAATCATTGAATCATCAACATTGTAATGTGGGGTCTAAAGAAAAGGGGAAGACCACAAACACTAAAGGAAAAAACTAAATCAATCAGAGAATCTTCACCAACTTGTCATCAGAACAAATTTGTTTATCTTTCTCTTACTATTCCTAAGACACAGTTCTCTAAACCAGTCCTCTTCTCAAAAATCAAAACAAAAGGAAAGAATTTTTAAAAGAAATTCACAAAACTTCTTAGTGTTCTAGCAAAAACCCACAAGTGCATCAAAACAATTTTGTCTTTTTATCATCATAATGTCTTCAGATAGTGAAGTAAGACTACAGAGCATTCATTACATGCACAGAAAAAAACTAGGAAATGATGTTCATTACACAGAACTCAAGTCTTTCCATCTCTATTTGAGTCTCTCGCAATTCTAAGAAAGATTCAAACATATGGGGTAAAAACAAAGATCATGCAAGGTAATGATAAAAAAAAGAGGATCTGCTGAGTTGTTCACTTTACCTTTCCTCTTCAAATCACATGTGAAAAAGAATAAGAAAAAGCACGGAATAAATCTTTGTTTTCATATATTGTCTACAAAGACTTGAAGTCATATAACTTGTTGTAGATTTGCTGCAGCGCTTCGGAGCATCATCCTGTTGTCAGACTGTCAGACAGATGGCCTCACATTTGAATCTAGAATACTATACAGAGAAGTTCATGGTTGACTCAGTGACAGCAAGGTGCCAAAGCCCTGTGGCTGCAAAATAAAAATGCAAAGTGTATTGGTATTTAATGTGCCTCTACTGTAAGTGTAATGTTTAACCCTTTACTTGGCAAGTGAGAGGTCACTGGTTCAATTCCAGATGGGAACTCAACTAACCCTTGGGGCTTTGTCAGGAAGAGCACCTGGTGTAAAACTACTAAATGAAACATGTGATGCTGCCTGCTGTGGCAATCCCTTGTGACAAGGATGCAGCTAAAAGTAGGTTACTGTCACAAACTTTAACAGTTAACATCTTAACTAAGGTCTGTTGGGTCTGAGTTGGAGCTCTTGGGGGTTTTGCAGTTTCTTTGAGCATTGCACAGTTTGACCTTGAGGTGAACTGGAACATCCAAGACAATGACATGTTATGTTAATACACACTTGAATGCTCCAAACCAGTAAACCGACACAACATCTGCCTTTATTGACGTGCTCACACTTTTTAATGACTGCAGAATTCCAGGTGACCTGTACTAGGAAGATTTTGCAGTAAGAAAAATCTTACAAAGAAAAGGCCATGGATGCTAATTATGCCAGATATTGTGTTGATCACATAAACTAATACACTGAGCTACTGAGGAAGTAGCCCTACCTGATCAACGAATCATGGGTGGTGATCAACCTTTCCTTTAAGGTGTCTGATGTTAAGACCTAAACCACCGATTGATTCCAGACATCACTGATGATAAATCCAGAATTATCAAGACTGTATGAAAACCCAGTGTCATACTGTTTCAGAATTTTTAACCGTAACATAGATATTGGTTATTTGTAATGTATATAAATTACATTCAGCACAATCTGAAAACATCGTATATACATAGCCTTTAATGCATAATAATATATCATATTCAAATTACTTATATAAAATGATAAAGGTGGCATGCTTGAGTTACGAAAGTTTTTTTGTCGTCGTCACGCAAGGTGGTGTGTCCAAATTTAATTCAGTTTTATGTTCTGTGCATCAACTGCCTTCAGATAAATTATTTGCATTCACATTGGATTCAGAAAAAAATAATAATCCTGACAATTTCAAACACTAAATCTGCCCAAAAGATGCCCTAATCTCAGCAAACTGTTATACTAAATATTAACTACCATGAATATTGAAGAATGTAGATCAATCGTATACAAAATCCTTATTCATTTGGCTAACAACGGTCCACACAGAGGATGCTTTGTATAGGTTCTGCTTGTGTAAAGGCAAAAACTACAGGTAATGCAGAACCAGTGGCCATTACAAAAATTAACTTGATAGAAATCTCCATGTTATCTTAATGAGAACATCAACGCATGATTTACACACATAATGAAGCCTGTTTGCAGTTTTAGCATGCACCGAGCCAAGGCAGCACGAAAGGGATTTAAATGGATGATGAGAGGAGAACCTTAAGTGTGTCTAATTCATCTACTCATCAGAGTAATGCTTTAATCAATGTATTGAGCAACTGAAATCAGGTAATGGAACAGTCCTATCCAGTGCAACCAACACAGGGATTAATCAGCACTGAGGCCCAGTGAATCAATGATAGCATTAGCATGCATGTGTGTGTGTTCATGTTTGTGTATGTGTGGAAACTGCCTACTTCTTTGATAAAGATCTGTATGTTTCTGCGCCTACTGGCCTGAGACTGTTTTTAGGTTGAATAATCACTCTTTTTGAATTGCACAGGATGTTGAAATGTTGAGACAGGAATTAAAGGAAGCAAGATTTATTGAGCAGAGGGGGTGTCAGCAGTGCTGAACAGGCAATAGAGACGTGAATTTGTGATTGTGTGCCCATATGTGCATGTGTGGCGGTATGTGTGTGTGAAACAATGCATGCACGTGTGTGTGTGTGTGTGTGTGTGTGTGTGTGTGTGTGTGTGTGTGTGCACATAAGGAGTAGAAGGCACAGGGGCACGTTGTGGCCATGCGATAACAGCGATGAATGGCCCCGCCAAGTATTTAATGAAGCATTAGTGACAGAGTGAGGGAGGATGCTCTTCGCCTCCACTGTAGCCAGCGCACTCTTTCCCATTCTTCATGCACCATGTGGAGGGATGGACCCAAGATAAAGGGATAAATGGAGGTGTACAGAATAGTGTGGAGGAGACGTTCACGATGAGTGCTCCCCTTAAGGCAGTGGGATGTCAGCTCAGCAAAAGCACAAAAAGGCAGCATCTCATTTATTACATTTGTTAGCTGAGAACACTTGCTGAATATGCAAAATCTGAAATTTCTCTATGCATCAGGATTGACATTATTGGGTGGTGCCTGAGTAGAAGAACCCAGGTTATTGAAAAAGCATGTGAGGATGCCACCAGCTGGTACGGCAGTAATGAACTACTAAAAATAGGTCTGCTCCGGCACACAGAAGGAGGAGGGAGCTGCAAGGGAGCACCAAGTGTGTGGAAAGTACTTTTATTACTGTCACAGTGCGGCCGTGTTGTCATGATGGAGAAAACACTTGCCATCATGCCAGATTAGGTTATTTGCACCTGAGATGCCTCATGACTGCCACATACAAGTTAGCATTGAAAGTCCGACCCTTGGGTCAAATTCAATGACCTGACTTGATGATCTTTGGTCTCTGCTGTTTGGACATATGGATGAAGCAATACATCTAGCTTTCATCATCTAACTCAAAGGAAGATTCTGCTCTGTGTTATATCTGCAAAATAAATTTGATATATGACATATGGTGGCACATGTTGCCCCATAGCTTGCCAACAGGCTGTAAACACTAACCTCTCCTGTGCTTTTAAAACAAAACACCACTGGGAGTCAGTAAAGCTGTATAAGAAGGGCACGAGTTTGGAGACAAAAAGGTCAAGAAACTGGCAGAAGGTTCTTAAACTGAGCCTCACTTTCCAAACTCAGTCTGAACATTGTTATATTAAAGATGTGATCATTATACCATCAAGTTTTCGAGGAGGACCACATAACGGAACCAAGTTCTTAAAAAATAAGTTTAACTCCAGGATTTATGTCCCTCCTGCATCACCCAGGCGATGTTATGATACCACAATCACACAATCTTACTATTAGCACTTTAATCATTTTACCTACCTGTTAGGCTAAACTGACCAATTTGAATTTAATTCAGTAAATTTGATTTAAACCATTAAATTTGCTCTCCTCGGTGTCCTCCTCCTGTCTGTAGCAGTGCAGCGTGAAAATGTGCTCACAGCAAAGATGCTCTTCTTCTGATTGCAAACATTGCTTTTCTTTCACATCACTTAATATATAAGCAACAGTTTTATTGAAGCTGTTATTTACAGCTACACTGAGAAATATAAATAAGTAAATAATTAAATAAATAACAACAAAATCCGATTTTTTTCTCAGTGTGATTCTAATCTCAGTACGTGCAGTCATGTGAGGGGGGAAAGCAAAAAGACATAGACAGGAAAAGGTCATGGCAACTGATGGAAAGTTATGTATGTATGTATAACTGACAGGAAATGATACCGATTTTTGAAAATGTCACCTTTCAAGAGCTCAGAGTGTTGGCTGTACTTTGGAGATGCTTCTCCCCTCAAAATTCAATCCACATTTGTCTCAAAGATGTAACTCTGCTCTTCAGCAGAATTGACCTTTGGGTTTGTCAAAGAAATCAGTAAAAAGCATCGACTCTGACGGTGCAGGTGGTGGTGTTTGCCAGGGGTCAGTTTAAAGAAATGATGGATTCAAGGGAATCATTCCAGTTTTAGATAGATGTCACAATTAGACTAGCTTTTGCTGGTCTTCATTATACCCCTTGGCCTCATCTAATTAGATGGGCCCACATTATGAAGGGATTTCCATTACTCACCTTCTCAGTATTTAACACACTTGATCATTAGGCCAGTCTCCATCCCTTTCAGGCTTTTCATGTGGGGATATAGATTTTTTGCTGAGTGGGTGGAAATTCAAAAAAATAAAACTGTGTGTATTGTCATTTTTTTTTTGACAATCTCTTTCTCTACCTGTTCCTCGTTCCCCAACACCTGGACCTCAGTTTCTCCTTCAGAATACTGACCAGTCAGTTCAAATGAATACATCCTGGCCATTTCTGCTAGATCAACATACAATTCATCCATCATTTCACTGACAGCTTTCCTACACATCCTCCAGAGAAAGGGCCTCACTTACCCAAATGCACAAAACACATGCGTACATGCTCAATTCAGACTCCTCTGAATCCCTTAATAATTCCCATCAGCCGATTTGAGCTTCCCTGGGAGCGATGGCAAAAGACGAATCTCTACTCTGTTTTTGTTTGATGTTACAGTGGTAGCGAATCAGATCGAGCTACACTATTTCCTCTGTTTGTGCTTGGAAAGAAAATGTAAATTCCTCTCTATGAGTTGGCTCGAAAAGTTCGGCTGAGATGTCACCAGAATTACCAAATGGCAAAAGATGTTAGACGTTTGGCAGAGGTTTGTTCTGCTAGAAAACTTCCTTAAAGACAATCATTCTGGAAGATAAGCTTGACCCACCCTTACATCACCATGTGTTTCCCATAATGCCTTTGGCACTCTTCAACTGATTTTCAAAAACCATGAACGCAGATTTCTACTAGTATTTGGCACTCTAATCCCCTTGTCAGAAAACTCAGTACCAGTGCGGTTGCAGAGGAGGGTTTTATCCCCCTCAGGAAGTTAAACTATGTTGGTTTTTCCACTTTATATGTTTGCCAGCCATCTCAACAACGTCTAGCAAGAGACATTTTAGTCTGACTGGGATTTCTCTCTCACTTTAACTTTAAAGAGAATCTGCCGAACACCTGAAGGCGTTCTTGTCTTCAGTGTTTCAGTCGCTCCCTCAAGCCATTTCACCAATTTTAGGCTACAACTAGGTGTGACATGGGAGAAGTAATTCAGTTCAATAGCCTACAATTCTGTGCAGCCCCGATCTCATTCACTTTTAATTTGTGTGGTTCTACCTCTCTTTAAAGTATAATAGATCATACATCTACCTAGGGACTCAAAGAAAAAATATCCATCCTGGGCTCACCCCTTGCACCTCTGCTACATTTAAATGATTCATCAATAGTGGCAACTTTAGTGTATAAGGTTAGGTTGCAGTGATCGGGAGACACTTAAACCACTTAAATATCTCAAAGTGGTCATTCAGAATGCATTCTTCAGCAAAATGAATTGTAATTGCTCAGACTGGAAAAACATGATAAAAAAAAAAAACCTTTAAACACCACTTAACTATAGTTACATCATCAACTCTCCTCAGGTGAAATGAATTGACCTTCAAAATTTTTGTGGAGCTATCAAATTTGTGTTTGCAATTTGGCGATGAAGGCCTATTGTCAATATAAATGACTAATCTTCTTATTGAGCTGATAGAAAACACATTTAGGTGTGTATCGAAACACATTTCAGTTACAGCGTAGAATGTCTATTGATAATATAGAATGAGACTTCCTGCTGAATAAGACTGACAAGAACAGAAACAATGGTTCCCAGTTTTTAGAACCTCCAGTATAAACAAACAATTTAATGTAGTAATAAAATACTTTTAAAACTTAGTTTCTGCCTTTAGTTTAGTCTTCTGCATGTGATGTAAAGGATCAGGTTTAGGTTGTGCAACTGAGTTTCTTTACCTTCAGTATACAGTATCCTTTGTGTGTTGTTTTGATCTGTAGGCTAAGTGGGTCAAATGAGCTGAATTTGAAACTACAGTGGGGCAAAAAAGTATTTAGTCAGCCACCGATTGTGCAAGTTCCCCCACTTAAAATGATGACAGAGGTCAGTAATTTGCACCAGAGGTACACTTCAACTGTGAGAGACAGAATGTGAAAAAAAAAATCCATGAATTCACATGGTAGGATTTGTAAAGAATTTATACGTAAATTAGGGTGGAAAATAAGTATTTGGTCACCTCAAACAAGGAAAATCTCTGGCTCTCACAGACCTGTAACGTCTTCTGTGAGACGCTTTTCTGTCCCCCACTCGTTACCTGTATGAATGGCACCTGTTTGAACTCATCATCTGTATAAAAGACACCTGTCCACAGCCTCAAACAGTCAGACTCCAAACTCCGCCATGGCCAAGACCAAAGAGTTTTCGAAGGACACCAGGAAAAGTATTGTAGACCTGCACCAGACTGGGAAGAGTGAATCTACAATAGGCAAGCAGCTTGGTGTGAAGAAATCAACTGTGGGAGCAATCATCAGAAAATGGAAGACATACAAGACCACTGATAATCTCCCTCGATCTGGGGCTCCACGCAAGATCTCATCCCGTGGGGTCACAATGATCATGAGAACAGTGAGCAAAGATCCCAGAACCACACGGGGGGACCTGGTGAATGACCTGCAGAGAGCTGGGACCAAAGTAACAAAGGTCACCATCAGTAACACACTACAACGGCAGGGAATCAAATCCCGCAGTGCCAGACGTGTTCCGCTGCTGAAGCCAGTGCATGTCCAGGCCCGTCTGAAGTTTGCCAGAGAGCACATGGATGATACAGCAGAGGATTGGGAGAATGTCATGTGGTCAGATGAAACCAAAGTAGAACTTTTTGGTATAAACTCAACTCATCGTGTTTGGAGGAAGAAGAATACTGAGTTGCATCCCAAGAACACCATACCTACTGTGAACATTCAACATTATGCACTCCACACTGTATATAAATGCCACTTGTTTTGCACATATTCAACTCTGTATATTTTATATATTTTATTATTATTATTATTATTATTATTTTATTTTATTACTATTTAATTTGTAAAAATGTGTATACACACACACACACACACACACACACACACACACACACACACACACACACACACACACACACACGTAGGAAAATATTTAGTATACACATCCAGAAATGCATACACTATTATATATTGTACATATATTTATTAGTTTCAGGTTGGCCATTCTTGTATTTTGCTCGTTTGTGTTGTTGTGTTTGCACATCTCTGTTGCTTGTGGGGCTCGCACACAAGAATTTCACTCGCATGTGCTGTGCCAGTGTGCCTGCACATGTGATGTGACAATAAAAAGTGATTTGATTTGATTTGATTTGATTTGATTTGAAGCATGGGGGTGGAAACATCATGCTATGGGGCTGTTTTTCTGCCAAGGGGACAGGACGACTGATCCGTGTTAAGGACAGAATGAATGGGGCCATGTATCATGAGATTGTGAGCCAAAACCTCCTTCCATCAGTGAGAACTTTGAAGATGAAACGAGGCTGGGTCTTCCAACATGACAATGATCCAAAACACACCGCCCGGGCAACAAAGGAGTGGCTCCGTAAGAAGCATTTGAAAGTCCTGGAGTGGCCTAGCCAGTCTCCAGACCTCAACCCCATAGAAAATCTGTGGCGGGAGTTGAAAGTCCGTGTTGCTCGGCGACAGCCCCAAAACATCACTGCTCTCGAGAAGATCTGCATGGAGGAATGGGCCAAAATACCAGCTACTGTGTGTGCAAACCTGGTAAAGACCTATAGTAAACGTTTGACCTCTGTTATTGCCAACAAAGGTTATGTTACAAAGTATTGAGTTGTATTTTTGTTATTGACCAAATACTTATTTTCCACCCTGATTTACGAATAAATTCTTTACAAAT
Source organism: Copadichromis virginalis (assembly GCF_057382275.1). Lineage (NCBI taxonomy): Eukaryota > Metazoa > Chordata > Actinopteri > Cichliformes > Cichlidae > Copadichromis > Copadichromis virginalis. The sequence continues at coordinate 28,295,488 of NC_140635.1, forward strand.
CCTACCATGTGAATTCACAGTTGAAGTGTACCTCTGGTGCAAATTACTGACCTCTGTCATCATTTTAGGTGGGGGAACTTGCACAATCGGTGGCTGACTAAATACTTTTTTGCCCCACTGTATATTTAGTCAGAACTCATACAGTTGTTTCTCTGTAACTAGCAACCCAGTGCCACTGGAAACACAATGTAACTTTACATGGTGGAAGTTTTCTTTCCATGGAAACAATCCTGCGATCATCCACAACTCTAGGTGATGTTATGTTGCCAAGTTCACCAGCGTTATGTTTGTTTTGCTTTGTTTTACCAGAATGTAAGAAAAAGTTCTTTTGGACATTACTCATGTTGCAGGTATCTCTCTGGTTTTGGTTTTGTTTGGTTGATTTTTTGTATTATTTGTATTTGCACAGTGTAAAGAAGACTTTCAGCTACACTACATAGCATATGTTAAACCCTATGTACTTAGAAATGATTTATTAAGAATGGGATGACATTTAAATTCATATATTTGTGAAGGCAGATTCAATTCAATTCAATTCAATTTTATTTATATAGCACCAAATCACAACAAAAGTCGCCTCAAGGCGCTTCATAGATACAGAGAAAAACCCAACAATCATATAACATATAACTCATATAACATGAGCAAGCACTTTGGTGACAGTGGGAAGGAAAAACTCCCTTTTAACAGGAAGAAACCTCCGGCAGAATCAGGTTCAGAGAGGGGCGGGGCCATCTGCTGCGACCGTTGGGGTGAGAGAAGGAAGACAGGATAAAGACATGCTGTGGAAGAGAGACAGAGATTAATGACAGATATGATTCGATGCAGAGAGGTCTATTAACACATAGTGGGTGAGAAAGGTGACTGGAAAGGAAAAACTCAATGCATCAAGGTTCAAGGTTCAAGGTTCTTTATTTGTCACATGCATAGTTATACAAGTATAACACACAGTGAAATGTAGCCTGACACGCTCCTCGACATGTGCAAAAAAATGGGGGGGGGGGTGTAGAGAAAGAACATCATATATATATATATACATATACATATATATATATATATATATATATATACATATATACATATATATATATATATACATATATACATATATATATATATATATATACATATATACATATATATATATATATATATATATATATACATATATATATATATATATATATATATATACATATATGTATATGTGTATATATATATATATGTATGTATGTATGTATGTATGTATGTATGTATGTATGTATATATGTATATATACATATATATATATATACATACATATGCATGAACATAACTGCCAGTATTGAGCAGAAATCCTTTCTGTGACAGAAAGGACGAGCTGGAGCTACACTGTCAATGTGCATCTTTAGAGAATAGGAGAGTGTGTTACTCATCTAGACTGCTTCACAAACTCCCCTCTGTGAGTCTGACAGGTGACACATGAGATTAATGGAGTCCTTTTACTCTCAAAAAAGTCACTGAAGGCCGCAATTGGAAAGAGACTCAAGGTCACAGGGTGTTTTCATATGTCGAAGATCCAATACCGTTTGGAATTAAAAGCACAAAAATGAATTCTAAATGGAATTTAAAATGTGGAGATTTACAGTACATATACACTGCAACAGATTTCAGGGCATGGCCAAGAGTCTAACAGAGAATACGATAATTAACACCTCACAGTGTGGGGGTCTATTCTTAGCAGCTCCTATGCATTCCTACAGGGAGTGCAGAATTATTAGGCAAATGAGTATTTTGTCCACATCAACCTCTTCATGCATGTTGTCTTACTCCAAGCTGTATAGGCTTGAAAGCCTACTACCAATTAAGCATATTAGGTGATGTGCATCTCTGTAATGAGAAGGGGTGTGGTCTAATGACATCAACACCCTATATCAGGTGTGCATAATTATTAGGCAACGTCCTAATCCTTTGGCAAAATGGGTTAAAAGAAGGACTTGACAGGCTCAGAAAAGTCAAAAATAGTGAGATATCTTGCAGAGGGATGCAGCAGTCTCAAAATTGCAAAGCTTCTGAAGCGTGATCATCGAACAATCAAGCGTTTCATTCAAAATAGTCAACAGGGTCGCAAGAAGCGTGTGGAAAAACCAAGGCACAAAATAACTGCCCATGAACTGAGAAAAGTCAAGTGTGCAGCTGCCAAGATGCCACTTGCCACCAGTTTGGCCATATTTCAGAGCTGCAACATCACTAGAGTGCCCAAAAGCACAAGGTGTGCAATACTCAGAGACATGGCCAAGGTAAGAAAGGCTGAAAGACGACCACCACTGAACAAGACACACAAGCTGAAACGTCAAGACTGGGCCAAGAAATATCTCAAGACTGATTTTTCTAAGGTTTTATGGACTGATGAAATGAGAGTGAGTCTTGATGGGCCAGATGGATGGGCCCATGGCTGGATTGGTAAAGGGCAGAGAGCTCCAGTCCAACTCAGACGCCAGCAAGGTGGAGGTGGAGTACTGGTTTGGGCTGGTATCATCAAAGATGAGCTTGTGGGGCCTTTTCGGGTTGAGGATGGAGTCAAGCTCAACTCCCAGTCCTACTGCCAGTTTCTGGAAGACACCTTCTTCAAGCAGTGGTACAGGAAGAAGTCTGCATCCTTCATGACAATGCCCGGCCGTATGTGTTAGGATTATGCAGGCAGATCTTTGAGGATAAAGGAATTGATACCATTGAGACCCAGGTCGCCTGACCTAAATCCAACGGAACACCTTTGGGACGTCGTTATGTTTTCGTCCATCCGACGCTCAGATTGTCCAGGGGCTCAGTGATGCCCTGGTCCATATATGGGAGTAGATACCTCATGACACCATCCATGATCTCATTAGGAGAATGACTTGATGCTGTAGGGCATGCTTACAAGCATGCAGAGGCCATGCAAACTACTGAGTACCATTAGGAGACACTGCAATGACATTTTAGTTAAATGGACTAGCCTGCCGCATCATCTTTTCACTTTGACTTTCTCTGTGTCTTTCTTTGAACAGTATATAGATAGAGCACATTTGTCTTTTAACCAACAACCTCGTGCTCTATTGATTAAAATGACCTCTACACAGAAGTTAAAGCTTAAATATGCATAATGCAGTACATAAGTAGAACTAGTTCATGCATATTTCCACTTGTGTAATGTGATAAACACACATCTTCAGAGAGTTTTTGAAAGAATACATAGACCTGCCGAAACTTAGAAGTGCCGGCAAAGTCTTACAGCCTCAAACGTTCAATACCCCCAGGTCCTTAGGTAGGTACGTGGAATATGTGGTTAATATAATGTATTTGACCCCAGTGGGTGAGCTGAAAAGTGATGGTAAAGAAGATCAGCCTCAGAAGTCTGACCATGCAGTCCTGAACACGACAGGGAGCCAAAGAGAAAGACATAAACAGAGGGTGATATGAGACTGTTTGTTTGACCTTGTGTGCAGTCTGGCAGCAGCATTCTGAAACACTCCAAGCGGTCGAGGGCTGACTTACTAAGTGCTACAAGAAAAGAGGAAATAGTGTAGGAGCTGTAGCTCTGCTCCACTCTCACTTGACTAGTATTTATCTGATAGAAAAAAAAGATCTGTGAAAAAGAACCCCCTTGGATAGGAAGGAAGGAGGTCGTGGAGACCAAGAAACTGAACATTGGCTGAACAACAACTGAACAGCTAAAGGAACATATATTGAAGTGAGCAAAACAAAATATGCCTCAGCTAAGTTAGCTATTAAGGCCATTACAAAACTACAAAAGAACCTGAGTGACAGTCTGATTCAACAGCCAGCTCCCATCAGAGCCCCACTGCCCTTGAAATGCATCCCTCGCCAGGTGGAATTGGCTGTTAGTGAAGGCCCCTCTTGATGTGTGAAGCTCATAGATCCTGCAGCTGATCAGCACATAGATGTCAGGAGAAGGCAGTTTCATGGGATTTATATGCCGGCTGCCTGGCAGATGAGGGCTAGCTGAGCCTGGGTGAGGATGGCGCTGTTGTTTCTGATGTCACACCTGTTTGTTCTCACAGGTTCAAGACATGAATTACACGTCTTTCTGCTGACTGCCACAAACAGAGATTGATAGGCCACGAATTCTCTCACATGCATACACCTCCTATCTATTGGAGACTTTTCGTGTGCTGCATTACACAGCTGCAGTAAAATGCGCTTTTGTGACATGTTTTACCACGTCAGTATTTCAATGACATGCCAAACACATTTTCTAAATGTTCTTGTCTCTCTCAGCTGCTTGGGGTGTTTTTACAATCACTTCGTGGTTGATAGAATGAGCTGTGAAGCCACCTAAATCTATTAAAAGGTTATACTAAAGTGTAAATTAATTTTCTGTGATTTCATCTTTACCTCATCAACAAATAACCACTGACATTTCATCTGATAATGAACAAACATTCTTCTCTATCTCTGTAGATAGTAAAACAATCTCTGATAACTAACACAACAAAAAGAAGCCGCATTGCTTTTTTTTGTCTAACGCCTAAAAATTCAGATTAGTTTCTCTACGCAAATGACCTCTGACAACAAATGAGGTACATCAAACACAGCTTTTCACATTATATTTCAAATTATAACTACCCAAATGATGATAACATGATAACATAATTCAGAGAATTTACCAGAAGTCAGTCATTGTAGAACAAAGTCTAAATGAGTGAGGAAAGACTCTTTATTTATTTCAGTGGTCACCAGGGCATAACAATAGTGTGCATCAGTGTAAATAAAATCTCAAATCTAAAAAGAATAAAATCCCCCCAAACTTATACTTCTACCATCATAGTGTAAAAACCCAGCATGCTAACTTGATCTGCAACTCTGGCCCAACTCAGCTGGTCCAGTACAAAACCAGCTGGGGGCCGTGAGGTGGTGCGGAGGCTTGCACTGTCGCAGCAAGAAGGTCGTAGATTCAAATCCAGTTGGATTTCTGTGTGCAGTTTGCATGTTCTCCCTGTGCCTGTGTTGGTTTTCTGTGGGTGCTCCAACTGCCTCCCACAACTCAAAGACAAGCAAGACTTAGATTAAATGACAATTCTAGGCGTTAATGTGAGTGTGAATGGTTGTCTGTCTCTCTGTGCTAGTCTTGCAATAGACTGGCCTGCCTTTTGCCAGCTGGAATAGGGTCCAACTCCTTTGCAATTTAAAACAGGACGGATGGACGGATGGATGGATGGAGTTGCAGGTTGAGGATTTTTTTGAGTGCCATTGTCTCTTTTATATGGTCTCTTGCCAATGTCATAGATAATACACAATGCAGCTAATGCACAACTAGTGTTTAGAACTTGAAGCTTGTGAAAGTGGTGGCAGTACAGACAGAATGTGAATAAATGAGATAAATTCAGTTTATCTTACGCTATCTGGACAAAAATATTGGGCCGTGCCTCTCAATCTTTAAATTCAGGTGTTTTGAGTCCAATTGTTATAGGTGTAGTAAAATCAAGCACCTAGCCTTGCAGTCTGCATATACCAACATTTGTGCAAGAATGGCTCCTTCTAAAGAGTTCACTGAATTCAAGCATAGTAGTGCAATGAGATGCCGCATTTGCAATTAGTCAGTTTTAGGAACCACAGCAACTCAGATGCAAAGTGGCAGACCACATAAAGTTACTGAGTGTGGAGGCATATAGTGTGTAAACATCACTAACATTCACCAAACTCAATAACTGCCAAACATCTTCTGGCATTAACATCAGCACAAAAACTGTGCACCAGGAGCTTAATGGCATGACCGAGCAGCTCGAGTAGGTGTAATGTGAAGAAGGCTCAGTGTTTGCCCATTTAGTGTATCTTCAACTGACACATTCAACTAATTTACCAAAATTATTCAATTCAGCTTATTAGATTATTTAAGTATAGCATCAACAACAACTGTCTCAACGTGCTTCGATAACACAACGTTCAGCATGTGTATATAATCACATCAAATTAATTCAGCAGATAACACACATCAATTGCGTTATACAGGGAGTGCAGAATTATTAGGCAAATGAGTATTTTGTCCACATCATCCTCTTCATGCATGTTGTCTTACTCCAAGCTGTATAGGCTCGAAAGCCTACTACCAATTAAGCATATTAGGTGATGTGCAACTCTGTAATGACATGGGGTGTGGTCTAATGACATCAACACCCTATATCAGGTGTGCATAATTATTAGGCAACGTCCTTTCCTTTGGCAAAATGGGTCAGAAGAAGGACTTGACAGGCTCAGAAAAGTCAAAAATAGTGAGATATCTTGCAGAGGGATGCAGCAGTCTCAAAATTGCAAAGCTTCTGAAGCGTGATCATCGAACAATCAAGCGTTTCATTCAAAATAGTCAACAGGGTTGCAAGAAGCGTGTGGAAAAACCAAGGCGCAAAATAACTGCCCATGAACTGAGAAAAGTCAAGCGTGCAGCTGCCAAGATGCCACTTGCCACCAGTTTGGCCATATTTCAGAGCTGCAACATCACTAGAGTGCCTAAAAGCACAAGGTGTGCAATACTCAGAGACATGGCCAAGGTAAGAAAGGCTGAAAGACGAGCACCACTGAACAAGACACGCAAGCTGAAACGTCAAGACTGGGCCAAGAAATATCTCAAGACTGATTTTTCTAAGGTTTTATGGACTGATGAAATGAGAGTGAGTCTTGATGGGCCAGATGGATGGGCCCGTGGCTGGATTGGTAAAGGGCAGAGAGCTCCAGTCCGACTCAGACGCCAGCAAGGTGGAGGTGGAGTACTGGTTTGGGCTGGTATCATCAAAGATGAGCTTGTGGGGCCTTTTCGGGTTGAGGATGGAGTCAAGCTCAACTCCCAGTCCTACTGCCAGTTTCTGGAAGACACCTTCTTCAAGCAGTGGTACAGGAAGAAGTCTGCATCCTTCAAGAAAAACATGATTTTCATGCAGGACAATGCTCCATCACACGCGTCCAAGTACTCCACAGCGTGGCTGGCAAGAAAGGGTATAAAAGAAGAAAAACTAATGACATGGCCTCCTTGTTCACCTGATCTGAACCCCATTGAGAACCTGTGGTCCATCATCAAATGTGAGATTTACAAGGAGGGAAAACAGTACACCTCTCTGAACAGTGTCTGGGAGGCTGTGGTTGCTGCTGCACGCAATGTTGATGGTGACCAGATCAAAACACTGACAGAATCCATGGATGGCAGGCTTTTGAGTGTCCTTGCAAAGAAAGGTGGCTATATTGGTCGCTGATTTGTTTTTGTTTTGTTTTTGAATGTCAGAAATGTATATTTGTGAATGTGGAGATGTTATATTGGTTTCACTGGTAAAAATAAATAATTGAAATGGGTATATATTTGTTTTTTGTTAAGTTGCCTAATAATTATGCACAGTAATAGTCACCTGCACACACAAATATCCCCCTAAAATAGCTAAAACTAAAAACAAACTAAAAACTACTTCCAAAAACATTCAGCTTTGATATTAATGAGTTTTTTGGGTTCATTGAGAACATGGTTGTTGTTCAATAATAAAATTATTCCTCAAAAATACAACTTGCCTAATAATTCTGCACTCCCTGTACTTGCGTTTACAATATTCAACTTGCACTGTGATAAAGTGTGAAGTGCACTTATATTAGATCCTGCTGCTGCGGAGTCGGGGTGGTCTGCCTCTCCCCACCGCAGGGAAAAGGGTAACACCACCTGGGTCTGGGTGCAATTCCCCCCTCCAGGGGCAAGGGTACCTAGACCCGGTTTGTAGAGTACGCTTGGGGAGTGTGATTGTGTGTACAGCGTCTCTTTATGTCTGTCTCCACGTTGGTTGAGTGTGGAGTGAGTGCATATGAGAGCATGAGGGTGGGAATGGATGTTTGTATCTGTGTGTGCCTGTATGTCTGTGCCTATATGTCAGGTTGGGTATCAGACGCCACCTCTCTGGGGACACCTCAGGCCCTCCAAGGTTTGGAGGCCTATCTCCACCCACCACCACTTCCCCTGCCGGTGGCGGACTCCCTCAGGTGTCGGTGTGTTGGTGGTTCTTTGTGTCTGGGGGTGGGCGTCCGGGTACACACCGGCTCACTCCTTGGCGGCCGCTTGTCGGGGCCTGGGGCCTGGGGCTCGCTCGGGCCCCTTTGGAGGTGGGGTGCCCCCGGCCTCTCGGCCTAGGGCTCGGTCACTCAGGCGCAGCTGGGGGCCGGCGGAGCTCACGGGCGCGTCACTGCAACTCCCCCTGACTTCTGCTCCGCGGCTGCTGGGCGAGCCCTCATCTGGGACTCTCCTCAGCTCTTACTGGGACAGTGGCGCGGCTGCCCCTCTGTTGGTCTTCCATGGTCTCTTGTGTTCTGGGGGCCTCTGGATGTCTGGAGTTTTGATCTCCTCCATACCCGCTTCACACCCTGGAGGACGGGGCTGTGGCCCCCCCACACTCCCTAGCAGATCATTACATGGAGAATGCAAGCATGCTGATCCACACAGGTATGCACACATGGGTATTCACAGACGCGGACTAAAGCTTTCTTGGCTGCTGCCTCAAAGCACACTGTGCGCTGTCTATCTTGCGTGCTGCACAATATCGTTTATTACTTAGTAAATACTGATATCTATGACTAGCTAGTTTATTGTGATGGTGCTTTGTTTTCTCTATTATTATGTTGCTCTTTGTTGTTTGATGTCTCCTCTGTTTGTTTTTGTTTGTTTGTTTGTTTGTTTTTTTTCTCCATACAGGTGACCCAGGAGTTTTGTTTTTTTTTTTCTCTCTCTTCCCCCCCCTTCTCACCGTCTCTTCTCCCCTTTGGTTTTCTTTCTTTCTCTCCCCCTCTCTCTCTCATTCATTCCCCCTGTCCTATTTATTAAAAAAAAAAAAAAAATGACAAAGGATGAACTGAAGCTCTGCCATCACGTAATGTCGCATACTGCTGTTTCTGATGTCATTTAGAAAAAAAAAAAAAAAAAAAAAAAAAAAAAAAAAGATCACAATTTATCACTATTTTGGAAAAGAAAAGAAAAACTCTTGTGGGACTGAAACTGACGTGATGCCAGATTTGAGCAGCAGACTGTGAGCTCAGTATAGAACCACTAATCCTGTAAAGTGTGACTTTTGGTGATGTAGTGATTTCAGAGCAAGTCTTTGTGTTTGAAACGTTGATGATTTCATGATTTGACATTTTTTTTGACAGAAGCATCAGTCATAAAGTCACCTTTATTCACAATACAGCTCGTAACAGTCTCTTGTGTGTAGCAACCTTGTACATCACACCAAAGCTGCCTTTTGTCAGGAACTACGATACCCTACTCGGTCATGTAGTTTTTCAACACGACTTTATGAAGAGCAAAGGAAGGATGTTCGCTTTTCCAAGCCTCTGAAGTAGCTGTGAAAAACAACTTTGCTGTACAGTTCTTTACTTGGGCTACACATACACATAAATGCATCATGTTGAATTCGTTTAGCAAGGATGTATGCTCAGGGCAACTGTTATAAGGGACAAGTGGTAGTCTCTTATTAGCTCATTAACATGTTTTGTAAAATCTTGAGGGTCAGATTTGGCTCTTTATTACTTTTTTTTTAATGTTCTCAAACAAATTTCCTCTTTAAATAGAAAAGACTCATTGCCAGTTATCACAAATGCTTGATTGCAGTTGTTGCTGCTAAGGGTGGCCCAACCAGTTATTAGGTTTAGGGGGCACTCACTTTTTTCCCTTAGTAATAAATACCTTCGCTTAGAAACAGCAAACACTTTTCACACTGATGTATTTCTATCATACACTATAGCTGTGGCCTACAGTTAAAAATTCTAAAATACAAATTCAACACTTTGAATCAACTTAGATATTACGTCTGCTTCATTTGTCATAAAGTAACACAGAAACAGAGACAAGCTCGGGCTGTGCAACGCTCTGAGCAGTTGCAGAAAACCCAGGAGCTGCATGTCAGACTCTACAGGGCTCAGTGAGCATGTTAAATGTTAAAGATCATGGCAGTACAATAAGAAAAAGGCTTGTTTGGAAGGGTTACCAGAATAAAGCCTCTTCTCTCTGAATGAAACATAAAATGTTTTACAAGCTACTCAAGTTACTATGAGGTGTGGATGCCTTTTCACAGGACTTCATAGGGTGGTAGAATAGTGCTGTAATGAAAGAATACTAAAGCATTATTACAACAGAGCAAATCAGACCTTAAACACTGCAAAGACATCAGTGTTCTGTTTTAAAATATGAGCTCCTTCAGGAGGCAAGTTCTAGAGTTGTTACAGAAATAATAGGCTCGTGCATATTCTTGAACCAAGAATAAAAAACTCTGGAATTTTAATTGGATTTTAATCTTTTCCTTTCAACGTGCCCCATGTGAGTCTCCCAGCTATACAGGATAGCAGGAGTGAATTTTTAACATGTTCAAACTTTTGTAGACTGTGTGATTATGAGCACTGCGGTGGAAAAAGTAATGTTTTTTTTTAAATTAAAAATCTCTCCTAATTTGGCAGCTTCAATGTTCTGATAGCAGTAATGAGATTTGTGCAGGACCCTGTGATGTTGGAGTGACAACGAAACAACCGAATGAGGATCCCAAATGACAGACACCATAACAATTTCAACTGTCAAGGTCTGACAGTCATCTCCATCTCTAAGGACTCAGTGTACCTCACATTTATTTGGTTTAGCATCAAGTTTTAACGCCATTGCAACTTTACTAAACAAAGCGAAGTTGAGAAGAAAACCTCTAAGTGTTAGGTTGTTAGATTGATGTACAATCATTATGTTAAATGGTCCATTCAAGGCTCATTTTCATTGAAATTTCAGAAACACTCTTCCCCTTTAGACTTAGAGTGCAACACGTGCGTAAGCCAGCGATTTCATATGTGCACACCAAGTGTTTAAAAGTGCTTGTGAGGATGCTCAAGATATCTCTAGGGTAAGCTGATGTTAGGCCTTGAAAATCGGTGTGATGTGGATAAATTTCCCCTGGGTGATGTGGTGGAGTGCTGCTCATCGAGTAACTAACCACCAGACTGGGCCAAAGCAATACCCCAGAATTATTTGGAGAAAATGAGAGCTCCTCCAACTGCGTACACTGGCCAAATGTGAACTGTATGAGTCAAATGAAGGTTAGGCAAATTGGGTAAATTCTGAGGTATAGTTGTTGAGTCTTTTGAAGACAATCTGGTGCTGCAAAAGATCGCACTTTAAGTGTATACTGTAGGTATTTCAGATTGTCCAGTGTCCACCAGCAATTTCTCTCTTGTTGAGTGACTCTCTCTTTTTCCCTGCTCTCCCTTCCCTTCTTGTCCTGTCTGTCCGGTCTGTACTTTATGAATGAAAGCCCATCAACAAGATATCAAGATAAACATAAAAGTGGTGTGAGCCTGACAAGAAAATAAGAGTCATCCATCAAAGGGGTTGGCTACTTACACAACATGTCAGAGGGACCCCAGGGTTCTCAGCACACTGTCTGGCTCACTTTAATTTAGGACACTGAACCGGATCACCACATCAGAGATGCCAGAGCACAAAAGTGGAAACAGTGACCAAAAAGTCCTAAATGTGATATTTGTTGGCTTTTTTCTTAAACACTTTTCTGTTGGCCAGTTAGGCAATGTAGCACGTTTCAGAGCGATGGCAGAGGAGAAGGAGAAAGTCTTCATATCAGGCTTGATATCTAAGCCTCTGGAATCGGCACCATCCTTCTTTCTACAGGTTTCCCCTGACATATCTAAAGTCAGAGTTTGTTAGGTTTGTTGTGACCACATCAGTTCTTGTCAGTCCATTTGCTATAGATAAGGCAGTGCTTATACAGTTTTGCCCTCGTTGCTAATGTACATCGGCATCCTTATAAATGTAATATGAATGAAGCCTGATCCACAGCTTAATCTCACCTTGTACCTGGTTATAAATCATCCATTGCAGTGGACCACGCAACCACATGGTTCATGCTGTCGCAAGAGTACTCACCGGACATCGATAAAATATATATACATAAAAGTGACTACTTGTATTTGTCTATTTGCATGCAAATGTTAGAGATTGCTAAAGACTCCAAGACACCACTAATAAATGATTCTGCTAATTTAAATGTACAAGATCAGCACCATCGGGGACTGAGATGAATTTGACTTCCTGATTAAATTAAATGTTAGTGCGAGTAAAGTGTAGCACATTTTCTGCTGTTGCTGCAGTCGGCTGTTATTTTCAGACTAAATAAAAAATATCTTAATCTGCAGAGGACTGTCAACAGTTCTTGGGAACAAATTACATCTGGCTTTGAATTAAAAGCACCTACAAAATGAAGTATTTTAATGCAGACCACAGTTTGGCTCAATTTGCACAATGTGCAGACATGAAGGAAATTTGAACATGTTGTGTTCAGAAAATACAGGGGTTTAAAATATAAAACTGCACATATGTCTGTACTGTTCAGAGTATAATTAACCCAAAGAAATGGTGATAATCAACAAAGCAGCCTCTTGTGTCACAGCATTTGGAACCAAATCCAGTGAGAATGACTGCATTGTTTTCAGAGACTCACATTGTTTCGCCTTTATTGTAAATTTCATCATTGTTTCTGGACAGTCCATTTTCTCTGATGACCACAGTAGTGCCATCTGTGGCTACTTTGATGTTTTGTAATTTATGCCAAATTGTAAGATTCTCTCTCCTTTATTTCCTTTAGACAAAAAAAAGAAAAGAAATTTTCTTGCTCTTTGTGCTCAGTCTCAGGGATCATTATAAAGTATGCACATGTTTTACCAGCAAAGTGACACTGCAAATACTGTATGTAGCAGTACAGAAACCTTTGACTGTCACAAGATAAGGTCAGATGAATGAATATATGCAGTGTGCCTTATCTTGTGGGCATGCTGTATGCTGGATACAGTGGTAGATGAACTATTCAGTCCCGCATTTAAATGCCAATTTATGATTAGATCATTATCATATATGCACTATACAGTTTGTTAAATACTGTGAAAGTCGCCAGGCAGGTAAAGATACTTTCAGCCCCTCGCCATTATTTATTCGCAGTTGAGCAACTACACACATAAAAAGCATACGAGATTTAGCTCTGTAGGACTAGCTATGAATTCTTGCTACAGTTAGGTTATTTCTTGGAAGTCCTGTTCTCACTAGTTTTGCTCTACTTGCTCTTTTAAAATTCCTCAGATTTACAGCAGATCAATTCAAGGTGTGCAACCTTGTTTAAAACAAAAAGGGCTCAAATCGTCAATTCAGTGAAGCTCACTTCTGTCCAATGACAGAGATACAAAGTGGTAATACTAGCAAAGTGAAGAGGCTTGGAGGGATAGTGTCATGATCCTGGGTCTTTTGACCCAGCGTTTTAAGTTTGAGTTTATTTTGTTCATTAGGTTATCTAGGTTCATTTGGTTATTAGACTCCTTGTGTTTTCTTCCCCTGTATTTAAGTTTCCCCTCAACCTTCGTGTTTCATGCTGCGTGTCATTTGTTATCAAGTTTGTATTATTATGCCTAAGTGTTTCTAGTTATTATTTTCCCCTCGTGTTTCCAACCATGTTAAATCTCCCCTGCTCTTTATGCGTTTCATGTCTGTGTCTTACGTTGTCATGTCTATGTCTCATTATGTTTCCTGTTTTATTGTGAAGAGGTCTGGTGTTCTGTGTTCATCATGTTCAGTTTTACTCTCCCACTGTGACGTCATTATGTTCATGTGTGCCAGCTGTTTCCTCATGTGTCTCCACTTCCCCTAATCACCTCCTGTGTATTTAAGTCCTCTGTTTTCAGTGTGTGTTTGTCAGGTCGTCTGTTGTTCACGCCATGTTCTCCATGCCATGTTTCTAGGTTTCATGTCCAGGTTTTTCCATGTTGTTTGTTTAGTTCTCCCAGTTTAGGTTAATGTTAGTTTTATTTCTGTTTGCCTTGCCCGTTATTTGTACCTTTTCTGCCAGCCTCATTAAACGGCTCGCTTTTTGTTACTCAAGTTTTGATCCAAGTTCCTTGGTGTCTGCATTTTGGGTCCACTCTTCACAATACATACAGTCTGCTCTCGCCAGACTGTGACAGAACGACCTGACCATGCTGGACCCAGCGGACATTTATTTCAGTGACTTTTTTGAATTCAAGATTCGTGTTACACAGCTTCGTGGACTTTGGATTATCTCCTGTGCAGGGAAGCAGGGGGAGGAGAAGGAGGCTATTCGGGCTCAGTTGACCCGGATAGCCACGGCTAACCCAGGTTTTATGGACTGCCTGCCTGCAGATTTAAAGAAGTTTGCTACAGCCACGATCTCCTCTGCCTCACCATCATCGTCTGAGCAGGTGCCCAGTGTGCAGGCTGAATCACACCAGCCCTGCGGTGATGCAGCTCTTCCTTCACCAGCTACAGGAGTAAGAGTCGGCTTATTCAGTCTCTCACCTGTCTCCATGTCCATGTCGCCACTGCAGCAGAGAAGTGCTGCGTTTCCCTCACCTCAACCGGTGGCTGCTTCCAGTGCTACATTCACCTCAGCTGTAGCGGCGCCGGCCTCCACAACCACCGCTTCCAGGAGGAGGCGGCGTCCAGGTCGTCACCACGGCTCACAGCAACATGAGGTGGGTGATTGTATCCTGAATCCACGCGTTTTTTCTAAGGACAATATTGGAACAAACACTGCCTTAAAGGTTCATGGGCATGTTTATGAAATGACTAAGACTGAAAAATCACCAGCCAAGTCTTCCACGGAATATCTTATCCCTCTGCACAACTACCTAGCATCCCAGTGTATTGATCATGCTATGAACTTTGCTTCCAAGAAGCCAAATTATAAGACATTTTGCACTGGAAGTGCTAGCCATGAGGCTCAGCTAAGCCACTGTGGGACCGAGATCCAGGCCAGGTTGGAGCCAGGGGCTGGGTTGGAGTTTGTGCAGCCTATTTCAGCGTCAGCTGGAGGGCCCGAGGAGCCCGTCCAGCACCACGCCTCGTCAGCTGGCGGGCCCGAGGAGCCCGTCCAGCACCACGCCACGTCAGCTGGCGGGCCCGAGGAGCCCGTCCAGCACCACGCCACGTCAGCTGGCGGGCCCGAGGAGCCCGTCCAGCACCACGCCACGTCAGCTGGCGGGCCCGAGGAGCCCGTCCAGCACCACGCCACGTCAGCTGGCGGGCCCGAGGAGCCCGTCCAGCCTCGTGCTTCGTCAGCTGGAGGGCCTGAGGAGCCCGTCTGGCCACCTTCTGCTTCACCACCTGTGGCTGCCTCACTGTCACCTGGTTCTGCCTCTGCTACGCCAGGACCAGCTCCAGCCTGTGCTTCATCAGCTGCAGCCTCAGAGCCTTCATCCTCGCCCGGTCCGGCCTCTGCATCAGCTGCTCCTGCTCCACCTGGTCCGGCTCCGGCTTCAGCCTCAGAGTCTTCGCCCTCGTCTGGCCCAGCCTCAGGGTCTTCGCCCTCGTCTGGCCCAGCCTCAGGGTCTTCGCCCTCGTCTGGCCCGGCCTCGTCAGAGTCTTCGTCCTCGTCTGGCCCGGCCTCGTCAGAGTCTTCGTCCTCGTCTGGCCCGGCCTCGTCAGAGTCTTCGTCCTCGTCTGGCCCGGCCTCGTCAGAGTCTTCGTCCTCGTCTGGCCCGGCCTCGTCAGAGTCTTCGTCCTCGTCTGGCCCGGCCTCGTCAGAGTCTTCGGCCTCGTCTGGCCCGGCCTCGTCAGAGTCTTCGGCCTCGTCTGGCCCGGCCTCGTCAGAGTCTTCGGCCTCGTCTGGCCCGGCCTCTGCCTGTGCCTCTGCTACGCCTGGTCCGGCCTCTGCCTGTGCCTCTGCTACGCCTGGTCCTGTTGCGCCAGCTGGAGGTTCAGCCACGCCTGTGCTCGTCTCGCCAGCTGGAGGTTCAGCCACGCCTGTGCTCGTCTCGCCTGCCACGACCCAGCCAGTGGTCGACGCCACGCCTCTGCTCGTCCCGCCAGCCACGACCCAGCCAGTGGTCGACGCCACGCCTCTGCTCGTCCCGCCAGCCAAGCCACCCGAGGGGTCACGTCCACACTACCGCCGGCCGCCAGCCAAGCCACCCGACGGGTCACGTCCACACTACCGCCGGCCGCCAGCCAAGCCACCCGACGGGTCACGTCCACACTACCGCCGGCCGCCAGCCAAGCCACCCGACGGGTCTCGTCCACGTCACCGCCGGCCGCGAGCCAAGCCTCCCGAGTGTGGCCAGCCATGCTTGCTTCTCCACTGCCACCTTCCACATGGCCGGCCCCCTGAACCCTTGAACTATGGACTACTGTGCCATCGGCCTCCAGGTCGGCCACCTGAACTACTGTGCCATGAACTCCTTTTCTGCCAAGATCATGGTCGCCCTCCTGAAACAGGGTCTCGGACTCTTAAGCCCTTGTGTTTGGACTGAGTGCTTCGGTTTCTTTGTTTTGTTTCTGGCCCTCCATCCTGGACCCCCGCCGCCCGCCCTGGGTGGGTTGTGTTGATTTTGTTTCATGTTTGTTTTCTTGCTGCTTCTTTTCTTTGTTCATGGTTTTGGGCGTCTGGAATCCACCCTTGAAGGAGGGGCTCTGTCATGATCCTGGGTCTTTTGACCCAGCGTTTTAAGTTTGAGTTTATTTTGTTCATTAGGTTATCTAGGTTCATTTGGTTATTAGACTCCTTGTGTTTTCTTCCCCTGTATTTAAGTTTCCCCTCAACCTTCGTGTTTCATGCTGCGTGTCATTTGTTATCAAGTTTGTATTATTATGCCTAAGTGTTTCTAGTTATTATTTTCCCCTCGTGTTTCCAACCATGTTAAATCTCCCCTGCTCTTTATGCGTTTCATGTCTGTGTCTTACGTTGTCATGTCTATGTCTCATTATGTTTCCTGTTTTATTGTGAAGAGGTCTGGTGTTCTGTGTTCATCATGTTCAGTTTTACTCTCCCACTGTGACGTCATTATGTTCATGTGTGCCAGCTGTTTCCTCATGTGTCTCCACTTCCCCTAATCACCTCCTGTGTATTTAAGTCCTCTGTTTTCAGTGTGTGTTTGTCAGGTCGTCTGTTGTTCACGCCATGTTCTCCATGCCATGTTTCTAGGTTTCATGTCCAGGTTTTTCCATGTTGTTTGTTTAGTTCTCCCAGTTTAGGTTAATGTTAGTTTTATTTCTGTTTGCCTTGCCCGTTATTTGTACCTTTTCTGCCAGCCTCATTAAACGGCTCGCTTTTTGTTACTCAAGTTTTGATCCAAGTTCCTTGGTGTCTGCATTTTGGGTCCACTCTTCACAATACATACAGTCTGCTCTCGCCAGACTGTGACAGATAGGAGTTACAGTCAAAGAAAAAGGAGTTAACAGGTTCAAAATGTTGGGTAAATAGCCACTATTTTCATTTGTGAGGAGCTGCAAGAGTCAGTCCTGGAAATGTTTCTGGGAAAGTCTCAAGTCTTTACTTACTACACCACTGATTCCTCTAAAGATATCCCTTGCATTTCATTTACTTCTTTGCTGATATCCTTTTCTATTTCTCCGGGGAACAGCTATCAAATATAGAAGTTTATGGTAACTGCAACAAAAAGGATCATTCTCTAATTGGACTACTTATGGTTGCAAATCCTAAGACAAGTGGACAGGTGGGGATAATGAGCCAAAATAAAAAGAAGAGACAGTGCAAGGTTATTTGCATCCAGACTCTTTGGCACACACATTAAGAGGGATCTTGCCAGGGATACACAGTCACCTTTGACTTACTCTGTGTTAAACTAAATCTTAACTGTAAAGTGCTCTTTTCTTCTTATCCACTAAAATACACTTAAAACTCTGTTCTGGCATCATAACACACATAACACTGATCTCTGATGATAATAAAACTGCCTTTGGCTGACAGAGCAGGAATCCTACTACCAATCAGTCATGTGAAGATAACCTGGCTTCCTGCCATGTTTGCCCGTAACATCACACAGGACTTAGTACAAGCCTCAAGGACTGCATGGGGTTTAATAGCCGAGCACGTGCTTGAATACAGCTCAGTTCACTTTATCACTATGATAATCCTGGAACTGCTGGTGCCTCCAGCACCATTTATCACTGCCAGGTTGTAAGCCACAAGGCATTAGTTAGAAACCATCTGTCCACACCAATACTCACCCTGAAAAGAACGCAAGCGTAAGACCATTTTAGCGGACAATTGTGTAAAGTTGCAGGGGTATCATTGTCGTGGTTTGTGCTTCATTCTGGTCAAAAAGCACAGTTTGCAGCTCCTTTTCACAGATTGCTTGACTACATCTACCAGGAGAAACAACTGATTGTTGAGCCAGTCATGTGTGCATGTGTAATTAAATCTCCAACATAACTAGTTAAGTGGCGGGTTAAATTTGTCAGGGTCAATAAATCAACCCTTCCTTTTATTTGTCTGTTTGCAACAACACAGATTTTGGCCTGTAAGCTCATTCAGCAAAGCTTTCCTATTTATTTTGCTGTCAGAGTGAAAAAGTAGCTTATAAAGAATGAAGATGTATTGCTTTTATTAGCTGTTGTGATTCGAGGCAATACATTAAAAAAGGAATAAAGATGGGTCAAAGGTGACACTGTGTAATTACACCAATCGTTAAATGAGGTGGAAGATGCACTTCTTTTTCTTCTCAGCAGTGTGAGCAGTGATCCCTGCATCACCCAGAAAAAGGAAGTGGGAAAAAAAACTGCATGGTGTCTTTTTTTTAACTTTATATCCATTCAGTTTCCATTAATTAACTTCAGCAAATCAGGTAGATTATCATGCTTGAGACCGACACAGTGGTTTGAGATATTCTTGTCTGTCTGTAGCTGCAATCTCAAGGTCTTTCAGCTGTAACAGTGCTGACTAAAAAGAACCCAACTAATAAGCAAAATGACAAAAACTAAAAACTGATATGCTGACACCGTCTTGCTCACATTTATATGCACGCAGCACACACAAACATACACACACATATCTACAATGTAAATTTAAATCAGAGCTCAGAGTGTGTTTTCGCAGCAGTGCACTTAACTTGATTAAGCATGAAGAAAAATGAATCTCACTGGAACCTACAGATATAAATCCTATAAATTGTGTCGTTAAATTGAAAATGAGTAAGTGGCTTGGCATGAGTATGTGTGCATCTTTGCAGATGCGTGCAGCATGTTATGCATCACTTAGACTTGTTTAAAGGCTGTGAGTGCAACACAGAGACTGTATGTTAAAAACAGATGTAGCCACCATCATGAGCCGCAGCCATTCGGCACTGAAGCCCCACCGTGAAGCCTCGAGCATCACCGTCTTGATGTTGAAACTCAACCTGACAAGTGAGGGGTGTAAGGGAGGCAAAGTGAGTCAATCCGTTCCTCCTTTTGGTTTCTCAGTGAGCTCCTACTCATGCAGTGCAAAAATAACTTCCAAGACACAAGTTAAACCAACTCTCAAGCATAATTTAGACTGTTTTTTACTCTAATGGGAACCATAACTTAGTTGATGAGCATCTAGTTAGTTAATAAGAAGTGAGACTAGAAAGCGATATTAATGAACTCATCAGGAAGGCGTTTAATGAGGTCAAAATCAAGTGAGAAATAATGCCATTTTTTATTAAATTCTATGCAGCCTGACTTTGAAACCAGCAGGGGAGACTCTGCCATTAAAAGGGTGTGACTTTAAATCGCTTTCATGTTGGCTTCATTTTTCTGACTCAGAGCTTTACATACTGTACATGCTAGCCTATACAGCCAATGATCGTATAGAGTGTTGACGGCTTTTACCATCTGTGGTGTCAGTGAATAAAAACATGTTTGTGTTGTTGCATCTAAAAACAGTCTGGAATAGAAATGTGATGTGGCAACCCGTATTCAGACGCAGACACATTTTCAGCCAATGACTGACTTTTTTCTGGTTGAAGAGCAGAGCTGCACCTGAAATAAAGGGAAGAAATCCACCGTACAGCGTACCAGATGGGATATTTTTTTTTGGTAGAAAAGGATTGAAGATTTTCCAGAAGACATCTGCCAAAATGCCCAAAGTGTATCAAAAGACCTGACAAGGCTAGTCTGGCAGGCTTAGTAAGATTTCTGTTTTTTCACTGTATATCTAACACAATCGTCACTGTGTTTGATTTACTATATATGTTTGTTGAAGCTGTATAGACAGTAGTAAGAAAACTAGAAATTATTACAAATTAATGATTAATGATCAATTAGATTACAGTGGGGCAAAAAAGTATTTAGTCAGCCACCGATTGTGCAAGTTCCCCCACCTAAAATGATGACAGAGGTCAGTAATTTGCACCAGAGGTACACTTCAACTGTGAGAGACAGAATGTGAAAAAAAAATCCATGAATTCACATGGTAGGATTTGTAAAGAATTTATTCGTAAATCAGGGTGGAAAATAAGTATTTGGTCAATAACAAAAATACAACTCAATACTTTGTAACATAACCTTTGTTGGCAACAACAGAGGTCAAACGTTTACTATAGGTCTTTACCAGGTTTGCACACACAGTAGCTGGTATTTTGGCCCATTCCTCCATGCAGATCTTCTCGAGAGCAGTGATGTTTTGGGGCTGTCGCCGAGCAACACGGACTTTCAACTCCCGCCACAGATTTTCTATGGGGTTGAGGTCTGGAGACTGGCTAGGCCACTCCAGGACTTTCAAATGCTTCTTACGGAGCCACTCCTTTGTTGCCCGGGCGGTGTGTTTTGGATCATTGTCATGTTGGAAGACCCAGCCTCGTTTCATCTTCAAAGTTCTCACTGATGGAAGGAGGTTTTGGCTCAAAATCTCACGATACATGGCCCCATTCATTCTGTCCTTAACACGGATCAG
Source organism: Copadichromis virginalis (assembly GCF_057382275.1). Taxonomy (NCBI): domain Eukaryota; kingdom Metazoa; phylum Chordata; class Actinopteri; order Cichliformes; family Cichlidae; genus Copadichromis; species Copadichromis virginalis. The sequence goes on from NC_140635.1 coordinate 28,316,187, forward strand.
TCGTCCTGTCCCCTTGGCAGAAAAACAGCCCCATAGCATGATGTTTCCACCCCCATGCTTCACAGTAGGTATGGTGTTCTTGGGATGCAACTCAGTATTCTTCTTCCTCCAAACACGACGAGTTGAGTTTATACCAAAAAGTTCTACTTTGGTTTCATCTGACCACATGACATTCTCCCAATCCTCTGCTGTATCATCCATGTGCTCTCTGGCAAACTTCAGACGGGCCTGGACATGCACTGGCTTCAGCAGCGGAACACGTCTGGCACTGCGGGATTTGATTCCCTGCCGTTGTAGTGTGTTACTGATGGTGACCTTTGTTACTTTGGTCCCAGCTCTCTGCAGGTCATTCACCAGGTCCCCCCGTGTGGTTCTGGGATCTTTGCTCACCGTTCTCATGATCATTGTGACCCCACGGGATGAGATCTTGCGTGGAGCCCCAGATCGAGGGAGATTATCAGTGGTCTTGTATGTCTTCCATTTTCTGATGATTGCTCCCACAGTTGATTTTTTCACACCAAGCTGCTTGCCTATTGTAGATTCACTCTTCCCAGTCTGCTGCAGGTCTACAATACTTTTCCTGGTGTCCTTCGAAAGCTCTTTGGTCTTGGCCATGGCGGAGTTTGGAGTCTGACTGTTTGAGGCTGTGGACAGGTGTCTTTTATACAGATGATGAGTTCAAACAGGTGCCATTCATACAGGTAACGAGTGGGGGACAGAAAAGTTTCTTACAGAAGACGTTACAGGTCTGTGAGAGCCAGAGATTTTCCTTGTTTGAGGTGACCAAATACTTATTTTCCACCCTAATTTACGAATAAATTCTTTACAAATCCTACCATGTGAATTCATGGATTTTTTTTCATATTCTGTCTCTCACAGTTGAAGTGTACCTCTGGTGCAAATTACTGACCTCTGTCATCATTTTAAGTGGGGGAACTTGCACAATCGGTGGCTGACTAAATACTTTTTTGCCCCACTGTAATTTTTATAGGTCTGTTAACTTATCTGTTCTTATTGGAAAGTTAGAGCTCATCCTATTTTTTGAGGTTGTGAAACCATCTTAGTCCCTTGGACTATCTTAGTCTGTGGTATATTTTCAATAGATTAGTCTTTACAGAACCACTTAGTCAGGTTTTCTGTAAGCAAGTCTCAAAATGTCTCAACTGGTAGAGCGGGAAACCCATATGCTGAAAGGCTGCAGGGGCCTGGGTTTGATGCTACCCGGACGATGTCCTGTGTGCCTTCCCATTAGTCTGCTTTATCAAATCAAATCAATTTTATTTATATAACACTTTTAAAAACAACAACTGTTGACCAACGTACTGCACAATAGAATAATCAGATCAAATTTAAAAGGAACGTAAAATCAAAGATAAGAAAATAATAAGAATAAAATAATGACAGACTCATACAGAATTAAAATGGGTTTTTAGATGAGTTTTAAAAGTATCCAGTGTTGAAGAGGTCCTGATATGTAAAGGCAGTTTATTCGACAGTTTCAAAGCAGTCCCAGCAAAAGCCCGATCTCCTCTGTGTTTTAATCTAGACCTAGGGACAACTAGAAGAATTTGGTCCACAGACCTCAAAGCTCTTGTCGGAGTATGCCAATTTAAAATTTTAAATTATTAATAAAGTAAAAAAATAAAATTTCCTAAATATGTAGAACAGAAACTTAATATTTACTTTTTATATTTGAATTTTTTTTTAATGTTGACAAACTGAGGGATTCTTTAAAGGACTCAATACGATTTGTAGATTTCATGGCTAACCCTATTAACATGCCAAACAAGCATTCAGCAGTTAGTAATTATATTATTATATAGTATTAAATATATATTACCACACAAAAAGATTTGCACATTGGATGTGTTGCATAGAGTTTGCACTTTAAATTTTCTTTCTGTGAGCATAAGTTGGTCAAAATCAACAGACTTCAGTCTATCCAGTCTTTAAGTCATGAATGCTTACAAACTATTCTGCCTTTATTAAGACTCTTATGTTTTTAACATGTTTTAATGCTTTGTATTTTGTTCTATTTAATCTGAACAAGCCCCTAAAAGAATTCTGTAATCGCTGTCCGGCTCTCAGTTTTTATTACCACTATTCATCAGCACGTTTTGAAGCTCAGTTTTTAAAACCTTACGATGTAACTTCAGCCCAGCACATGCAGCAGTAAATTAACGACTAACCTTGTACTGTGGATGTATTATCTCAGTTGTTCTCTTCACTGAAGTTTGGTTCGTTTATAGCATCCTGCCATGCAATTGCATTTGTCCCTAATTATCGGAGCACAACAGGGATTGTCATGACCACCCAAGCACAGGATTTTCTATTTTTTTTTTTTTTAAACACCTATATAATAAATGTTGGAGAGTTAGACAGAGACATTCCTTCTTCACTGTGATGCCCTTTTTAGTTATTCAGCACCGGAGGCTGAGGAGATGAGCTCTAAGTCTCCCCGGGAGCACATGCTCTTTATTTCAGCGTTGTACAATCGTGGGACTTAACCATAGATTTTATGAGGTTGTACTCAGTTTGTATGTCAGTGCGGCCGTTCCTATATTACACAAAAATTGTAAGGGTGGATCCTGCTGTCCACATATTGAAAGCATCTATTATGGTTCCCAATTTCCATTTGTTGTTATTGGGGCTTCTATCAAATGCACACATGAAGCTGCAGGATCCGGCATCTGAGGCAGAAGATGATTGGATCTTGAGTAAGTCCCACCCAATTGACCCACCGATTGTGTGCTCTGTACCCTTTGATGCCATACTGTAGATTTAAAACCATACTAGTCGGCGTTTGCCTTGAGCTCCTGATCAAATTTCATGTGTTTGTCACATGAGATCAAGGCCAAATTAAACCAGACTTCGTTGTTGGGCCAGATTAATTTTACTCTCCAGCTTCTAAAATCACAAGGAGATTTATGATTTTTTTTTTCAAGTCAGTAAAGTGATTATAGGGACATAACAACACAAATGTTTTTGTTGGCTTTCAAATAGCTGGCATCCACAGCTTCAACTCAGTTCAGCAGTAAAGTATCAGCTAAATGAAGGGAAATAGAAAGGAAAGCTAACCTTAAAAGAAGCTACTGCTATCAACTTCTTCTTGTTCACACGTGTACATTTGTTGGGCTCCAGGCTCCGGGGAAATCAATACTTAATTTAGTTCATTCAAACATCGGTGAGAGTACAAACATCACTTGATAATCCATTATCATTACACCACTTCAGCTCCTTCAGGTTAAAGTACACCTGCAGAGAACTTTTTCTTTCTTTCTTTCGTTTTTTAATATGCTGTATTTTTTATAGTCATGTGCCAATCATGCTTGTATTCTTTGCTTCTGTGCATCCCATAGACTGTACATAAAAGGCAGATGTCCACTGTGATGTCAACCACTTAGTGGTTTGTGGATTACCACTATGAAGCCTCGTGTTTTGTCATTTTTCTTTGGTTGGTTTTTGTTTTCACCAGATTTAGATGAGAGGGTACAGCAGCAGAGTTTCCAGAGTGCTGTGTGGTTAGTTTGGTTGGCAAGACCCATTGGTAATGTACTGTAACATCAAAGAAGAAGCTCACTTAAAAACAACAACAACAACAAAAAATCATTAAAATTTTATTATAGTTGGTGTGTCTAAAGTCAGGGGATTCTTCCTCCAAGGGACATTGCCTACATAGGCTGCGTCAGTCGAAGCCTGCGAAGACCAAGAAGGCTTTAAGTGAGCGGCTGTTAAACTAGACAGTTTAGGCTACAACGCGCTGCTCCTGTCACAGAGTAATCATGACAGTAGCAGCTACAGAAATGGTGAATAACATTGTTTGACAGAAGTAGAGGACAAAACTTTATTTCTTACTTTTTATTTTACTTTTGCTGAGAAAATTGTGTTTGATGTATCTGAGGCTCAAGGCCATGAGCTGAGTCCCTTTAGCCAAGAGTCATTTGAACTTTAGCGACCTTGAATCGCTACCTTATCGTGGTGGAGGGGTTTGTGTGTCCCAGGGATCCCAGGGGCTATGTTGTCTGGGGGCTTTTGCCCCCTGGTAGGGTCTCCCATGGCAAATTGGCCCTGGGTGAGGGACCAGACAAAGAGCGATTCATAAGACCCTTATGAAAAGGACACCGAGGGAACAGTTTACCCTGCCCGGGATAGGGTTACCGGGGCCTCGCCCTGGAGCCAGGCCCGGGGAGGGTGCCCGAGGGCGAGCGTCTGGTGGCCGGGCCTTAGTCCATGGGGCCCGGCCGGGCACAGCCCGAAGAGGAGACATGGGCCCATCCTCCCGCAGGCCCACCACCCGCAGGAGGCGCCATAGGGGTCGGGTGCATTGTGTGCCGGGTGGCGGCCAGGAGCGGAGGCCCTGGCGGACTGACCCCCGGCTGCCAAGACTGGCAATAGGGACATGGAATGTCACCTCTCTGGTGGGGAAGGAGCCTGAGTTAGTGCGTGAGGTTGAGAGGTACCGGCTAGATATAGTCGGGCTCACCTCTACACATGGCTTGGGCTCTGGAACCAGTCTCCTGGAGAGGGGCTGGACTCTGTCTCAGTCTGGAGTTGCCCCTGGTGGGAGGCGGCGGGCTGGGGTGGGTATCCTAATATCCCCTCGGCTTGCTGCCGGTACGTTGGGGTTTTTCCCGGTGGACGAGAGGGTTTGTTCCCTGCGCCTTAGGGTCGGGGAACGGGTCCTGACTGTCATCTGCGCTTATGCGCCGAGTGGCAGTTCAGAGTACCCAGCCTTCTTAGAGTCCCTGGGGGGGGGTGCTGGAGGGTGCTCCACCTGGAGACTCTGTTGTCCTGCTGGGAGACTTCAATGCTCACGTGGGTAACGACAGCGAGACCTGGAGGGGTGTGATTGGGAGGAACGGCCTCCCTGATCTGAACCCGAGCGGTGCTCTGTTATTGGACTTCTGTGCTAATCACAGTTTGGCCATAACGAACACCCTGTTCGAACATAAGAGTGTCCATAAGTGCACGTGGCACCAGGACGCTCTAGGCCGTAGGTCGATGATCGATTTTGTAATCGTATCAGCAGACCTGCGACCATATGTTCTGGACACTCGAGTAAAGAGAGGGGCTGAGCTGTCAACTGATCACCACCTGGTGGTGAGTTGGATCAGGTGGCGGGGGAGGACGCTGGACAGACCTGGTGCACCTAAACGCGTAGTGAGGGTGTGCTGGGAACGTCTAGCAGAGGCCCCAGTCCGCGAGATCTTCAACGCACACCTCCGGCAGAGCTTCAACAGCATTCCGAGGGAGACTGGGGACATTGAGTCCGAATGGACCATGTTCAGCGTCTCCATTGCCGAAGCTGCTGCATTGAGCTGCGGCCGCAAGGTGGTTGGTGCCTGCCGTGGTGGTAATCCCCGAACCAAATGGTGGACACCAGAGGTGAAGGGAGCCACCAGGCTGAAGAAGGAGTCCTATCGGGCTTGGTTAGCCTGTGGGACTCTGGAGGCAGCCGACAGGTATCGACAGGCCAAGCGGAATGCGGCTCGGGCAGTGGCTGAAGCAAAAACTCGGGTGTGGGAGGAGTTCGGAGAGGCCATGGAAAAAGACTTTCGGACTGCCTCGAAGAGATTCTGGCAAACCGTCAGACGTCTCAGGAGGGGAAAGCGGTGCTCTATCTGCACTGTGTATAGTGCTGGCGGAGCGCTGCTGACGTCGACTGAGAAAATTGTCAGGCGGTGGAAGGAATACTTCGAGGACCTCCTTAATCCCACTGACACGTCTTCCGAGGAGGAAGCAGAGTCTGGGGATGAGGGGAATGACCCGCCAATTTCCGGGGGCGAGGTCACTGAGGCAGTTAAACAACTCCTTGGTGGCAGAGCCCCTGGTGTTGATGAGGTCCGCCCCGAGTTCCTGAAGGCTCTGGACGTTGTAGGGCTGTCCTGGTTGACACGCCTCTGCAATGTTGCGTGGAGATCAGGGGCAGTACCTGTGGACTGGCAGACCGGGGTGGTGGTCCCCATCTTTAAGAAAGGGGACCGGAGGGTGTGTTCCAACTACAGGGGAATCACACTCCTCAGCCTCCCTGGGAAAGTCTATGCCAGGGTGCTGGAAAGGAGAGTACGTCCGCTAGTCGAACCTCGGATACAGGAGGAACAATGCGGTTTTCGTCCTGGTCGCGGAACACTGGACCAGCTCTTTATCCTCTCCAGGATACTTGAGGGTGCATGGGAGTTTGCCCAACCAGTCTACATGTGTTTTGTGGACTTGGAGAAGGCATTCGACCGTGTCCCTCGGGGTGTCCTGTGGGAGGTGTTGCGGGAATATGGGGTGTCTGGCCCATTGCTACGGGCCATTCGATCCCTATACAACCGTTGCAAGAGCTTGGTTCGCATTGCCGGCAATAAGTCGGACTCGTTCCTGGTGGGTGATGGGCTCCGCCAGGGCTGCCCTTTGTCTCCGGTTCTGTTCATAATTTTTATGGACAGGATTTCTAGGCGCAGCCAAGTGGCGGAGGGCTTTCGCTTTGGTGGCCTCAGAATCTCATCTCTGATTTTTGCAGATGATGTGGTTCTGTTGGCTTCATTGGGTGAGGGCCTCCAGCTCACACTGGAACGGTTCGCAGCCGAGTGTGAAGCAGCGGGAATGAGGATCAGCACCTCCAAATCTGAGGCCATGGTTCTCAGCCGGAAAAGGGTGGAGTGCCCACTCCGGGTCGGGGATGAGTTCCTGCCCCAAGTGGAGGAGTTCAAGTATCTCGGGGTCTTGTTCACGAGTGATGGGAGAAGGGAGCCGGAGATCGACAGACGGATTGGGGCTGCAGCTGCAGTAACGCGGACGCTGCACCGGCCCGTCGTGGTGAAGAGGGAGCTGAGTGTAAAAGCGAAGCTCTCAATTTACCGGTCGATCTACGTCCCTACCCTCACCTATGGCCACGAGCTGTGGGTAGTGACCGAAAGAACGAGATCGCAGATGCAAGCGGCAGAAATGAGCTTCCTCCGAAGGGTGGCTGGCCTCTCCCTTAGAGATAGGGTGAGAAGTTCGGCCATCCGGGAGGGGCTCAGAGTAGAGCAGCTGCTGCTCCACATCGAAAGGAGCCAGCTGAGGTGGTTCGGGCATCTGACAAGGATGCCCCCTGGGCGCCTCCTGGGTGAGGTGTTCCAGGCATGTCCCACCGGGAGGAGGCCCCGGGGCAGACCCAGGACACGCTGGAGAGATTATATCTCTCGGCTGGCCTGGGAACGCCTTGGTATTCCCCCGGATAAGCTGGAGGAAGTGGCTGGGGAGAGGGAGGTCTGGGCCTCTTTGCTTAGGCTGCTGCCCCCGCGACCCGGCCCCGGACAAAGCGGATGAAGATGGATGGATGGATGGATGGATGGATGGATGGATGGATGGACGAGCTAAAAAGCTTGTTAATGTTAGTGTATGATACTAGTCTCACTGAACTTTGACTTTTCACATATAATTATTATATAATTACAAATATAAGTTCTAAATTATATATATTACTTTATTATGATATCTATGTATAAAAAATGTATTTAAATGATCAGTGGTGGATCAGTCGTCTCAAATACTAAAGCTCACTTAAAAATATATGTATTTATTTCCATTTCACATCACTGTAGACCAAACAAGTACTTTGAGTAGACTCAATGCAACCGCATCCGCATAATTAAGGGTGCAAATCTTTGTACAATTCAAATGGAAATTATAAAGATTTCCTATAAAGCTGGACATTTTAAGATGGGAGACTGTGTAGAATGACAAAAATAGTTCATCCCAGCAGATACCAGACTGAACAACAATGCAATAGATTTCAAATGAAGCAATCAAGAAGCAATTGAAAGAGCTTAGCGAAAAAATACTGCAGCAAAAGTAACTGGACAGCTGACTGATAACTAGTTCTGTGGTTAGTTGTGCCCTGATTGTTCCTTATTTAAGTTTTGAATCTTTGCATTTGGATTTTATAATTGGGGCCTCACAATATTAGGTTCATATTTCCTTTTTTTTAATCACAGAAGAAAACTCTGGTGCATGAAGAAGTTTGTCCCTGATGAAGAACACCTTTATTAATAAATAAAAACACTGGTGATGCGGGGAAGGCACTTTCTCTAACAGACTTATTGATCTCCACTGCTACAAGGACAGGACAGCTTTCACACCTCAGGCAATAACTCTTTGAATTACAACACTCCTTTTTAGCAGAGGTTTAGCTGTTTGCAATTTTATTTCAACTTTATACTCTCACAACAACAGACTGTAAGTCACTTTATTTCACTGCTCTGTCCATTATATTTTACACATATAATAAACCACTTAATGTTGTCAGCTAACAGTTTTAAACTCTGTTTTGCTTTGTTGATGTTTATTTAAATATATGTTCAGTTTTACTTTATTGTATTTACTATAAATTGGCTTATACCTTTGTCTTATTGTGTTTTGCTTTGCTGAGCAACTTAAGTATTTTAACGCACACGTTATTTGTTATTTTGCCTCTGCGCACCAGCTCAGTGGATTTTAAATCAAACAAAATCTGCACTTCAGTCACATCAAAGAAATGATTGAAGCCGCAAACTTTCAGATTTAATTCAGGTGGTTTGACAGAATTATTGCAATAACTTTTCAGGAATTTCAGACATTTTTAGACATAGTGTCCAATTTTGAAAGGCTTAAAAGCAAATGGACAATGAAAGATGACTTTAGATATGAGGATTGTTTTAAAAATTCTTTCAATGAGCTTCTTTGCTTTGAGAAACTCAAAGCAAAGAACATCTTGGGCTGCTTTTGTTGTATGCTTTGGGTCATTATCCATTTGCACTGTGAAGCACTCTCAGATCAGCATTTGGCTAAATCTCAGCAGAGAGTACAGCCCTGTATACTACAGAATTCATCCTGCTGCTTCTATCAACAGTCGCATTATCAATAAGCAGTACTGACCTGGTTCCACTGGCAGCCATGCTTGATAACAACAGCTATCTCCTCAAGAGTGTTTCTGGTCAGGTGTTGTGAAAGCGTCTTTCTTTAATCCTCACAATTCATTTATCCCTTTTCAAACTTTTTAGGCCTTTTGTGTTATTAAGCTGGTGCATTATTCTTTTAATGACTGTACCATATCAATGATTAAGGCACTCCAAGTGATGGCTTGCACCACTTGCACCAGCATTTATAAGATTAGGGAAACCTGCAGTCAGCTGAGACTGAAGAAGTCACTTGGATGGGTGATGAAACATTTCTCCCACTGAAAACGTTACGTCCAGATAAACAGAATCAACTTTTGGGGATTTACTTACCTGGATGATTGACATGCATCAAGACATCTATTTGGACCTCATACTGAGAGTTGGATTAATTAATTAAATCGGATTGTGCAAGCATTATAAGCAAACTGAGTTATAGTAAACTATTTGCAAAATGGATTCTGTTTACTGTACACGTCTAAGTATCATTTCTTTAAGGAATTGTTCTAATGAAAGAAAAATGTATAAAAGGAGCAGGGAACTGCAATTAAAGAGCAGATTAAGGTTGGACTGTTACTGGACTGCAGTAGCCTTGTTTATTAGAATGAATATGGGTGGAAAAATCATAAATAAAAGTTCCCCAGATGTTCCTCAGGAGTGCAAGACATTTGCTTTGCTCATAGCTGAGTCATCTTAGCATTAATGACGCTTTTAGTTGTTCTAATGGGGAAATAAAACTGGCGACCTGCAAAGCAGTTGCTCATTTGGGCGTACTTTTTGCTTCACGCTTGTCTAAGGCTGACCTGGGATATAGCAGGCGGTAAAGGGAGTATTGCAAATTGTTAACTCGACAGTTATTGGTTTAATTGGTTTTATTCTAGAAGGTTTTTTAAATTTTGGAAGCCATTTAAAGAGGTGGTGGTACACACTGGAGCTTTTTTTAGTGCATTTTTACAATCGAGTCCTACTTATTCCCGGCAATGCAGACAAAACTCTTGCAATAATTGTACATGGACAGAATGGCTCAGAGCAATGGGTCGGAGACTCCATCCACCTGAAACACCCTCCACAGGACACCCTGAGGGACACAGTCAAATGCCTTCTCCAGTCCACAAAACACACTGGTTGGGCAACCTCCCTTTATCCACCAAAATGAAAACCAATAAGTTGGACTGTGTGCCTGGTGAGTGTTGGACTCTGCCCGTGACAAAGACCGGCCTTTGTCACTGATTCTGTTTATAATCTTTTTTGGACAGTATTTCCAGGCATAGCCAGGTGGTGGAAGGCTTCTACATTGGTAGCCTCACAGTCTCATCTCTGCTTTTTGCAGATGATGTGGTTCTGTTGGCTTCATCAGGGGGTGGCCTCCAGCTCACACTGAAGTGGTTTGGAGTCGAGTGTGAAGCAGGAGTAATGAGAATCAGCACCTCCAAATCTACAAAACCTCGGGGAGAACAGAGCTGTTGATTTACCAGTTGAGCTACTTCCCTGCCGTGAATGATGAACACTCAACGATTAGTGATGGGTAGTGACCAAAAGAACGAGGTTGCAGATACAAGTGGAAGAAATTAGCTTTCTCTAGAGGGTAGATGGCCTCGCCCTTAGAGATAGGGTCAGGAGTTTAGTCATTAGTCGGTGCTACTCCCCATCGAAAGGAACCAGTGGAGGTCATTTGGAGATCTGACTAGAATGCCTCTTTGGTACCTCCTGTGTGAGGTGTTCTGGGCATGTCCAGCTTGGAGGAGGTCCCGGAGCAGACACAGAACACGCTGGAAAGATCTCTCGGCTGGCCAGGGCATGCCCTCCAGATCCCCCAGATAAACTGGAGGAGGTGGCTGGAGATAGCAAGGTCTGGACATCACTGCTTAGGCTGTTGCCCCTGCAACCCAGCTCTGAAAAAGCAGAAGAAAATGCATTGTTTGATGGAAAATATTAGAGCTTTAAATGGTAGACATACTCACTCACAATTTAGAATATAAAAAACAAAAAAACAACTGAAGTATCTCTTCATGTCTACTTTCCTCCGTCAAGGCAAAAAACTGATGCAGAGTTCTAGCAAGTGACTACTTTAATGCCTGCAAAATCAAACCCTGTCTGATAAAGTTTTATGCTGGCTCTGCTACTTTACTGAGTACGTTTGTTTACTCTGCAGTGCAAAAAAATAATTTAAACCAGCAGACTACTTGTAGTGTATTGATAATATGTCCATACAGAGTCAAGCAATGGCAGCTGAAGAGGTGCAATTCTCCTTTCTCCTTTAAATACATTCCAACAATAGACCTGGCAAGTATTCCTTCAATTTAAAGTTGCCTCGACGTTTTATTTCCATTCAGCGATGCGTGTTATCCAGTTAGCAGGTCAAATGTCAGGCAGTTCTGCAGAAGTAGCTCCACGCTGTGATAAGTGTTTTGTTGCTCTGCTAAGTGTCCCTCAGAATCAGAATGGCTTCATCAGACGATTGCGAGGCAAGCCTGTAATTTGGCATCAGGACTGGATGCTAATACAAATAAAATTGCTGATAGAACAATTTTAAAAGCATTGGGATTTTGTTTTGTTTTGTCAAATGATCAGAAAGTACCATTTGAAAAAAAAAAAAAAAAACTAACTTAAGAGATATTTATTGAACCCCTTTATCTCTGTTCTGCCTTGTTTCTTTCTTTCAAATCTCAAACAAATTTAAATCTAAGTGTATCGTATATAGTGTCATTTGCAGTGTATCATCAGTGCAGAATACACAATCCGCTGGCTCGCTAATGCTCACTACCTTTTCAGAGATAGTATTCTACCTCAAGTTTGCTGTTTGTTTTTTCCCCATTAAATATGTTTAATTTTTACAACCAAGAAAGTGTAAAGAGAGGGGATAATGGAGTAGTCACATGTCGGTGCCCAATCACCATCGTTTCTGTAGTGAAAACTGGAGATCAAAAGGAACTTGGAAGGAGAACGTGAAAGGCAGAGCACAGCTGAACAGAAGCTGTGAAGTAAGGTCACAATTATAATAAAACTTTTGATTGACCCTTAAAACAAGCCATGTATTGATTAGACATTTTGTTTAATGATGACACCGCTTCTCTAAAATCCCTTAAATCACTAAATGGCAAACTTAAGTTTCAATCATCCAGGTTAATGCTGGAAATCAAAAGGACATACGGATGTAGGAAATCTGCTGATTGGACTGTGCATCACACACCTCACTGACATTTATTTATGCCATGACGATGATTTTTACCGAAACTTGCAAAATTAATTTACACAAAGACAAATCCATCAACTACAATCTTCCTCATACAAAAGGCGTTGAAGTCAAACGCAATGAAAAGCACCCATGTTGGTTAAGTCCCGCTGTAAGTGTTTTCTGACTTTCTGGCTCTTAGTTACTTGTTCTGACGTCACACTGGGTTTGTGGTCCCTGCTCGTCCCTTTAAACGTGAGCTTGCACTTATTTAAACCTATGTGAAAGCAAAGCCTCGGAGCCTTGTTAAGCTGCACACGAGCAGGTACTATTTGAAACCACATTTCGCATGCAAGTAAGTCTGACTGGCCATTGTGCTCTGGAAGATAATTGATCTGATCTAATGGTGCACCACACTGACTGAGGATTTCCCAACTGTTTATTTTTATTGAGCATTAACATTTAAAGTCTAGCTGTAGGCTAAGATGCCATTTTCATTTCCATGAACATAATTCTGCTGAATATTGTCTGCTCCGGGCTCATTGAAATTACTTTACCAGGCATGAGTTTGTTGGCCCCTACTTGGGATAGAAGTTCTTCGAAACACGCCTAACCTCTCACACTCTAATTCCAGAACTTTTAGTGACGACACAGTAGAGTGAAAGTATTGAAAACAAAATACAAACGACCTTATTGTAACAGCCACTTGAAAGGTTAGGAAAATGCCAGATCTCGCCCATCATTAATTGCACCGTCCATGTTGCACTCAAGTCCTCTAACCTCTCTTTGACCACATAGAAACCAGCCCTAGTCCTCAATTAAATGCCCAACTCTGTGGGCACGCACTGTTGTGACTCACATAAACACACGGAAATGCGTTTCCTACACTTGGTTCGTATTTTGATGCTATACAATTATTAGATTACATGCCAGGGGGATCTAGTCATCCACCACGATTACATGGAGCCTTCTATTTTAACTATAATCGGTTTAAAAGCCCAATCATAATAAAGACGCCCAGATAAATCAAAATTTCAGTCACTTTCTGAGGGATGGAATAAACCTTTTCATAAGCCAATTAGAAGAAAGATTCAACCATGTAAATTATTTAAACTGATTAATTTCTAGCTGCATTCCCTTATTTTGACATAGAGTTAGTGCAAAGAGGGGTGTACACATCTGTCCTTTCCTAATATAAAATTAAACTTTCAGGCTGAACTGGCTCGCTGTGAGAGGCTTTTTTAAATACTCTTTAGGAATTAAAAGCAGCACGATATCAGCAACTGCTGAACAGATGACAGAGATTCATCTATAGGGAGCTGATCAAACACACGGCAAAAAGATAAGACAGGAGTTGAGGAAGTGGAAATATTCATATCTGCTGGGCATGTCACAATGTTGCGATTGAGTGCTTTGGCACTTGTAAACACCAGACTGTATTAAATCACATTCTGTGTAAACAGCTGATCCAAAGTCTTCTGTATGAATCAGAGTGACAGAAAACCGTCAGTGTACCCACAACCAAAAGTTGCTGCTGAAACGAGCAGCACACTATGCAAGAAACAAGTAAAAGAGTTGAAATTCGCCTCTGATCTATTATTGCACTGTCTTTATATCAATACAAACCACTGTTAAAGCCACAAAAACAATGAAGAGGAGGAATATCATTACATATGTTAGCCAAACCTATCCATCTGGGTCACATGAATACAGTATTAATTGCAATGCTATCTTTCTAACCCACACAGCTCTAACAAGCCAATACACCTACTCTACGTTGCCACTGCACAAATGTGACTTACCCCATTTACTGTAGCAGTATTGCACACAAGACCACAGGGACTGGCGCCTTCTCGTTTGCAACAACCACTCAAATAGCAACAAAACAGTGCAAAGAAGAACGAACAAAGTATTAAGGCGATCGAGTCAACTGACGAGCACCTCAGAAACCTAAAAGTATTTTTTTTCTTTTTAGTGAGGCACTGATAGCTGCTGTTGGTTGCGTCACTAATGTATTTAACACCTTTTTTGTACGTTTTCATGGACTGCCTTCTTAGAGCCCAAGCAATGAATGCTCCATCGTGAGTCAGGATTTAATGGGTGTGATTCACAACCACCGCACCTTCTGAGATCACCTGACTTGCTAACATCACTGGTCAGCTTTGTCTGGTTTCACATCAAACCACCTTCCTTTCATTCCCTTTAGTGATCCTCATTTGTGCAAATCCACAAAATTCTAATAAAGTAAGCTTCGGCTTCTCTGTACTTTATTACGACGATAATTTCTCCTTTGGTTGGACACTAATTTATAATGTTTTGTACGCTTATATTTGTATCAGAGGCCAAGAGGAGTTGATCACCACATCAGTGGGTCTAACAGCACCCTCCTGTGGTGAGAGTGTATAATTACACCTTCATTCTCATAAAAAGGCTTCCTTTTCTTCTACCTTTAACACATTTAATGGATTTAAAAAACCTGCAAAGCACTGTTAGAATTTTACGTTTTTGTAATGTAAAAAAATGAGAACAAGATAGATCAGTTCAGAATGTGATCTATAATCTACGCATTTACACTGAAAAAGAAAATGAAATATTTTAAGGGGGTAAAATCTGAAAAGCTGGAATGAGCTGGTTTGGGCGTCCACACCCTTTTATAGCTGGGGATGTACTTCTGTTCAAAACTGACATGAAAACACATTAAAATCTGGGTTAAATTGTAGTCATTACACACCTGCCACCAGTTAAAGTGACTCCAAAAGCCAATAAAGAGCAGCTGTTCTAATAGGACTCCTCGCATTTACTTAGTTGATTTTTACTTTAAAATCTATGGTCTGCAAAAAGCTTAGAAACTATCAACGGGAAGTCACTGTTAAAGATATCAGTCAGGAGAACGGTACAAAGAACTGGTTGTGTACTACATCTCCCATATTTTGAACTTTTCTGGGCTGGGACGCAAAACAGAAACTTTTCCTATAAAGAAAAACATTCAAGCCCAGTGAAGTTTTGCAACAATATACACCAGTTCTCAAGAAGCATGTGGGAAAATGTGATCTAATGAGACCCAAGTTAAACGCTTTGCAAATAATTCAAATAATTCTGTTTAGATACACAACATCACTGCACCACAAGTCAACACTGATGCTGTGGATATCACAGAGAAGCAAAGCATCACGCTTTGTGGCTGTTTTTCTCCTGTTGAAACTGGGACGTTAGTGAAGCTGGAGAGAAATACTTTCAACACCACAACCACAACTGTACAACTGAAAATCTGCCGGGTCACCTGACGGGGGGCAGTGCACAGGAAACACATCCACATTGTGACAGATTAGGAGCGTTTATGCAAGAAGAGTGAGTCAAGATGTGCCGCGTTGATAGACTCGGGGCTGTAATCAAATGAAATGGTGCTTCGCCTAAGGTATTAGTTTAAAGATCTCTACATTGTTAAGTTTTTAGTTTTCCCTAAAAAAAGATTTCAGTTTTATGTTGGATTGTATTGAAGCAAATGTTTAATTTAACAGTGGTTGGTGTGTAGACTTTCTATATCCACTTTAACTGTGCACCTGTGTAGATTTATGGACTCTGTGAATTTTCTGTCTAGCATGAGGACAGAAGTGAACGTATATATAATCAGGTACACATCATGTTAACTTATTTTCTAGATATTCCTTTGCAAATATGTCTTACAACTATAAATTCTACACAAACTATATTCCTAGGATGTATGCCTAGGTACATAACATAATGATTTTTTGCACCTTTGGTTTGGGGCATAAAGGTATTCACGTCTTTTAAAACAAACTGGATGTTTTTCTTTTTATGCATTCTCTTTGTAAGTAATTTAAGAGATGAAGCGTCAATGTTTAGACAGACTGATCAAGAGTCCCCAGGCTGAAAAACAGAGATTAGTCTGGCAAACAAATGAAAACAAATAAAAAAATGCATACAGGGACTGGCAAAAAGGCAATTGTAACTCTGAGAGTGTGTTTCACTGCCAATGAGACAATGAGTTGTGATTCGAATAGTTCATGAAACAAAGTTTCTGTTGGTAAAAGATTTTATGGCACTGTGGGTAACACAGGGATGAGTCAGCTAAAACTGTATTTTTTGGGTAAGTTATATATGATTTATATACGTGACAATTTACAGAACAGCACAAAATGTGAGTGAATTAAAACGCCTGCTTATAACAGAAAGAATAATTAGGCAAAAGATTTTATGGCGAGTCCACGGCAGAAAACTTTTACAACGAAATCACAACTCTGTGAGCATTTAGTGGCCTATTTACACATCCAGGGTACTCAGGACATCGCACAGTTTAAGTGCTATGATGTGCAAAAAGTCTAGCTTTGGTACTCAGTTGTGGTAATTAAGGTTTAAAAAGTACGCTTGCCTTTGATGCCATTGAAAACTACAGCCTGTCTCCATTTCATGGGCACTTCCATGCTCAATTAACAGTGGTTGGTGCTTGTTTTTCTGGTTGTTTAAGGACGCCCTTTGTGGTTAAACCTTAGATCTGGATTAATACAACAGGCGAGGGACATCGTCTGTCTGTCTTCCTGTGAAAGTTGCTGCACACCACCGACCTGAGATCCCAGTTTGACATCTCGTGGTACTCTTGTATGCCTTTAATCTGAGTGCTTGAGAGTGCATCCATCCTGCTGGGCTCCAAGAGTTTTGTGACCATGTTTCATTGTGATGCAGTGAAGCCAGGAAAATACTTAACACAATTTCCGACGCCACAGGACAGATTCTGACTCCATCCTGCAACAGCAGAGGTAACATTGAAGAAGTCATGTCGCGTAGCGTAAATGTATTCAGTTACATTCTTGTTGGTCCTATCTACACTCTTGTCCAATGGTACTGGAGATTGTATGGTTAGCAGTACTCTATCCTAGCTTTGGACTAGAGTACAACACCACTAAATTAAGGATTTTTCCCTCTTAAAAAAAGTGTGAAATAAGTATGAATACTTGTACTTGAAAAAACCGAACAAATAACTCAAAGTAGCTAGACACTGATTGAAAATACTTGTAATTTGCTGAAAATCTTCGACCTTGATAATCTTTTTGGCAATTTTTTTGTAATCAGAAAAAGTCACGGTATTGTAAGAAAGTTGAAGTGACTACCACACAGGTATTTTGCTCAAATAAATTTTATTCAATTAAATTAAAAACATATTTCTGCAGAATATTTGTCTATTACATTATGACCTCATAGAAATGCAGTCTGCATGCTGAGGGTCCATAGACTGATCATACATGACAGGAAATCTGTATTTATAAGCCAACTACAGGGAGGAACCTTCAGTCATTTCACTGCCTTTTGTTCACGATTACACATGACTGTCAGAGTTCATAGTCTGAATTTCTAAATATCTTATTTTGACAAAAACTTTGAAGAAACATTCCTATTTCCTGTTACAAAATCCCTGAAAAGTCCTGCTCAGTGTCTGAGGAAGTGGAGACCGTGCTGAGAAAACTGAAGGCTTTGGCCCTCGACCAGGAGTCAGTGTCCACTGACCAAGAATACACTGGCCCCGCCTGTGAAGGCCAAAGTCTGCAATTGCTATTTTTTTCTATCAAGAAATCTGAGCGATTCAATGTGTAGTTGTACTTGCTCCCACTGACAACAAGAGGAGATTCACTGGTCTTCACTTAAGACCAGTGAATGTATGGTGAATATACATTATATGTGGACCATGATGTAAAATGAGTTTGACATCCTTGCTTAAACAGTTTTTATATTTTAATCTATATTTAATAATTTTATATTGTAATCTATACGATTATTTCAGTCTTTTCTAGGCCAAAGACGTTGCAGGTAAAACATTTTAGCTTTCAGCATTCACATTTCCACTTTTTGCTAGAAAATGCTTTTTTCTAGTTTGTTATTATTGTTATTATTGGAGTTCTAGATGTTGAAAGAAGATACCTGAGGTGGTTCAGGCATGATTAGGATGCCCCTCTCCTTCAAGGTTATCCAGGCATGACCAGGAGGAGGTGACCCTGAGGTAGATGCAGATATCACTAGACAAATTATATTTTCTTGTAAGGCCTGGGGGTACCTCAGGATCCCAAAGGAAAGGAAAACATTCCTGGGAAGAAGGAAACCTGTAATATCTCTCTTAGCATGCTAAACGTGACTCAGCCCAACTTGGGCATAATTTTTATATCGTATTCAGAAGTTAGAAATCCCAAAGATTTCCAGTCTGTTACTACTGACTGTTGTAATGGTCAGTTACCAAAGGAGTTGCTGGTTGATGATCTATCAGTTGAGTAAATGCCAGACATCTGCAGAGTGCTATTTGATTTCTTGCTACCTGAAGAAGTAATGAAATAAACCAGCTATGACTGTGTGGGTGTAGAATCACAGACTTGATTGCCACATTAGGTAATAACCACAAAGACTACCAAATCCTCAGTATTCCAATCGAGCCCCAACCATTTCAGTTATTCATCATCACCCTCAAAAATCTTGAGAAATGTCTGTTATCTGCACTTTAAGTAAACTATTGATCAAATTAAGCTGACTAAGTAAAAAATGTCTTCTGGGCTTTATCAGTGGCACTATCCTTCACTATGTACAAACAAGACCACGAGGGCTGATGCTACTCCAGAAAACAAATCATGAGATTTGTTGCAGTTGCCTCAGTTATATATCATAGCTAATGTGGATTGCATGCTCCCAGAGGGCCTATAATATTAAATCACAAGATTTAATTTATTGCTCACAATGGCACTGTTTGACAAAAGGACTTCCAGCCCCCACCTCGCGCCCATCAATCCACGACGGTTTCCATTATAATGTAGAAATGACAGTCAAACATGCAGTGTTCACCAAGATGCTCAAGGCACATTTAGCCGCCTCCCTAATGTTGCATGTCCCAGTCTCAACTCACAGGCCTCAATGACATTCTATATAACGTCGACTTTACAAGGCCCTGGCTAGCTCTCTCATTTATCAAAAGTTTTACAAAGTCGACCAAAGCCGACATCCCCCACCCCCCGATGCTAGGTTCGGTTTGAGGCGAGATTGGTGACTTTAGTGAAAGCCCTCTGGCTGTGACGATGGGAGAGGAGCACTAAGGAGTCAATGATGGTGTGTGTGTGTGTGTGTGTGGGGGGGGGGGGGGGGGGGGTAAATGGCCAGTGGAAGTGTGGGGAGGATGACAAGGACAGATGGAGAGAGGGTGTGGGTGACTGCAAAAAAAAAGGAAAAAAATGAGCGAAATGAGGAATAATGTCAGGGGGTGAGATAAGAAGAGGAGGGGTTGGGTGTAATGCTGGGGGTGTGAGAGAACAGGGTTAACTGAAGATTGGAGGGAAGGTGCTATAAACAGAGAAACAGGGTTAATGACAGAGCCTGCATCTGGCTCACTTGGATCAGGGGGACCCATCAATAAATGTGTGACAGCAATAAATATAGTATGACAGGTAATCATGACAATTACCCGTGTCCCCTAAGGACGGTGCTGGTGAAAGGGGGCTAGGACACAGGGACTGCAGAGAGTCTTAAAAAATCCCCCTGACTGATGGGCCGCTGATTGAAGTGAAGCGCGTGAGGAGAAGATGCTACAAAAATACCCCGGAGAGAACAAACTTACCGCAGAGAAGGTGAGAGTATGAAGATGATCTTTAACCTGCACTGTATGAAGTGAATACTAAAGGATCGAAGGCAGCAGTGACTCGATCTATCAATGACATAGTGTGGGGACATACTGGTTGTGTGCGGTGAGAGCCATCAAGCCTACCTGGGTTATAGAAGTGATATAAAGCGCAATGTTTCTAAGCTGCCTCATGGGCAAAAAGGACAATATCTTGTCAAGAGTACCGCTGGCAAAACTTTAAATTGCTGCTGACAGTGTAAAAACAGTTCATCCGTGTAATATACAATTACAGTATAAGTCAACAAGTTTCAACAAAGGTGAAAAATAAAAAGAGACTGCGCTTTCCTGCCTCAGTAGCATGTTATACACACACAAAATACAATAAAATGGGGGGGGGGGGGAAGCAACAATCTCGTGATCAGACCATTGTACTGTAATTAAACTGAAAAAAAATGATGTTGTTGCTACTACAAAGACAAGTATAACCCAGGAAGATGAAACAATGGAAGTGACTTTGAAAGCAGAGGAGGATGCGCAGTTAATTGAAGAGCCAGCAGAAGAAGATCAAAGCATAGAGGTTCCTTTATAGAGGCCGAACTAGAGAAACCCTGACAAATGTTGTAGGTCATTTAGAAAAGTGCGTGTTTGCTTTAAAAGCCATCTTTTTAATCAAAAAATGATTTTTTTTTTTTTTTTTTTTTTTTTTTTTTTTTTTAAATGACATCAGAAACAGCAGTATGCGACATTACGTGATGGCAGAGCTTCAGTTCATCCTTTGTCTTTTTTTTTTTTTTTTTTTTTTTAATAAATAGGACAGGGGGAATGAATGAGAGAAAGAGGGGAAGAGAAAGAAAGAAAACCAAAGGGGAGAAGAGACGGTGAGAAGGGGGGGGAAGAGAGAGAAAAAAAAAAAAAGAACTCCTGGGTCACCTGTATGGAGAGAAAAAAAAAAAAAAAAAAAAAAAAACAAACAGAGGAGACAGCAAACAACAAAGAGCAACATAATAATAGAGAAAACAAAGCACCATCACAATAAACTAGCTAGTCATAGATATCAATATTTACTAAATAATAAACGATATTGTGCAGCACGCAAGATAGACAGCGCACAGTGTGCTTTGAGGCAGCAGCCAAGAAAGCTTTAGTCCGCGTCTGTGAATACCCATGTGTGCATACCTGTGTGGATCAGCATGCTTGCATTCCAAAGGTTTCTCCATGTAATGATCTGCTAGGGAGTGTGGGGGGGCCACAGCCCCGTCCTCCAGAAAAATGATTTCTGAGATTATTTATAATAATTCATCCAAACAACAACATAACATAGACCACGTAAAATATTGCTGTGGCTGCTGTGATGACATCCAAAGTTGTGGGACACCCGATTCCAACCCAGGCCTTTGCGACAACCTTACGATCTATGGTTGCCTCAATCCAGTGAGTTATTCCAGCATCCTGAAGCGTCGCTTTGAAGCCTCGAGATGAGTATTCACCTAACTGTATCTTGGATTTTTTTTAAAGCACTTGTTTATTGTCTAATGACTAATGATTGACAAGTCGTTAGCCAATGAGCAGCTTTTTGAAACATATAATCACCAAGTGACTCAGTTTTTTTATTCAATATGAGCCAGAATGAGTGACTGAGTCCATTAACTCACTAGAAAAGTGTTTACAGAGGTCAAGACAGAAAGCCGTTCTCCCATAGACTTTTCTAGGACCGGAAGTCTTTTTGCACCAACAGCTATCGCCATCTGGTGGCCTACAGGTAAAATGCATGTTTAAGCCACTTCCACTATGGTTTTATTTCTCTGGGTTCTGAAATGAGACAAAAATTCTTTAAGATACAAAAGGAAGTTGTTTTTTCGACAGCATTTTCAGACAACCCACCAAGGCCGATGCCTCAGACACCCAACGAGCCAAACGTCTTTTCTTCTTTGATCACCAGTTCTGAGCTTTGCTCATATCCAAACGTAGCCAGTTTTAACTATCATAGTTTCGCATTAGGTAACAGAAGGTGTTGTAGACTTATAGGAGTGATGCTAAAAATTGGCCTTTGTGCAGATACGTCTACACCTACGGATCATTAATGAATTTATGATCCCATTAATCATTGTCATTCAGATCCCTGATCGATTTCATGTTGTATGATGCAAACACGTGTTTTTTGATAAATTACTAAACTGGAGTTGTTTTGTATATTCTAGTGAAGTATGGCAGTTGGCCATGTGGGTCAACAACTGTTTTTTTCCTGCAGGACATTTGAACAGCCTCTCATAGTAAATTTATTAAGATGTTTGCAATCAACAGGTGTTGATGTTGACTTACCATGTCTGGCTGTTTTTCCTGGAAAAACTAGAAAAGTAGAAGGAAGATGCATGACAATAGAACTAATACCAGTATCATACCAGGAGGTTCAGAGGTAAAGGTTTGCCATCATGGGCATTTGGGCAGGATCCATAAAAAAATGCTGCCATCAAGGTATCACCACGGGTTAAATTGTACTTTAAATGAGATGTGTTCATGTTGGGAGGTCATGTCCACACACTGTTTACTCAGCGCAGCAAACAAATCCCAGATTAGTCATTAAGCTTCCAACTTAGGACAAATTAAGATACTGAACAAAGATGAGAAAGGAAGGGTGAGTTATAACATAGAATCTGTCCCAGGAGGAGATGAAAATCAGGAGTGTGATCCTTAAATAATGTATGAGAGGTGAGTTCATATAACTGACAAAGAAACACAAGAACCAAACAGTGATGAGGGGAAAAAGAGGGAGGAACAGATCATTATAATAGCCATGATGGTAACTTGAAGTCAGTGGTTTAGATGCCACAGCCTTCACTACTAACTCAATGAAACGGCACACAGGTCAGGATTTATTTCAACCAAGACACACTGCAGTCTTGTTCTTCTGGAAGAGTTGAATGAGATGGATGGACAGACCCTGTAAGATTTTAAATTTTTAAAAACTTTATTTCCATCTCGAGCCACTCTGAGCCATAGACCATGTACTGAAACAACAATATTTAATCATGTTTAATAAGCTTGTGATTAAGTGTAACAGAAAAAAAAAGATGTTGCATCACTGGTAATGAGAGCAATGCCCTCTGTGCGCTGACAGCAGCATGTAGTATATGAGAACAAATGGAACCCGTGCAGCAGATAAATTTGGTGATCTCTGCACATTTAGCTGCTGGTGTATCAGCTAGAAAAAGGCTCGGGTGCAGGCCGAGCTTTGTACTGACTAAATGGTAATAAATGAAATCGAGTGGAAATCCTGAATGCACAATGAGCAGACCAGGAGTGTATAAAAAAAGATAGGAAACCTCAAAGGGGCCAGTGCTGACCACTGCGAAACTATAAGAATGTGTTCCTACATCTGAACAGTAAAGCTGATGATCAGATTAGGATGAAGACATAATTAAAGGAATAATTTGGATTTATCTGCACTCGTATAGCTGCTGTGAATGCTTTGGTCTCTAAATGAAAATAAATCTGATTTTTTTTTTCCTTCGGGGAATTATATGAACTATACTACATGGACAAAAGTACTGGGTCACCTACACATTACACCTACAGGAGCTGCTCCATAAGGGAAACCCATTCTTTGAAACCCCAGCACACGGCTTTTGTGTGCTGATGTTAATGCTGGAGGGGCTTTGCAGCTTTGCAGTTATCGAGTCAGCAGAGTGTAGCATGTGACCTCACTCTGAAGTTTTACATGGTTGTCTCTTTGTGGCTGAGTTTCTATAGTTCCTAAACTCTTCCACTTTGCAATGACACCACTTACAGCTGATCATAGATTATCTAAGAGGGAAGACATCTCACCAGTTGATTTGTTGTAATTAAAGGATCCTATTACATTACCGGAGCTCTTTGAAAAGACCCATTTCTTACCAATGTTTGTAAAGGCAGACTGCATGGCTAGTTGGACACCTCTGGAAGTGCGACTGAAATTCAAAGATGAAGACTGGATGGCCCAATACTCTATATAGAGTGCATGAGATACTTGGTGAAAGCATGAAAACACTCTTTAGGTTTTGGTTTTTTGAGCATGTGGTAGCTGTGCGCATGGGGAACACAACACAAGCAAAGATCACGATGGAAATGTTTCAATTCTTGAAGCAAAAATCCAGCTTCAGACAAAGGAAGCTCTTAAAGGTTACTAGTTAAGGGTTCTGGGAGAGACCAAGCAGCAAGTTTGGTGGGGCGACACTGTTCTGGGTTTTTAGGTGTCATTTGGGATTTGTAGAGTTTCATGCCTTTAATGTAAATAGAGGGTTTATGAATATTTTTGAGGTTATATTTTTTATTTTAAATTATAATATACAAATGTTAACATAGTTTAATTGCCATTTGTTAAGTGTGGAAACACCCCTGGCAGGGGAAAGCAAAGTGTGGCAGGTTATCTAAGGGCTGGGTACTATGGATATATGGCCCCGGTATGGGAACAGAAACGTAATACAGGCCAGGTATTTCAAAATTTCCAAGTCCTCTTCTCTTTTAACATGACGGATTCCAGCAAGAAACGATCACATGGGTAGGATTAGGTTTAAAAGTAACATTGCTCACTGTCACCATCTGGTGGTCAGCAGCTGTACTCAAACAGGCAATCGTCTGTTAACTGCTTACAAAGTGATACTGAAGATATCCTGTTGGCATGCTTGAGATGTCAGTGAAAGCCAAGCAAAGGGTGTGGCATAATATTTTATTCACATATTTAATGGAATACAAAGCCCCCCCAAAAAATCTGACCCCACCCCGAAACCCCAAAAATTGTGCACATCCGATCTTGTGGGAACTATTCCGTGTCACAGAAAAAAAAAAAAATAACCAGGAAACAAAGGAACTTTTTTTTTTAAACTGTTGGAGTGTAAGACTGCAGTTTTAATCTGATGGCCATATAAAAGTATGCCCTCTCATTGCGAATGAACCATTCGCAAAAAGTAACCACACCTGTCTAGAGTCAGTCGATAAAAAGGCTGCAGCAACAAACAAAACCAAAACATGAGTTTCTTACAGAAAAAAAAAAAAAAATTCCTTCGTCAAGCTTTTCCGTTACAACTACAAGGATGTAATAACTCCAGCACAATAATAATTTAGCTTTAAGGGACTGTAAATTCAGTCACTTTTCTATTCTTTTATGCAACCTCCTGCTAAGCTGCTTGTAAGGAATGAACATGTCCCCAATTTGACTTGGAACAGAAACAAAATATTGACAATTTTACAATTTAAAAAGAAAAGAAGGAAGAAAACTGCCAGCAGGGCTACCAATGGAAAACAACCTCAGATGTACTTGTGGCCAACCTAGGTCCAATAACATAAGCTTCATCAAAACAGCTTTCAAAGTGCTTTTTACACAACTAGCCATGTCTTCCAAGTGACTCTGCATCAATGGAACAATCCCATCATTTGGGACAAAAAACATCTGTCATTTCGGTCTGGCCAAAGATCTCAGTGAATCTCGTGACATGTAAAACAAACCAGCTTTAAGACAAAATGGGTTGGCAAACCCACTGATTGGTGAAGAAAAAAGAAAAAGAAAAATAACAGTAACATCACTGCCACTGAAGCCACACATCGCAGTGCATGACAAAGTTCATTTCAGAAGTTTGGGAAGGGGACCCGATCGCTCTCCCCCCCACCCACAGAAGTGTCACACCAATCACAAGAGGGTTTGTCTTAGTTCATTTTGACTCTCTTCCTGACCACTACACATCAAAACACACCAGAAAACAAGTTAACCCAATACAACACACACAATCCAAGATTCGTGGTCCAAAAGGTGCTGTCCAAAAAAGGTCCCGTTGTCCACTTTTTTTAGCTGTTCCGACATGCGAACAGTCGGTTTGAGCAATTTATGTAGTGGACAATGGAGAAAAGAAAAAAATATATATATATATATTAAAAAGAAAAGACATGTTCAGGATGACGGAGCTGCACTGTCAGTTACTGACTTCTAACAGTCGCTCTTGCAGGAGGAATAAACTGTAGCAGCTCGCTGTCCGTGTCTATTCCTCCCTCTCTAATTGTCTCAATCGGACCATCCAAGCCTGTTCCTCTCGGGTCAGGTCCTCACACCATGTAGGAGTTCTGGTTCTTCAGCTTGTCCAGCTCTTTGCTCTGTTGCCTCAGGAACAAGATTCTGCAGTTGCGAAAAAAAGAAAATGTAAATCAAAATGCATGTGTGTTAACAGCTGAGTCTATGCAAATGTAGCCATTTGCCTCACCTCTGCTCCCTCAGTGTGGCCTGGATTTCACACACTCTGACCAGAGACCGAAGATTTTTCATCTCTGTGCAGATTTCAGACATGTACAAGCTGCCCATGTTGTGGATGTCTTCACGCAACCGAGCCGCCTGGTGGAAAGGGAGAAGTGCATTTTGTCAACAAAAAACAAAAACATGAAAAACGCCAGCTTTCGTGTAACAAAGAGTTATCATAGATGCGATGGAGAACAGCATCTTTGAACACACACACTGTGTGTGTGTGTGTGTGTGTGTGTGTGTGTGTGTGTGTGTGTGTGTGTAAGAGAGAGAGAGAGAGTTCAGCATAAAATAAAACTCCAACACGGGGAGCAGAAAAGATGACAGAGTAGCACAACCAGAAGTGACAGTGAAAACATTTCACAGCACAAGCTCTTTACTCCATCATCATTTTTTCTGCAGTCTCAGTTTGTCCATACAAACATCAACACAATGAGCAGTAATAAAACTGAGGATATATCCATATATTGTACAGGCCCACTCACGACAAAGTCTGCTGAAAGTCACTCAAGAGCCAATTTCACTATCGAAAAATGGAATTCCAAGCTCTACATTTTTCCTTATAAAATGTGAACCTGTCTTCTGGAGGACTATACCTGTTTCTCTGTGTTCTCTGAAGGCCACCCTTGGATATGTCTGATGAGGTTTTCATCGAAATGAGCTGACAGGCTGGGAGTGAAGGAGCCAGGGGTGTCTGAGTGGCTCGCACTGCTGGACGGAGCGTGAGGCAACAAGGCACCAGATGCGTTTGATCCTGTGCACAACATGTCCTGGCTGCTGGAGGAAGACACGCAGGTGGAGACCGTGTTAATAAAATCCTGCTGCAGTTGTTCTGATGTTCTAGCTGATTACTGTTACACAGATCAGTCTATAATCTCACCGTCTAGCCTATGAATGGGGAAATATGGATGAATTATAAGCCTCACTAACATTTCCGGTTGTTCGGGGAACTGCATCATTGGGAGCTGAGTGTCCCCAAAATGACTACTCTCAAATAACACACAGACCTTGCTGCAAACCCTTTCTCAAAAGTAAACCGCTCCCATAAACACTATCTGGAAGACATGTTGCTGTATTTTGTAAAGCATGTTTTTGCAATTCAGGCCAGTTGTCCTTGTAGCTCTTGAATCCCCCCCCCCCCCGCTACTACTCATCGGCTTTGCCTCCACCAATCTATGCTGTGATGAAGTGATTTTAAATAATTCCTTCCTGAAAGTTACCTTCTCTGCTGCAGAGTCCTGGGGTCTTCTGGCCGCTTTTCTGCTGTCTGGGACAAGGAAGCTGAGCCTGGCTTCCCAGAAGACATGCTGCCCTGAAGAGGGAAAAACAGATGACGATGAGGAGAAACATGAATAAAAACAAGACACGGATACGAAAACCCACACAGAGAAGATGGTCCAGAGGAGTGCAGTCATAAACACAGCGTCTCTGCTCTGTTACTTTAGCTTCAAAGGCTCACCCTGGTTTGCGAGGATGAGACGCTGCCAGGATGCACACCCAAATGAGACTTCTGGTTGCTCTGTGGTGTGCCGTTCCGTGGTGAGACGTACGGCCGCGGCGATGATGTGTCGGACGTCAGGGAGACCGGCGACTGACTCGAGTGCTGGGCTGAAAACAGGAAAACATAAGATCGCCGTGGAAGAATAGGGGATTTGTCAGGTTGCACGTATCATTGTACAGAGTGTGAAGGAGGAAAATGAGCACTGATATTAGACCAGGTTTTTTTAGGACTAACAGCAAACAGTTAAAAAGGTAAAAAGGCTTGAAGAGGGAATACAACAGCATATAAAACATCCTTTATCCCAGAACATGGGACCATGTCTTGTGCTTTTCCCCCCACATAGCTGTAGTCAATCTAAAAAAAACCCTAAAGTTATACACACAGTAAAACAAGGACACAGAGAGCAGAAACCTTCCAAAGAAGATGAAAATCAGTATGTGACAGCAGATGGTGAAAAACAGCAAAGAGGCCGTACCTTGGTTGGAGTGCTGAGCAGCTGAGAGCAGAGCAGTGACGTTGAAAGCAGGTCCAGCAGTGAGGAGCTTATGAAGCACAGACTGCAAGGAAGCTTGGGTGACAGCAGCTGCCAATACTGGAGGGAGGAAAGAGGGACGTGTACACACACACACACACACACACACACACACACACACACACACACACACACACACACACACACACACACGTGAGTGAGCAAGAACACACAACAGGTGAGTGTATAAACATTAGAAGTCAGAAAACTCAGTTGAAATAAGAATCGAGTTAGTGCAACAGGGGAAACACTTGTAAAAAACAAAAAAGACAATCAAACACAGATTCTAATTTTTTTTTTTTTTCTATCACCAAAAGGGTCGATAACACTGTGGCCTCTTTGCTGTCTGACGCAAAATCTTAGAGGGTAAAAATCCAGCTCTTACCTGTCCGACAAGCTTCTTTATAACCACAGTGCACCAACTAAGTTCATATCAACAGACATAAGGAAGCTCACATGAACGAAGCCTAAATGTAGCCGAACTGCTAGCTTGTTTTACCACGCATCTTCAAATTCTGCTGGTTCTCATAAACTTAGCCCGCGCACTCATCCTGACTCTTTTTGGAAGTCATGCCTCAAGGCAGGAGCACGGCATGTTCCTTTTTATGCCGGAACACATGTGCTTCTTGGGGGTGGGGGTTACAAAAAGCAAAAACAAACAAGATGTTGTTGTTTTGAAAGATGACATATTTTGTTGTGTACGCAGGAATACCTGTGTGTAAAAACAAGCTTTCCAAACAGGACGCCCCCCCCCTTTTTTTTTCTAAGCTAAACAACTATGAAGTTGCAAACAACCCATAATATAACTCTGAGAACCAATTGTGCGCCTCTGTGCTGAATAAGACACTAGACCGGTAAGCAGTGTAAACCGCGCCCTCATCCTCACCCTCGTTCAGCTTGGCCACGTCCATGCTGCCGTTGTTCATCTGCAAAGTTGCTTGCAGCGCCGGGAGGAGCTGATGCAGGAGTGCCGGGTCCTGGAGCAGCGCCGGCGAGGGCAACTGGGCAGACGGAGGCGCCTGAACACTAGAGGACGAAGAAGAGGACGACATGCTGGAAGGGGTGGAGCCTATAGCGGCGGCAGCAGGGGTCAGGCTCTGAGAGGAAGAGGAGGAATGGCCGCAATTGGCTGCTGTGGACTGATCCACTGATGCGATTTCTGTGGAGACGAGCAGAGTGATGAACACAGAATGAATTCACGCTATATTCTGAAGCATAACTATATACACATGAACAAGATTTTATTGGTAAGTCGTACTTGTTGTGGCTTTGTCCTGCAAGGCCTCTTGTCTGTAGTCCATGTCCCTGGGAAAACTGTTTGCTGCCATCTTGACTGAGTCTTTCTGCCGTTGTTCCCTGAAGCAAAGCAAACAGGTTTTGTAAAGCAACAGCGATGATGTTAAGGACGTGGGCTGCGGTTTGAGCCTGTGCCTTAAGCTAATGATATTCTGATAGCATTGTGGTGCTAAAGCCGTCATGTGGGACTCTGCATGAGAACAACAACCTCAGTCACTGTCTCAGGTTAAAAAGCCAACAGACTTGAATAAAGTGAGCCTTGCCTCTCCAGCAGGTCCTTGGGCTTTTCCCACTGGGAGACCTCAGTTCTACAGTTGTAGTAGTACTTCTTCCCAGAGGAGCTAATGTGCTCTGTCCAGTCATCTGCTGGGTCCTAGTCACAAGGAAAATTGAGAGTCAAATAGTTAAAAAAAAAAAAAAACACTTCACCCCAAGTTCGTTTTGCTCAGTTTATACAAAAACTTTCCCAATAACATTGCCAAAGTAATGCAATTATTGTATGCATGATCATTTTTCATAAATTTTTTTTTATTATTATTGTTGTGACCCTTCACTTCAAAGTCAAAATATCTGATGTTTAGTCAATCTAACAAAGAAGTCACGCCAAGTTAGCTACATGGTCCTCCCGCCACGATGATCCGAAGAGCAGGTAAATTTAACCTTAGTTGGGAAAAGAAAATCCTGACAGTTCGTTTTTGGCCAGTTTCAACTTATTGTGTACTTTTTGATTGCATCTAATCCCCCCCACTTTATTCTCTTGGTAAAGCATACAACCTGCTGATCAAGCACTGGCAGACATACACTTCGCTGTTAGATCTAGGTACATCCCAACTACAAACCTTTCTGAAGCCCTACACACTGCCCTTTATACCTGTGCAACCTGCACAGGTATAAATATTGGCACTGGCACGTAGGCTTTTTGTCGATCCATTGCAGAAGCATGCATTCATTTTAAGTACCGACTGTTCATACAGGTTTAGGATGTTCCCTTGTTTTCATGAGCCATAATCTTCAAAGGCTATTTCACTGATACTAAAAAAACCTAGAACTGTAAAACTGAAAGCACAGTATCTGTTTCTGACTGTGTTTTTTTAATCCATCCATGCTATGTGATTTATGCAAATCTCCCCCAGATAAATTCTTCCGCTCTGTATAAAAGTACTTCCTTATTTTCCATACGCTCCCTCCTCAAACCAGTCCAGTCTGTCTGGTGAACAGGAAAAGGTTGCAAAGCATTCTGGTAGTTGCTGGTCTGTAGTTCTCTTTTCAGTGTTATTACACAACCCACTTCCCAGCAGTGACATTCCTCTTGAAGCCGTGAGCCATCACACCTTCTTTTGCTCCACTAAGCACTTTTCCAGCCTCAAAGTGCTCAAGTCAAAGTTTCTTCAAGCAACAGTGTCGGTTTTCCAGCACTCACATTTTTTTTCCTGAGGAGCACGCATTCAAGTTTCAAACAACTTGAGAGGATATGAAAGTGCTCTTTAAACTGATGTAACGCAAGGCAATCGATCACTTTGTGTAAATGGGTTACGAAGCTTCAAAAGCAAAGATCAACAAGTGGAAGAATTCATTTAAATTGTTTATTCCAGTGCTTGGAGGTAGCAGTCCTACTTCATTGTACATACTGGCAAGAGCTTACCTGAGTCAGCACATTTGGTAAACATAAATCCATTTTGCTTTGGGAGGTAAACATCTTTCATTTCCGAGCCTCGATAATGGACCGGGGCTTTTGAGTGTGGATGCGAGCTGGTATGTTTAATATTAATGATGATGCATATACTGACGACTCTGTTAGGATCTAACATTTCTCATCCACATCTGTACTAACTTTAAAACTGTGCTTTTGTAGGTGAGGCTTGAGCCCTTAAAACATATGATCTCATGCCTTCTCTGTGGAAAGAGTAATTAGATACCACATACTACTAGTAAAACCAACAGTATCTTAGTAACAATTCATTTAAAAAAAATTATATAATTTGATTTTTAGTACTGCAGTTCCCACAGTTATTGATATAACAGAATTAAGATAGACTCTAACGTAATTTGAATATTACACACTTAAAGTGAGCCATGTGTGCTCTGACAAGAGTCTGTAGGAAAGCTTACAAATGCACGGAGCAGTGGGTGCTTGCAGGAGCGGTTCAAATTAGTGTCAAACCAGACAATGTTGAATATTGTGTATTTGGTCCCACTGTGCAGTCCAACCAGTGAGAAATAACAATGTGTCTCTCATTCACACTGACAAATGGCAAATCGTTTAAACAAGGAAGTCCACATTCTAATCAGACCATCTACTACACAAGGAGCCTCTTACATAATTATGAAGTTACAGTCAAGCATTGTTGAGTTAGGTTTGATAAATGTCTGCATGAGAGAGGAAGATGGCTATCCATCACGCCCTGCATAAAATGTTCCATAGTGGCGTGGCTGCACTCTAAAGGAATCGCTGAAGGTTTTATAATCAGATAACACTGGGTAGATCCTTACCCTGTCTGCGGACTTGCTCTGAGCCGCATGCAAGTCGGTGCCATGGTGAGAACTGTTGTTGTGGGAGTTCTCCTGAGGAGAGCCACTGGTCCCTGCAACAAAGCCACTTGTCAAAGGAGAGAAAGCAAACGAGGCTCTGCTAAGAACTAAATCCTCAGGGAGAGTCACAACTGCACAACAGGGAAAAGAAATCAGCTTGCCTTTTGTTATTTTAGGCTTATACTTGCAGTTTACATTTACGTCTTAATCTGATGGCAGTATTATGGGAAGCTTTTTTTCCCACAACATGACAACTGGCAGGGGTGACCAGAGTCTTCATGACAATAACACATGACAGAAGAAGTTCACATAATATGTGAACTTCTTCTGTCATGTGTTATTGTTAATATTATGTTAATATTATTATGTCAGGGACCAGCATAGAAACAAAGACAGGGTTGACCTTTATGCCTATCTGAGCCCATCTGTGGTTACCGTTTCCCCTTCATAACAACCGCCTGAGATTAATCTTGCAATGGCATGCATGTGCAATGCCACCAGACTCACCGTTTTTCCCTCTGACGCTGTGAGAGGGTTTCGCCTTGCCATGTCCCGTGCCTTCCCCGTGTCTGCTGACAGGACTTTCGTCTGAGCGTCGCTGCATCTTGTAAGGGGGCACAGGATCTGACGACCCATCGCGCACCTTGTCGTAGCGGTGAAGGCTTGTGGCCTGGCTCTTTGGCTGAGATTTATGGGTCTAAAAAGGACAGTGCACAGCAGAATTGTTGAGATATGCTCAATCTCACACAGTGGTGTTCTTACCTCTCAATCAGGAGACCCTTTAAGTTGAATTAGAGCATTTTTATTTTTATTGTCATTCTATTGACATTTCTAGTAAATTCTTGTTTTGATAGAGTAACTGAAACACAAGGGCTGAAGTAAGACAGTCCACATATGAATTACCATTGTGATCAAACTGAAATGTATCCAGACAGTTGCTGATCACCTGCACACTGTGCTGACCTACGTTTATGGATCGTCATGACAGGTGACAGCTAACAACCTGAACATGACATACCTGATACGATTGGGGATCCCTTCTGTCGTTGCACCTGTGGAGACACACAGAACAAAGGTTAGAGCAAGATCTCAATGATGTTTTTTTATTTTCTATTTGTCACTTTGAAAACTGACTTTCTGGAGCATATACAGTTAGCTAAGTAGCTAGCGTTAGCCAAGTTAGCCTGACTTGCCATCTTATCATGATGTGTTAGCTCATACTGTAGTTCACATTGAATCGGTAATGTTTAAAGTATATCTTACAAATACCTAGAATAGGCAGGATTTACGATGTGAATACTATTAGGTGTAACGGTAGTCGACCAGCTAAGGTACATATCCGGAATCAACGGCTAACTAATTGCAGGCTAACCATGCTAGCTAACGGCTACAAGTAAACCTTAAACGCACAAATTAAATCAACGGCGTAAGAAAAACATGTTTCAAACGCTACGGTCTGAGTCTGATTTACCCATCGCTGACTCTTGTTGGTTTCCTTGCATACATCACCATCAAGACCGTGGTGATGTGTGTATGTGTGTGAGGGGGAACCGTGGCCTCCTGACTGCCTGGCTGCTCTCACAGCTCTTTTCTTCAGCTTCCTGATGTCTGTCCTGCCAAACAGAGAGCTAAAAGTCACGCACCGAATACCAGCACTGCATAGCGGCTGGTCTTTACTGAAAAAGAAAAACAAAAAAGAAACACCCTCAGTGCACCATCTGCCATGCAGTTACGGTATACGCTAAACTCGGCCGATGTAGTTCAGCGGAAGGCAGCAGATGGAGGAGGAAACGGTGAAGGCAGTAATGTTGGGCTAGGAGGATGAAGTTCCTGTTTGTCTTTTCAAATTAAAATACAATTTTAGTTATGCGTTTAGAAGATTATTATTATTATTATTATTATTATTATTATTAACGAAAAGCAAGACATGTATTATGTGAAACAGAATATCGCAAAAGAACTTCCACTCTTCCGTTTTAAAATTATAAAATATATGCTTAAGTCAAAACCACAAGTAACTGGGTTATCATTTTTAAATAAGTAATTATACTTTTTATGCGATGCTGGCAAAATGGCACAGAATAACAAAAATAACCGCACGTGGTTCTCTAACAAAAAGTGTTTGATTTTCACACCTCACCGTGGCATTTCCGCGTTGATGGGCTATTATTTTGAAGGAAGTCTCATCATATCCCGTATGAGCTCAGCTGTGTCTGGATAACGTGACGCAGTCTGTCAGTGCTGCTGTTGGCTGCTCAAAGTTCACCTCACGTCTCGGTAGTTTTAAGTTGTCAAGTGGGACTCTGCTTCAGCCTGCACGCTTTGTCGCTTTTGTGGTGTTGTCATATAGCTCCCGCACGAACACTTTGCCCAGCGTGAACAGGCCACAGCAGGCTAATATGTCCATTTTCTTACCACCCCTGGGTTTTGGCCTAATTGATACGTGGTTTATGTAGAATAGGGTAGTTGACTATAAATGCAATGAGTCCAGGGCATTTATAGTCAACTACTCAGATGTCTGGAGTCTACTGAGACAAGCACTGTACAGGGTTCCTGATGGACAGTCTGAACTTTGTGACCAGCGATATCTAATGCAGCTGTAGCTATACAGTGTATTCCATTATAGTAACAGAGACCCCAACATCACCATTTTCAAAATCAGAACATCCATATGTTTCATCATGTAAGACGTTATCTAGTACTAATATTGTGCATGACTGAGTGTCTGCAGTCATATGTGGGTAGCTGAACTGAAATAGGTCAACATTAAACTCCATGCTGTGTAACCTCCATGATGTGATTGGCGTATCGATTGCCTTCTGGCTTTATTTGTGTCAAACCGAACACATATTGATGGAATAAGAGACGGTCTTTCTTACATTGCGGTCAGTGGAACAGTGCATAACCTTTCAATACAAGTGGATGTTCAAACACAGCCTGTACTCTTTACATATTTTAAATGATATGGCTTGCATGACCTGGCCCTTATGGGATGGACAGTCTCTGGTGAGTGCATCCTTCTGTTGTTTTGCTTAGCAGTAACTTTTTTTCTACGTAAACACTATTGGAATTTAAAAAAACAAAATAAGACAGAAACATCCTTTATAATCTTTGTAACATGGCCTTGGAATATTAAAAGAATTAAAACTAAATCCTAGATAATCAATGTTGAGATATTCTATTCAAGGTGTTTCATTTTTGAACTGATTTTAGTGACAGAGCATTAAAAAATATCTCATGATTTTTACTATTTGTTGTTAATGCGTATGAACATTCAAAATATTCATTATTATATTATTTCACATGTTTAAATCAGTTTTACAGTATTGTGTAGCTTCAAACTCTTTGTACCTGATACTTGCATGCATGAGTAACAACAGAGTAACTCATACATAAATTAGTCTGTTGTGAGAGTGCAGGCCTTACTGTTTTTGGTTTTCACATACATTTCCAGCCCAAGAACAGATTTTTAGATATAAATCTAAAACTGAACCCGTGCAAAGGTCCTGCAGACATTATCCTCTACCCACGCTGGTGGATAGATCATGGGTAAAACTGTTGTACAAGCAAAGAAAGCAACATGCATTTTTATATATTTATTTTGAGATCTAAACTGAAATGTAATAACTGAGCTTTGTTTTGATCTTTTCCTGAAATTATTGCAAGAAATATTGATTATTTAAACACGCCAAACTGAAATATATATATAAATAATATATATAAATAATGGACATGGCTTTGTTGATACTTGATAAGAACTGTTACAATAAAAATCAGCAATAGGGGGCACTAATATCTCAGTATGTTGTTCGGGGCCATCTAAAGACAAATACACTCTTTCCTTTTTCCTTTTCACATGTGGTACATTCCCTCTTTACACAAGAAAAAAGAGAGAGTTTAAGTCTGCTGAGATGGTTTCTTTGTCCTTTTTTTCTTCTATTCTTAGGAGGGATGCTAAACCAAACTGAGCATAGAGGTATGTAGAATATAGAATATGAACCAGAGTATGGTTTCATTATATCCTTTTCCTTATATCCTGTGTGATGAGCACAGTGACACTGAATCTTCCATATAGAAGGCTTTTAATCACACCTTTTGTTTAACCTCTGACCTCTCTCATCTGGCTTCTGACCTCACCTTCTGACCCTCAAAAACACAACCTAGAAGATAAGAGCAGGTGCAGGTTTGTTCGTTTGTACGTGTGCTTATGCATGTCCTGCCACTTACCCGGTAGGCATGTGCATGCTGCTATCATCAATGATGTCTGGAACTGAGCCACATACCGACAGAGAGGAGGACTACAGGTTTCTCCACAGCATGCTGATGGAGAAGAAGCTTCACTTGCTCTTCAAGGTGAACGCACGTTTGTGCTGTAATGAGCTGTGATCACTCAATCTGTCCATCCAAGTCACAGAATTCACTTCATTTAAAGTGAATTTGGTATTCAGATCCTATTGTTAGCAGTATTATGTGTTTATGTTTTATTATGTACAAGTAATGCCACTGGATTAGAGTGCTGTTAATATTATGTACACTGGAAAGTGCCACAATATGTACTTCAGGTACATATTATGCACAATTAAGATACTTATGATTATAACTTATACTTAAGTAAAAGGATTAAATGCTTATTTTCCAGTCTGCAGATGACAAGAATTATGCACACACACACACACGCACACACACACACAAATTCGATGCTGAGTTTAACTAATTTAATTACATGTAAACTTTCCATGAAATGTTGTTACATAAATAAAATCTGGTCGGGGGCTGTTCTGGAAGTGATTCAGGGCAACAGGAGTCTCATGGTGGCCTTAGCTCAGCAGTTGCTCTTAATCATTTTTTCCCTTAAAGGCGTCAGCATTTACAGGATTTAACTGTAAAAAGAACAGTGTCCTGTATTTTTTTACAGCAAGTGCAACAGTGTACTATATTTTCCACCAGTCTCAAAAACAATAAAACCATATCACAGATTCACTACAGCTGTGTGCTGTATTAAAGGTTTATATTTACAGTACTTTGGGATTTTTTTAAATTTCTTTAAATCTATATTAGTAGCCAGTTGTTTTCACAGCAGTAGTATTAGTAGTTATTGATAAGTAACTAGTAATAGTTAAAGTTCCCCTTTACTGCAGAGAAAAGCTCTTGCATGATCCTCTCCTTACTTGCCAGATTCACGAGCAACTGAAGCGTTTTGAGAAGCGAAGCCCCGTCCCCGTCCAGGAGCACGCGGCGAATCTGGCCTCAAGTGTAAGTGACCGTCTCCAAACATCTTTTGCAGATAGACACACTGCCGAGGATGACAGCTTGACAGAAGAGGGAACAGAGGTTATCTCACCAATGGTCTTCTCTCACTTTCCTGTCACAAAGAGGATTTCTTCTTATGTGTGCTGAATTATGAAATGTTGTCTCAAGCGCTGTCACCTTAGATATCATCGTTTGAAAAGGCTGTTTTAAAGGAGTTTTTTTTTCTTAACTCATGAGCCAAGAGTTAGATCATTGAAGACTGAGCACCAAGCGGGAGCCGCGGAAATCATTCCATCTAATGTTTCAGGAAAACAATTAATGTCAGATTTAGGCTGACGTGACAGACAGATGTGCGTCATCCTCACTCCTGTTACCATCCCGTCTTTCTTTCATTTTCATCCATCCCCATGACTAATTTGTATATTTCGATTAACCCCCACCTTTATTTCTGATTTCACCACCTTTGTCCAGGACAATGTCCAAATTGAATTTTTTTTAACCCTTTTCCCTTCCATATATTCTTCTCTCCACCCCTTTTCTTGTTCTCTTTTCCTTCCATTTCTTCTTTTTTTCATATCCATATACTGTAATATCTGCCATGTTTCCATTCTGTCTCTCTGCTACACTCCCCCACTTCAGCTCCCTCCCTTCAGTCCCCTTGCTTCAGATTCAGTACGACAGCCACTCTCTGCCTGGCTTAAATCATCAGGACCTACTGCAAGGGCCAAACCGAGGTTCTGTTTCCCCTCAGAGAGGCTTCTGTTTGCTCACAGTGGAAACTAATGACCTTCATGCATTGTGTCTCTGGAGTGTGCCTCGACATCTTGAAGCAGTAGAAGTCATTACAGTAATATGCCTGACAAGACGGGCGACTGCACACAGTCACTCGCCGCCTCTCCACTTGCTGCCGACGGTCAAGGCTGTTCTGTTTTAGCTGTCACCACAGCTGTCATGTAGCCTTGAACATTCAGAAGTGTTCTCTTTTTTTTTCCGACAGTGACTCGAGACGCAAAGCTAAAACAGGAAACAGACAAATGGTTCACACCAGGATGAGAAAACTCCCCGTGAGGCAAACAGGGTTTTAGGAAAGTGTCTGAAATAACGACAGCACTGACGTTGTGTCCGGCAGATATAAATTTCATGAACCTTTTATGCGTTTTTGCTTGTTCCCCTACCTGAAAACGTCACAAAAGCCTTAACATAAAAAGAGTACCTCTAATTATAAACATCCGACCTCTCCCTTCTTCCCTGTTCCAGTTGGCAGAGGAGCTCATATACCAGGGTTGGAGAGAGGAAGTCAAAGAGCTGCTTGCCCTCATTTCCAAACCCCACTTTCAGGTAAAAATATTTCCTTCCACAGTGACATGTTACTGTAACTTCACATGTGTCAAGCTAAAGCTTCCCCTCTCCTGGGCCAGTTATATAGCATTTTTAGCAAAGGTAATATATATATATATATATATATATATATATATATATATATATATATATGTAGCGGTTCCGAATGACAGCAATATCAGGAAGAAGGAACACGAGAAGCTGGAGAAATACCAAGGGCTCAGAGAAGAGCTCGAGAGGATGTGGAGGGTGAAGGTAACGGTGGTCCCCGTGGTAATCGGAGCACTAGGTGCGGTGACTCCCAAGCTAGGCGAGTGGCTCCAGCAGATCCCGGGAACAACATCGGAGATCTCTGTCCAGAAGAGCGCAGTCCTGGGAACAGCTAAGATACTGCGCAGGACCCTCAAGCTCCCAGGCCTCTGGTAGAGGACCCGAGCTTGAAGGATAAACCGCCCGCAGGGGCGTGCTGGGTGTTTTTTTTTATATATATTACCTTTGCTAATAATATATATAATATATAATACAGAGGTAAAGCGTGTCATCAACATGTTGATCCCATATTTTTTATTTTCAGCAGAACACAGAAAACACAGCAGAGATAATGCACCATTTTAAGAAAAATATTAGCTCAATTTGATTTTGATGGAAGCAATGTGTCTCAAAAAGGTTTCCCAGGGACAAATTTACCACTGTGAAACACCCCATCTTCTTTTAACTACAGTCTGTAAATACCTGGGAACTGAGGAGACAAGCTGCTGGGTTTTTGGGAGGGGAATGCTGTCCCATTCCTGTCTGATAGTGATAATATTCTAGCATTGTCTTGGATGAGAGTATATGTTGTTCTAAAACCTTTCAGCATTCATGGTGCAAGCTTCCAATTCCATACCAGAGATGCAGGCTTTTGAACTGAGAGCTGATAACAAGCCAGATGGTCCCTCTCCTCTGTAGTCCAGAAGAATTTTGAACCGTCTGACCACAGAAAGGTTTTCCTCTTTTCTTCGGTCCTTTTCAAAAGTACCCGATAGAGCTTTAACCTGCATTTATGGATGGCATAGTGAGCTGTGTTTACAGGCAATGATTTCTGAAGCATTCTGAGCCCATGCAATGCCTGTATATAAAATGTCATTGTATCTACTCTGGTCAACAGCATCCACGCTTCGTACTGATGTCCACAATTCCATTTATATTTCTCTCACAATCCAGGAGCACCTCCAGAATTATTTCATATGGGAGGCACTTAAAATATTGGGGTGGCACACTAAAAACAGAATTTCCAGTTTTGTTATGCTGTTGGCAAATATAGGTTACTTGAAAAATATGGCAAAAAAAGAGGGGGGAAAAGAATTATATGCCTAGTTAATTTCCAGCTATTAAAGTTGAGCGGTGGCCAGTGGCCCCCCTGACCCCTCTTGGTGCGCCCCTGTCACAATCAAAAAAACAAACAAAATCATTTCACTAGTACATATGACATCCATCTCGGACCTTCTTTTAACAAGGTGTACAAGAACTTAAAGTTAACCAGCACAATTTTACCGTGTACACCTTGTAAAACTAGCAGTAGAAAAATTAAAGAGCTTAAAAAATCTGCCGCGTTATCGTTCTCTCTTGTCCCTCCCACTCACCACTTCCTGTTCTTCTAAATCACAGAGGAGGAGACTACTCAGCAATGATTATTTTAATAGAAACGCTTTAGCGAAATTTATCAGTAGACTTTTAAATGACCTTGAAGGTAGTAGTAGTATAAGGTAACTCCCAA
The DNA here is from genome assembly GCF_057382275.1 of Copadichromis virginalis. Classification (NCBI taxonomy): domain Eukaryota; kingdom Metazoa; phylum Chordata; class Actinopteri; order Cichliformes; family Cichlidae; genus Copadichromis; species Copadichromis virginalis. The sequence goes on from NC_140635.1 coordinate 28,356,329, forward strand.
CTCTTGGGGGCGATTGTGGCTCAAGAGTTGGGAGTTCGCCTTGTAATCAGAAGGTTGCCGGTTTGAGCCCCGGCTTGGACAGTCTCGGTCGTTGTGTCCTTGGGTAAGACACTTCACCCGTTGCCTACTGGTGGTGGTCAGAGGGCCCGGTGGCGCCAGTGTCCGGCAGCCTCGCCTCTGTCAGTGCCCCACAGGGTGGCTGTGGCTACAATGTAGCTTGCCATCACCAGTGTGTGAATGTGTGTGTGGATGACAGGTTGTGTAAAGCGCTTTGGGGTCCTTAGGGACTAGTAAAGCGCTATACAAATACAGGCCATTTACCATTTATAAGTGTACACAAACATAAAATAAATAAAAGGAAAACAGACAGAAATCAATATATGATCCCACATGCTTCTGGTGTTGTCATTTTGATAGTTTAAACATTTTTTATGTTTTCTACGCTATATTGTAAAAAAAATCATTGCAATCTGTTTTATTTACATTTATTTACGTTTTACATGGCATTCTGACTTTTTCAGAATTGGTTAAAGGCCTGTAACACTATGCCAGTGCACATTCAGCAGTCAGCCAGTATATAAGCTGGTGAAGAGCTGCTCTGTCAGTGAGTGGGACAGCTTTGAATGGTTTGCCTGAGGATGAGATGAGATAAGATGAGTCTTTAAGCAACCAGTAAGTAGCAAGTGTTTGCCTGTAGCAGAAGTGTTTTCCCTTTGACTTGGTTAAACATCTCCTTTACTTTTCAGGATATTTTAGCTTGTGGTCCTTTTGTTTGGCTGAAATAGCACTGCAGCAGACTCTGTGAGTCAAGTCCTTAATGAAATATTATTTTCTCACAACTCACTCTATTTGGCTTTTTCCTTTCCTGGTTATACTAATGTTAGTCCCCTCATCTCCTAGCCAGGCACTTAGCGAACAGCATGAAAGGTGTGTATAGTGGTGGATGTGGTTCTAATATGCAGTGCTTTGAGTATAAAAGTGCTATATAAGTAAAGCTCCATTTTTAGGATGCATTGTAAAGAATTTCATGTGGTATGGACGTCTGTGATTTGCAGTGAGCCATCAGGAGCCCAGCCACTGGACCTGTTTTAATACTTCCTGGTTTGTCTTGCTCTAAAGCTCTAAAGCTGCAATTGTTGCAAATGTCGTAACAAGAGACAAGATTTCATATTTACCCAGCACACCCAATATGAAACATGGAAATCTTTAGCTGCTGATAACTTTACACTTTGCTGCAGAGAGATAGATCAGAAAATCAATACTGCCCTCATGCCTGTCTTTTAACAGCCAGTTAGCTTAGCTTAGCAAGAAGGCAAAGAGTGACCTAATTGGAGATGCAGTTAACTTGTTTTATTAGAAAAAACCGACACAAAAAATGGAACAAATATTCATTAGAATAGTTTCTTATTTTTCCCCGTTTACAGTTTTTATCTTATGCTAGTAATTCACAGCTTCTTGCTATTTTCAAGAGCGATAGAAAAGAGGCTTCAGTCTTATCTAAGTATTCAAGGAACTGACTCTTTTTGCTAAACACAAACATTACTTGAACTGTGAAAGGGTGCATGTTTCTTCCACAAGGATTTTCAGATATGATGATGAAATATGAGACGAAATGAAAAAGCAGCCAAAAAAACTTGTTGCTTTGTTCACTTCTGTCTCAGCTCTCCAGCACCAAAGATTCAATAGCAACAATGAAAAGTAATTGTGTACTTCTCAGTAATTTTTTCCAAGATAGTTGACATTAAAATTGTAGCTGACAGCTCAATCTCCGTTCATGCTACAAGCACACATATACATTAAACGACTTACACTATATGTTTCCTACAATCCACTCTTATATGAGTCACTCTAAGTGGCAAATTAATCTGACCGTAAAGTTCATTTTTAAATTGATTACACCTCATCATTCTGCAGCTGAGAGGTGCTGACATCTATTAACCACACTAGCACTGAAGCTAATCTACTCCCGAGTTATGTTTATTAGTGTGCACTCATATAGTGGTCCACACTCCTCAAACGCACAGTTCCTTCTTTCGGATCTGCTGACAGTCATTTTTCAGATGCACATACACATACACGTAGCATACGTACACAGCGCATATGGTTTTCCAGTGAACTGCAGAAGTTGTGGCTTTTCCTAATGAGGAGCAGAAGCCAGCCGACAACTAACAGGTTTGTTTGAACAGCCCTAATGACCTGTTTGTTCTTGGCCACAGTGCACGGGCTCGCACATACTTATAAGAGACACTGGGTATAATATCCTGTAAATGAATGTTTGTTTTTTTAAAACCTGTCTGTGAAAGTGGCCAGAGACACGTTGCTCACTCATTGGCAGCTTTTGAGCAGAGTAACTGTTGATGGATATGCGGATAACAAGTAGACTAACTGACAGATGGATTGGCTGATTATTAAAATTAAGTTGATGAGCACATGTTCCCCCCCTCTTCTCATTCTTTCATATTACAGTAAATGACCTTCTTGTTTGGAACTGCATTTTGCACAGGCTCGCAGAGAGAGGGATTAACATTTATGCTGTGTGTTGCTTTTCAGCAAACAAAACCGGGGATTTCACACTGCCAAAGCAACCATATCAAAAAGAATTTAAATGAACTGCCTGGGTATTGATAGCAAGTCAAAGATCTATTCGCTGGGAAGTGATCCTTTATAAGATGCGCGATGTTTGAGCTGAGCCAGATGGCTGCAGGCAGAGCCAGTGTTAGTGATGAGGGGGAGCTGCTTTCAGGTGGCCCACAGGCTGGTGGTACATTCCAAACTAAATCAGGCTGACATTCCAGGAGGAAACTGCTGCCTCTGGATTAGGTAAGTGTATTCGGGGCGAAGCTTGGCTGTCAACCTTTCTAAGACTACGCTTTACCTAACAGATGATCTAAACGTGTAAGCTGGTGACATTAGGGACACTGGGGATAGCGGGGACAGCAGTTCTACTGCCTACCTAAATTCAAACTGGACAAGTTTTCCAATGACACCTCCAGCATTTGTGCACAGGCTGAATCTGACAGCAGCTTGACAGCCTGCATGCCTCATTATGTTCAGAGTATGTATGGCCTGGGACACTTACAGAGGAGTATTTCTTTTCGGTGCATGTCAGATTGATTGGACTCAGCCCAGTGTATTTCCAGGATCCCAGAATGCAAAGTGACATTAACTCAAAGCTGAACACCATCTTGACTGTTTTTTCTATTCCTTTTGCAGAGTCTCCTGCATGTCCATGACGCTGTAGCTCAGAGAGACTTTGAGCCTGTTCTGCCACCCATACCTGATGACGCACTGGAGGACGAGGAGGATTCGGTCAAAATTGTCAGTTTGGTCAAAACCAAAGAGCCTCTGGTCAGTACAGTCTGCTCAAAGGTCAGGTTTTAAAAAAGAAACCGACAGAGAGAGAGCCACGATGCAGCGGTTATGTGAATCTTCATTTAACTCTTAGCAGCGAAACAAATAAACACATTTGATACAACTAATTTCCAGTGACAGAGGCCAGAGGCCGGTTACAAAAACGTCATGCCGAGAAAATGAATTCCTTCTGTCTGTGCTGCGTGCCAGCTTGTCTCTAATACGGCCTGCCTGGTCTCAGACCTCACGCAAAACATAGAGAAATGCAAACATTTAGGTCAAAGCTACCATGTAATGAGGCGACTGTGCCTAAAAATGCGCAATTTGTCCAGCCACATTAACTGACACACACGGGCAATCCAGCGCAATGAGCACATCTAATAGGTTGAAATTTTCTCCAGGGACTGAATTCATGCTGTGTTGCTGAACAGCGTGACTGCTAAAGCAGCGTATGCCAAGGTGTAGCGGGACGAAAGCCTTTGACAGGATCACATTTGCCTCTAGGCTGAAACATAAGGCAGCTTTCCTCAGCTCAAAATTTACAGAGTCAATTCTTCCACATCTCTTTTGCCATATATCTGCAGAGACGAGCGGCACGGTTCCAGCATTGTTGTGCAGATGTGTATGGTGTGCAAAACTTGTGTGTATAAACAGCAAAAAAAACCCCAAAAAAACCCTCTTAATGGCATTTTAAAGCCGTTCTGCTCGTTTAGAATGATTGTTACTGATGAAGATCAACTAGTTTCGAGGTCTTTAATCAAAGCTTATTTTCTCGATGGTATCGGAATGATTCCCCATATTCAACATTCAGCCATTGTCAGGTTTTTTTTTTTTTTGATATTTCCTGGATCAAGTGAAACGGGGCAGGAAACCAGTAAAACTACAAAGCGTGCATACCTCTGCCAATGCCACAAATCCTCTAAATTTGTTATTATAATCAGTTTTTTCAGTTGCTTCTGGATCAAAATCTCCATAAAGTCAGTGATTGATAGCAGTGGGGTTCATATGGCAGGGTTTTCCCCCATTCAAGTACGCCCAGTAGTTTATTAGAAAATAGAAGAAATGTCCCCAAATGCAAAGTGAAAATTTCTTTTGAAAAATCCTGGATCTACATCACAAAACCAGGCTTTTCTATTATTTCGTATTGTTGCTTTACTTTCCAACAGATGTCAGTGAATTCTAATGGCAGCTTTCTGAGATATCTCACTAAGCAAGAGACAAACAAACAGCGCAGAAATTCCAGCGATGGGTTTAATTTAAATATGTTTTCAGGATAAATATGAATGTAATTTACTTAATGACGGACATTTTTGCTTTTGTGTGTGTGTGTACTCCTGTGTTGGTGATTGAGCTTCCAAAAGGCTCTTCGGACCAATAATGGAGAACATACTTTTGTATTGATCCCAAAATTAGATTGGAAGGGGACTGACCTTTTTCTGACATAGCCTCTTTGATCAATCCAACATGTTTTCCAGACAACAGGGTTACACCCGAGCATGAGCTGATTGTAGTCAGCTACATAAGATGCTCTTTCCATTGCGATTTGCTCCACATCAATAACATCTGTTGAAAATAATGCTGATTTGAATAACCTTTTCCAGCGCTTTGTGTGTTACATGAAGGCAGCCGCCTAAATGGGCCTGTCTTGATACAAATAACCTTCCTTGGAATCAGGGGACTTTAAATAAGAAGCTTGTCTAGGCCCTAATAAATTCAACATGTTACTTTCACTCGCCATCGTTTGACCTCTTTGCCTCTCTGCATCTGCTCGTATGCTTGTCCATTCATTCACTAATCACTGTCCTTAAGGGAGCAACAGTTAAGAGGGATACATCCACCGGGGCTATTGTTGTGGCGAGGATCATGAGAGGAGGCGCAGCTGACAAAAGCGGTAAGCTGATAGACTCTTGATTGCAAATATGCTTCCTTTCATCCTTGCTTACATTAGGTTGCAGAAACGCTGTGATTGTACATTTCCATGTTTTAAAGAAAAGCATGAGGTACAGGTTTCCATATTAATCTCCAATGCTTTGAAGGCCTCATCCATGAAGGCGATGAGCTGAAAGAGGTGAATGGAGTCCCACTAGAGCACAGGAAGCCAAAGGAAATCCTTCCCCTGCTGGTTAGTCTCACATGTTTTTTCTCATTAAGCCACCAAAACCAATAAACCTTTCCACGTTACTTAAACTTTCACTTCTGTAAAAAAATTATTGTTTACCTAATTACAATATTTCTGTAAGGTTGACCACATTTTTTGGTTTTGAACAGATTACAGTAGCGTGTTACTTGCCTAACACAAGGCTGGGTTTGTGAACTGGAACTCTTTGCTCTGTTAGCCAAATGTGTTAACACCTGCGCTATCAAATAAAGAGAACTCAGCTGACAGTTAGCTAAAACATCATGTGCCATCATCCTGCCATTCCGGCCAGTTCAACAGCCCACTAAAAAGCAGATAATCTTATGGGGTCCAACCAAACTCAAATATTCAGTCTAATGAAAATACAAGCGATGGTGATGTAAATATTTTGAAAATTTTATTCCAAAAACATAAACAACACAGGCTATTTGCAATAAATTGCTACCCAGTCATGTGCAAAGTGTTAAGGCCTACTTGTGACACCAACTTCAATACAAGAGCAATAAATCTAGGTTAGAGTAAAGAGCAATATCACAAGCTAACCACATTTTTTTAACTTTTCTTTGAGGTAAAATTTTGTAGGATCAAGGCTAGAAGTATATTGTAACATGTAATGAAAAACATCTGAGTAGCCAGAACTCTATAAATCTTACTTAAGGTAAAAACACGAGGAAAAACTGAGAAAACATCAAATGCTATCACATCAATCATGCTGCTAATATTTTGATTTCTCTCAGACTGTTTACAGTCTTCATCGGTGGCTCTATCTTCAAATTCATTTTTTCCTACTTTCAATTTAAAGTGAGATTTATTTGTCAGTAAAAAAACAAACCACAACAAAATGTTTACTGTTGCTACTTTGAGCAATAGCTAGCTTAGCTTAACAGCTAGAAACAGGACGATGTAGCTAGCTAAAATAATACAAAAGTACTGTGGTGATTGTGCAAGCCTAAAAAATAAAGAAGTATGCCAATAATTAAGGTTTAAAAATGCATATTTATTTAATGTTTTAATCAATTTATTGTTTAAGATTTTCACAGATCCAGGCAATTTGCTCCCCTTGTTTCGACTGTTTTGTGTAAAAATATGAAAGAGGTACCTCAAACTGTTGCTTTCATGCCACTGTGTTTGTGCAGGCTCGCTCTAAGGATGAAGTCAGGTTCAAAATTATTCCTGCATACTCCAGGGAAGAAATGTCAACAACTAAGCAAAAGGTACAAAGAACATTAACCATAACACTCGTGCTAGTGTGCGTTGTGCATGGACATTAGCATGCGATGCGGCTGCAAGGAGAAAACTGTCCACCTGGTTTCAGTAAAAAATGTATGAAATCAGCGATATCTCGTGTGTTGGGTTATGTTTTGTGTTTCTGCCACAATGCTGTCACTGCTGCTGCAGGGTTCTCAAGAAGTAAGCACAGATCAGACCATCAAGGATAAGATGCTAACGTCATTACAACTTACAGCTTTTTATCATTTAAACGTTTAAACTGTACTGACTCAATTTAACATCAACAATGAATCCCTATCTTATGTGGAAAAATTCAAGTTCAACAATCTTAGCTAGAACTAATTGTAGGCCATCTTCACCACACAGAGTGTATGTCCAAGCTGGAAACTGTTAGAGCAGCTAGAGAGCATTTGCAATGGATTAAGACAAATTATTTTCAGTGAGTGTGGTCATTTCTCAAAACTGACACCGACATATGCGAAGAAACACCAGCGCAGTCCATTGCCAGAATACAGAAGTTCGTGAAGCTGCTGTGGAAAAACAGAAATGTGAATAAATAAATGAAAAAAGGCATTGTGTGTTTTCCTTTCACCAGTTTGTCTGCTTGAAGGCTGTATAATGCCATAGTTTTCTTTCCTCAGCTGTTTGTGCGAGCTCTGTTTGACTATGATCCCAATCAAGATCCTAGCATTCCATGCAAGGACGCTGCACTCACCTTTAAAAGGGGTGACGTCCTCCAGATTGTTAGCATGGAGGATGACACCTGGTGGCAGGCCTGTCACCTCGAGGACAGCAACGGTGGAGCTGGGCTCATCCCCTCGAAGGAGCTGCATGAAAGGTCTTTTTCCTGCTTTTAAGTCACTTGACTTTAAAATTCTGAATGGACACACCTATCCTGCTTTCATTCTGCCTTTCTTTTTTTTGGCTTACTACAGAAGAGTCGCTCTACAGCGACCCAAAGCTCTGTTCCAGCCTCAAAGAGTCAAGCCACCAGGTGATGCACCCCTTTGGCCCATAAACTCACCACACGCGAAAAGTATAAAACGTTTTCTATTAAGCTATTGAAGGTCATGGTTAATGGTCAGGGTGACCCCGGCCACCCTCCTCTTGTACTAACTTCGATTGTTTTGTCCACATGCTTCATAGAGGAGGGGGAAGGTACTGTCAGTTACCATATGCTTTCGAAACCTTACCTTCAGAATAATTGTCATGATGTAATGAGTATGTTTTGGGTTTTGGTTTGGGGTTTTCTGTTTGTACCTAAGATGTAACGTCTAAAACCAAACTGGCCAACTAGAGCGTGCTTTACCTTTTAATTTCGAAGATTAAAGCTTTGTTAATGGTTGTTAATGGTTCTCCTTTTTTACCTGTGATTTCCTTTCTCCTCTCTCTTCCAGTTTTTCCAGTCACGGAGGATGCAGACTATAGAGCTATAACAGGGATCCATGTTGGTAAGATGTTTGACTTGTCCCACTCAAATCCCACTAATGGAAAAGGGGCCAGACTGCTACTCCAAAATATAACTCAGGGGCATTTCAACCTGAACGATCACAAAAACACACATATTTAAACTCTGTAATAAAAACCAAAAAAGGAGACCCTAGTTGTATTTTGCCGTACAAACCAGTTCATTTGGTGATGTAGTTCTGTGGTTTGTAGATTTAGAGGAAAGGAATATAACAGCAAATGTGGTTTCAGCTGCACAGTTTATCCCATTTGTCTTGATCTCATGGATTGGAAATAATGTCTTGTGTGTATTTGCATGTGTGCATGTGAGCAGTGCAGGATGTTCATATGGGGAAGTGCACTTGTGGCTGATTGTAAAAAGGCTCCTTTCGTCTGTAAAAGGAAAGGTAATTACAGATATTGCACAATATCAATTCAAAGAGTCGTGTACAGTTAATAATGTGCATTTCATCTTATCTGAGGCCAGATTCCACCTGAGGACAGAGCTTCAGACTCTTTATTTTGCATGTACATCCTTAGTGCTGCATGCATCAAGATCCTGCATGCATCAATCAGAGAAGCAGCTGAGGTATTTTGGTAGGTAGGCAGGTGGGTCTGTCTGACTGCAGAGAGATTCTATTACAACAGTACTGTGTTGCAACTTTGAAATATGTAGTCATACAACTTACTAAAGAGCTTTGTAAAGGGTGTTAGTAGAGTACTGTGTATCCATTTAACTCAAGTCTGACTGCGTGTGTGTATGTCATGGCAAAATAATGATCCATGGCACATTTTCTTGAACCGATTCTGTCACAAAGGCAGTGAGTAAAGCTTATTTTGAAACAACTATTATAAAGTGGCATCACGGTTAGCACTGATGACTCACAGCAAGAAGGTCCGGGGGTTCAAATCCAGTCTGTGTGGTGTTTACTGTGCATGTTCTCCCCAGTGTGTGCATGGGTTCTCTTCAGGTACTCTGGCTTCTTATAAGCAGAAGAAATATAAGCAGTCAAGAGGAATATATACAAAACAATAGTAAGGGGGTTGGCTGTAGCTCAGGTGGTAGAGCCAGTCACCTACTAACTGGAAGGTTCGATCCCAGTCTGCATGCCAAATATCCTTGGGCGGGATACTAACCCCATGCTGCTCCCCGATGCATCCAGCGAAGTATGAATGTGTGTGAATCAATTTTATTGGAATTCCACATGAAAGACCAATACAAAGTGGTGTACACGTGAGAAGTGGAACGAAAATCATACATGATCCCAAACATTTTTTACAAATAAATAACTGAAAAGTGGGGTGTGCGTAATTATTCAGCCCCCTGAGTCAATACTTTGCAGAACCACCTTTTGCTGCAATTACAGCTGCCAGTCTTTTAGGGTTTGTCTCTACCAGCTTTGCACATCTAGAGACTGAAATTCTTGCCCATTCTTCTTTGCAAAACAGCTCCACAACTGCCCTATGACGGCCTCAGAGGTTGTCTAAGAGAATATTGGGAGCAACAACACCATGAAGTCCAAAGAACACACCAGACAGGTCAGGGATAAAGTTATTAAGAAATTTAAAGCATGCTTAGGCTACAAAAAGATTTCCCAAGCCTAGAACATCCCACGGAGCACTGTTCAAGCGATCATTCAGAAATGGAAGGAGTATGGCACAACTGTAAACCTACCAAGACAAGGCCGTCCACCTAAACTCACAGGTCGAACAAGGAGAGCACTGATCAGAAATGCAGCCAAGAGGCCCATGGTGACTCTAAACGAGCTGCAGAGATCTACAGCTCAGGTGGGGGAAATCTGTCCATAGGACAACTATTTATTTATTTATTTATTTATTCATTTATTTATTGTTTCACACGTGGTACAGCAGTAATTCATTTCCCATACACAACCTTCCTTTCAATTAAAGTAACACTGTTTCCATGCATGAAAAGGAGCAGGAAGAAGAATAAATTCTTATTGACACCTGACCCCTATCTGTGATAATACAAGTAGGCAACCAAAATTACACTCTGACAATATTCTGCACATAACAAAAAACAAACCAAACAGAACAATATACTCAACAATGAGCAATACCACTAAATATCAAACTAAAAGGATCATTTTTCTACAATTAAATTCTATTATTTTCAACTTCTTCATATTGGTTTATCATTTTATTCTTACTATTAGTCGTGCACTGCACAAAGTTGGCCTTTATGGAAGAGTGGCAAGAAGAAAGCCATTGTTAACAGAAAACCATAAGATGTCCCGTTTGCAGTTTGCCACAAGCCATGTGTTACGCCCCAGTCTAGGGGTACAGGAACGCAACACAAGTTTGAAAGAATTGCCCCGCCCTGGTCCCCAAAACCATACACAAAGGGAAACCAATTTCTTAGTGAATCGTGATTTATTTTTCTGCACTGCAAAAATGAAGCTCCGGGGTGAACAAAGGCCAAAATAACAAACAAAACAAGCTAAGTCAGGAGGAGGTGTTATCTACAACCCTATGTGAAATCAAATATCAAACAAAAGACAAGCGCTACACCTAACTCCCTAACTGAAATAAACAGGAGAAAACAGTGCAAGGAAAAACAATAAGGCAGCTCACCCCTTCTGTTGCAGTGCTATTTACAAGGCTATTTACAATGAAAACTAATGTACACACTATATACAAAACTCCAAAAAAGTCGCACAAAGTCACAGGCACAAAAGTCTCAGGCTTTGGAGGCCAGGGTCAGGTCTGCTGCTGCTGTCAGTGGCTGCCCCGGGACAACTGCTGGTGAGGGATTTGAAGAAGATCACATGGCCAGGGGACCAATCAGCAGCCGTCAGCTCATCCACTCCGGGACCTGCAAAGACTTAAAGGAACAGACAACAACAGCCACCAAAACAGATTATGGACAGGGCCATAACACCCCCCTTCCCAAGACCAAACATCTCCCCTAAAGATGTTTGGCGCTTAGGGGTTCCGAAAACCACGTGACAGCGCATCTGCCAGTACATTCTCTGTCCCTTTCTTGTGATGGATCTCCAGATTGAAATCCTGTACTAAGACGGACCATCTCATGAGCCTTTGGTTAGAATTTCGCATTCGGGTCAAAAACACGAGGGGGTTGTGGTCTGTGTAAACAATGACAGGTGCTGAACTGGAACCGACATAGACCTCGAAATGCTGTAGAGCAAGCAATAGGGAGAGAGCTTCTTTTTCAATGGTGCTGTATTTCTGTTGGTGGGAGTTGAATTTTTTCGAAAAGTAACCAATTGGGTGATCAACACCCTGCCTATCCTCCTGCAACAGTACCGCACCTGCACCGTTGGCGCTGGCATCCACCTCAAGTTTAAACGGATGTGTGAAAACAGGAGCGGCAAGTACTGGTGTGCTGCAGAGGAGAGCTTTGGCAGACTCAAAAGCATTCTGGCATGTGGGGGACCATACAAATGGTTTTGACACACTTGTGAGACTGGTGAGAGGTGCAACTACATCTGCAAAATTCTTACAGAAGCCACGATAATAGCCGGCCATACCAAGGAACCGGCGAAGCTCACGTCTAGTGCGAGGCACAGGGAGATCTAGGATAGCCTGGATTTTAGCCAGCAGGGGGCGCACCTGTCCCTGACCCACCTGCTTCCCTAGATAAGTCACAGTGGCCTTACCAAAGTCACATTTGGCAAGATTTAGGGTAAGGGATGCCTCTTGTAATCTTTCAAAAATCTCCGTGAGTGTTCCAAGGTGATCTGACCAAGTCTCTGAATAGGCTACAATGTCGTCTAAGTACACTTCACAGTTTGTGACACCACCTAAGACAATGTGCATAAGGCGTTGAAATGTGGCAGGGGCATTTCGAAGGCCAAAAGGCATGACGGTGTATTGGAGGAAGTGGTCAGGAGTGACAAAAGCAGAAATTTCAGATGCACGCGGAGTGAGGGGAACTTGCCAATAACCCTTTAATAAGTCCAGTTTGGTGACAAACTTTGCGGAGCCAACCCTGTCAACACAATCTTCCATGCGGGGAAGAGGGTAGGAGTCGGGTTTGGTCACACTGTTCACTTTTCGAAAATCACTACAAAAACGTGGAGTTTTGTCTTCCTTCGGCACAAGAAGGCATGGGGAACTCCAGGCACTCGAACTAGGGACAGCAAGACCATTTTCCAGCAAGTAGGAAACTTCTTGCTGAAAAAGTGCACGTTTGGTAGGGTTCACACGATAAGCGTGTTGTTTGATCGGAGGGTGGTCACCTACATCTATGTCATGTTCGAGGACAGTAGTGCGAGACGGAGTGTCAGCAAACAGAGATGGGTAAGTATTGATCAGAGAACACACATCGGTCTGGGCGGCCTCATCTAAATGTTTTAGGTGGAAATTCAACTTATCCAATACTTCAGAGTTTCTGAGTCGGGAGCAACCCTCAGCACAAACGAAAGCTAAGCCATCACTTTCTGGGCTATACTGAGACGGGGATGCTGGCACAACTACCAGCACGGCAGACAGCGCAGCGGGGGATGAGGAGGAGTTTACACCTGCATCACGAACAAAATAAGGCTTCATCAGATTAACATGACACACACGACGCTTTCTCCTACGGTCTGGGGTACCTATAACATAATCTGTGTCACTCAGTTTCTCTTGGACAGTATAGGGCCCACAGAACTTTGCCTGGAGAGAGGATCCAGGAACGGGTAGGAGAGTCAACACTTTGTCACCCACTTCAAATTTTCTCTGCATGGACTTTTTGTCGAATTTCCTTTTCATTTTTTCCTGAGACGCGGAAAGAGCCTCGCGTGCAATTTCGCATGCTTTATGCAGACGCTCCCTAAAACAACTTACGTAATCTAATACGTTCTGCTCGGGGGTAGCTGTGTCGGACAGATATCTCTCTTTAAGCAGCCGCAGGGGACCACGCACTGTGTGTCCAAACACCAGCTCTGCGGGACTGAAACCCGTGGACTCCTGCACACTCTCCCTCACCGCTAGAAGGAGAAGTGGCAGACCTTCGTCCCACTCTCTTCCTGACTCGAGGCAGAACTTCCTCATCATGGCTTTTAAAGTCTGGTGGAAACGCTCAAGCGCACCCTGTGATTCGGGGTGATATGCACTGGATTTTTGATGCTTGATGGATAGCGATTTTAAGACCTGAGCGAATATCTTGGACATGAAGTTAGACCCTTGGTCTGTTTGAACTGATTTAGGCAAACCGAAAAGGGAGAAAAAGTTTACTAATGCTCTGACAATGGCTTTGACTTTGATAGTGCGTAACGGAATAGCCTCGGGGAAGCGTGTGGCGGCGCACATTAAAGTCAAGAGGTACTGATGTCCTGACTTGGTTTTTGGAAGCGGACCTACACAATCGATGATTATGTGCTCAAATGGTTCGCCTAAGGCTGGGATTGGATGCAATGGAGCAGGAGGAATAACCTGGTTGGGTTTTCCGCTGACCTGGCAAACGTGGCAAGAGCGGCAATATTTGGTCACATCAGTCTTCAAACCTGGCCAGAAAAAGTGACGCAGAATACGAAGGTAGGTCTTCCTAATTCCTAAATGTCCAGAGAAACTGTCATGTGCTAGGCTGAGTACTTGGTGTCGGAAATTTTGCGGTACAACTGCTTGTTGAAATACGTTCCAGCCAAGATCACTAGAGGAGGGAGGATGCCATTTGCGCATTAACACATCATTTTCAATGCTGTAGACACGGGGATTCTGATCGCTTGAATTTGCGGCAAGTAAACATTTGGCCAAAGTCGGGTCATTCTGTTGCGCATGAATAAAATCTGTTTTGTTTACCTCAAAAGACAGGTCAGGTGTAGCGGGTAGCAGTTTATCAGACACACATTTTTCAGCTTTTTCCACAGGCAGTTCGGCTTTCTCAGGAACAGCTTCAGAACATAGAAAAGAGTCAGACAAGTCAACATCACCATATTTACGCTTGTGGGCGCGTGTGACAACACAGGCAGGAAAAACAGAGGGCAGACTGTCAGCAGCAGGCTCGGAAACAAAATCAAAATCATCGACGGGGTTTTCAATTACTTCAGGGATCGGGAAAACTTTCCCATTGGCTAGATCATTCCCCAGAATCATAGTAACCCCCTGCATGGGCAAGCGAGCGCGCACCCCAACTGTTACCGGGCCCGAAACGAGAGGCGACTGTAGGAAGACTCTGTGCAGCGGAGCTCGTAACACACTCATTTTCACTCCCCACACGAGAGCATCAGCACCACAAAACGAGTTACTTGAGAAAGGCAACGCGCTTTCCAAAATGAGAGACTGGGCAGCCCCAGTGTCGCGCAAAATTACAATCGGCACGCGATCCTCCTCTATTCCAGTCAGTGAGGCGAACCCTTGTGAAATGAATGGTCGGTAACTGCTGTCAAGACTGTCATTTCCTGGTTCATCACTGACGGGATTAGGAGTAGCAACCGATTGAACAAAACCAATGCTTTTTGGCTTTTTCCATGTGTGAGTTTGCTCTTTGCGACGGAGCGACGGACAACTGGCAATGAGATGGCCAGTATCATGGCAATAAAAGCATTCTCGGACAGTCATGGGGACCTGATCAGGGCGCGTTTGACGCTTAGGAGAAACCCTCAAACTCCTCGCAGGTTTCGACAACGGGGCACATTCACGGCGCACAGCTGAAAACGCAACGCGATGGGTCAACACAAACTCATCTGCGAGAACAGCAGCTTTAGACAACGAATCCACCTTTTGCTCATTGATATATACAACAACATTCTCTGGAAGACACGTTTTGAATTCCTCCAGCAGGACCAATTCTCTTAGCTGAGCAAAGTCCTTCACTTTACTTGCAGCTAACCACTTATCAAACAAGAGAGTCTTCTCCCTGGCAAACTCTACATGTGTTTGGTTGGCAGATTTTTCACACGACCGAAACCTCTGGCGATATGCCTCTGGAACTAGCTCATAAGCCCTTAAAATAGTGGATTTCACAATTTCATAATCCAGGCTGTCATCAATAGACAAGCTCGCACACACTTCCTGTGCTTTCCCCACCAATTTACACTGCAGCAACAAACTCCACACATCCTTGGGCCATTTCAAAGTGGTTGCGATGCGTTCAAAGGCATTAAAGTAAGAGTCAACCTCACTTTCTCTGAAAGGTGGCACTAAAGCAATTTGCCTGCTTGCATCAAATTGGTCAGAGGAGAACGAATCAGAAGATTTATTCACAATTTTACTCACTGGGGTAGAGGTAACATTGCGCTGTCGGGAAGGATCCAGCTCCATAGCCCTTATGCGGAGATGCATAAGCTCAACTTCTTTGGACTTAGTCGCAAGCTCCACCTCTTTCAGGCGAAGGGCGAGCCCAAGATCCTCCGTAACCAATCCTGTTGATTGTCCGGCTGGGCTAACGTTTGGGATCTGAATGGCAGCAGGAGCCTCCGCCCCTGGCGACACCCGTCCACTGGGAGCTTTTGGGATGGTTGCAGCAGCTTCTGCTCCCGCATCCACCACCAAACCTCCAGTCGCCTCAACCGGCCGAGGTTTCGACTCCGCAAAAACCCCCTTATCCACCAGCTGAGCTGTCAGGCACTGCTTAATTTCTGTCTTTTTAGCATGTAAAGGCACACTAACATTAAACAAATCTGCCACCAACAACAAATCCGCCTTTGTGCATCGATCCAACTTATCCACGGTGGGTTGTAGTGCAAAATCATCCACATCAAAAGTCATTGTGACTAGATCACCCCCAACACTACAAGAAAACTGCCAACCAAAAACTGCAGACAACCCACAAAATACAATGAGCAAAAAGAATGGCAAAAGAAAAAAAAAAAGGACGAGCCCCCACTTTATGTTACGCCCCAGTCTAGGGGTACAGGAACGCAACACAAGTTTGAAAGAATTGCCCCGCCCTGGTCCCCAAAACCATACACAAAGGGAAACCAATTTCTTAGTGAATCGTGATTTATTTTTCTGCACTGCAAAAATGAAGCTCCGGGGTGAACAAAGGCCAAAATAACAAACAAAACAAGCTAAGTCAGGAGGAGGTGTTATCTACAACCCTATGTGAAATCAAATATCAAACAAAAGACAAGCGCTACACCTAACTCCCTAACTGAAATAAACAGGAGAAAACAGTGCAAGGAAAAACAATAAGGCAGCTCACCCCTTCTGTTGCAGTGCTATTTACAAGGCTATTTACAATGAAAACTAATGTACACACTATATACAAAACTCCAAAAAAGTCGCACAAAAGTCTCAGGTTTTGGAGGTCAGGGTCAGGTCTGCTGCTGCTGTCAGTGGCTGCCCCGGGACAACTGCTGGTGAGGGATTTGAAGAAGATCACATGGCCAGGGGACCAATCAGCAGCCGTCAGCTCATCCACTCCGGGACCTGCAAAGACTTAAAGGAACAGACAACAACAGCCACCAAAACAGATTATGGACAGGGCCATAACACCATGTGGGGGACACAGCAAACATGTGGAAGAAGCTGCTCTGGTCAGATGAGACCAAAATGGAAATTTTTGTCCTCAATGCAAAACGCTATGTGTGGCGGAAAACTATCACTGCACATCACTCTGAACACACCATCCCCACTGTCAAATATGGTGGTGGCAGCATCATGCTCTGGGGGTGCTTCTCTTCAGCAGGGACAGGGAAGCTGGTCGGAGTTGATGGGAAGATGGATGGAGCCAAATACAGGGAAATCTTGGAAAAAAAACCTCTTGGAGTCTGCAAAAGACTTGAGACTGGGGCGGAGGTTCACCTTCCAGCAGGACAACGACCCTAAACATAAAGCCAGGGCAACAATGGAATGGTTTAAAACAAAACATATCCATGTGTCAGAATGGCCCAGTCAAAGTCCAGGGCCCTGTTTCAGAAAGCCGGTTTAGTGCAAACTCTGAGTAAGTATACCCTGAGTTAACGAAAACTCTGGGTTTTCGGTTTCACAAAGCGAGTTTAGATTAATTCTGAGTGAGTTACTATGACGACACACTCCGTGAAGCTAACCTGCCCCCTAGCAGGTTTACTTCAACTAACCCTGACCTTCTCCGCCTCTTTGTCAGAAACCTGACTGTAGGAAGTGTCAGACATGGCGTGTTCCTTCCTTGATGTTGAAGCCCAAATTCTCCGCAGAGCTCTCCGCCGGGAGAGAGTGATTAGAGCGCGTTTGGACATTTTATCATTTCCTGATGATTTCCTGTGTGAACGTTACCGTTTCTCAGCACAATCTATAAGTTATTTGAATAACATCCTCAGGCCTAATATTGCTCATGTGACACATCGCGGACATCCTCTCAGTTCTGTACATATTATTTGTATTGCACTTCGGTTTTTTGCAAACGGGAGCTTTCTGTATAATATTGGTGACGCTGAGCACGTTTCCAAGGCTACCGTCTGTCGGGCAGTCAGGAATGTTACAGTTGCACTGAAACGTCTCCTGTACTCGTTTGTGGTGTTCCCCGGTCATAGACCCACAAGATTTATCAAAGAGGGATTCCACAAAATTGCAGGTATCAGGATGAACAAAACTTAATTTATGATGTGGTGATACTTGGACTACTACTTAAATTTTACATTTATTTTCAGGGTTCCCAGGCGTGATTGGCTGTATAGATGGCACTCACATTCCAATCATTGCTCCTTCAGTAAATGAAGGAGACTATGTGAACAGGAAGTCTTTCCACAGCATTAATGTACAGGTACATAGTTCCCTGTAGCATTTCAAACTAACAAATTATTTCATTATAGTAATGGATGCTAATTTGTGTTCTCTGCACTGTGAAGATCATATGTGATGCTGCCAACATTATCACAAATGTGGAAGCCAACTACTCAGCCTCTGTGAGTGGTGGTGGTGGAGGACCCCCACCTGTTTTTCGGGCCTCCACTTTTTTTCTAGTGGCCATAACGGGTCACATTTGAGCATACAGAGTAAGCAAATATGTACTTGTAATGTGCTCAGATAATTTCAATAAGTGCTTACAGAGGGGAAATTAATGTAGCCTCTAACTGCAATTGATTTACATGGGACAAACAGACCAAGCACTATGGCTCATAATACAATTACACCTTACCTGTTTGGACTATATTTTTATATTTCATTTTTACTTGCTGCCAGGAACGTTTGGGGCCTGTTGGGTTGCACCTGCGCTCACATCATGTCACAAAATAAAATGTATGAAATAAAAAATAAAATAAAATATAATAAAATAATGTGTTAAATGGGTGGGAAATCCCTAGATCAATGTTTAAATTAACACTCACGCATTGACTCTGTCGGCTATGTTTTGCCATGCATGCTCCCTTTCTTTTGCAGCTGAGGCTGTGTTACTTTTTTCCTGCAAAATTTGCATGTTATCTGCATATGCTGCCATCAGAATTTCGGCCTCAAGCGCTGTAAGATACATTGACCGCGCCTTCTTTCCCTCCGTCTCCATGGTGACTCGCTTAATCTGTGCTCCACTAATCAGGGCTTTATGTATCCTCGTGCGCGCGCTTAACTTGGGGTTAAAGCAACTCCGCGTTGATTGAACTACTTGTTATCAGCCTTTCTGAAACCGAATATTCCGAGTTGGACACTTCGGGGTTACTCAACCCCGTGTATCATTTTTAACTCTGAGTTTTCTAAACCGGCTTCCTGAAATAGGGCCCAGATCTAAATCCAATCGAGAATCTGTGGCAAGATCTGAAAACTGCTGTTCACAAGCGCTGTCCATCTAATCTGACTGAGCTGGAGCTGTTTTGTAAAGAAGAATGGGCAAGGATTTCAGTCTCTAGTAAAAAATGTTTGGAATCGTGTATGATTTTCGTTCCACTTCTCACGTGTACACCACTTTGTGTTGGTCTTTCACGTGGAATTCCAATAAAATTAATTCATGTTTGTGGCTGTAATGTGACAAAATGTGGAAAAGTTCAAAGGGGCCGAATACTTCTGCAAGCCACTGTAGAGTAGAAGAGTGCTCTATAAGAACCAGTCCATTTACCATTTAGAATAGAAAGGCAGGGGTTACTCAGACCATGGCTCAGATAAAGGCCCAATCTCTGCCTTTTTAAATAGTACGAACAGCAGCAGTAATCTCTGCTCTGAAGTAAAAGCTCTGAAATATATGGAGATGCTTTTCATTTGTCATATTTTCTCTTGTTAAATGACAAATATGTGGAAAAAGCTATTTTTAACCATAGTTTGTGTGTCTATTACTTGTCAGTCACAAGCGCCTTGAGTTAACTGTTTGATTTGGTGCTATAAAAGTCAAATTGAATTGAACTGAACTGAATTGAAAGTTGTTACCAGCTTTCATAATCTTTTATTATGAAATATGGTATGACCAAATGACCAAAATTTACAAAACAGACTTAATTTAATATTCAACATGACACATAATGAGTAACTGACACAGAAAGCTGTTTTCCAATACATCCAACCACAGCTATCGCCACCAGATGGCAACATCTGTGGTTGGAGATCTAAGGCACTTCAGCATTGACTTTGTTTTTCTGACCTGGAAGCTAAGTCCATGTTTTATTCTTGAGTCACAAACAAACAAATGGTTCCTCAGTGGAGAAGTCCCAAACCAGGAATCTACCAGTCCTGTCATTCAGTTTCCTTAATTGCTAACACTGAATCATTCAGTGCCACCTAATGATCTCACTGTATTGTTGGAGGGCTGTGATGCTACAGACACAACTCTTTTACACTGACCACATTGACATGAAGAGCTCAGGCCCAGCTCACAGCATGTTGTACGCTGGCCTGTTACTCGGCCTTATCACTCCTTTCCCGTCACATCACACTGATCAGTAAATCTGAAATATGTTTTAGTATCTCAACAAATGTGGGGCTGGGAGCATTTTCAGTCACCGATGATAATTTGCCTGCCAGAATGATTTAAGACTGACAAATACAAGATGGCTTTGTGCAGAGCGCATTTGATTTTAGGAAATAAGATTTGTTTTTTTGCTTTGTAAAATTATTTTTTATACAGTTTGTATAACCCGCATATTTGAGAGAGCTCATCATTTTAAATCCAGTGTAAACAAAAGCTTGAAATCATATTGGTATGTTTCTCAGAATGAAGCCTGGAGAGGAAATGGATAGACATGCTTACAAAGTGAAATTATGGTTGACGTCAGAGAGGGCTTGGCACCATCACTTAGTTAACATCATGAAAGAAAGCAAGTCTGCCAAGCCCGGCCCGACCACAGTCGCATGGCAGAGGCTGGACAGCAGTGACGCGTGACAGACTGAATTATTGTCTCTTAAATAAGATGTGTGCTGCTCAGGAGAGCAGTTGACACCAGATGGTTTCTTGAATTGTTTTCTCTTGTCCTTAATAATTCTCAATGCTTTTCCCTTTCCACTGTATAAAACAAGAGTTCTGGTCTTTGCCTTTTTTACCAAAACAAGAGCAAAATCCAGATGCAGGTCAATTAAGCCTAGATTAAATCAAGGCTTACGCAACTCTGCTGACTATTAATGTGTGAAAATGTGCTCAACATAAAAATTCTTCAGACTTGAGAAATAACTAGTAATGTTGTCGTCTTTAAGCAAAAAAAAAGAGGGAGCGACAGAAATGTTTTAGAAGATTTTGGATTCAATGGATTCAATGATGTGTATGAAAGGAAACACACAGATGATGAAACAGTATGATCAACAGACTTAGCCATAAAAACCTTTATGCTACTTCTTTAATTTTATAAAGCACAGCTTTAGTGTTATGATTCACTTCCACCAAAAAAGCCCTAAACACAGATCTTTCCCTCAAGAATACGTGGCTAACACTAATAACGGAGCCAAACTGAGAGTTAATGTTTTCAACGTGATGAGAAATATTGCTCCAAATGTTGCCGTGTTGGTTTGCTTGCACATATACATAACTGTACACACCAGAGGCTTTGTAGCCCTGCCTCAAATGAACTAACCCAAGTTTTTAGGACTGCCATATATCTACAGCTACCTTTCCAGTTATACACCTTACTGAAGAGTCCCTGTGTCTCTTTGCCAGCTGGGTTAAGAAGGAGTTTCCGACTTGGTAGAAAGAGCAGCTGGGCCAAAGAAGCTGCTCGGTTCAGGAGATGGAGCGCCGGGGTACACAGCTCAATTTGTCCACCTACCTACATAGAGGTGATCCCCTACCACAGGGAGCCAAAGGACAGACATCGAGTGGTCATCCTGGTTGGTATGTATGATCAAAAAAACAAAAAAGTGTATGGGGGGGTATTTTTAAGACGTTTTAGGGGAGCGATATGAGGCTCCATCCTTTGAAGGCCACAATTGATGGCTTCTTACGTCAAAGCAAGGCAACGAAGGCTGTCCAAATTCGAAGGCTCCTCCAGCCGAGGCCTACAAATGTGTCCTCCTTTCCCTGGGATTTGAAAGATGCATCAGGCGAATCCTTTTCAACCCACTCTATCCCAAGATTTATTGTGCATTGGTGGTTGTAAAACATTTTTTGGAAAAGAAAAATGGCAGATGGTCCAAGCAAAGCAGTCCAGGGATAAACTTTTAAAGTCAGCATTGGGTTTTATTGCATTTAAATATCCAACTGTTCCAAATATTAAATTAACAAAGAATCTTAGAAAGTTACATTTTGTCCAATTCAGGGGTGAGCAACTCCAGGCCTCAAGGTCCTGCAGGTTTTAGATGTGTCCTTGACCCAAAAAGGAGCTGATTCAAATGGCTAAATTACCTCCTCAACATGTCTTGAAATTCTCCAGAGGCCTGGTACTGAACTAATCATTTGATTCAGGTGTGTTGACCCAGGGTGATATCTAAAACCTGCAGGACACCGGCCCTTGAGGCCTGGAGTTGCCTACCCCTGGTCTAATTTATCAGCCACTCACTTCCGGCCTTCTCAACCTTCCTTTGTGTCCTTTGAGGGATGGAGCCCCTGAATTTGGACACACTTAGGTGGGTTAGGAGAGTCAAAACTCAAAAAAATATTTCATTCAGATTTTGTAGAGCTATCCAAGTCCAATACCTCATTAAAAACTAAAATCTCTGTCAAATGTAATTTTTATGACGAGCACTTGTATGATGAACTAGGCAGGAAAATTATGCTTTTCTTAGTGGAATAGAAAAGAAAGGATTAGGGAGCAGTGGCTATATGATTATGATTTATATGATTCACTGACATTCCTGTCTTGGACAAAACAGCCTCTGGGCTGATTGCTGATTTTTTTTTCTAAGATGATGTTTAGTAAATGATTAAAGTCAACAGGGAGTTTTTGCTACTTTAAAGAAAAAGGAAAAAGCATTGCATTTTTTAATGATGATGAAAAACAATGAGTTTTTAAAAAAATGCTGTCATAGTTTTGTTTGTTTTTTTGTAGTTTTCACTGGCACATTAATGTCCAGCTGATTCCCCTGGGTGTACAAGACTTATCTCTGTGTGTGCAATATCCACCCTGAACACACCCACGCTGTGTGGAGAGTAATTTTATCAAAAAATGCCATAAACTTGTAAAAAAAATAAGAGAGAGAGTTAAATAATGTGCCAGTGAGATGATGGAGATAACAGCACAAATATTTCCGTGCAGTTTAAGGTGTATTAGTCAGTTATATTCTGTTTTATATCATCCTGTAGCTTCCCTTTTTTTAGCCCTTGCAAAAATTTCAGAAATGCCAGAGTCCCATTTACGTAAAGCACGGTATTATTGAAAATGTTGTTGATCAAAAGAAAAACCAATGCGTTAATGAAGATTTATGTTCCCACTCATGAGCGCAAAAACAGTCCTTTCCCATCAGAAACACGTAAACACTGTCAGAAAACCCAAAGTCAGAATATACCGTGCTCTCTTAAGTTACCTAGCGGCCCACCTCAGATTTGCTTCTCTGCCAGCCCGGCAGGCCTGCTCTATGTATTTCTGAGCTCTATCTCTCCCCAGGGAATTTTAGATTGAGCCCCGCTGAAGGTCTTTTCAATGTCATATTACGATACAACTGTAGGTCGCCTGTGACTGAGGAGAACGGAGGGCAGACGAGAAGCGAAGAGACGGAAAAAGCGATAAAGAAAAGAGAAGCGAGAAACACAAAGAGCTGAAGAGGTGCAAAAACAATACCAGATAGAGAATAGATAAAAAAATAAATAAAAGAATGGAGAGAAAGAGATGGATGGTGGAGACGATCCCTCATAATGTCAGCCAAGTGCTCCATCATCAACTTGGAACAGTTAAGACGGCTTGGATTTAGATTTAGACCTCTTTAATTGAGTTGGAGCTAACCCCGACTCGGGATTACGTTTTACTGTCTGCTGTGAGGGTTCTTCATTGACCGGAGGTCATCATTAAGAATATATAGCTTATTGGCAATGAAAGTTATAGACGGGAAAACCAAAACCTTGGATCACTAAACCAGGACCAGCTGGATGATATTTGACCAGGTTTGAAATATATCCTTTCAGTTTGCACTGCATATGCACTTTGAATGAAACAATAGAACCCTATGCCCCAGGGAAGTTGGTGAAAGTGACTGCCAGCCACTTAAAGCGCCCACAGATCGTGTAACTCTTGAAAAGGAAAGCGTCCACAAAGCCCGATGATGCTCCTCTCCGGTTCTGTGCGGCAGCTGTGAAACGCATTAGAAGTGTAAGAGCGGAGAGTCCATAAACCTGATATTTTGTAATGCATCAAGCTCATGCAACTCAGTGATGGAAAAGGCAGGTATGTCAGGAATCCCACTTTCAGACAGAGCTCCATTAGAGTCTGATGCAATCTGGGGCTGCCGAAACCTGCTCTAGAAGAAAATCCCAGATGCTACAGCGCGAGTGTGTCTGTGTGTGCGCTTCATCCTGTGCATCCTACACTATAATGACATTGATACTGCGTGGCTTTGCAGATGTCACATTTAAGTGCAATCCTATGTATTTTCCAGAGGGTATAGGAGCGTTAAACGTTCGATGGGGGGGGCGCAGACAGACGCTGAAAATCTGACTGAAATCAGAGCTCTGTCTGACTGTCGCTCCCTCTCTGATGGTAAAGACAGATGCGTCATTTGATGTTGGGCTTGTGTTGAGGAAAACATTAGTACACATTAGTGATACTTGGAATGAATACCCACATGGAGAACACTGTGTTTTGAAAATTGTCTCGAGGGCCCAGCGGCGTTGGCGTTAATGAACTGAAGAGGAGGCTGCTGATCTCCGACCCCGACCGCTATGGCGTCACCGTACCCCGTAAGACAGACGCTTTCGAGTTCCTCGACTGTCATCTCCTGCACGCTAAAATGCGTTTCATCTCCCGCCTGCCGTGCTCTTCTCTTACAGACACCACACGGGAGAAGAAAAGGCAGGAAAGCGAAGGTGTGGATTATCATTTTGTGTCAGTCCACATGTTTGAAGAGCTCATTCTGAGTCACAGGTACTCCATTAGCATGTGTTCCCATGGTATTAAAATAATCTCGCTTGCATTTTGTCCACTCACTCTGTCTACTCTGCCGTTTTAATTGTTTTCATGTCTGTTCCTGTCCCTGATGCTTTCTGCCTCCAGGCTTATTGAGTATGGGAGTTACAGAGGTCACTACTATGGAACGAGTCTAGACTCTGTGCACAGAGTGATGGCAGAGGGCAAGGTCTGCCTCCTGGATGTTCACCCCAGTGTAAGCATTGTGCCATCCAAAAAGTCATGTGTCCCTAATAAACAGTTCACGCTGATTCTTCATACTAAATAATCATTCATTGTGAGCCAGCACCTTTTTCAGAAATGGAAATTTACAGTTCGGTTTTTGTCCTGTGGCCTTTTCACGTTGAACTAATAAAAGTAAAGTTTCCAAGTCCCATGTGTCACCACAAGGGTTTAGTTTTTTATTTTAGTTATGCTGGGAAGCCAGTGAGGGATCACACTGTACTTGCTTTTTTGCATGATCTGTGGAGCAATAGCATGAGCCTCCTCACTTTTTAAACCCTGCAGTTTAAAGCAACAAATAAGGACTGAGTACTCTGCTTCTATCAGAAGAAGAACATTCCTGTGTGGACTTTTCCCCAAGTTAGCTTTAGGATATGAGGGCAGTCCAAATTTGTGGAGGGAAAAATGGGATAAAATCATAGACTGTATATAAGAGATGAGCATTATCCAACAGGACATCATCTGTAGATCTTTGAAGTCCCACTTTGAAGCCTGACATTCACAGCTTGTTTTCTGGGAGCCAGAACATTTTGAACATGTAATTATACCGAGGGTGGGGTGCAGGGAAGTTTTCAGTTAACACCACCAAGTTTAGTGGGCAAAGTGACAGCATGGGTACACTGCACAAGAACAGATATTTGCTAAACACGGATAACTTGGGCAAACTGCTAGTACAACTTTATTATTCTTTGGTCATATAGGCACTAAAACCAAACAAGGTCACCAAGCAGGCTTTTACTGCCCCTCTTTTAAAAATAATCATTCCCCACTTAAAAATGAACTTTGAGCCATCTAAGGGGTACAAATAAATAAATAATAATCCCACAAAAAGTTATCATAAAGGGGGAAATTAGCGATCAGGCCAAAACTGTTTTTGAACCAGAGTGCTAACATGTTTTTACTCTGAGGTTAACATTTGGAAATGTTTGGGAATTTGAGGCAGTGCAGTTTTTGTCATTTCTTTCTACAGTTCTTTCTGTCAACCTTAGAGACTGACACTTTATCCTGTCCCTAATCCTATTGGGTTACACATGTCAGTGAGCTAAAAATTATTATTATTTTTTGAGAAATTTAACCGATCCTTTCATTGTTTTGCTGATAACATCTTGATTTTTTTTCCCCTGTGAAATCTAATGACCCCAATTCATTAAGTTTAGTTCGACTGCCTTAAAGAATTGGTTAAACATTAATTTTCTTAATTTTAATGAACAGAAATGAAAACAGAGATTGTTATGTTTGGTTGTGGTGAGCAGCTGTAGGACTGTGTTTCCTCTGTGTTGGCTCTCTCACTACTCTCACTGCTCGGATTGACCTGACTTGCATCGACTGGTTTTCCATTACAATCCAGTACTATCTAATGTCCATGGTTGTCGTCAAAGCAACACTGCAGAGCATCCCGTGACGTAATTAGTATGCGATGCGGAAGGCTAAACCAAAGTGGACGTCGAGCCAACAATATACCTGGTATTCTGTTGCTTCTCGTCGGACTCGGGAGCCGGGGCGTTGTTTTTTGTAGCCATTTCCCTCGTTTCCTGGTTTCAAAAATGGCAGTTTTGATCTTTGTGAATGAGACACTCTTGTGACTCATCAAGTGATGCCAGTGACCAGTCAATCGGTAGCATGGCAGTCTGACGACGTCACATTTTAGTACCTGCTTGGATTGCTTTTAACTGCGGCCAAGCAGGTACTATTTTAGTACCTGGTACTATGACTTATTGGAAAGCCCTGAAAACCCTGGCGAACCGTGCCGAGTCAATCCGAGTAGGTACTAATGGAAAAGGGGCTTATGGGTCGTTCATTTATCAATCTGTTAAAAACTTGGGTGTTGACAGCTCTTTTAACTTGGATAAACAGATTATTTCTGTGATAAAACTGCTTCTTTTACCAGCGGAGATTATTGGCCAAAGTGCAGCCTTGCCTTTCTTATGACTCAGAGTCATACATGCTCTTATTATTGTATTGTATTGACTGTATTATTGTTATTCTTTGTATGTAGGAAAGAAATGGAACACAAAAACATGAACATATTACTCCAATTTTAGCTTCACTCCATTTGAGTTCTGTCAACTTTAGGTTTAATTGTAACATTTTATTGATCATTTTTAAGTTTCTAATTGGGCTGGCACCACTGTCTTTGTCTGATCTTATTCATGCTCATACTCCTGTCAGAGCACTGAGGTCTTCTACTCAGATTATCCTCAATAGTCCGAGATTTAGCCTTTAAAAATAGTGGACACAGAGCTCTCAAATTGTGTCCCTGAGTCTCTGGAATGCCTTATTATTTCATATTAGAACTGACCAAACAGTTGCTACATTCAAGTCATTCCTCAGGACTCATTTCTACTCTCTGGCCTTCATGTCGAGCTAAATCTAGACATCTTGTAATTATTTTGTTTGTTGTTATTGAAAGCCTGTGAAGCACTTTGGTCAACCGTGGTTGTTTTAAATGTCCTATACCAATAAACTTGACCTTGACCTTGATGGTTTGTAAAAGCCTTTGGACCTTTGGACAAACCTTTTAATTATACGCTGTGTCACACTGCTCATTTTAATCCGGTTTTATATCGGATAGCAACGTTTCTGCTTGGTTAAATGGGAAATAAGTGAACAGTTAAAGTAAGATTTCTACTCGGCTCCACATGAGATGGTGAGACACACGAGACAATGGTTCTTCTAGGAAAAAAACAACAGTTTCTAAGCTCTCACAAGTAATTACTTTGCCACAGTTGAAGTAACAGTAGTAGCTTTACATCATGGGAGTTGGATAAAGTTATGTTTTTGTGTTTTTTTCTGCCAAACAGAATCCGAAGCTGTGGCCCAGTCTTCAGAAAACACATGTGTATTGTTTAGACAACATATTTTATTACAGATACTTGCCTTCTGTCTTCAACTAATCTAATCCTCTTTTGTTCCAACAGAAAATAAAGCGTGTGTACACGTCTGAATTTAAACCATACGTGGTGTTTGTCAAGCCACCGCGCATAGAGGAGCTACGCCTCACCAGACGGAGAGCTAAATTTGTCTGCGATGAAGAGGATATTAACCAAGTCAGGATCTTTTCAGTAAGAAAAAACACACACAGTCCAGCAATTGCATGGTGAACTAAGGTTCCTGTTCCATGTAACGACATGACAGTATGAGGACAAACATTGTGGCACACACCCCTAACTAACACACACCTTAGTTTACACTGGCCCTGTGGTTTGCATTTAGAAGACATGGGAAGTTACAAAACTGCTTTCTGATTGGCTCCTTCTCCAATAAGATAACATCTAAGGAAGCGTATTTGTGTCAGAGATAAAAGTTTCAGCTTATGTGTGATATTGATCATGATTTAAATGGGGGAAAAACTAAAAGAAAACACAAACAAAAACCTGTAACAATAAATAGGCGATAGCAAGGAATCACATTAAATAGGGAAACAAACTTAAATTATTCACCAAATTGATGTAGACTGAAGAGTCTGTGCATTTTATATTGTTCTGTTGAGTACCTGCTCACTTTAACCTCCTAAGACCCGAATTCTTCACGGCATGCATTTTTAATCTCTCTTTGCTATTTGGGCTGACTGGGATCTGATGAATGTAAAAACAAAGAATTACATGATTTATTTATTTTTTTACCTGATTTTTGTTTCTGAGAAAAATGAGATCCACATAAGAGGACATTCGCTTTAAATTTCAATAGGACAGTAGCAGTATAATGTCCTCGTAAGTGGATATCAGGCCGTTGTAGAGCAAAATTTAGTATTTTGTTCTAGACAACCCAAAATGTGATGTCCACAAATCTGGACGCAGGTCCTAGGAGTTTAAAACTGAAGCATCTGAAGTTGATGGGGCACAGCGGAATCAAAACATGCTAAGTAACTTTAAAAATGCCCATCTGAGTTCAGATTCATTGTTTGGCCACATGTGCCCAGGTTGCCTTTATCAAACCCACAAGGTGACGCAGCTGTGTTGCAGTAAGTTTTTGGTACTGTCCATTCAGAGTTGAGGCTCGTCTCAAAGGGCTGTGTTTTCAACTTGCGTGAAAAGGCTTCTTGTGCCTTAGCCGACAACTTGTCATATCCCGGCATAATTTTTGTATGTCTGCAAAAGACTGGACAAGTGGAGAACAAAAGAAGAAGTGACAAGCCTAAAAATATATATACAACTGTTGATCTGTATCTGAAAGCCAGAAAAGGCCTTTGAGTTGATCCATATACTGTTTACTGAAACCTCATCAGACATCTCAGTGTGAAGTTTTTGGTTAAAATCGTCATCAATATTAGACAGAGGAGGTCAGGAGAGAGGTAAGTTGAGCTACAGCTGTAAAACACAGTGCAGGCTCTGTCATGGTTTGTGGGTTTAGCCACTAGTACTGAAGATTTTGTCAAAATTGACGGAATTATGAGCACAGAACCGTCAGATTTGTATGATGCAGTAACTTTTGGAAAGCATCTGTTTAGCAACAGCTTCATTTCTCAGCACCACAGTGATCCCAAACACACTGCCAATGCAGTAAAGTCACACCTGGATAGAAAAACATACAATGGCTTTCCCAGAGGCTGGACCTCAAATTTATTGAAGCAGTGTGGGAGCATCTTGATAGAGAAGGCAACAAAAGGTAGCCAACATCCAAAGAAGAGCTTTGAATGTCCTTCAAGAAGCCTGGAGAACTATTTCTGAAGACTACTGAGAGAAATGACAAGAAAGCTGCCTAAGGGAGTTTAGGCTGTGTTGAAGAATAAAGGTGGTCATATCAAATATTGACTTTCAACTGCACAAACTGATTTTGCCAGTACTTCCATTTATGTTTACACATTTCAGTACATTACTGCACCTATC
The DNA here is from genome assembly GCF_057382275.1 of Copadichromis virginalis. Classification (NCBI taxonomy): domain Eukaryota; kingdom Metazoa; phylum Chordata; class Actinopteri; order Cichliformes; family Cichlidae; genus Copadichromis; species Copadichromis virginalis. Next base: position 28,385,887 of record NC_140635.1, read on the forward strand.
TCCCATTCTCCTGACAAAATATAAAGAAATGAGCAGTCATTTTGCACAACACTGTACACCACTCCATCTAGGGATAGAATCTTTGTTGCCTGATGGATACTGGTGACGCTATTTTCCTTTCACAGGAGGCGGATTTTGAGGACATGATTGACTTAGCTGAAAACATGGAGCGCCAGTACGGTCACCTGTTTGACAAGGTGATTGTTAATGGAGATATCGCCTCTGCGTTCAGAGAGCTGAGGTCAGACCTCGAGAAGATTCAGGAGGCACGGGTCCAGTGGGTGCCCACAGAGTGGACAGAGTGGAGCTTCTCCTCACCAACAAAAGCACGGAGAAGCTGTAGTCATCTGCCCAGCTGGATTTGAGATTTATATATGAAGTTAGTAAGAAAAACAAATTAATAAAAATATAACATAGCTGTATGTAATGTGTCATTTTAGAACAAACAACATGGAAGACTGAATTTCATATTTTAATCCTGGGCTAAACAAAAGCTGCGATTTCTAAAGTTTTCCATATTGTCTTTTGTGCGCATCCAGTTAGGCAGAATCCATTTCTCCACTTCTCTCCATCTCTCTCTCCCTCCATCTGTCTCTGCTCCTGCTTTTCTGTTGGCATTTGGGTGAAAACATTTCAGTTTGCAGAAGAAGAACAAGAAGAAGGGGGAAAAAAGGAAACTCTCCAGAGCTTGTGGCTGAGTGTAATGCCTCCCTGCCAAGTCGCAAACATCAGCATGTAATTATTCTGACAGCTGCTGCACTTCAATTAACTGTAATGTACACCAGAGAAATATTATTAGTAGCAGTCAGGGAGGCTTTTTTTTGCCAGCTACATGCTATATGGAGCAGGGACACAAACACGATAATAATCATAAACTTTTGCTGAAGCAAGATGAAAAACCGTTTTATGATTGCGAACAGCAGAATGCTGCAAATACTGCAAAGACCCAAAGGTGCAGAAGGTCCAATAACTAATTGTTAAGTGCTCTATTCTGAAAATCACCTTTGTTATAGAACATTAACCACAACGAGGTGTCTTTTACCCGAAAACATATTGAGACAATTAAAAACAATTGGCAGAAACTCACCATTAGTGACACTCCATTAACAAATACTCATATTTGAGCATCACAGCTGGTCGTCGGGTACAAATTTTACTCCTCTCACTCACACATGGCGGGTAATCCAATGTTTTTATGACTACATTTCACTACAGCCGTGGTGTTTCCTTCCTCTTTTTTGGATGGTGTGCTCAATTGGGTGTGAAGGAGTGTTAATGGCTCTATCATGTCGTGTTTGCGAGGAAGAGAGAGCAGTGTGATGTGGGGAGACGGTAATGGCTTTCAAGGGACGTAGGCCTTCGTAGACGTACGGAGAGAAGTTATGACAACATATAAAATTGTACTTTAAAAACACAGTGAAGCTAGACGTAGTCGATCGGGCTGCAGCAGCAAAGGGAGCATCATCGAGTCTCAAATATTTATTTGTCTTTGGAAAGCTTATTGTAAGAGTCAAACATAACTGAGTGGACGCAGACAGCATAGATGCATCCACTGGTATGTCTGCATTTCTTTCTTTCTTATTTTCTATTTTAAATGCAGACTCTCAAGACAACACTCGACACTCTTGCCAGGTCTGAAGCCCAACCTGAGCCAAAGCCTGGCAGTGTAATTTCATCACACCGCTGAGAATCTGCAGGCACCCTCTGAGATCATAATGATGCCATTAAAGACACCAGAGTGCTCCAATGAAAACCTGCCGTTTTATGTTCAGAGTAGCTCCCACTTCAAACATTACACAGAAGTATGATGTCAATTGGTCTCGGATAATTTGGCTCAGTCGTGTAGCTGTCTATCTGAAGAATGTAACAATAAATACAACCAATGTTAAACAACATCTAGTTTGTTAGCAGGAAACGTTCATTACTTTTAAACAACCGACACAGTAAAGCACATGGTAAAAGTATATGGGAGATACTTACACAAACCTAAAGCAGGAAGGGAAAGGTTTTTAGTTTATTGCAGAATACTGTAGGTTTAGAGAGTCTTTGGCTGACTCATTTGTGCTGACATTAACCCAAAACAACTTTGCAACACAAAAATCTCAAAAAGACAATTTTGCAACCAATCAAATTCGAATTTTCACCTTAACTTTTTTGCTCTGTTTTGGGTCCAACCACTCCAGAGGCAAATGGCTAGCTCCTTAGGCGCTAAATGCTACACTGCGTTCATGAGCTAGTCACCAAGTTTGTCAGTTCGCTCAAGCATCAACAGACATGCTAACGCTTTGTCTTCATGGCCTTGGGGGGTCCTTAGGGACTAGTAAAGCGCTATACAAATACAGGCCATTTACCATTTTACCATTCATCAGAGCATAACATCATTAGCGTTGAAGAAATAATAATTGAAGAAATAGACTAAGTTTTATGCTAGCACTACCTATTTATCTTGGCGCTACAGTTTTTTGATTTTGGTTAGCACCATGTCTGAATGTACCGGGGAAATGCATCCTCTTCAGAAACTTAATTTGTCAGTTTATTGTTAATTGCTAACTAATTAGAGTACTTTGAGCTGCTTCATTTCCACTAACTGCAGGCTGTAAACTAAAACAATTAGCTAAAAAATGCTGAAATGCTAAAATAGGACACAGCGCCAGCAGCATGCAACAGAATCTACAACATTTGACAGCACTATCAATAATTGTCTGTTTGAACCAAACGGATTAGAAATAATAATAATAAAAAGAATGCTTGGCGATCTGTTTCTCTGCTTCACACTTTACTGGGTGTTTGTCCCTTTGGATAGGCCTGGAGTTTGTGAACCTGCACGACACATACACAGACACAAGTGCCAAAGTATCCAAACAAAGCGAGATATATATCCTTCCACTTGGATTTTTTTACAGGTCTCCTGGCTGCCAAATGTAGGCGTGTTCCCAGCTAATATCAACAGTTGAGCCGGTGAACATATCACAGAGGGACAGGAGTAAATGGTGTGAGATAGCATGTAGCCTTTTCCGACTGCTGCCGAGGAATGTGAGCAAGGAATTTACAGCACCTAACGGGGACGCTTCTGGTACATGTGTTTTTCAGCTTTGAAAGCACTGAAACTCAACCTCCCCCGCTGATAGTCCTGAATTATGAATGTGGATGGGACTTTTTAGAGTGCTTTAATACACCGAACAAGTGCTACTTGGGTTTTAGCCACAATTTCCAAAGTTTAAACTGCAGCCAGGATGACCAAAACCCCATTTTATCACAAATGTTTGCTTAAAGATTATTAAGTTATGATTGTGCATGGCAAAGTCATCAGTGTATATCCAAACACTCTTACATAAGAGTGTTTAGAGGAAAAACATACGTGAATTACAGCTTAAGCCGAGCCATCCAGTCTTCAAATACTGGGCTCAGAGCCCACATGTTGTCATTTAGTTACACTAATGATGATGTTAGAGTTCCTTCAGACTGAGTTTCCATAATTATTTACAGTCCCGGTTGCTCAAAAATGGGAACCCACACTAACAAATATGCGCATTATCTTTGGATTAACCCTACTCACAGTGCAAAGGGATGCAATGCAGTCCTGACACTCAAATAAATACGTAGACTTTAAAAACTTTAAACCCCAGACGCAATACAGACTCATAATTACACACACACAGTTTAATGTCATTTTCTTGTGTTTGTGTGGCCTCTGTGGATTGGCCAATTTGTACTGAAATCCATCTGAAAACAGCAGGATTTGCTGCCTATCACAGGGCACAGCTCCGTGGTTTTGCTGGTTATAAGTAACCGTGTAATTACACGCATAAATTTCCAGAATCTCTTGGTAAAACATGTACTATTATTTGCTGACACGGTTTTTGGTAAAACCGCAAGGTCCACATGAATCATGTGCCTCATGTAGAAAATATGAGGGCATGTTGAACTGCTTAGCACAGACTGCAGTCACACCAAGCAAAAATCTCACTTGTAAATCTAATGACCGCATTTGCTGATATTCTTTTCATGTGCAATCTCGCTCAAACCGTCGGGTGCTACCGCTGCTCTGCAAGCTTTGCCTCACAGACCCCTCCACAGAAGCGATTGGACGGTGGGGGGAGCCAATAGGCGGCGGAGCAGCAGGTTATTTGAACTCTCCTCGCACAACATCATCTGACTTTTCAAACATTATTCTCCTCTTCTGTCTGTCAACGTCTGTTCCCGAGAGCACCGAAAGAAAAGCAAGGGACACTTTTATGTTTAACCTATTCCTTTTTACACCAAGTCTACCAAGAATGGGAATCTACTGCCTTTCTTTACATCTGGGAGTTTACTGATGCACCTGTTGATTGAGGAAGACTCGGCGCGTTTAAGAATGAACAAAGTTGCTGTGATGAAGTCTGAGCTTCACTTGGACGACGGCAGGAGAGCAGAGGAGAGGAACAGACTGAACTGTGCAGACGTACCTCAGACAAGTTTAGCAGAAGGACAGAGCGCGGACCTGCTGCGATGCCAAGAGTCCGCAGAACACAACTCTGCCATGAAGTACAGAAGATATGGGTATTTTATCACTTTTTTGCTTTTTTTTATGGCAGAAAAACACATTAAACCTATAAAGAATCTAAAATAATGCTGCGATCTCAGATCTTGTACTTCTTTGGATATCTACGCTTTGATTAAATTAATTGCATGACATAATTTAGTCAAATTTGACAGTGAAGTAGATCGAAAGTATTGCTACAGTGCTACAATCAGGTTACAGGTAAGCATGCTGGACAATGTTTGTTGACCTCTTACTCCTTCAGGTCCCGTCTGACTGGCGTAAAAGTTCGTCACAAAAGACAGGTGTTGCAGGACATGGCCCGGCCCCTGAAACACTGGTTATACAAACACCGGGACAACCCCTACCCGACTAAGACCGAGAAGGTCCTACTCGCTTTGGGCTCGCACATGACACTAGTACAGGTGAGACGAGCTCACGCAAGAAAGAAGAATGAAGCAAAAGTGATTTGAAAGATGTATTAGTGCTGATTTATGCGAGTCAGTGCTGTCCTAAAAAAAACACAGCGGCATCTGTGCAGGTTTCCAACTGGTTTGCAAACGCCCGACGAAGGCTGAAGAACACAGTGAGGCAGCCAGACCTGAGCTGGGCCCTGAGGATCAAACTATACAATAAATATATCCAGGGAAACGCGGAGAGGCTGAGCATGTGCAGTGATGACACTGACTCAGAGGGTAAGGACCTTCAGGGAATTAGTAGTTTCTAAGTCATCAGACTGGATGTACCCAGTCTCTCTTTTTTAATCATAGTTTGTAACATTTCATATTCACTGATATGAATCAATTTAGTGTGAAATCAGTGACAGCTTTGTTTCCTTTGCTGCAGATGAAGAATGTCCCTTACAGACTCCCATCAGCCAGTCAAACTTCAGCAGGTCATCATCCCACAAGAGCGTGCTGGAGAAACAAGGCAACATGCTCACCATGGCTGACTGCGCCAACAGTGATGACAGCACGTCCCCTCCTTCCAAGTACAAGAGCAGTTTACTGAATCGCTACCTGAACGACACCCTGCGGCACATGATGGTGGCGAAGGCCGATGGCGTTGCGCCAGCCTGCAAGAGAAGAAGCCACTCCGAGTCGTTCAGTTCAAACGAATGTGATGGAGATGTCGTCTCGCCTGCATCGTCCTATGAAACAGAGACCAACTTTGTCTACCATATGGGTGAGACCTGTTTCTTTTCTAACACAAATGCAATATCTGTATGTGTTAATACACGAATTTAGAAAGATGTGATGCAATATTAGCTTCATGCATCAATCAGCAATCAAAAACAACACAGTAGTCTAGAAATGGTAGGATCTCCCCCCATCCATAGAAATTACTAAAGCATCTTCCTTGTTTATTGTGGATTTATGCTGAATGTGAGGCAAACTGACAGTTTAACTACCCTGTTTCCCCTCTGTTCATTTTTAACACACCACAGTGTACAGTAAAGTAAGAACAGAACGAACAGAAACTTCCACATGGCTCCTCGGAGCGCCCTGATATTAATAAATCTCTGGCACTCCACTGAAAGTCAGAAGCTCTGTGAGATTCAATTATAAAGTTAGAGGGAAAGTGGGAGGGAGTTTGACACCTGGGTGCCCTTTCAGACCTATAGGGAGCACAGCAAACTGACAAGCCTCGAATCCGCTAAGGCGCAAGAGCCAAAGCCTCTACAAACATTACTAATAAAGTCTCATGCAGACGCTGAAATCCCTCATTTTAAAATTGGATGGAGCTCGCCCTGGCTGCTGCTGCACACCGCAAATATCATTTCCATATTCTAGAATGTGCCATTTGTTCCGCTTCAGCTTCTTGCCATGGTGGAAATGTCCAGTCCAGTCTCAAGGACAATTACAGAATGTCTGAGACTTTATTCTTCCCAGGGTGAGAAGTGGAAACCTTGGCCAAATGCAGAAATGGAGCAGTCTGTCAGGACTACACCGGAGAGGTCTCATAGAGCGACTGTCGGTGCTGCCACTCATCTGTGAGACAGCGCAGAGCAAGACCACTAATATCCATTTGGCTTCCCCCTTCGGTGTTTGAAGTTGTGGCTTCGCTCTCTCGACTGCTATGTGCTTTGGCAGTCTGGTTCTCCCAAGTGTTACTTTCTTACTCAAAGTCAATCTAAATTTACATTACATTATAAAAGTTGTGAAAAGATTTTTGAAACCAATTCTGCTCTTTAGCGCTTCTCTTTAGTTTGACTCTAAAATCAAAAAAGGTTCTGTTTTATTATGTTAAGAGTAGTTTCCTGGCAATCACCTTGTTCCAGTCTAAAGAAGTTATTTAATGGATAATTTTATTTTCTGTGAAAGCTAAATTAAATGTCATGGCTGACTTGAAAAATCTGGGGAGTAAATTACAGTCTAAGAAAGAAACATATGTAGATAAATAAACCACTGAACTTATATTCCACATGAAATATAATGCCTTGCCTTAACTGTTATCTATCTAGACAGTATAAAATAAGGTAGGATGCCAAAAGACATGCCGCTTCTTAATTGTTGTTTTAATCGATTAAAACAGCAAAAAATATATTTCGTTGTTTTTTTTAAGTCACAACATTAGCATTTTTGCCATTGCCACTTTGGTTTACTTTGGCAAAAGTTCAAATATTTAGGCTAGTTGTTATCAGCTAATGCTAGGAAGCTTAATTAGCTGCACTTATAAACTATTCAGTAAGTGTCACTCACCAAAACTGAAGCACAAACTTCTTGAATGGGATGTAAAATATAACAGGTCATATTATCTTTTAGATAAATCCATGTAAAGGAACCAACACCCATTTCAGTGACTTAAACCTAGCAAACAGCTCTCGTCACAATGGCCATACACCTAACTTTAGGTCTTACTGACACCTTGAACAGTGAGATATAAATGAAGATGGGATAGATCAGTGTTGCCAACTCCTTAGTAAGGAAAACTGCTATTAAGATAATTGGTCATGCTTATGTAATTGTAACCTACATTGTAGGAGGGAGAAATAACATTGTGGAAGAGACATAAAGTGAATAAAAAAAACACCCTAAATGCATTTAGAATATATTTAGATCTACAAATTAAATTTCTTTTAGCAATTATTGTTTATTTTAATGTCAGAATTCCAACCCTCCTCCTTTATCTGGGCTTGGGACCAGCAAAAGTGACCCGAAATAGGTACTCTGGCGCAGCGACTTTGTGTGTTTGTGTGTGTGTTTAAGTAGTTTTAAACCTTGTGATCCACAAAAAGTAACAGTAAAAGAAGAACTGACTGCGTTACAGTCAGGGCAGGAGCTCATGCACGATTCATTTGGAGTTTGGAAGCAAGGTGTGAACATCTCCTGCTCTGACAGCAGCTGGGGTTGACTGCTGCATAAGGACTATCCGCTGCCTGTGAGTGCTATAGCACGGGCGAGGTACCAACGGCAGCACCCGCTGATTGTTGAGAGTAAGAGCGATATGTGCCTTCACGTCAAAAAGTCATCATACGTCTCCAATAACATCAGCAAAAGTCGCCAGATTTGTCACTAGATTTTTCGCTAAATATAGCAAAAAGGTCGCTAAGTTGGCAACACTCGGATAGATAAATGAAGACAAAATTAGCTATAGCAACCAAAATTGTTAGCTAGCGTCATGTGGCCATCGAAGGAATTGCGTCTTTTTGCACTTCCACATTTCGTCCTGTTTCAGCCCTGGTTGTTGCTACTTGGTAACAGATCAAACAATACTTTGTAGTGTTACAAACCTATACTAACTTCAGGTTAAAAGCAATGGTGAATTTTCAACATTGAAAGGAATTCTTGTCAAATGACACATGCAACAGTACTGGTTGCTTACAGAAATGAATGTTCTTCTATCTGGCAGTCCATCATCAGTGAGTCAGGGCTTCTCTAAGCCATCCTACACTTTATAACGTTGTACTCCTCTTTATCTTAAAGTATAGTATGCCAAAACATGGCATTCCTACATGGTGGAAAGACACAACTAAAGGAATGTTACATTAGCTTTGTTAGCTAAAAGAGAACAAATGTAAATTCTTTTTTAAAAATTTTTGACCAGTAATTATGGTTCAAATGCATTTTTCAGTCAATAAATCAACATTTTTTGTTTATAATTCAGTTATCTGTCTCTGCATGTAACTAGTTAATAGGCAGCACTATTTACAGAAAGAGTCCAAACAAGCTCAGTTATTTCGATCAACTTGAGCTTAGCTTAGCTGGTAGACATAGAATAATTCTTGAGGTCAACTCTATTTCCCAAAATGCTGAACCATTCCTGTAAGTGTGTAATATACTCACTTGAAATTATATTTCTTTTGGTGGTTCTTTGAGGTTTTCATGATGTCATCAAACACTACATGCAGCGCTGCTGAAATGTTTTTACAAACTTTTAATGTATCCCTGACGGTCATATTAAGGGTGTTTGCAGCGTTTGCAACTCCTCTGTGGAGGTGAAGTGGAAAGTTAAGCTGCCAGCTTCATGACAGGCGCTAACACCATTAACACATTTAACTCTGCCCGGGAGACGATTAAAACAGTCACTAAACTCAAAGTGATTTGCTAATAGGTGATGCCACTACACACTAACCTACGAGGACACCTAAAAGATATCGGTTTATTTCCCACAGGCAGTAAAAGTCTAGTAGCAGAGTCTATGTTTGCAATGTTAATATTGGCTGTATAGCAATTTCTGTACTATATAATTTGACACTCACAGCAAGTTCAGTATTTCCCTTAAAAAGCCTGGAGGGTCATAAACTAGACTAGAATGAGGTTTTATTGGATGCGGAGCAGTGAAATGCATAACTACCTGTTTTGTTTCTAGTGAAAGCATAGATGAAGGTTTTTGTTTCGTATATGCAGTATTGTGGATCTGAATTATACATCTGGGAAAAAATTCATAATCACTGACACTGGGACATGTGAGCGGTTTTCAACTTATATTGTGGGAGAGCGCCAAGGTTTTAATGATCTCATGTAGATATTAATTCATTGTCTGGTGATCTGTTAATCTTTTATTACTAAATAGTATTGAGGTTTTGCAAACTTGTGACCACTAACCGCATCATTTTAACATGTCCACCATTTTGGACATGTGGCAATGTAGGATCGGGTGAATAATAGTCACTAGCAGATTGTCGCGGTCTTCCGTAGTTTGTATAAAGCACACCGGCTTATCTGAAAATACTAACTAGCTACTCTCTGTGCAGTAGTGAAAAATGTAACACGGACCAGAAATGGAGCCTGTGCTGAGACGCAACTTTTATTTAGAAGGCAAACGCTTTACTTTTATAGTTTTCAAGCTTTGCTATCACTTGGCAAGTAGTTAGCAAATGTTTGTGGAAAATTTGGTATCATACACATTAATGGCCAAAGCCACATCTTTGTAACTAAAATTACCTAGTGCCAGCCAGCAACTTCCAACAACCAATCTCCAACCAGGCTGTTTATACAGAGTTTTCCCTCATGACCGGTGGCTGTATGTAGCTGTGGCACAACCAATATGACCAAAAACTCTCAAACAATGTATACATGACAACATGCCAGAAACTTGCATAAGCTAGACAATGTTAACGCAAAAGTTATGTTACTTTTTCATATTTAAAGAAATTCAAATTTTTTAGTAGGTTAGTAATACGTTTAGCATGGTTAGCTTAGCTTAGCATAGCCCAAACAGTAGGGAAAACAGCCTCTTTCCAAATGTAAAAATGTTGCTTTTCTGAACTTATTAATTATACCATCTGTTCAGTCATATCATCTACACACACACACACAAAAAAAAAAAAAAATTATAAAAACATCAAATAGAGTTTTACAGGTTAGGCACCATATTGTTTTTAACGACATTGCTATGTAGCTACTACATGTTTCTAAACTTTGGCATTTATTGAAACAAATATAGTATATCCATCAAAAAGTGGATTTTGTTACCTCGAGACAGTTTTTACTGAGCTAAATTAACTCGCTTGCTTGCTTTAGTTTTATGGGCTATTTGCTATACAGACATTTGAGCGCCATCATTCTTGTCGTTGTACTCGGGAACAAAATGAAATAGTTTGTTTCTTTTTAATATGAAACCATCCCTTATATGGCCATAATTATGGATCCAACATGAAATGACATTGCATCACTGCGGGACAATGTAATAGCAGGGAGACGTCTCAGCAGCTTCATGTTACCCCTTGTAAAATTTTGTTGTAACTGATCTTTGCTGCAAATCTAAGACTCACCAGAGCTGAAACAATGTTTTTTCGGGGTAGTAAATACAACTGAAGTGCTAAACTATTTTACTGGCGAGGTTATAGGCCGAAGAACATTCAGTAGCAAAAGAAAAGCATAAGACAGCAAAATGATTTACTATCAACAAGTAGTTGCTTTTGGCCCTGGCCTATGTTTTTTCACAGTCAGAGATGGGAATGTTTCGGGCTGTTAGCATTGAAAGACTGTGTTTCACAGCAGACCTCTAATTTCCCTGTCTAGTCCTCTCTGAAGAAAAATCTGTTTTTGACCAGCTTCAATCTGCTCCAGTGAAAATAGGCAATATTCCAAAGCTGAAATGGAAAATATGTTTTACATATAATGCACACTTATTTGCTGACCACAAACAGAAACCATGTAGCGATATATTACTGAAAAGTTCATTTTTTTTCTTCTCTTGCTCCTAAAAATGCCCAGATTGTTTCTATTTAGGGCACTGACAGAGCAACTCATCCTTCTTTCTTTAACAGGTTTAGATGATGGTCGTATTAATTTATGTGACCCATATGGCTGTTAAAAAAAACATTTAAGATTTTTTTCTCCCTCTTGAACGCTCAACACTGAATAGCAGTTGAATAGTTGAGGACAGACAGACCAATACACTTTTCAGCATGTTAAAATCCATCCAGAGACACAAACATATAAGAATGTACTGCCATTAAAACATACACAAGCACACACAAGCCCATGGGTATCCACAAAAAAACATGTATTTATCACTAATATATGATTCCAAAGCTTAATCCAAACACTCATTGTCCCATGACTAAACTGTCTGTAGTTTCACTGCTGTCGAGTCGAACTGATTCATGGCACGTTTTGAGTCTTTTTATTCTCTTTTACAGATACAAGCGACTACAATTCAACTAAATGTGACAGGTAAGTTTACTCATTCATTACTGAATACATACATTTTATAATCTCACTGAAATCAAACCACTAATCATCTGACTTTTATAAAGAGATGCTTTTTTGTTTTCTGTGGGGGTTCTTTGGCTCTGGATATCTGAAATTGGTGTTTAGATCATTTTTTAAAGGAAGGCGTGGGTGATTATAAATTATCTACAAATGATATGTGTATACTCTATATGTATGTATGTATTCACAGGGACCAGCAGCCACTCAGAGGCCAGCAGAGACAAGATGACCAAGGCTGGAGGGAGATCCACGCTGCTGTGGCTCTGACAAGCTTGGCCCAGGTGCAGAGCTGCACTGCAGACCAGAGCAGTGCTCCAGTGTCCAGCGCTGCTACAGGGCAGAGCTACACCCGAGGGCCTCTCTCTGTAGCAAAGACCACTATCACAGACGAGATGAGCAACACAGGATCTGCCTCAGGTCTACAGCAGAGCTGTGCCACCGGGCCCGCTCTCACCAACCGCATCATCCAGAAATCCTCTCATATCTCTGAGGTCCAGACTGTCAAAGTCTCACTGGCAAACAGTGTGTAGGCATTAAACATGTTGTTTCATACAGGAAAACCAGACGTCCACGTGCCTTGCGATATATATATATATATATATATATATATATATATATATATATATATATATATATATATATGTACAGCCTCTGAGATCTTTGTTTTGTAATGCTGATTAACTTTAATGTTTGTAACCATTTTTAACACTAACCTAATGCTGTTTATTAGTTGTTACTGTTTTTTGCTGTGTTCCTCATGCCCCCCTCTGTTGCAGTAAGTTATATTAACTTCCAAGAGACTGGATCATCATCCAATGCTAATGTTTGACAGCAGCTATTTCAATAAACCTAATGTGAAATCCTTTGAATAGTCGTGTGCTTAGAGTAATTTCTATGCACAGTTTTGTTTTGCTGAGCTGTATTTAGTCTTAGTTTTCACGTGTGCAGACGTACGTGGTGAAGTTTTACTGCATCGTTACACAAAGTGGATTTTAAAAGGGTTGTACTGATGGAAGAAGAGTGTTATAGTGGCCCAGGGAGACAGTTCCTGGAGGGAACATGGAGGGAAGGCTAGAAACAGACATGGGCCAAATCCTAGTTTCCTGTTACAAACTTGGAGCTGCCATGGTCAAAGGAGCTTGCAAAGAAAAGCGTCTGGACTTCTTTAAGTTGCTTGAAGTCGTTTCACCTCTCATCCGAGAAGCTTCTTCAGTTCTAAGGTCAAATGGTGGAGAGTCCCAGATATAAACCTAGTGGGAGTATCCCCCCACAGAGGGACAAAAGGACCCCCTGATGATCCTCTAATCCCCTGAGCCAAGGTGTGAAACTGGGTGTGGGTCCCAATCAGCCAGAGTTTCGGGTGAGTTCATTGTGAAACCTGGCCCCACCTTATCATGCGAATAAGCAAGATAATAAGCAACTTAAAGAAGTCCAGATGCTTTTCTTTGCAAGCTCCTTTGACTACGATGACCTGGATGACTGAGAACCTTCACAGACATATTGGAGCTGCCATATTAATACTTTTTTAAAAACAATGGTTCCATTGTCTGATGTGAATGCGTGTTTTCACAGTGATGAAACCACAGCATTTGGAGCTCTTTGAACTCACTTAACTCATTGTTTTTGACCTTATGATGCATGTCTTCAGTGTTTTAGCCAAACCATAAGTAGATGTTCTTGAAGAGTACTGGCCACACACTAGACATGGATAGCAGCTATTTAGTGAACAAGGAAGAGCTTAGCATCCAAAGAGCTGATCATGTATGATTTCCTAAAGATGCTAGTTTGTGCTAAAAGAACAGACACTGAACAAGTTACCAGAAACACATCACCCAGTGTGTCTCTGTGTTTTCTTCTCTTTCCCCTCACTGCCAACATTTGTGATGGATAGGTGCCCCTGCCTGGGCCACATTCAGCTGGAGGTTTCTTCCTGTTAAAAGGGAGTTTTTCCTTCCCACTTTCGCCAAGTGCTTGCTTATAGGAGGTTTGCGTGATTGTTGGGCTTATATTACTGTTGGTTCTTTACCTTACAATATGAAGCCCTTTGAGATTATTTATATAGCACCACTTCCCATCAACAAATTTGTATATAACTCTATAGCTAACAAATCCCCATAACCATTTACAGAGAGATAGTAATGTTGTAGTAGCAATGTACACAGAGACCCCACCCAAGCAGCTCGAATGTAAGGTTTTTGTTAAGTTTCAAATGGAATTGCCACTGTGGTGTCATGGAATAATAACGTAAGCTGCTCTCAATAGATGTGCTCTCTGTTTTAAAAATCAACCTTTTCATTTTCCTGGAACAGCAAAGATCACAATGAAACATTCACAAATGTTTTTAATTTATTTTATATTGAATGACATTTCAGGAATTCTATTTCCTCCACACACGATCAGCTGCAGAAAATAAATAATGGAAATACCAAGTACCCTTCAGGCTTCAGAAGAAGGTCTCGTCCTGTTGCATCTGGGGACATCCTGACATCAAGCTTGTAATCACATACTGGAACTTTTTTTTTTTTAAACAACATGATTAACTGGATTTTTCCACACGTCCCAGTTTTGGTCTTTTTTTTTTTTTTTTTTTTTTTGTTGCAAGGAATGTTTTCAGTCTTACATGTGCAGGAGGCTAGTCATCAACAAAGTATTATGGAAAGAGCGCCTCACTTGAAGTTTCCACTGTAAACCTGCTTTTGATTAGGTGGGCTTCTACACAACACGGAAACTAAAAGGCAGATCCCACAGGGCCATTAAACAACAGACACGAGTGATGGCATCTTGAGGTTTGTCATTTATTTAGGTTTGAAACAATTCAAACGTTAATTGACCATAACTCTAGCAAATGCATCTCGATATTAAGGCAGATATCGATTTAACATATTACTTTATATGATTGAAACAGATGCACAGCAAAAGCAATGGGGGAGCGGGGGGAGAGAGAAAGGGTGTAGCAGGGCGAAGAGTTCAACATAATATTTTATCGAGAAAACAGAAAGAAATAGCAAAAACACATCAAGTTCATAATATACTGAAGATGGGAAAGAACACAGCTATGTTAAGTATGAAATACCTTCAATAAACTTGGACAACACTAAACGAATCCTTCAAAATAAATGCGAAAACAAGATCACAAGGTCAAAGTTTAGTATTAAAAAACAATCTATGAGCTCAAGTGCATAAAAAGGTACATTTTATTGCAAGAGCTCGTGGTACTGTAAACTTTACACTTGTAGCTCTAGAAGTTACCGTCCAGATCACGCATGCAAAGACAGAGATGGGTTCGGTTACAGGAAATCCTGCAAGACAAAGTTGATCACTTTTCTTGCACATTTTCACGCCAAAAGGAATAAACACAGGAAATCAATTAGTTTGAAGGCATCTAAATAGTCTGAAGCAGAGAATCGACATAATAGACAAACAGACAACACACGAGTGAACAGAAAAGACAAACTGATGTCAGTAACTGGGTGGTGGTTGGGGTGTCATTGGAAAAGGTTAGATTTTTGAGAATTCACAGTGTTCTCATGTGCACTGAAATGAAAACCTGCATTAGCCTGGATGTTTCCCACCCTAATCCTCAATCCAATGCTATAGTATGCGTTTAATAAAGCTTCTTAATATATGTATGGCAGAAGATTTTGTACTTTGCAGCTACATAGAAGGTGAGATTTGTTTAGAGATGAAGGAGACTTCAATTAATTTATTAGATTAAAATCTGACAGGCTGTCTATTCTAACCACAAAATCGGTCCACGCTGAAAGAACTGTGTAACCTGAAGTCTTAATGTACAGCTGAGCCACCAAGATAAATTCAAACCATACATACTCGGATGACAGACTCATACTCCACGTGGTTAATTTAAAACACCCACCTCAAACACGAGGCTCTTTTTCTGCATGATTCTTTTAAACAGGAAGTAGTGATATATAAGTGATGGAAAAGGAAGTGTGCAAACAGCAGTGTCTGTTCGACCGACTGACGTACTCCCGACAAATAAAAAGGTGCTCATCCACTTCCACCTCTCGCTCACTCTCCGTTTCCCGTCACTAGTCAGTCCTCTCACGTCTGTGCTTTTTCATTTCAGGGTATGGAACAGTATCCTCCGCACGCCCCAGGCCTGGCATGCTCCTGGTCTCCCAGCCGAACTTTCTGACCCTGGTTTTCGCTCTCCCAGAGCCCCGGAGTCTGGAGGATCTTTTCTACCAACTCCTCAAAGGCACATTGGACGCCATCTTTGGTCTTTGCACTGGCCTCTGTGTAAGGGAAGAATTTAAGAGATCAGTAAATAAAGTAAATGTGAGCATTTTCCAGCATGCTACCAAAACTAAACATATCAGTCAGCTGACAAACATGACTAATAAAGTATAAAATGACTTCATAAAAGCAGAAGTCATCCATCAGGATGAAGACATCCTTGCTGCAGATGAAAGCTTCAGATTCTTCTTGCCCTGCCCTTTTCAAAACCCCTTATTGGCCGTTCTAAAATGGAAACTCTGCACAAACCTTAACCTAATTTACCAGAGAGGGCCAGATTGGAGAGGAGAATCAGGAACACGTGCGGACATGGATTTGATAAATGAAAGCTGGCTAGATTTTAATCATAATGCAGCTCGTCTGAGTGGCCGCGTCTCTCAACAGCAGAGACTCAGAAATGCGCGAGCAGTATAAACAGCACAGCTCATCTCATCTGAACTACACGCATGACTAACTCAATGTCGTCTTGGCTTGTTCCAGCTGTGCACTAACAGTCCTGACTTTTAAGCAGCACTACGGTAAATTCTAATAGCTTTAAGTTACATTTTATGCCTCTCTTACTTTAAACGAGCATGACCGGCCACGCCTGACGTTACTCGAACACAGAAACTCACCGATAAAAAGCATAGAGTGTTTCCGAGCAAACTTCAGCCCCTCGTTTCTGTCCACTTCGCGGTCGTCCTGAATATTAAAAAATAAATAAATAAACATTTGTCATTTGCCCGAATGGTGAGTGAGAATTGTGTACGCATCATAAAAGTACAACACAAGACAAGCAACACTCATTAAAATGCACTATTCTAAGGAGCTCGGAAAGAAAAGCATCTGGACTTCTTTAAGTTTCCTTGAAGACGTTTCACCTCTCATCCGAGAAGCTTCTTCAGTTCTAAGGGGTAATTGGTGAAGAGTCCCAGATTTTAAGCCCTATGGGAGTGTCTCCAAGAGGTATAATGCCCTCCGCTATCTTATGTGAAGTGGTCACATGACTGCATCATATGACTAACATGCATCATCGTTTTCAAAAGTCTGCGTTTTTGCTGTCCACACTGATCCGCGAAAGCTCTGTTTTGAAATGTATGCGTTTTTGAGAGCGTTTTCAAAACGCTGCGTTTTCCATCAGCGAAAACGTTGTCTCAGTGTGGACGGGAGGCCGAAACGGAGAGAAAACGATGCGTTTTCAAACGACAACGCATTAGTGTGGACGTAGCCTTACTGAGGTCAGAAGGCCAGGATGTGAGGGGGCGTTAAGGTGTCTGGGAAGGGATCTCCAAACTGGATTATAGATGGCAGACAGTTGGTGCCGTAAGCCACCACCCTTTGTTCAAAGATGGTCGTTCACAGTGGACATAGATGGCTTCTTTCACACTTTCAAACAATATGTCTTCTCTGTCCAATATGTGAACATTGGCATCCTCGAAAGAGTGACATTTGTCTTTTAGATGGAGATTGACAGCTGAGTCTTGTCCCATCGAGGTGGCTCTTCTATGTTGTGCCATGCGTTCATGAAGTGGCTGTTTGGTTTCTCCAATGTAAAGGTTTGAGCATTCCTCGCTGTTCTGTGCAGCATATATTACGTTGTTAAGTATGTGTTTGGAAGTTTTGTGTTTGGGATGAACCAGTTTTTGTCTGAGTGTGTGGCTGGGTCTGAAGAACACTGGGATGTCGTGGGAAATCTCCACCATCTGCTCTTAGAACTGAAAAAGGTTTTCAGACGAGAGGTGAAACGTCTTCGAGGAAACTTTAAAAAGTCCAGACGCTTTTCTTTCCCAGCTCCTTAGACTATGATGACCTGGATGACTGAGAACCTTCACAGACAAAATGCACTATTAAACAATATAGGATGAACTGGATTCATAAAACCAGAGCGCAATGTAAAAGGATTTGTAAAAGTGACTCACTTTATCAATTTTGTTCCCAACCAGCATTTTCACTATGTCGTTGCGTGTTGTGTAGGTCTCCAGTTCGTTCAGCCAGTTTTCGAGCTTCGTAAACGTGTCACGCTTTGTGACATCATACACTGAAAAAAGAAAGACGTGACGAGTAAGAAGGAGCTGGAGAAAATCATTACATTACTATAACAGCACTGACAGAAATGCAACTGCCAGTATCGGTCTGTTTTGATCTTGATTTATGTTGCAGTACAGGTAATTACCAAGTATGACTCCCTGTGCGCCGCGGTAATAGCTGGGTGTCAGAGTGCGAAACCGTTCCTGTCCAGCTGTGTCCTACGAAAATAAAAGCGGCAAAAGATTTCTGATACCAAACTTTTAAGGCCAGCGGCACAGCAGCCAATTCCCAGCATCCGACCTCACAGACCATGTGTTTCTGATAAGTTCCACTCGGACAGTCACAATGTGAGCTTGCTGTTGCCTCAGGAACAATTAATCTTTTTTTTTTTCTATCAAGTTTGACTGGAAAACAACACTATTAATATAAAGTGATGGACCACAATAAAACTGTCTAATACTCTTTAAATCCCTGATCTGCTGCCATTCCACCTTTGACCCCGTGTGTGTCTTCTAGTTGTGAAGGTTGACAACAAAGCCTTTAGGTCCCAGTGATTGCAGGACAGGGTCCATATGGATTCTGGCAGATGCTCAATCTGATTGGGATGTGAATAGTTTGGAGACCAAGTCTCAGAGCTGGTTCTGATCTTTTTTTCTGTGTCTTTTTTCCCTTTTGTGGCATGGCCTGATGTGTTGCTGCCATTGGGAGAAAGAGTTGGAGTCATACAGGGAATGGGACAATGGTACCCTAGGTGTTTTGTGTTACAGTAACGTCTATGTGAATGCCCGGGACAACGCTTTCCAAGAACACTGCATTATTTTTAACAACAGATGCAATATAAACCTTACTTTTCCCCTCATCACATAAAAACAGAGGCCATTAGGTTTTTCCAATTTTTATAAACCTCCCACACATGTTCTTATTGAGACCAGATAAAATAATAATATCAATAATAATAACTTTTTAGAAAGAAATTTCAAGCACTTCTCTGTATGGGGCTTAGGTTATGGATTCATTGTGCATAGCATGGTTTTACTGGATACTGGGAATACCACCTACGTCCTTCAATTTTGGCTGTACCATGTCACCATCTTGTGGAGAAACGTTTTACTTCATCATGTTCCCCCCCCCAAACATGAAATGTAGACAACAGGAATAAAAACTTCTGTCTTACCCATATGGCGAGCTTAGCTTTATTTCCATCAATTGCAAGTGTTTTTACTTTGAAGTCCACACCTGATCATTTATAAGAGACAAAAAAGAAAAAATCTTTAAGTTATAAGTTTAAAATCAATAGTAGTTTTCATATATGTGTGTGCGTGTGTGAGTGTGTAAAACCTATTGTGGCAGACTGCTCTGGATCGAAAGTATCCTCTGTGAACCTCAGGAGCAGACTGTAATAAAGATAAAATGGAAATGAGCAGTTCATCCAGTACAACAGGCTATTGTGAGCTAGCCGTAGCTTTGAACAGGTTTCCCTCGAGCAGGGCCACAGGATCGCAATAACTTTATGGTCTTGAAAATGCTAACAGCGCTTGACACCTTTCAGCAAAAAAAAATATTGGAAAGCTTTAAAACTGCAGGAGTAAAGGCCTTTAGACACAGGGCAAGGTGCAAAAAACAAAAAATTTAAACCTGCAACACAAAATTCCAAATTAAGTACCGGTACATGTTTTGAAGTAAGACGTACTCGTTGCCAAATGCAGCGGTCTGATTGATAAGATTTTTTTTATTTGCAGCAAAAAAAAATTAATCCTATCAAATCAAATGGACAGTGTGAGCATCTGCATTAAGAATATGTGTAGCTCACGAAACATTCAAACAAATTTTCTACGTCTGTGTGTAAAGGAAGGCCCTTAAGATTAGCAATACTACAGGGTTGTTAGCAGCAAATACTTCAAGCAAACGGTTAGAAAAAGACCAAAAACACTTAAGTGGTTTCAATGTTAACTGGCGAGATTTCATTATATTTTTCAGTCTCTGTGTTCAAGAATTTGCATCCAGAGTCGCCATTTTCAACAGGTCAACTTATCTGATCAAAGTGATACGAGGTGATTTACAAAGAGGGAGCAGGGAATCAGTCAGGATGGAAATAGCTCAAACATTTTTAAGGAAGTATGTAAGCTTTTTCAAAGACTAATTTGTTTCAATTAAGTTGTAAATAAGTGCTGTAAATTTCAGGCAGTAATCTGAGATCAAAGTACGATCTGTGCCAACATGAGACCTATATAATATAATATAATCTAAAGCAGGGGTAGGCAACCTTTCTGATGATGAGTGCCATCTCAGAAGTCAATGTGCCATATGATTGCATTAGCAATAAATTTAATAACACTCTATATTAACAATTACACACTATATAGAACCACTTTATAGGATTATATTTGTTTGCAGATGTTGGCAGCTATCGGCGAATAGTTATCAGCTATTTTGAAACAAAAAAAGACACTTTTTTATCCATAACAAGACACAGGTCTCCGAGTGTCCAATATTCAGACGGCTACCTGAGGACACTCTTAATGTGAGAGAAAATCTGCTCACACAGATATGCAGAGCCAAATACTGTCAATAAGGCCTCTGCAATGTTCTGAAGACAGTTAAACTTGTCAGGATGATGTCCAGCAGGTGATAATGCAAGCTGCATGAACACGCACAGCTGTGGATTCCAGCTGCTTCGATGTTGCATTAACTGGCATTAACTCAGCCAGTTAATGCAAGACAAACCCAGCTGCTCATTAAAGCTTTCTGGTTTGATCAGAAAAGAAAACATTGGTCCATACACCTGAAAGTCCCAAAAAAGCATTGTGAATTCTGTCTCGAGTCTACGGATGTATCCGTGTAATTCCGCGGTGCTGATGCTGCGCTGAGCGGAAATCTCCTGAAGCTTTTGAAGTGTCGGAATGTGGAAAGCTAACAACGTCCCTCTCACCGGTAGGCTAAGTTATTTTTAGCCAATTACAAGTTGAATCTGGTAGTTGGGGTTGTTAGCTAAGATACCGTCATTAAGAAGCGGCACAACTAATGTGTCTATGCGAGCTAATTTGCAATGTGCAGCGCTGGCGCAGCCATTTATTTTTTATTGCACCTTCTCAGATTAATTCTCTGCGTGTCGTGCCCAGGGCTGGACAAAAAAAATCGGCTCGGGCATTTTGACTAGAGACCGGCCCACCAGGTATTACAGGAAAAGCCATAAAGCCTTTGAATGAAAACAGATGCTGTTGTGACAGTGATGTACAATCTTGTTGGTATATGTATGATTTCTATACATTTTACATCAGATAAAAACTTTGGTTTAAGATTCAGATAATTATTATTAAAAGCTAGACATTTTAAATGCGAATAAGAAAGAAAAGTATTTCTTTGTGCCCCCCTTCCCTGCTAATGCCCTACCTGGCCCCCTGGCAAAACTTTGCTAGATCCGCCCCTGCACAGTTACCAGCTGTCAGCTACGTAAAAAAGGATCCTGGTGTTATTTGTCTCTCAGAAACAGTTCATAACTTCCCTTCAACTCATTCATGTCACCTAAAAGGTAAACCTGTTTCTCCATCACCTGTTCAGCTCTGATGATTCAGTAAGGACATCTCCTGGTTTCATCTTCATGTTTCCCTCATGTATCCAAACCGATATCATGACCAGCAGCTTTTACAGCTGTGGCTCCAGCAAACATCAGCTGATACTAGAAGGTAATATTAAATAAATTCTAACAACAGCTGATCAAGCTTAAACGTGCTGCTGTTGTTTAGCGCCACATCTGCCGGTTTCCTCTTTCTGGCGTAAAGAAACAAGAGAGAAAAGCCGATCAGCTGATCATTGATCAGTTGCATGATTGAAGTAGCAACAGGAGAGGGAGGGGAGAGAATGAGAGAAGAAGAGGCAGCTGTGCAGC
Organism: Copadichromis virginalis; assembly: GCF_057382275.1. Classification (NCBI taxonomy): domain Eukaryota; kingdom Metazoa; phylum Chordata; class Actinopteri; order Cichliformes; family Cichlidae; genus Copadichromis; species Copadichromis virginalis. Next base: position 28,407,719 of record NC_140635.1, read on the forward strand.
AAAGACACAGAGTAACTCCAGCTTTGTGTCTTTTTCATTCTAGCTAAAGTCCAGGACAAACTGTGTTCCTTTTCAGCTCAATATGAAACACATAATATTTTCTCTGAATACGGGATGGTTGGCAACTCTACTAACCTTATGAATAAAATAAAGTTCACTATCAGTAACATCATAGCATCCACCCAGCTGTATAGAAACTCTGTCATGCTAGCTAGTGCACAGTACGAGTTATTGTAACTGACTGTAAAAAGTCAGCACAACGAAAATAAACTCCACCTAAACTTGGTTCATATCTGACCCAGATAGACTGCAGGTCATAACTTCTCACCTGAAGTTCAGTTCACCTGACACCTGACCGGTGGCCGCCTCGGGTCTCTCCTCCTCCTGCCTCCCCTTTCCTTCATCCACCTGCTGGCCTCCACCACTTGCTAATGTTACTGAATCTGTGGAAGCTCCGCCATAGCCACCAAACAACTGAGTTATTTTTACGCACCGGCCAGCATCTGGCCAGTCCACCACCTTTCATTGCTTATACCGTTACAAATAAAGAAATAAATAAAAATCATCGGCCCATAAAAACAAAAAATCACCATCGGCCCACTGAGCAAATGCCCGGTATGCCCGATGGCCAGTCCAGCTATGGTCGTGCCATCAGTTAACCCTTCACGTGCCTAGGGTTGCCGACCCCTGATCTAAAGGTAACATTACAAAAACAAAAATGAAAACATGGATTTTAACAGTAACTTAACTGACTTAAAATTGTTAGAAAATGATTTAAAGGACAAGTGGGCACATGCCAAAAGATTGTAAAGGCACCAGAATTTTAACTACTTTTCCCCCCAAACATGAGTACTTTGTACTTCATGATCTAATTGACAGACAAGCCTCTCGCTCTGCCAGGGGTGCAGTGGTAGGTTAAGGCCACCTGCAGTTTCTCGTTGTGTTTTGAAGAGAAGCTTCTGTGCAACTGTAATGGTATTTTAGTGCACACTGGCCTACGCATGTTTACCTGACAGACATAACACCTTTTGTGCCCAGAGTATCATCAGCCCTGCGTCATTCACAGCCTGTTCAAACAACCGTTTACTAATAGAACTTGTGCACTTTCCTCATCTCTCCTGTTAGTCTGCAGCTCTGTCTCGTTCACACTGTCAGCTGATTAACACCTGCTGCTCATTGAGCCCATGTTAACTAGCAATCATTGCATTTTAGCACTGGCAGCTTCATACTTAATAGGAGGTAACAGTCTGGCATTGCTTTGCGCATAATAAGGTTAAGGCACTTTATTTTCAGACAAATAAACAGGTGCCAGACCATTTAGAGATTTAAAAACCAATAAAAGGACTTTAAAACGGATCCTAAATTCAATTGGAAGCCGGTGTAGAGAGGCCAAAATCGGAGTGATGTGGTCAAATTTCCCTCTGCCAGTTAAAAATCGTGCCGCAGTATTTTGCACTAGTTGCAAGCGTGACAAAGTGCCCTGCCCAACCCCTATTAAAAGAGAATTGCAATAATCTAAACATGAAGTAATAAAGGCATGAATAACACTGAAAGGGCTTAACCTTCGTTAAACGTCTGAGGTGATAGGATGCTGATTTTACCGCCCCGTTTACGTGGTCATCAAAGGTAAGTGCAGAATCAATTTTTACTCCGAGATTTGTGATCGAATTCTTTAGTTGGGAAGTCAAAGCTCCAAGATCAACATCTGGAGCGTGAGAAAAAACGATTTGGGCCAAATAAGATCGCTTCTGTCTTCCGATCATTAAAATTTAAAAGGTTTTTTGCAATCCATGCTTTAACATCGCTAAGGCAGTCAAGCAGAGGTCGACTTGGGAGACTATCAGAATGACTAAAAGGTAAATAAAGCTGGCAGTCATCTGCATATAGATGGAATGACACTTTATGTTTTCGGAAAATCGCACCAAGAGGCAAAAGGTACAGTGAAAACAATAATGGCCCAAGAATAGATCCCTGAGGCACACCCCAAAGCAGAGGAGCCACAGAGGATGAAGCGGATCCCAACTTAACACAAAAGGTCCTATTTGAAAGATAGGACTTAAACCACACAAGTGCCGAACCAAAAATTCCCCACACAGTGCTGTAAGCGGGAGATCAGCAAATCGTGATCCACTGTGTCAAATGCAGCAGTCATGTCCAACAGGACCAGCACTGCATATTTACCACGGCCTGTCGCTATCAGACCGTGGTAAAAATCTATTTAAATATTAAGGTTTAAAGTCCCACACCATAACAAAGGAAACGTGGAAATTGCTTCCGCTTGTCGCAGACCAAAGAGAAATTAATTTTATTGACTGAACAGGTATTCTCAGTGTGTGTTCTGTGTTTCCAGCAGTGTGAAACAGACTAATCAGCAGATTAGAATTATGTAGAACAACATTTCTAAATCACCAAATTAAAACACGGACAGTTCCCTAACAATGCGACGCACAGTTTGCATTTTGCAATTTTGATTTTACTAAGATATGGCTTAACAATGGCTTACATCATTTTCTTAGGGTTTATTAAAGTATTCTGATTCTGAACAACTTGCACATATAAGATAGATTCCCCCAGCAGAGACTGCCGTGAATAAAAAACTCTGTGAAAACATGGCGCTTCCAGATGATTTTGGACATTACCTGCTCCCAACAGTTTTAGTTTGTATTCTTTCAGCTGCAGACTAAGTGCTGTTTATGGTTTGAGAGTAAAGCTTAAATACAAAAACAGAATTCAAAATTAGTACAAATTTGATATGAGGTCAGCGAGTACCGAGTCAGTGTCTTGCTATTGTTTATAAAACAATAAAGCTGTTGTAAAATTGTTTGCTGCTAACAGGAGAAAAAACATTAAGGAATAAAGTCGCATTTAAAAATCTATATTATTTAATATTTATTTATTATTTACTCCTACTGTTCGGGCAGAGAGGTTGGTGGGTCCTTTGGGAATGGTGACGCTATTTTCTGGAGAATTGATTATTCAGCAACTGGTTAAAAAGCCTGACCCAAGACACCCAAGTCATCTCTGGTAGAAAACATTTTTTTCTTTTAATATGTGACCATATTGTGCAGCTCCTGAAGAGCTACAAAGGCAAACACTGCCCAGCCCTAGTTTTGTGCTTACATTTGCTACTACTTATCAGTGACAGCGGTTTGTTGGAAAAAGATGGCCTTCCATTTACTTTACAACCATCAATAAAACGTTCAGAATTTCTTTGGAATCTATGTCGTCAGAGATTTCATTGTTGCCCACCCCTACTGCTAGCTGCAAGCTAATGACACAGTGGATGCATTTTCCAAGAAGTTTAATTGTTTTGTTTGAGTTTTTTTTTTTTTTTTTATCAAATCATGGATCTATACATGATGTGCTGTTGAACTTATTTGGATACATCTGAATACATTAAATACTCTGACATGTTTTTAGAAGCAAATTCATAATCATAAGATTATAATTCTGGGCAATTTAGAGTTTATACTGACCAGTAGGTGCTGGCTAAACTGGGGCTATGTGCAGTGCTGTGGTGCTGTTTACAGTAATGGGTGCTGGACTGGTGCAGGGCAGACTGTGCTAGGTTAGCTCCCGAGTAAAAACACAGATATCATCAGAGAGAAACACGTAATTGAACTGTTAGTTCCTGAGAGTGTTGAAAGTATGGCCTCCTGGTGAAAATCTTGTAAAACCTTACTTGTGTGCATAGTCAGGTGATTTAAAAAAATCTGATTTAACTTAATATTATGTACTTGAATTGTTTTTTTTTTTAATTGAAATTAATTGAAATAACACTCAAAAAATGGAGTGCTCATTTGCATTTCAATGCAGCTGCTGTATAATAGGGTTTGGTTCTCAAAGGAGATATCACTTTGGATTTGAGCTGATCAACACTTGCAAATTCCGCATTTATACTGGCTAGAGGCTGGAAGCAGACAAGGCTCCTGTAACGTGGGCCTTTATATTGTAGAATACAGTTGGTTAAATTCACAAAGGGAAAAAACTAAACAAAAAAATCCAAACCTGCAATAGGACAGGTCAGCTGATCCCAGGCTGTACACAAAGAAAGCCTTCTGAAGCTCAGAGTAGACATTATTATGTAAGATATTTGTAGTTTTCCCCTAACCTGCCAAATCTCACTGCAACCCCCGAGCATATGTCTTTTTTTAAACTTCAAATCTACTTCTAAAATGTTCAGAAATGTGTCTAATCTGTTACCAGGAACATCTGAAGTTTGTGAATACAGGCTGAAATGTTGGCATCAACAGACACCATGAAAACCAGTTAAGCTGGAACACTGGGCAGCGAGAAAGAAACTTACACAACAATGTCAACATTCACAACAGGCTAGCTGCTAAGCTCGCTAAAACACAGACAAACCTGGACTTTCCGACGCCACTTTCACCAATTATCAACAGCTTCAGAGTCGTCAACACATCGTCGTCCATATTTGTCTTGGAGTTAGTTTACCTTTGACTCTGAATTAACTAAAAACGATTTTACAGATATTTTTTTACTGTGTTTTAGGATAGCAGGCGGCTATCAGTTCCGATGATAGCCTACTGCTCACGCAACTTCCGGCCAAAGTGCGACGCGCGACGTCACCGGTGTTCGCGAGATTTGAAAATGAAACACAAAAAAATATTATTATTATGTTGATACTAAATTATTTAGTTTTTAATTATGAAGATTCTCTAACAATTATTTAAAGTGGCAAAGAACTTGTATAAAATATATTAGCTCTCCTGATAAAGGTTCTAATTTCCTTGTATTATGCTATGAAAATGTTGCAGCAGTTTATTGAAATATGCAAGCATACACTCTAAAAAGTAATTAATGGGATCTTTAGTCATTACTTACATATATATGTTGTTGTGAAATGAAAAATCAAGTTCATAAATACTGTTAGACTTCCTAATTAAAATTTTTATTTTATTGAGTTCGGGTGACACATAAATTATGCCTCTTTACTCAATATATAATCGTGATTTGTCTGAATTTAAAATCTTCTTTTAATCAAAAAACAATATAATTTTAAGTTCTGTCGATGTAAAATACAACTTGATGACGTGTAAACAGCTCACAGTTCCCTTCTTCTACACAAGCGGACATATTCAACAGCACGTGTTCAAGGTTTATCAAGAGCTGTGTTGGTCGCGAACGGTGAGTAATTTTATGCGAAATTACACATATCTGCAGTCGCTCTGGATTTTGTTAGTTTACTTTAAAACAACGACGTAACATACATAACATACATCTTAGCTTGCCCCCGTTTGTGTGTTTTAATATACACACAGCAGCTAATTCCGCGATAGCATAAATTGTTGGACTCTTTTTGGAAAATTTAACACTGACGTTACTCTAATGCAGACCACTGTAATTGTCTTATAATTTTTAAAAGATAGCGGACGTTGTTAGCCCCGGCGCAAACTACTATGCTAACGTAGCTAGCCAAGCTAAGTTGTGTTCACTGTGATTTTATTTTTGAAATGTGAAATTTATTTTTTGAAGGGAAGCATTTTATGTTAGTAATTGTTAAGAAACGCTTCTAAATTTTCGTAACGTTACGGGGTGAAGTTCAACCCCATTGGCTTCTGCGCAGGAAGTGCGGTCGCCATTAGTCCGGTGTGTCTGTTGACCGCTAAGAGCGGTTCTTCACCGGCTGCTCGGCCTATTTTCACAGGTAAAAGACCAGACTTAAGTGCACTGTGCCGCATATGGTAGGCTAGTTAGCTGTCCCTAATTTTTGGGTACTTTCCGTGTTTTGTAGAGACGTAGAGGCGACGTGCATTGGCACTGGCTGTAACATTGATATGCCTCAATAAAGGTTGAAAGTAAGAAAAAAATCAATAGCGGGCCGCCATCTTGGTTGGGTCCCCATTCGCCACCAGTGCATTTTTTCTACTGAGGAATGTATTCACCCATGGTAAATAAGGAAAATGTTTAAATATTTTTCCAAACAGATAAGGCAAGAAAGGTCAATAATCCCACATATGGTTTCAGTAGTATGCCAGTTTTTGCAACACTAGGGTGCACAAAAATGACCATAGCTGCTGACTCAGCATTGATTCCAATTTGGTTTTGGAGAATGAAATGAAAACAGATCAAGTGGGATTATTGACATTGTAGTTTGTGTATAAAAAAGTTTGGGGTTTTTTTCGTATTTACTGTCAGAAATGATTCTGTCCTGTCATGCCACACCTTATGTTTGCTTTTGTTGATAAAAAAAAAAAAAAAACTCATATATATATATATATGTGTGTGTATATATGTGTGTATATATTTATTTATTTATTTTTTTTTTTTGAGTTAACACATTCCTCAGTAGAAATACATGCACTGGGGGCGAGTGGAGACCCCTCCAAGATCGCGGTCGGTGGGGATACATGCTCCAACAGACTGGCCCAGTCCATGTCACCTCTATGTATATTTGATCTATGGAAAGCCACGTTAGGCTTTCCAGCACCCAGTGTATTCAGGTCTATGTAGTTTTGAATGTTTGGTTCTAGCTCACACAGCTTTGACAGGTGAAACTTATTCACTGTATTGAAGACTCACAGGTGAAGTTGAAAATACCATCTTTTGTATTTTTGTGCAGGCACAACTTTCTGGTGTTATACACTGTCCTGGCGTTGCAGATCTAGGGGTTCCAGTTAAGACGTGGTCAGCCTTCTAAAGAAAGTGGGAATCTCACCGAAATATTCAGTTACTTTGCTGTGTTTCTTGCCAGGACAAAGGCTCAAACCATCATCTTCTCCTGGTATCGAATACCAAGGGACCTTCTGAAGTAAGCTTTAACAAGTAAGCTTGAATTGAGTAATTCAGAATCATGAAGTATGGATTGGCCTTGCAAAATCTGTAAATTTGCAACCTCCACTAAGGAAGAGCTGATGAAACATTATAGGTTACGCCATATCCCCAGTGTACAGCCTCTGCCATGTCCTTACCTAGATTGTTTTTGTTCATTTAAGTCATGGGGTAGCCAAAAATCACACAGATCAAGGAAACACTCAACTCACTCAACAATGAGAACCTCTGAAATACTCAGTTTCTGTTGCCAGTTCTGTAATGTGGGCACATTTTTCACTGAAAAAGAGTATTTTGAACACCTATTTTTTTCTATCATTCAGGACAACACAGTTGAAAAGCGCAGAGAAATTGCTGTTCGCTGCCTCATAGTCTATCTTGGAGAGAAGGAGGAGGATCTTTTCAAACAATACAGCGTAAGTACTTGAGTTGGTTTTTAATTTTTTGTTTAGTTTTGAATGCATGTCCCTGTTGGGTCTTTGTGTTTTGTTCATTGGATTTTCTGTTCAGGGTTGAGTATTTAAGTCATTCAGTGCCATAGACGTCTTTAGACGTCAAAATGAATCCGAACGCTCAGTGCCATAGACGCCTCTTGAGCTTTTTATTGAATTGAGAAGGTGGTGGAGTTGATTACATGGATAAAATCCCACCAGCGTGACAGTCGGCTCTACTGAGAACGAGTATTATGGCACGATTTTTGATCCAGCTCGTCATTTCGAGCTTGAGGTGTCTGCAGCCTGACGTCATGGTTTTTCTAGCGATTCCAGTGAACATGAACCGGATTTATCTGACCAGTATCTCCTGTTAGAAACTTCTGAAGGCAGCAGGGACCAGAATAATGAACGATTTGCTGCATAAAACGCACAGAAATTGTTGATAGACGAACCGATGGCCGGGTGGGGGGTGAACAGACTAAGTCGCGCACTCACTTGTGGACATGCGGGAGTAACACACACACACAGACTCTCTGAATCATAAATCAGTCGCTTTTTTCTTATATATTTTTCAAATGTTGAAATTGTCTATATACAACTATTTTTATACAAAAAATAATCTGCCAAAAGTACATTTTTACAGGTGATTTTTTTACTTCATAGTAGTAAAACTTAGTTGAGATGTTGCATGAATCATTGAAACACGAAATATTTACATCAAAGTCACTGATCTGCTAGAAAAACCTATTTACACAAAGCGCTTTTGATCCAGAAACAGGTGTTTTGTCATGAAAGTTTCTCTTTTCTACTGCAGATTTCTAAATAACAGAGGTAGAAACATTTTTTTTTTGCTGCTGAAAGAAGAGAGACTCATTTTTGTCATGGTGGTTTCAGAATTCACATAGTCATAGAACAAAATATTCTGTGAGCCTTCAAAATCAGTGAAAAAGCTAAATATCTCTGGAACTGAGGGGGGTATGAAATCTGAGAGTGGCTGGCACTGAATGAGTTAAGGGACATTCCAACCCTAAGTGAAGATATGTCTATTGCCATGTATAAGTGAGAAAAAAGCATTTCAGAATTACAATCCGAAGATGTTTATTGCCATTGTCATTGAACATAATTTGCTGAATAGAAAGCTGTTTCCGTGATAAGGTGCAACATAAACACACAGGATAAAAAATTTTGTAGCCAGCGCAGTCATTTTCCTGATCTGGCAGCAGCTTTAGCAGAGCATAAACAATGGATGTGAATGGCAGGTACTAGCATTTTGTGTGCAAAAGTGATTAAAATCACTCAATAATGATACCAAGTATTCCTGGGGAGCTCAACAATCATGCTGACTGCAAATGAAAAGTATGAATTGACATGAAGGATTTTCAGGAGCCGATTTAGACTTTGGACTACATTACGACAAAGCACTGCTGTAAGCCTCCACATGGTTATAACACAGCAGTTGAAGCCACTGCCGACCAGTGTCTATAAACCAACATGCTATTTGTGCAATATTTCTTCAACAAATCAAAGACCCATCCATTGTTACTGCAGCTTACCATGCTTGTATAGTAGTGGCTGTGTGTGTTTGTTTATGGAAGCTGGAGGCTTTTCCAACTGTTGCGTTATATCCATGCACCATGCAGTGGATGTTTACAGCGGTGTTTGTCGTAACTGCAATGTAGTCTCAAGTCTAAATCAGCTTCTGCAAATCTTCCGTGTTACTTTTGCACTTTTCATTTGCCGTGAACATGATTACTGAGCTCCCAAGAAATATTTGTTTTCATTACTGTTTTCATTTTTGTTAGTCATTTTTTTATTTATTTTTTCACTTTTGCACACAACATGCTAGCACCTGCTATTCACTTCCATTTGTTACACCCCGGCCTAGGCAACCGGAGTGCAACACGAAAAAAAGTAAAAATAAAGAAAAAAAAACACACAAAAAAACCCCACTAAAGCTCACCACCAAAATCCCAAAATGAAAGTATCGACAAATCTATTTACAGCTATTTACAACAAACTATTTATTTACAACAAACCACCAAACTATTTACAACACGGGGGAGATCGCGACCATGACACACTGAAACACAGGGTTTAAATACATAGAGGGAGCAATCAGGAAAATGGACAACAGGAGGGAAACACAGCTGGGGCAAATTAGAACTGACGAGACAGGGAAACGTAAACTGAAAACACTAAGATAACACAGACTTTCAAAGTAAACAGGAAACACATAACAGTCACGCCAAAAACAACACACCGACAACACCGAAATGTAACACATTGTTTGTGCTCTGCTAAAGCAAATGGATTGCTTCCGGATCAGGAGAATTAGTGTGCTGTTTACAAAAGGCTTGTTTCTCACTTTCTAACTGTGGCAATATGGCAATAGATAAAATTTCACTTAGAAGTGGAATAACCCTTAAAAATGATTTATTAGATTTTCTTTTCAAAGTGGAAAAACAAAACTGTGAAAAACAAGACATTTTTTATTTTAAACGTTGGATTATGGTTTAATTTAGCTTTTAAAAATTACAGAATGACAAAGTAAAATCACTGAAAAACACAAAAGACAACCTGTTTTGGCTTATTTTCCTACCTGTAGTAGTTCATTCCCTTATGCACGTCATCCTGAAGTGCTTGAGCTATGTATTTTATACATCCTAACATTTAATTTCTCCTACAAGGATGAGGAGGAGCTCAACGCAGACCTTGCAATGCAAATCATGAAGATTGCTATCATTGGTGATGGGCCTCCAACCATCATCGTTGAGGGATCCAAGATCCTGGAGAGGATTGATGTTGCCAGATCCTGTGCTTTGATGATGGGAGTAATCTACGCTCTGAACCTTACCTATCCCAAGCAGCTGAAATTGACCTTTGAGGTATTTCAAAAGCTATACCTTGAGCTTGATGGACAAAAAGCCAGCTCTAAAGTAATGAATCTTAAGTTTGGTATTTTCTAGAGCAGACTTGATAGACCATTCGTGAGTGAGTTTCACAAAAACCTTATTCCTGCATTTCTGGCACTACTTCATTGTGTTTTACTAAATTTTAAAGCGCTGTTCTTAAGTCTTCTGAGTTAATGTTTTGCCGTGTCTTAAATGCTGTTATTTGCACATTTTTAAGGAATGCGTTTAATTTCTCCCATGACCTGTGTTCTGAGGGTATTGGTGTGTTTTAAAGTTTGTGTAATGCCCTCTTTAGCTGGCCTTAATCTTGAGGGTGAAAAGTCAAATATGGAAGAGAATCAAGAATACTTTGTAAGAGTGCTGACAAAGTTGAATGAAAGAAGCTTTGCTCATTTTATGTTTAAATTAATGCATTTAATGTATAGCAGCCTGTCATCTTTTGTTTTGATTCACTGTCACATGTTAAAGTAAAAAAAAGAGGATTCAAGTAGTAGGTTTTATTACAATTTTAATACACAGTTCCTTAAGTTTCAGCGGGCAATTTGTGTTCTAGGAAACTGAAGCCCACAAATCTTGCACTTCGCACGCACGTTAAAGAATTGTGATGTTTGTTATTGTAATTAAATGGGTCTAACTCATTTGAATACATCTGTCTGAATTTCTATTCTTTCTGAGCACCAGGTACGAGTCCCTTAGCTGATGTCCAGGTATTTGGCATCACATCTGCCGCATTCAAACAAATACACACAACATCCATTTCTTTTTTCTGAAGGTCATGACACAAGCGTACACACAGCCCATGTTAAGGCTGACGTTCGTTTGGGAAAAAAAGTGATCGACAAGTTTCTAAGGTCTTAGAACCTTGACTTCTTTGTGGGCAGGCACCACCATGCATGAGCCTGCCTACGCGGTAGTCATGGTTATAAGACACAGCCAAATGATCAAGGTTGTATTTTGGAGCGAATTAGCCTGCTGGGAAACAGGTAAATGGCCTTATAGAATCTCCTGTGGGACCAAAAAATGACTACACTGTAACCAAAATATCATATTTGACCAACATAAATACTATTTATGCCGACAGTTAAGTTCATTTTAATTATAAATGTGTTTTATTTTGATCAAAAAGTTACTTCACCGTACATAAATATAATCTTGGATCAACTTGAATTCCTGTGTATTTGTTGACAATTATTAAGTTCATGTTACTCAGAATGTGGTTTTTTTTGTGGCCAAAAAGTAACTTCACTATACATAAAATTCACGTTGGATCAACTTAAATTTTTCTGTTCTAGTCGAAAATTATTAAGTTAATTTTACTTAAGAATGTTTTTAATTGTGGCCAAAAAAGCTACTTCACCATACTCAAAAATATTGCTTTGAATTAATGTTATTCTGCCAGAAGTTGGCTTAACTCAAAAATTCTAGTGGAAAACGTTAACATGTTTTTTTTATTTGAACCAATGTTTTACTTATTAGAGTGTACATGGAAATACAGAATATATATATATATATATATATATATATATATATATATATATATATATATATATATATATATATATGTATATATGTATATATATATATATATATATATATATATATATATATATATATATATATATATATATATATATATACACACATATATGGAGGAATTGGGGATAATTGATGTTTGGAGAGAGTTACATCCTAAAAGCAGGGACTATACCCACTACTCCTGCCCCCATAGGACCTATACTCTAGAATAGACTATTTCTTTATGTTCAGTAATGATTGTACTAGAGTAAAGGGATGTCAAATTAAAACGATAGATCTTTCAGATCATAGCTCTATTTCACTGTCTTTGAGTTTAGAGAAGAAAGCAAGGAAGGTGCTGTGGAAACTGAATTCAACCATATTAAACGATCCCATACTAAAACAAAAGTTAAGAGAAGAAATAAAGGATTTTCTTGAATTAAATGATACCGGGGAAGTGTCGCAAATCATATTATGGGATTCCTTAAAGGCAGTAATGAGAGGAAAAATAATTTCAATGACCTCCCATCTGAAAAAGATAAAGCTTCAAAAATTTGTCAACCTTCAGGCAAAGTTAAAACAACTACAATGGGAAGATGGATACAAAAGTAATTCTGAGAAAAAAAAAGAAATAAAAAAAATACAGGTCGAAATTGATGAAATTTATACACAAGAAACTCAAAAGAAAATTATTTTTTTTAAAGCAGAAATATTATGAGATAGGAAGCAAATCCTCTAAAGTCTTAGCCTATAAACTGCGTAAACAGAGATTGGAAAACACAATTTTTAAAATAAAAAATCCTCAAACAAGGATAATGGAAAATCAATTAGAGAAAATTCAAGAGAGCTTAGAGTCGTTCTATAAAGAACTGTATACCCAACCACAAACAACGGATGAAATAAAAATTGATAATTTTTTGAACAAATTAAAACTACCAATTTTAACGAATCTCCAAAACGAAAGTTTACTCCAACCAATAACAACCAAAGAACTTCACCTGGCAATATCTAAATTAAAAGTAGGTAAGACCCCGGGTTCGGATGGGTACACTGCAGAGTGGTATAAAAACCTTGAAGAGGACTTGCTTCCTACTCTATTGAATACATTCAACTGGATCATGCAAAAGGGTAAATTACCCCCCTCATGGAAGGAAGCAGTTATTTCCACCATTCCCAAAGAGGGTAAAGATAGGACAGAATGTAGCAGTTATCGACCCATTAGTGTATTAAATTTGGATTATAAACTATTTACAGCAAAGATTAGAAAAAATCTTACCTGACATAATAGACCTGGATCAGTGCAGTTTCATTCAACAAAGGCAAACAATGGACAACATAAGGCGTTCCCTACATGTTATTGAACAAATAAACAGAGATGGGGTCCAGGCAATGTTGGTGGGACTGGACGCTGAGAAAGCCTTTGATTCAGTCAGATGGCTTTTTCTTTATAAGGTACTGAAGACTTTTGGTTTTCACAATAAATTTATTTTAATAATACAATCCCTTTACGATAAACCAAGGGCTCGCGTGAAAGTCAATGGAGATTTATCTGAATCATTTACTCTAGAAAGAGGGACCAGGCAGGGTTGTCCAGTCTCACCACTTTTATTTGCACTTTATATTGAGCCCCTTGGTCACTTTATAAGAAACAATACCAAAATTAAAAGTATTGTAGTTGCTGGGGAAGAACAAAAAGTTGCAATGTTTGCAGATGATGTCTTGGTCTTTTTGAAGGAACCCGAAGAATCATTTGAGGAGTTGATGTCCTCTCTATCTGTTTTTGGGGAATTGTCAGGTTATAAATTAAACCTAAACAAAACACAGGTAATGACACTAAACTATACAGCATCTAACACTTTACGAGATAATTATAATATAAATTGGGAAGCTGAAACACTTAAATACTTGGGAATAATTCTAACTAAGAATATTTCTAATCTATCACAAGTAAATTATGGTCCCTTGTCACAGGCCATAAAATTTGATTTAGATAGGTGGAATTTGGTGCCTTTCTTAAATTTAAACTCAAGGATATCAGCAGTGAAAATGAATGTACTCCCAAGACTCCTCTATTTATTTAGAACTTTGCCTGTTGAAGTAAGTCACACACAGTTTGGTGAATGGGACAAATGGATTTCGCACTTTATTTGGCATGGGAAAAAACCAAGAATTAAATTTAGATCTTTACAGTTAAGCAAGGCAAAAGGGGGGGGGGGGGGGGGGGGGCAACGCTTCCATGCTTACAATACTACTATTATGCATCTCAGGTCATCCCCCTGCTGCAATGGTGTAACCCGAGTTTGAAAGCTAAGTGGAAATCCATAGAATTCAATACAACCCCTAAATTCCAACTACAAGCCTCAATTGCGGATAAAAAAAATTGGCAGACCGTTTAAAAAATAAAGGCCCATGGATTAGCCACACTTTAATAATATGGAATAAAGTGACTGAAATATGTGGTAGTGAACGAATATTAAAAGTATTTAGATGGTGTGCTTATGACACAGATTTTAAACCAAATGAAAGTGATAATAGATTTCAGTCTTGGATAGAGAGTGGACTAACAACATTCCATTCCTTCACACATAAAGGGACACTACAGAGTTTCCAGTCATTACAAATAAGAAACGGCTTAAGACAAGTAGATTTCTTCAGGTTTCTTCAAATGAGGGATTACTTTAATAAACACTGCAATATCTCAAACCTGAATATGGTCGAGTCAGAAATTTTTAAGATAGTTAAATTAGCATATGATAGTTCCCTGAGAAAGGCAATCTCCAAACTATATGATGTGCTCCTTCAAGCAAGGAAGGATACTACTCAAAATGTTAAGATTAAATGGGAATTGGAATCGGGGATGGGTATAACAAACGAGAACTGGGAGAGGATTTGTAATTTTCATTGGTACTCAACAAGTTCTCTATCTTGGAGAGACCACTGTTGGAAGAACATTATTAGATTTTTTAAAACTCCTCATCAGACTAAATATAAAAATGGGACAGCAGAATGCTGGAGAAGATGTGGATCAGAAGAGGCACATCATTATCATATCTTTTGGGACTGCCCTAACTTAAAAAACTACTGGCTGGGAATCCATAAGACTTTGTGTGAGGTTTTTAAGATAAAATTTGACATCAATTTTGTAAATTTGTACCTGGGCTTGGTTGCTGACTCGGTCCGGGGAGGGGACACAAAACTCTTACAAGCGTTATTAGCGGCCAGCAAAAAATCTATAACCAGAAAGTGGTTAAATCCAACTCCGCCAACACTTGAGGATTGGTTTAATGTGGTTTTCGAAATATTTAAAATGGAAAAATTGACATTCCTTCTAAAAATTCGGAAAGACAAATTTTACAAAATATGGAATAAATGGATTAGTTTTGTGTCCCCCATCCGCCCTGAATTTAGGTAAGACCAGCCCTGAATTGGTGTATTTTGGTGTATCTCCCATGTATCGTACAATGTTAGGTTGACCCTCAACTTCATAATATGTACCTAATGTAGTTTTTGTAAATAAGTTAAACATGCTGCATTATGTAACACATTGTCAAGCCAATGAGTTAATTTTATTTTTTTTCCTTTCCTTTTTTTTTCTCGACTAAACAATGTCAATGCACTTTATTGTAATAAGTCCCTTTTTTTTCTTTCAATAAAAATATAATTAAAAAAAAAAAAGGAAATACAGAATATAAAGAAAAATCAGTCTGTACGTTTCCAATAACCTTGATCTTTATTATTCAACACAGCCTGAACTCTGTGAAGCAGCTCTCTTGTCATTTCTTTAAGTAGTCGAATAGTTCCCCAGGCTTCTTGGAGGACATTCAAAGCTCTTCTTTGGATATTGGCTGCCTTTTCTTCTGCTCTCTGTCAAACTTATTCCACACCGTTTCATTAGCAGTGTGGGATGCATCTCTCAAGTCCTATCTGGTGTCTTTGCATGAGTTTTCAAAATAATATTTAATGTCTGTCATAATTGTGCTATCTTCATTTTGTGGATGTTCCCATGGCTTTTGTGACAGGCAGCTTATAACAAAGTGCCTAGACAAACAATTTAAAATTGCTTACTTAAGTTAGTTTTATGCTTTTTTATGACCTTTAAAGGTTTAAAGGTTTATGATCCATAGACCAGTGTTATATCGTTTAACAAACAATAAACAATTTGAAAGACCTTCAGAAATCCCGGTGAACTATTGCTCAAGAGCACTTTAAAACTCCTTTGAATTAAAATATAAAGAAATGAGGGGTTCTCAAGATTTTTTGCAGGGGTGGTGCAGAGAAGAAGCAATAATCTAGTTTTTCTAGAGTGAGTTTCACCTACGTTACTTCATTTAATTGGTGTTTGGTCAGAAATAATAAGAAAATGCAAATATATGTTTACACTATGCAAGTTATTCATGACTTACATAAATGAGCATCCCCTAAAACCAACTAAATGCTACCAGGATTTGAAAAGCTGATCAAGGCAAATGCATTTAGTGTCAAATACAAGTGAGTTAAACATAAAGATTGGAAACTAATTTCTGTTACAAGCTATTAATAAAAGCTTTTAATAATGCATCTTTGTTCCTGTTTGTTGGGATTTCTCCCGATCTTAACAGTTAAATGTTTGATTTTGTTAGTTCTAGTATTTACACACATGTTCTTGCTCTGCTATGGGCCAGCTTACCCTTCAGGCTGAACTGAAATTAGTGCATGGAACCACAACCACAGGAAATGACTGCCTTCAGGTGGGGTTACCTTTCAAGTGCCTAAATAAAGAGTCACATAATGGAGCACAACATGTCTTTGTTTTGTGCATCGGCTTCCTTCCATCAATCCTAAAAGGCCCTCCTTTGTGTAACCTTTACGTTACCCGAACCATGACATGGTATCGCCCGAGGGTTGTGGGGGAATAATAACGGGTTGCGTTTGCCGCAGTTAACGCTGTGATGCTTGAACTGTGAAATAGTCAGAAAATTCGTCTTTAAAAAGAAAAAAGAAAAAACTAGGGTGTTTCTTGAACCTGGCCAATGAAAAATGAAAATGAAAAAGGTGTTAAATATAAATTTACATATATGAATTTGGATTTGTATCATATTTGCTTTTGTGCAAATTATTTAGGCGTTTTGAGGGGAGAGAAATCACACTGTTTTAAGCTGTGCTGGTAAACTAAAAGTAGTCTGAAAAACTCATGCATCGAGTATGATGCATTTGCATTGCTGGGTTAATTATATGAGGTGTGTCATCTGACTGATAAGATTAAAAGAGAAAGAGCATCTTTTTCCCATCCGTTTATATCCTCATTGTCCATAACCTGTCATTGGCACTGATAACCACACTGAACTTTGTACTAACATACTGGAAACCGTCAAGTACTCAGTGAGGTCATTGTGATCTACATATTATTACCAACATATTTAGCTTATGTGTGGTTTTGAGCACTTAAAAAGAAATGCTGTAAGCATGTATTTAGAAATATTGGATTCAGAAAGTTACAAATGGATTGTAATAGTGTCATGAAATTGAAATAAAAAATGATGCCAAGATGGTTATAGTATAACCAAAAGGAGGAGGCAGCAGTTCCCCACTCTATATAAATGAGTGCTCAGGAGGTGTGGTGGTGTTGAGTGCTCAGGAGAGCTCATCTGTTTTTTTGGTCTGCTGTTAGTGCATCTTCTTTTTAATCACACTCTGGGAAATCTTTTTAGTTGAAATTTGCTCTTCTCCGTTTATTTTTATTTTTTTGAAGTGTTTTGCTTTTTTTACAGATTCCAAAGATGATTTTTTTTGTGATACAACAGGATTAAGCAACAAGAAACTCTAGCAAAGAGTGAGATAGAACCAATGAACCGTATGAAAGCGACTCTTCCTGAACAAGCTCACTGAGTGAGCCTTTCCTCAAACCACATCTGCTGAAAAGAAACTGCAACAAAGAACATGGGCTCCATGTTCTTTGTTGCAGTTTCTTTTGGAATGTGCGGCACAGTAAATGCTTCTGACAGCAGCCTGTGACAATAGTTTGAACATTTCTGAAAACAAAGGAGCAACCGATTTATATCCACAAAACATATTTTTGAGCTTCTATCATCCTGTCAAAGGAGCCAGGTTTTGCAGCTATGGCCAGATGTCGCATGGATTGCATAGAAAAGCCCCTTCAGAGCTTCTTTAAGAAGATGGGTAAATCTGTTGGATCCAATCCCTGGTGGTTCCTCATTGCCCCCCTTATTGTCTCTGCAGCTCTGGGAAGCGGGTTTTATTTTACTCAGGACAGAATCTCCAACAATATTGAAGAGGAGTTTACACCTTTTAATGGACCGGCCAAGACAGAGAGGAAGTACTTCAGTGAAATGTTTCCAGAAGATGATTCCATGTTTTCAAGTTTGCGGCAGACCACAGATGGAAACTATGCCACTCTCATAGCTACAAGCGAGACTAATATTCTGACTGTTAAAATGCTTGAAGAAATCCTCATGTTGGACTCTAAAATCAAGAACATGTTGGTAGAATTTGACAAGGAATCATTTAAATATGAGGGCATCTGTGCTAAGGTGATGAAAAACTGCATTTCAAACATCATTCTAGATATCATTCAATACAATGCCGAAAATATAAAAGCTGTCACACTGACATTCCCGTGGTATCACAATGGTAACACAAATTTGCCGTTGTATACAAGTCTGGGGGGTGTGACTCAAGGAGACACTTCAGTTGTTGAAAGCGCTAAAGCTATACAACTCTATTACTATTTAAAAGAGGGCAACAAAACAAAAAATGACCTTTGGTTGGAAAGCTTCATTAGTTTGGTGTCAAATAGCTCCTCACCTTCCCTCCAGGTAAGAACTCACATTTTGTGTTTAAGTTATTATCCTCCCACTTGGTGAGATTGTTCCTGCTCATTCTTTTTCCAATCTTCTAGGTATCATACTCCACCTCAATGTCAATGCAGTGGGAATTTGAGAAATCTCCAGATTCTGTCATCTCTTTATTTTCCATCACCTACTCTATTGCCATCACATTTTCCATCATAACTTGCTGGAGGTCAGAAAAACATAACAGCCAAGCCTGTCATTGAATGTATATTTGACAAATTACTTTAAAGATAAAATAAAATATGAGTTTGTTTTTTCAGGTTGGATAATGTGAGGACGAAGGTGTGGGTGGGGTTCTGCGGCGTTCTCTCTACAAGTCTAGCGGTCGTGAGTGGTTTTGGTTTGCTCTTGTTGGTGGGCCAGCCTTTTGTAATGACAGCTGCCTCCTGTCCCTTCATGATTCTAGGTGAGGCTCTGTTAAACATTCAGGTCAAAGTGTTCAGTTAAGGCAGCAGTTTGTAGAAAATGTTATGCCAGAAAAAGCTTTAGCAAGATTTTCACAGCAGCGATTGTCAACAAGACCTGCATTCTTAAAATAACACTTACAGTTGATTGATTTCAATGTTTTCTAAGAAACTACCATTACAGCTGATGGTAACCCTGTCATTAGTGCTCTCTATCTCCCCTAACCCTAGCCTTGTAGACACTCACACAAACACACACCAATACTCTAAGCCTGAAGTCTTATTTTGTATTTTAAAAATATTCCCCACTCTGACTTTTATCACTAAAGGTATTGGGATCGATGATATGTTCATCATGATCTCCTGCTGGCAACAGACTCGTGTTCTGGACAGCGTGCCAAAACGGCTGGGTGAGACCTACAAAGATGCTGCCATCTCCATTACCATTACCACCCTCACCGATGTGCTGGCTCTCTTCCTGGGCTGCATCACACCCTTTGGCTCAGTCCAGTCCTTCTGCCTCTATGCTGGAATTTGTCTTTGCTTCTGTTACTTCTACAGCCTGACTTTCCTGGGTGCATGCATGGCTTTAAATGGGCAGAGAGAAGCAGAGAACAAGCACTGGATCACCTGCATCGAAGTCCCAAGTGATGCACCAGGGAAATCAAAAGCCTTCTGGTTGTGCTGTACTGGGGGTTGGTACAACAAAGATACTGAAAAAGAGGAAACAGAGCCCATAAGTTCTTTTTTTGAGAAGTTCTACGGTCCATTTCTGACCCACAAAGTGACAAAAGTCTTTGTGTTTGTCCTTTATGCAGGTTATTTAGCTGCTAGTATCTATGGCTGTGTAATCTTAAAAGAAGGACTTGATACTAAGAACCTGGCTTTGGATGATTCTTACATTATCAATTACTACAACCATGAAGAGGAGCACTTCAATGAATATAGCTTCAGTGCAATGGTGGCAATAGAGCAGCAATTCCCCTACTGGGACAAAGAACAACGGAAGCAATTAAATTCTTGTATTTCAAGTTTTGAATCACTGAAATTTGTCAATAACACAATGGCTTGGTTCATTTTCTTTGAAAACTATGCAGAAGCCAATAATAAGCCCATAAGCTCCCAGGAGGATTTCCTAAACAACCTGAAACCTTTCTTAAATTTTGACCCATTCTTAGCACAAGACATCCAATGGACTTCAGACGATAAGATTCAGGCATCTCGCTTTTTCCTTCAGACAAAAAACAACGTACCGATGGCAGATATGATGGTGGAGCTCAGGAAAACTGCAGAGGAATGTTCAGTGGAGCTCCTGGTGTACCACCCTTCTTTCATCTACTTTGACCAGTACACTGTCATTTTAAATAACACCATCCAAACCATGCTCACCGCTGTGATCGTAATGCTTGCAATCTCTCTCGTACTCATACCCGATCCTCTCTGCTCACTTTGTGTAGTGTTTGCAATTGTTTCAGTCATCACCGGCGTGACGGGATTCATGTCCCTCTGGGGCGTCAATCTGGATTCCATCTCCATGATCAATCTGGTCATGTGCATCGGTTTCTCGGTAGATTTCTCGGCGCACATTTGCTACTCTTTTGTTTCGAGTCCCAAAAGTGACGCCAATGAGAAAGCTATTGAGGCTTTGGCGATTTTGGGTTACCCAGTACTGCAGGGAGCACTGTCCACTATCTTAGGTGTGGTGGTGTTGAGCGTGTCTGGGAGTTACATATTCCGGACATTTTTCAAAATCGTGTTTCTTGTCATTGTGTTTGGACTGTTCCACGGCTTGACATTTATTCCAGTGTTTCTCACGTTGTTTGGGGCCTGTAGCAAGTCACGTTGAGCTGATGCCCAGTGCGTCCATCTGCAGATTTGACATTTCAATTACACTCACGCTAAAACTGTGGATGCCATGCCTTTAACTTATATATATATATATATATATCTCATGTAAAAAAAAAAAAAGGACTATTGTTTAAAATATAGCAAACCTGTGCGCTCATGCCAAGATACTTTCAGTGTGTGAAAACACACTGAAAGTATCTATATATATATATATCTATATATCTATATATCATATATATCTATATCTATATATATCATATATATATATATCAATCATATATATCTATATCTCTCTCTATATATCTATATATATTTATTGTTCATCTCTAATATTTTAGGCTCTTTATCTAACAATACAAAACACCTTGAGGCAACTGAGGTCATGACCTGGTGCAACATAAATAATAAACAGATTTGAATTGAACTGAATAAAGATTTAATAATTGCTGAGATTTTGGGGGGTGTTTAGTTGTGTCACTTATTACAAGGATGTATATGTAGTGTTGTTTTATGTGCATTTTAAAATAAATAAAGTCACCTGTACACACTTAAGTCTTTATTTGGGTTCCTTTTCCTTTACACTGAGGAGAGATGTACAGCAGAGAGCCATTCAGTGTACACAGCATAAAAGCTTCACTATACATCTATATACAATGTTCCCCTTACACCCCTTATATATACACACAGATAAGTTACTCACTAAAAGGCGAACAAACAGAATATACTGTGGCAAACTGGAAAAAAAAATAAAAATCAAACATCAAGATGCACAACATGCTGAAATCAGCGTTCTAAATATGGATTACATACACATTTGGAGAAAGACATTCACTGCTTTGACGTAGATTTGTACAGACAATCTGTGCTGGTAAGTGTTTGATTTGGAGTCATCTTACAATTAAATGAAATTCATTTTCCCCTCACATCTTCTTTCACACCTGGAGAAAAGTACCACAAAACATTTAGCATTGTTTGTCCACTTTGCAATGGAGATTTGTTTACTAAGCAGTCCAGTATGCAGGACCAGACACGGGCTAGAAGCCTTTCGACAGTTAAGCGATGAGAACGGGGACTGAAGCACAATACTGACAGCTGGCCTTTTAGCTTCTCAGAATAACTGCAGAGTCTTTATTTCACAATTTGCATGTACAAGAAAAACTACTATGTCACTGATGAGGCTTCCAAAAGCCAATCTCAAACTTTTTAATTAAATTATGGCATTATTTTTATTTCAGAACTAAAAGCTTTCCGATCCCAAAGCTGTATTGCTACGCCAAACACAGCCACTTTACGTCACGTGCTTTTCTGAAGCTGAGGGGCAGTTTTTCTTCCATTTGTACGCTTGAAAGAAAAGGGCACAAAGAGTGCACACGAACATTTTAAATATCCACGCTTAGCCAAGGTGCTGAGCCATTGTAGTTCAACTTTATCCTACTTCGGAAGAAAAAAAATTATATAGTAACCTTCAAAAGAAAGCAGCAGGGGAGTAAGATACACTGGAAACACACCTCACAAATATCAGATATGAACACAAACACATGAAGAGAACTGAAACATGAGTAGAGATTCACATATATTCTGGACGCTGTATCAACAATGACCTCTTTGGGTTGATAATATATGTGGCGTATCCAATTGACCAGAAGTGAATCTGTCTGGCTAAAGATTAATATGGTGATACAGCTGAGTTATGAAGAACCCTAAAAGAAATTCAGATGCTGTTATGTTAGCAGTATATATTTACATTCATGTTTTGTTTCCTCCCACCAAGCAATATAATGACCTGAGCAAAATTTTTAATATTAAACATTTAGTCATTCAACCGTTAATCCCATACAGTGAGCCAGTACTGCTGCTTACATGTGAACACGGGGCACTCATGTTTATGCTTTAAATAACAGCACTACTTATCTGGGGATAGTGATGGGATTCTGTGAAGGTGAGACAGCATGAAGGGATGGGATTTTCCCCACAGGAACACTTGTAAAGTGACATTATAAATGCAGGCCTCTGAGTCCATCCTTCCTTTTTCTATCAGTTGACCTCTTAAAATCTACCTCCTCCTCTGCCTGTGCCCAGAGATATTTGGGTCCTCTCAGGGTTCATCTGGTCTCCAGGGTTTTGCCCTCCAGGACCAGCTGAATCTCTTTGGCATCTAGTGTCTCGTACATGAGCAGAGCATCTGCCAGGTTCTTGTGCTCTTTAGCATGAGACTTCAGCAGGGCTTTGGCACGCTCATATGACTCCTGGAGAGAGCAAGAGAAAAGATGTCAGAGAACATAAACAAAATGTAATTTTCTTTTTAAAGAACAGGAGCTGAGTTAGTTTTTAACATTATATAACAGATCACACAGACCTTGAGTAACACTCTGATTTCTTGCTCCACAGCTGCTTGTGTCTCTGGGCTTTGTGCTGCCAGATCAGTGTAGGTCATTATACCCAGCTAAGAGACACACAGGCAAAGGGGATGCTTGAAAAAAAATGAATGTAAGGACATAAAGTCTTTCACTTTGTGCTGCTTTTAAGCAAATATACCTTTTCACACATTCCATATCTGGTTACCATCATCTTAGCAATCCTGGTGGCACTATCAAAGTCGCTTGATGCTCCTGAAGAACAAGAAATGACTCATTCAATCCTACATCATAAACCATTAATTCCACCTTATCCTGCAACTTTCTTCACCTAAGAATCAGTGTGTTTGTACAATCTACCCTCCCAGTTCACTCACTCTCTGGTCACTTCAAGGACATTTTCTTACCAGTTGTGATGTAATCATGGCCAAATATGATTTCCTCAGCTACACGGCCGCCCATGCTGACATCCATCTGGGCCAGAAGTTGAGAGCGAGTCTCGCTCCACCTGTCATTCTCTGGAAGCATGGAGACCTTCAAAGAAGCATTGAAGGTGAAGTTGAGGATGTAGAAGATAAAGTTTTAACCAGGCATTCAAGTTTAAAGTTATGTAGTGAGAGTATGAACCAGCTCCAGCTTTCCTTACATGTCCCAGACTGGGGCCTCTGGGCATGATGGTAGCCTTGTTGATTGGCATCGCATCTTTGGTATAGAAAGCTACAATTGCATGGCCTGATTCGTGGTACGCCGTGATGCGCTTGTTCTTATCATCTATCTCTGCACTCCTTCTCTCTGGGCCTTGAGGAAAAACAAAGAAAAGACCACTGTTCACAGTGCTTGTTCAAAGGGGATCATCTGACTTTCGCGGTGACTTTCGCGGTGTTGTACATCTTTACACCAAACTATCACTCACCCATGAGAATTTTGTCTTTAGCAAACTCCAGCTCCTTCATAGTGACCATGTCTTTGCCATCAACCGCTGCCTTTAGGGCTGCCTGGTTCACCAGATTTTCAAGGTCAGCACCAGAGAAGCCCACGGTGCCTCGGGCAATAATATTGGCCTCGATAGCTGCAGAAATAACAAACAACATCCATGTGGTTATGAAAGGGCATTATAATGAACCTATTCCTCATTAGCAGATTCTAATTTCTCACTTGGATCCACTTTGATCTTCTTTAGGTACCAGTTGAGAATTTCTGTGCGTCCTTTCACATCTGGTTTGGGCACAGTCACTTGCATGTCAAAACGCCCTGGGCGAATCAGGGCACTGCAAGGGTAAAAAGAGATGATAAAGTGCAAGCATATAACTTGAAACACAGCCCGGAGGGTTTAGCTCTTTTTTGTTTGTATTGCCAATTACAACTGATAGAATGAAGACTGTAAACTTTGACATTTCTAAAATGTGAGCAGTGATATTTTCGCTGGGAATAAGAGGCAAAACATACTTATCTAAAGCCTCCGGGAAGTTGGTTGCCCCGATGATGATCACCCCTTCATTTGGTTTAAACCTACAAATTAAGATTTCAAAAATTTAAATGACTCTCATTTAAACCTCAAAAAATATACAGTACCATCATTATGCCACCCAAACCAATCACAAAATCTATCATTCTGTTTGTAATAACACACAACATTTAGCTTTTTGAGAAATCATTTTAGCCGACTTGCTTCCTGAACATTCATAAATGTGAGTTTTGATTTTACAGATTACCCATCCATCTCAGCAAGAAGCTGGTTGATCGTCTGTCTGGAGTAAGGGTGCATAGGAGATTCTATCCTTTTCCCACCCACGCTGTCCAGTTCATCGATGAAAATCACACAGGGAGCGTTGGCTTTGGCCTCCCCTTAAGAAAAGCAGTCACCCAAAAACAAACATATCAAGCAATCAACTTTAAACTCTAAATTAACTAATACAAAAAAAAAAAAAAAAGGATGCTAATAACTTTTTTTTTTTTTTTAATAAACGCACTGAAGAGATTCCTGATGCGACTCGCTCCCACTCCAACGAACATTTCGTCAAACTCTGAGCCGGAGGCATAATAAAACGGTACGTCTGCCTCTCCTGCCACTGCTCTGGCCAGCAGGGTCTTTCCAGTCCCTGGAGGGCCCACAAGTAAAACTCCTAAATTAAAGAGAGAGGAGAAAATGAGTTTTGAAAGAGTAATGCCAGAGGTCACTGTGAATGTGCCACTGTGAAAAATAACCCACCTTTAGGCAGCTTTCCTCCCAAAGCTGTGAACTTTTGTGGGTTTTTAAGGAACTCCACCACTTCCTGCAGCTCATTCTTAGCTTCTTCGACCCCTTTCACATGCTCAAATGTCACATTTTTCATCTGCACAGGGTCCACGGCTGAGTCCAGGCCTGATGTGGTTCGGAACCGCACTGTCCAAAATGATTAGATTAAAGTTCGAAATCATGCGGCATGTCATGGTTAATCAACTCACACAGACAAACACATTACATGTTAGCCACATCACACAGCAGCACCACTGCAAATGGTTTAGTTGGAACAAGCTTGCTTAGCTTGCAAGTGTTTAGCTCTACTGTTAATATTTTAACTGATTATTAAAATATTAGTACTTTGGAGGCAAATTATTTTGAAACTAAGATCCAGTGTTTGGAGGGAAAGGGGGCCTTTACCCGATATGAAAGGTGTCTTCGAGATGCCATACAGCCCAACGAGAAGCAGCACCAGCAGGATTAGACGAGTCCTCCTAAGTGAGTCTGACGGTCAAACAAGAACATCAGCACAGTTTAATTCTGTATAATGATACCGAGTCTAGGTGTGTTTGTACTGAAACTTGCCTTGAGTTCGCTGTGTCAGGGCTTGAGCTTTCAGGAAACCCTCAGCGAAGCCCCTCTTGAACGCATCCTGCTGTCCATCAGGTATGTTCTTGTTCTTCACCATGCTGTCTAGACTTTCAACTTCTATCCCCTTGTCACGTGTGAGAAACCCCTGCAGTCCAAAGCAAGTCTGGTCAGTACTGCAATCTAAAAGCCTGCATCACTGTTACTCTTGCAAGAACCACCAGAGCCACAGGTTTTACAACTACAGGGACAAGATCAGCAAACCTCTTTCTAATATATATATAAAAAAATATTTCTTTGGTCATCAAGTTAAATTACAAGTCTGCAGGTGTCACAGACTAAACAGATATAAGCTGTCACACATTCCTCAAGTTTTGTGACTGTAAAAGGCAGGCTGTTTTTCATACTCGCTGTGCATTTTATCATGCACATTGATGACAGAAAGTATTAAAAATGTTATACACGTCCATAACATAAGGATTTGGCAATACATGCCAACCTTGTGAATAAACATGTACCTTCATAAAAGATGGCGTGAACCCTTCAGAGTCGGCAGGCCGTTCGAAAGCTGACTGCAGTCGTCTTGTTTTGCTCCTTAAAGTTTTAAAACCTCTGGTCTGAACCAACGCTGAAATAAATCATGCAGACATAAACATAGTAAAGTCATCAGCAACTTTATCAAAAACAGAGTCCAGTAAAATAGCTCTTATCAGTTATGTCAATGGGATGAACAAAATACAGGAAATACTTATAGATCTGAGCTCAGCCATAAACATCACTTAGAATTAACGCCTTTATAACAATTTCAAATAAACGTTTAAAAAGTTCCAGCAGGAGAGCTTGTATAGACGTTTCACAAGTGTATCTAATAAATTGGTCAGTGAGTGTAAATGTATATGTTGTTACAGCTAGAAGTACAACGCAAATGTAAGATATGCTTGCAATGACCCTGTCAGTAATGTCAGCCTGTCTTGCTTTCACATAAACATACAAACCAACTCAGATCATTTATTTGTTGTAACTCAATATGAAGTTAGAGTCTTTCATAAAATTATTGAACTACTTTGTAATCCATGGTTACCTGGCCGGTACTGGAGATCTGTACAGACAGACTGAAGTAGTGAAGGGTGCAGCCTTGAAAACACCGGTGTCGGCACACGACTCCATGAGAAGCCTGGGGAGAGAGAACAAAGTATAAGTGTCGTTTAAATCATGAGGTAACTGCAGGGCAAACTGGCAGCAGATGCCTTACTGTCTCATTAAGGCCTCAGTCACACAAGCTTAGAGACCAGCTGGCAGTCATTTGGCAACTACTGGTCATAAGAGAAAAGTGTGCATTCATCAAAATGTTGCAAGTGGTTGCTGGCAGTCACCAGGCTTAGAGACCAGTCAGTGAGAAACCTGTAACCACAGAGGCTCACTTCCTTTAAGCAAGGGGGAAAAAATGCATTCCATGTTTGGCTGGCAAGTGGTTGCTGGAGATTGATGGGCGGGAAATTGGTTGCAAAGACATATATGGTGCTGCACGAAAAAGGTTCTTTTGACTGCTTCGGTCACTAACAGGCTGCACAGTTGCTCAAAGTTTGCCTGGAAGATGAACTAAAAGTGATGGCACCAATCTGCTAGAAACCCAAGCATGAAGGTTTCTGATGCAACCGATTTCACCAGGGGAAAGTACATTTTTCCCTCGCAACCTGAAATTGCAATAGGGTTGCTAACTGGTTTGTCGGCCTGTGTGACAATCATTTAGTAGCTACACTAATCAATCTGATGTGAGATAGAGATATATTGAGATACATCTTCCTCACCATGCTTATTGTGGAAAAAGGAATGTGTGGAGAGATGCGAGGTCCTCCAGGCCGTCTGACCACCAAATGCAAGTGGTGCTTCCTGTGGGCTCAAGTGTGGCAACACACGAGTCACCAGCTCATCCAGCTGCTGCGTTCCCAGATCTGATAAACCCAGCTCCCGTAAATTCCACACAGACTGTAAACAAACAAAGTACATAGCTTTTTTTAATAACATTGAGCATGCAATGTTTTCGTTATTGCTCAGAACATTAAAGCAAGTGTCAGGATATGCACTTGTACAGCGAGTACCTCGGCACAGTGTAGTTCTGGGTCTGCAGCACGCTCCTTATGTTTTCTTGATTTGCAGGAGGCACTGCTGCTGCTCCCCACTGAGCTTTTCAGAGAGTGGAGGACGTTGATGAGGTGACTCAGGGGTACAGTCACCTGTGGTCATTGCAATCAGTTGGTGAATGACTAGCACGTTGTGAATATCAAAAGATACACTTACAAGCTGAAGGCTGCTCATATTGAGACTGGTGACGATGTAGACAGATTACGTTAACTAGCCGGTGTTGCAAAGTTGGATGGCATAAACAAACACAAACATAGCTACATATAGGCGATTGACAGATTAATTAATGACACATCGCTCAATGACGCAGTTTACTATTTGACACACAACTAAGGACACAGCGGAGACTGGGAAACTATCATTAACGCGCTAGCCAAAACTTCTCTCAACGACCCACGTTGCTTATTTTACTTTAACTACGGGAAAACAGCAGATAACTGGTGTGGCAACTTGTCCACCGATGTAAATGCACAGTTCAAAATAAACTACAACGAAAGACAGCAGGGGGAGTCATACAAACATGCTAAGGTTAAGCTAGCTTACTAGCACGTTCAAGTGAACCAAAAGAACAAGAGCGCTACTATTAGCTTGAGCTAACTTATCCTGCTTTCTTACCTGAGGCTGGACCGTCGTTGACAAGGAAAACATATTTAATTGTCACCTGTGCAAGACCCCAGTTAAGCTATATGCAAGTTATATGACTGTCCCTGAGAGTTAAAGGTCCGTGTTTGCGGCAAGAAGTGACAGCGGAAAATAACCCGGATATGACCTCCGCCATGTTGTGACAAATTTTGTATCCCGGTCGAAATTTGACTCCCTTTTGTGGTCACGCTAAAGTACCTATTTATTTATTTTTAAAGAAATGTCCACATTGTTTTGCCCAATCTTGAGATGGAAATGAATCAAGCATAACTTTCAACCACTAAAACTGATTTATCTGTTCCGGAATGAAAGCATATAACTGTAAAAAACAAAACAAAAGACATAATAGTAATACGCATAAAAGTAAACGCACTTTACGGGGTTTTTCAGCTTTTGTAAAAAAGTAATTTTGAAAATTCGTGGATAATAACAATAACATATTTCAGCTTTTTTTTTTTTTTTAAATAGCTTGCACATTCTGGTGGATTAACCGCTACAGAAAAATACAAAAATATTTTAGTAACTACTCACCCTGATAAATAGAAATAAGAAAACACTCTTGGAAAAAACTCACAGCCTCTCAAATAAGCATCAACATCATTAAAAATTTGATTGTTCTAAGAATGTCTTTATTACATTTGCAATGTGCTTCATATGCTCATATTTTACAACTGTAAGCATTATCCTTACGTAAACCAAACAGTATTCTTCATTGTCTACTTAAAACTGGCAAGAAACAAGAATGTTTATATAGATATGTGGACTGTCTGCACTCTTCTCAGTTGTTTTTTTGTTTTTTGGTTACTATAGCAGTAAAGCTATAAAATAAATAGTCTGACACAAAAATAATAATGTTTCTCACATCAAGTGTGTTTTTGACTTTAAAAGAAACTCTCCTAAAATATGTATCTATTCAAGACAACACATATAAAAGACCAATGTCCTTGTAATTACATTACAGTACATGTAATGGAACACTCTAGTTTGAGGGGGAAAACGAATTAAAATATAAAATGTACAATAAATAACTGGGAATGAGAATCTCTAAAACTCTTTATCGCTTGAAGTCTACAGCTATTGCATGACAATGAACCGTGAATTAACTTCACAAGTTATGCAAAGGTTCTGGAAATCTCCTCGTCATATATAAGATCACCACCTCATGACAGACTAACTGGAGCAAAGAAACTGGGCCAGCACTGGTGATGCATAAATCAAACCCTTTTCTTAAATACCTCAAAAGTCTGCTTCAAGTTAAAACGCTACACTACATCGCCAAGTTTCCAACCATCCGTTCATCTAAAACAGCCTTTTAAATTTCTACCGATGCCTCATTGCACTCTGCATCTGATTTTAGCTCAAGAAAGCCACAAAACCCCCAAAAAGTGCATCGTTTTCATCCACAGTTCATCTTCTTTGATCGATGTTGATAGTTGCCAGTAGTAGTAATAGACAATTCACGGTATGTTGCTGTGAGGAGAAAAGCAGAAACTGAATTTTAGTTGTGTTTCATTGTGGTCATAAAACAAGAAGAGTCATCCCTCACAACAAACCCAAATTATCTCCAAGAGACTTTTTCTCACCTTCTCTTTCGTTGTAAGTAAAGGTGGACAAGCCAGTGGGTGATAAGAGGCCAGAGTGCGGTGAACACGACTGTGAGTGGGGAGAAGTCACAAGGCCACCACGATGGTCTCAGGAACTTAAAAGAAAAATCAGAAATAAAAAAACAAGAGGGATAAAGGCACTCTGATTTCCCAGTGGAACTGAAAAAAGCCTCTAACTTCCACTTTGAAACAGTTCAGAGAGCACAAGGACTGCTAAAACACTGTTTTAATACAACATAGTGACATCAGCAGGTTTTTATGACAACACACTGATCTCTGACCTTTGACCTATGACCTTGAAATTGCGTATTTTATTATCTTTGCACAGAATTGGCTGAAATCTTTGATTTCTGTGGACTGTGAAAACTTGAGATATTATGATATATTCACATGTGTGAAACTTTCTGGCATCATTGTGAGGTCGTAGGGCACTGTATTGAAAAAAACAAAAAGTGCTGTACAGCTCTGTCCATTCACCTTCATATCATATATTACTCACTATGGTTTACTGAATTGTTTTATTCAACGTTAACTTTAACCACGGGCACTAACAACGAAGGCTAAGGTCAAATGTTTAGCAAACCGAGGTACTCATGTCCTCAAGGCCTCGTATATTGTTGTGAAGTTTGAAGATGATTTATTAAAACAATGCAGGTAATATAAAGTTTTTACTGATTTTCACATTTTGTGTGACTTTGAGCTTGACCTGATTTTCACCAAAATTAAATCAGCTCGAGCTGTTACTGCTATCGACTGTCACACAAAATTTGAACATGATATGCTGAAAACTATGGATGCTAGAGTGCTAACAAACAAACAGACAGGCAAACAAACCACTCTTCAGGGAGAGTATAATAACAGGTCATGCTTCATAGCTGAGAGCAAAAGAGCTTTTTAATGAGCACCTGTCTTGGTACAGTTACAGAGTCCCCCCGCCTTGGCAAAGATGATCTTGACTGAAAGAAAAGAAAACATGAAAATTAAAAAAAATGTTAAAGAAAACATCCTTAGAATCAGTGATTGTCTTGAAGGGAATGAAAATAAAATCAATTTAGAATTTGTCGATTTTAATTTAATTTTTTATGACTTAAAAAAGAGAAAAACTGTGACAAAAAGTTCCTTAATTGCACCTAAACAAGTGGCCACATGTCTGGTTGTTCACCTGTGACTTGGTCAGCTCCTCCAGAGCATGCAGCCTGTACAGCACATTGGCCATGTCACACTGCAGTCTCAGCAGAGCAGTGGCTATTTGCTCATTGATGCTTCCCCTGGTAACACTGCCAGGATGCAGTCTGCTCAGTGACACACAGCAGCAGGTGGCATTTACGCTCACACATGGCTCAGCGCTGCAGGTAGCCCTCGGTAACTGAGAACCTGGAAGGAGAACCAGAATACATACAGACTTTATGGAATGGTAGGGAGGGTATCTCATTTATTTAAATGCTCAGGAGAATAAACGGGGGAATACATTGTGAGAGACTGCTAAATCGGGGATTCAGCATCATCTGCAGTAATCTCACCTCTCCCTGTTCTTGACAAGGAGCTGTTGTGTTTTCTTGGACTAATCCCTTCTTTAACATCTCCTGTGAGGACATGATCTTCTCCATCTATCAGGGTGGTGTTGCTCTCAAACCAGACATCCCTTTGCTTCATCGAGCCAGCTCCTGATCCCTGTGAGAGGCCTTTGGACGTGGACAGCCGCTTAGCAGGAAAATGAAGAGCATCATCACACTTTGTATGGACGAAATATGAATAGCTCATGCGATGGACTATTTTTATTTGGAAAGCATGTTTCGCACCACACCTCATCCGTGGCTAGGTGCTCCATGGAGTCACAGAACTCTTCATTATCTGAGTCAGTGGATCGGTGGTTCTTCTCAAGAATAGCATCGTTATGATCTAAGGCACAAAAAAAGAAAGAGAAGAGCATGTCCAGCATTGTAAATTGTGCTTAAAACCTACATTTTTAAATTACAGGCTAAAGAGAACTATACTGTACAATTTGACAGCAATTTACAGATGATGTCTTATCAGATATTTTGGTTTTCCATATCCAGCATGCAATCCAATACAGAATGTTAGCATTTCTATGTAATCTTACCAGTCAGATGTCCATTAACATGCATGTATGGGTTATACTGTACACTGGGCTCTAAGGTACATGCCAGCTCTTCCTCCTCCACATCGCTGTTGAGGGAGCTGTTGGTGAAGGAGGACACACTGGGCTCCACACTGCTGCAGGAGCCTTTAGTGTCAGACAACCTCCACCTCTTGTCCTCCACCATTAACAGCCGTGGGTCAGGACTCCAGTCTGACATAACACAAAGACATGGACTATGGGAAAGAATTATGAAAATACTTTTTCTTTATCTGATAGAAATGCTGTGTATTATTTATACGTTTTTCCTTATTTTCTGTGATATGTAATAATAATGGATTGCATTTATATAGCGCTTTTCGGGACCCTCAAAGCGCTTTACAATTCCACTGGTGAATGGCCTGGCCGGTGGCCTGTATTTGTACAGCGCTTTACTAATCCCTAAGGACCCCAAAGTGTGAAGGCAAGCTACAGTTGTAGCCACAGCTGCCCTGGGGCAGACTGACAGAGGTGAGGCTGCCATATCGTGCCATCGGCCCCTCCGGCCATCACCAGTAGGCGGTAGGTGAAGTTACTTTCCCAAGGACACAACGATCGAGACTGTCCGAGCCGGGGCTCAAACCGGCAACCTTCCAATTACAAGACGAACTGCCAACTCTTGAGCCACGATCGGCCCACATATATACCTACTGTGACAATGGTGGGTAATCATATTAACACCAAAAATGTCTTAATATGATCAGTACAAACCTCCGCTCACTTCATGGTGTTTATGAGGGGCAGCCAATCAGAAAACGTTGACTTACAGTGAAGGGGATGGGAGATATAATGGTTTCAGACTGAGGGTTACACCGAGGCACGCAATAAATATTATGTAGATCTGTGAATCGTGCAAAGCTATTATAACCTAGTCGTCTTGAGTTTAAAACTAAAAATATGGAACTGGAAAAATCCCATCCACGTGTGTCTTGCATCCTTTAAATATTCAACATTTCATGATTTTTTTTGTATTTTTCCTGGAAAGAAAAGGGGGAAAAAATTCCCAAAAAATCTCAGCTAATGGTCTTATCTAATACTTGGCAAAAAGGGTTTATGGGATCCCAAAGAGCAGACTTAATAGCTGCACTGATTTCCTGCTAAACTCATTAAAACAGGCAAACAAATAAGGAAAGTTAGGAGAGAAGCAATTATTTGGCTGTATGTTGCCTCTACAACAACACAAACCAGCACCTCTGTCAGCCCATGACCCAAACTACACTGTACCTCTTTCCTCCTCCTTGTCTTCATGGTCCGCATTGTGTCCTTCATCCCCATTTTCCTCTTCCTCACTTCTCCTCCATTCACTACTTCCCTCATTTCTCTCCACGCCACTATTCTCCTCGCTACTGACACTCAAGTCTCGAGCACTGTTGTCGTTTTCGTTTTCGTGGAGGTTCTGAATATCATCCCACAGATCCCCATACCCTGAACAGTGAGGGAAATGCTGTTGATTAATTCAAAAATTGCATATAGATGCACAGCAAAAATCTGCACAACAGAAAAGCCACACAGGAAACTTGACATCACTTCACGGGGTCTGCACACTGTAACAACGCCACAATGCGAGCCAACAGACCAACACGCCTTACCACAGCACATACTAGACATGACAAAAAAGCACAAGAAAATCTGCTCTAATTTTTTATTTTTTTACAGCTCATACAGCTTAATGCAGAGACGATTTTCACTCAGCTGCAACAGCAATGAAAGCAACGTAACTAAACTAAAAAACTCTATCAAGTCTACAGCCATCGCAAACACCAAGGACTTGCCTTCCATTGTTGGCTTCTTAAAAGGTTTAACCAGCTCATCTAGGGATAAAAAAAACATGTAAGACATGCATTAAGAAAAAAAAAGATCACCATATCACCCCATCTGAGCAGCGCTGCTATCACCTGCAGGCTACTGTGTTTTCATTTCCTTTGACGTGCCTTCACATGTGGACTAAAAGCCACACGAAACCCCTCAAAACATTTACAGTCACTTAGCAACAGGGTCATTACAATGTTTAGCAGATAGATGAGTGTTTCAAAATCAATACTGGGAAAATGAGAGAGAGCACCATCACAAATTTTCGATATGACATTAACAGAAACTTGTTCGTTATTTGGCTTTCAGTACATATCACATTGAAGTTGGATGAAAATGTATTTAGATTTAATCTCTGTGAAAGCTCTTGTTTTAAAGAAAATCAAGTGTGTGTGTATGAGAAGCTGTAAACTAAATATATGCCTAATATATGCAAAACGTTGGTTTCTACAGGCCTCCAAATCTGCTGTCAGAGGCCGACAGCCAAACATTTTAGGGACTGCAAGCATCCATCACTTTATATGAACTTTAATTGATAGTCCACAGTCACGGAGCCGCCAAACCAGACACTTACCTTAAAGATGTGAAGGATCCAGCTCAACTAGTTTTCTAGATAACGAAATTTGACTGAATTTATTTATTTTGCAAAATTTGATGAATTGAGATGGAATGCCGTCATGTCATGACACCATACTGATCAGAAACACGACAACTTGAGAATACTCCATAGGCATGTTTCCAGGCTTGCTTTACCCGCATGTTGTGCAAAGGGCCTGGTGAAGGGTCTCCTGTCCACCTCATTTTCTTCAGCCTCCTCTCCCTCTACCTCTGTGTAGAAATTTCCCAGCATCTGTACCAGGTCAGACACATCTTCTGAAATTGGCACAGTCTCCAGAATCTGAAAACACACATACAAATTTGATAAATCAACAGAAAGGCTCTTTTGATTCGGGAGCATTATGGTACAAATGCATGCAAGTTGAGGCAAACAACAGTGCCAATAAGATACTTTACATTTTGCAAGAGAAGAGTTGTTTAACACATCCCTCGACTAAATGCCCGCGCTTTTCTGAGCACGCCAAGTCATTTATTCAAAGCATGATGCCACGAGTGTTTATTATTCTGCGTGCTGCTTCTATTCAGCCCCAGTTTTGCCTGAAAGGACTTACCAGCTGGATGTTCTCAATATAACTCTTCATGGCTTCCTCCTTTGTCATATTTCCTAAAGAGCTCCATGCATCCCTGAGAACACAAAGTCATAGTTCAAAATCAACTGAGGCTGTGAAGTTGAAGTATTTTCTGTGTTTGTGCAACAGTATACGGGGGAGAACTAAGTGCATTTGGCTCCATAGTAAAATAGCCATGCAGTGGCCATACGTGCCACAGGGGAGGGACCCCGATAGTAAAAACTAGTTGGGGTATTATGGGTCCATATTAGAAATGCATATACCATTTAGCTTTTCCATGGGTGTCCCAGAAGCCGGTTGGTCTGGAAATGTTGCACGGCCCCATAGTGGCCTGCTTATGGTAACTGTAGAACATCAGCATCATGTCATCAGATGGCTGAAAAGTACCTAAAAAAATAAGGAAACAACAGAAAGGCAAGCTCAGGCTTTGTGTGCAGTAAACCAGTAACACACAATGTGGCAAAGATGCATGAAGTGTCTGATTCGGTTAATCAGCTCTCATCCCTGTAGCAGCTTTGGGGTCAGCCAAGTGTGAGTGACAGCTCTTAAGTGCAACACATGTAGGTCAATCACACAGAGGGAACAAACAAGCCCAGTGAGGACAGATTTTACACTCCACAGCTGATCATTGAGCACTCGAGTTCAACCATTTTCTACTTATTTTCCCACACGGGCTCTATGGCAGATTTTAATAAGTCATCACCTTCTTCGGGCAAACTCCGGACCACTTTAACTGCCGCAGCAAATTTCGCCTCCAGGCTGTGCTTGTCCTCCTCCTGCGCCATGCCGAGTCCACTGAAGGATGACATGAAGGAGTCCTCACATCTTGAGCAAGAAATTGAAGCAATTAATGAAAAAAAAAAAAATCAGAAAGAGCTGAAGGGAGGGGGTGACACAGTTTGTTCACCACTGCACCTTGCTGGCACCTGTCCTGTATTTGTAAAAGGCCAGCTGCTTTCTCTCTAATCTGGGATTTTGAGATGAAATTGTTCTATAAAATTACCCTCGTCGTTTTTTTTCGTTCAGCGATAACAGACTATATTCTCCGAGTGAAATGCATTTTTTCTGTGGTTCATTTGCTCACTCACCATCAAGTTCACATTGGCCGGTAAGATAATTATTTCATTAGCCCGGTGTCTGTCTGCAATATGCAGCAAAAAAGCCAATCTGCTCCGGTCAAGGATGAGCCAAACACGCAACGTTTGAGCCTTAAACACGTCTGGGTGATGTAGTTTTATTCAGTAAAAAAAACTGCAGATAGTAGTGCACATCTCAACGCTTAAGCATTCAAATCCCACAAACCTCTCTGAGCGGAGCTTTAAACCGAAGTGGTGAGTGGGAAATGTAGGAATCTGCGTCTAGGTCTCTTTTTTGTCCAGGCAGCAAAAGAAAATAGTTCTCTTTCTCTTTTCTTAAAATTAAACTAAACCTATAAAGGATATTGTCAATGCTGATGATTCAATAAGACACGTTCTGTTATTTTGTAAACACATCAGATTAGAGTTTTATAGCGCCTATTCCCAGACTGTCTTGTAGAATTTAAGCTATATATTTTTATTTTTATGTGCTCCAGATAAAAATATTTCTATATTTTTCATAGGCCTGTTTTTAAATTAGTGTTTGATGGATGTTAATGTTGCAAAATGGGTTGATAATGGTGATGTATAAACAAAATATATTAATTTCAAGCTAACGCTGTTTCTCTTTGACTGTTTGTGTGTGTGAGGAAAGAAGAATTTAAAGATGTGACACGTGTCTACATGAGACCTTATAACCTTATTAATAATATATAATAATATGTTAATATATTGTAGTTAAATACAAGCTAAAATCAACTATTCGCAATCATTGTGTTATTAGCTATACCATGTAAAATACCGCTAAATAAAACGATGTATTATTTTATCAGCGTTTATAAGCGATATTACTAATGCCATCGCAGTAAAATGCCATTGGGCAACGGCTCCTCTCCCTCGGCCTCTCAGCCAATCAGCTCTCACCGCTTATAACGTAACTCTGATTAGTCACGGGCTGTTGTGAATCGCAGGCCAGCGGCCCGACAATGCCAGGCGGGGGAGCCCCTTTCTCAGCAACACAGCACAGCATCACCGCCTCGCCTCGCTGAGAAAAAGGACAGGCAGGAGAGAAATGCAAAGGGATGTAAGATGGCAGAGCTACAAATGCTATTAGAGGAGGAAATCCCTGCCGGTAAAAGAGCACTCGTGGAAAGCTACCAGAACCTGTCCCGGGTAGCGGAATACTGTGAAAACAATTATGTTCAGGTAAGAAACGCCTAAAAACCGCCTTTGCATATGGTGAATTTACTGGTTTATCACCGTCGTGTCTGCGGTGTTGTAGTGGGAGTGAGTGAAACCACAGGGGCAGGAAATGCTGGTCGGAACGAAAGCGACTATCAAATCGCTAGCTACACCGAGTGGTCTTTTCTCCCGGTACGCTGGTTTAAGGGGCCGCTCGGTGCCATGTCGGGCATGGCTGTGTTTCGTTATCCCTCTGGTTTCTGTTTTTTAAAGGGTTTCCTCGGTGAGCTGAGAGCTGCTGGGGGCTTTTAGAGGGTGTGTCGTTGTTATGACTAAGTAGGTTGTCACTGACTGCATTCTGTGGTAGGTACCTGTGAAGGAGACTAATCTCAAAACCGATTTTTTTTTCCTTCTTTTTTCCTCCCTACGTGACTAAAACCGCACGCTCACCGCACGTGAAAACGGCATAACAGTATTATAAAACGAAAAAAAGGCTCGAGCCTTCCCTTTGGTCGTTTAAAATACAAAAGCTAACAATTGTATGTATATTTTTGAAAATGTAATACTGTCACAGAGCGATTATTATAACACATTTATTCACTAGAAACTCACTAAAACTGTGGCATATTCACGAATTAGCCCTTCCCTTTAGCCATTAAGCACTGGATTTAAAGGCATTTCTCATCTGTGAGCTTTCTTGCCAGTTTATACATCACAAAGTAAACCAAGTGCTAAAGACTTTACATGCAATTCGTCCAAGTCTATAAATGTGTAATGATCCTGATATAACAGTCTACTGCAAAACGTGGCCCCAGAGAATGTGTGTGTGGATCTTATAATGCCTGTGATTGCATGCATGGTGCAGGTTAATGAAAGGTGTGCCTGCTTGTTTTTTTGTGCTTATATTCACTAAATATTAAGTCAAAAAATCAGTAAAGCATTGAGGCATCTGGCTAAATGAGGTATTAACAATAAACCTCAGTTGTTAGTCTCCCACAGAGTGCATTGAGTAAATGTGAGGAATACTGGGAGCTGACATCAAAGTGGCTTCAATGGTCTGGTGTGAACAGAAGACCACTTTGAATCAGAAACTGCGCTCCAGCTTGGCAATTTCTTCGTCACCGTGCTGCCTTGAAAGCCCACAGTAAAAGCACATCAGATCACTTTACCCCGGTTGTCATCAAAAATGCAATGTAGGTTAGACTGCTTGAATGCACGTTTCCTACTGATGGGCTTACACGGTGTTGTGAGGCAACACTTTCAGAGCTAGATCATGCAGGAAGCTATTATTCTGCAGATCAGTTGGACGGTTTGAGAGGAAATGGCATGCACCTGGTGGCAAACTTAGCTGCTTTAAGAAGCAGGAGCTTAGAGGCTTTAGTTTACAGACCAGGTGTCATATGTTGTGAAACAGGAATTTGGAGCACTCAATAAATAATAATAGCAAAAAGACTGTCACATCAGATTGATTCTTTTGATACTGATAAACTAAAGGAAATGAAAAACCAATTGTCATGGTGTCGTTTCAAATTTATTTAGGTTGTGGAATATAAAGGTACTTCACATATGAGCTCATCAAAAATGCAAATCCCTGTTCATCCATCCATCTAAAAACAAAACAAAAAAGGAATCCCTTTTTATTTATTTTTGATTAATGAAACATATGTATTTGTAGTGGACAGTGAGGAACAAAGTGTTTTGTGGCACACCTGTTTTTAATGCAGTGTCTGTTCTTAGCACTACTGAATGTTGCTCCTGTCAAAATCCCAGCACCACATGAAGCCAACAATAAACCATGTAATCATATTTTGTGAGTCATCTGCAGAAAACACAGGGATGTTTTTTTGGAGCCAGCTGGTGTCACCCAGATAAGATTTACTATCTCCATGAATCATTTATGTGTAGGTGAATGAGACAAAGGCACTAAGGAATAACTCTGTGCATTAAGAGATTTGAAGTGTCATATAAGTTCCACATTTTTATCAGGCCTTAATTTCAGAAAAATATCATAAGCTTATATATATTTGAAAATGTTTGAAAATGATTGTGTGCTAGTTTGATTCCCTTTCACTGCTGAGTTTGAAAGCCCAGGGCTGCTGCTTGGTTTATTTCCTACATCATGGCTGGAATATGAAAATGCTCGCATGTGTGTGGCTTTTCCCGAATAATGATTTCTTTAGGGACGTTAAAAACATTAGCTCAGATCCTGCGTGCATGTAAACACACTTGACAAACACAACAGGGAATGAAGGGGATTGAGAGTATTATGTAGGCCAACGTAGCTTATCCTTATATTGTGCTGGGTAAAAATCAAACACGGAAAATGCTAATGTCTTCTGCCTTTTGCTCCCAAGTTGTCAAACCACGTTATCAGCTTGGATACAGTAGCTCTGCATAATCCCACGTGGACAGTTTTTAAAACTGCGTTCATAAACTCACACAGTCACCTGAAATGATGACGCTATGTAAAAAAACAAACTGCATGCCATGATATGTAAATCTACCCAGGCAGGCTGCAGGAAAAAGACACAAGTTTTATTCTTAGATCAGAAGCTGTTTGAAAAAGTGTCACATACCAAACTGAAGACAAGAAAGCAGGACTCAGTTTTTTTTAGTAACTTTCTAAGGTCTTTGTGTATTAAAATAGCATCTCTCGCAGTGAAATTGTTCTGCTTTTTACAAACCCACTGGTGTGTAAATTGTTCTGAACATTTATGTTCTTAGTTTTGCTTCAGTATATCGTTTGTGTATGCGTAACCACACATATTACTCATTTCACCCTTCTGTAATATAAGAATGTTAGCCCTGCCAACCCCCCCCAAACTACAACTCACTCGACACCCCTCTGACTCATAGTGTTTTTTGTTCATAACTCCTGAGGATATTCTTGTCTCAGTATTGTATTTCACTGAATTTGCTTTATTTTACCGCATTGTTTAGATAGGAGTCTTCCACATACCAAAAAAGGAATTCCAATTAGAGCCTCTACAAAAATCACCCAAAGAGAGTGGACAATGTGTATAAGGGAGATGTGTGTGTTTCCGTGCAGTACTAGTTTTAAACCTCTTTGTGCTCGTGTTAAGCTCATGCAAGAATCACTACGTATCCAAGCACTGTCCTAGCATTGCTTCACATGTTGTGTGTTAATAGCTCTGTGAGGTCTTTCAGTAGTCATCCAGTGAGTTATGTAAGTCAGCCTTTCCCAACCTAAGGTATGAAAACCAGTTTCTGTGCTAAACTCGCAGTGGGTCACAGAGCAGGTGGTTTGGTGGTCATGTTCAAAAGTGCTGTCATGGTGTAGGTGTTTAACCTCTTGCTACCAAGCACACGTAAACACGTGGTGGTTTGGAAACAGCTTGCATGTGATAACTGATGTATATAGTAGCTGTACAGCATACAACACAGCAGTGAATCGGCCTGAATGCTTATGAACTCTTCATTTAAAAAACTATAAGGTGAGACTTCAACATTTGAAAAACATTTGCTTATCATGATAAGTTTAGCCAATCAGCAGTCCGGAAACAGGTGCAGGCACCCTGATCTAAAACACAGCTTTTGGTGAAACCGTTGCATGGTGGCAGGACATTAGGTCATCACAGTAGCATCAGTGAATGTGTGACCCTGTAGGCACAGTTTGTAAATAGGGGTTGGACAGAATATCAATGTCAGCAAATCAAAATATTGATTATCATGATCTAATAATTAATGATAATTGATTAAAACATTCGTTGGCATTCTTGTAGTCTGCTAGGACAGGTGGAGCTTAATCATGAAGATCATGACCTGAGGCAATCTTAAGTGTCACATTTCTGTTTTTGTACACATTACAGAAGCAGAACGATATATTGTTTATAAGTCAGGTGTAGATTGTGTAGTAGTTGTAAGTTGTAGTCTTTCTGTGGTAGTTCGCTGTTGGAGTGCTTCAATGTGTGGCCGCATTCTCCCGTTTTGTTTCCAAACTATAAATATGTCCGTTCAGTCACATTGCTATTTAAAGGCATCCAGAAGCAGATGGTTTGCACAGCCGGGTGGAGATTTGGGAAATGTCCTGGCATTCCTGTTTTCTGGGCTCGAATCCCACTGTGCACCTGTCCCATGTTGCCCGTCGGAGTTGTTCGGACATTGTCCCAATTTCAGGCTGTGTAGTAGTCCACAAAGCCTTTGCTTCACAGAATCACAAACTTTTCTCCTTCACTTCCCTTCAGATCGTAACATGGCTTTGCAGTTTAAAACCAGCAAAGAGAGGATGTCAAATACTATTCCCTGTAGACAACTGCCCTCTCACTCTGCAGCTCACACAACTGATAGGAGAGGAACAATTACAGTACAGCATTTTGTCTTGCTTTTATGGACTTTACTCCTTACTTTCTTCTGCCAAATTCTCCATTTCTTCCACCCACACACATTTCCACTGACTTGTTTTTTACATCAGTTTGTTCTTCTCCCTCTCCCTGCCAGGCTCAAGACAAGAAGAAGGCCCTGGAGGAGACCAAAGCCTACACCACTCAGTCTCTGGCCAGCGTGGCCTACCAGATCAATGCCTTAGCAAACAATGTGCTGCAGCTGCTGGATATTCAAGCCTCGCAACTACGACGCATGGAATCGTCCATCAACCACATCTCCCAGGTACGCACCACAACAGATTCGGTATTTGTGCATGGGATTTGAATCATCAGCCAAGAAGGTCAACTCTGATTTTAGCAGTCTAATCGCTGCTTTATCCATCAAATGAACAAAGATAGGTTTTTCCTCTCTAGATAAAAGTTATTCAAGTACAGTAAAATGCCACAGTCTGCTATTATTCAGTGTCATAATACCAAACTGCACAATGGCACATTCATGTATTATAAAGACTGACAGATATGGCGGGGGCATGGATCATGCTGGAGCTGCCAATCCTCCACAGTCCCTCATCAGTCCCGCTTGCTTCATCAGCAGTCCTCTCTCTCTCCGTCTCTGTTCCTCTGTGTGCGCTTCATGCGGCCACCCTGCCTGTCAGCCATTGAATGTCCCGTCCCCTCCCTGTGCGCTTCATTAAGCCTGTCAGAATGAAGTGAAACCCTGACGCCAGCACTCTAGCTTGCATTTTCAGCTCCCACTTTACTCTGCAAACTGCGGAGCGGTAGCAGTCAGGTGCAATCTCACAGCGGACAACCAAACACTATTCTCAATCCTTTAAAGGTGCTCAGTAGAGCTTTACTTCCCCTACTTGATGTTTCTGCTTCACACCCAATGGCACCCTTGACGTGTAGCAGCACAGAAGAGAAACTGTTGAGTCAGTACGTTCACCTGATCGTAACTGAGAAGCGACTTCTATCAGCTTTAGTCTGGCCACAATGTTTCACTGCAGCCTTTTTTGTCATTTCATAGCTAGAAAAACACTCGTTTCACCACTAGATTGATTCTAGAAGTCACATATTTTTCTTTCTGTACTGCTGAAGCTGTAAAAGCAAAGTGAGGCCGTGCTTTTTATTCTGTTACATGGCATTCTGCGAACATATCTGCCCTTTTTCACAACACCATCAAAGCAAGCTTGTGCTATACATTTCAGAGAATTAGGTTTTTAATTTAAATTCTGCAATTTGATTTACAGGCAATCAAGACAGCTTCAAAAAGATTCTTAGACAGGAAACCACAACAGCATCTTATGAACAAGCTAACCGGTTGTCTTTTTTAGTTCATGCAAGCTGCCTCGCGTGCGTGAAAATCTAATAGCAGTCCATAATACTGCATGCCTTCTCCATGGCTGCATTTATTTGACACCATGCATGAATTGAGTCCGTGGATCCAGAAGAACATCTGGATCTAGGTCCGTTTGGAATACTTTCACCAAAAGTGTTTCCCAATTTTTATTCTTTCGGTTTGATATATATTCATGAAGATATGGCACAATGTTTTTTTGCAACGATAAAGAATCCTTCCAAAAATGTCTTGATTCAGATTAGTGTATGAATCGGCTCCAAAGGTTAATTTCCTCCAGGGTGGGGCATGCCACACCTCTGATAATTTTTTCATGCAAAATGGAAATGCAAAATTTAACCACAAGTAAAGAAGCAAACAAAACCAGTCTCATAAACTCAATGATGGGGTGAAAAAAAATGCATGCCCCTGAAAACACAGATGGCTTTAAATCTGCTTGAATCGTTTAAAAGTTCAGGAAAAGATCATTAACTTTACATATACCCCATAATGGCTTTTCTCTCTACACAAAATGAATATTTAACTTTGCTTTGCTGTGGCACTTTATCAATTTATCATTCTAGAAAGAAAGGTGGGCAAACGCTGCTGCCAAACCCATGTCTGATTTAAAAGGCCTCAGCAGAAAGGTCTTTGGCAGAAATATACAGTACAGGCTAATCCCTAAAATGCAAAGCAGCAGCATGTCTAATCAAAGGAGAAATCTGAATTAGAACCTGAATTAAATGGTTATGGATAAAAATGGACATGCTTCCTTTTGATTTTGTTGGAGATCTGAAACTCTACACTTTGGTTTCTTTTCCACTTTCACTCTGTCTTTTCTTTCTGATTTATCTCTCAGTTCATTCCCCGAAATTGTCATCCATCAGCTCAATGACCCACTTGTGCCTTTTTCAGCTCCATTTCAGTTGGTCCAATCCTCTTAAGCGCAGGATCAACTTCGCATTACTCTATATTGCAGTGTAAATTCAAAAGATTGTGGCGACACATTTATGGACACCTCTTTACCGTAAAATATAGCATCAACCGTATTAGTTGTTTGGATTTAGTTAATATCAAACTATACATGAAATCATTGACATATAAATTCATCGTTTACATGTCTTAAAACCATACTTGGTGCAGACATTTCAGCTCGCTCAGTTGCTCTGCAGAGAATGATCATCTGCTTAAGAACAGATTTAATAGAATGACACCACTGTATAGCTCTGGCAGTGAGAGTTACCATCTGTACCATCTGTTGTCAAAAACACACTCCAC
Source organism: Copadichromis virginalis (assembly GCF_057382275.1). Lineage (NCBI taxonomy): Eukaryota > Metazoa > Chordata > Actinopteri > Cichliformes > Cichlidae > Copadichromis > Copadichromis virginalis. Next base: position 28,452,371 of record NC_140635.1, read on the forward strand.
AGGGTTGAGCAGACAGGCAGATGTTTATTAAAGAGATTACAAAAGAAAATGAGATCGCAAAAGATCATGAAGGGCAGACATTGCTGTCGTCACTCATTAGATAACAGTTATGTCTCGATGCATTTAGCAATGTAAACACAGAGGAAATGCATACAGAGGAAAGTAGCTCTAAAGTGAAGTTTCCTTTTCTATTTCACCATTTTCTTCTCTTCTCAATCTCTTTTTAATTACTGTAAACGCCCCAGAATCAGCTTCTAGTGCCTCTGTCTTGTGTGCCTCTCTCTCATTTCTGTGCCTCTCTGTCCTTCTGTTTTTTTCACTCTCTCTAATCTACACTGCACCTCAGCTCGCCTGTTACTGGCAGGAAATGGGCAGGTCTTTTTTGTAACTTCCCAGCTGAAGCTGGGCGTGTCACTTCAGTTTCCTCTCCTAAAGAAAGAGCCTACAATATCACACACACACACACACTCAGATAAATAGATGATAGAGCTCAGAGACTTCATCTCAGACACAGTGAGAGGGTAGCACAACTTGACAGTTCTTCTCAGATTTTGAGTCTCTTGGTTGGAAAAATGTTTAAAGATAATTAAATGAAGCTCTAAAACACATGTTATTCTTATAGTATATTTCTTTGTGTCCATTTGCAATGTGTATATATATATATATATATATATATATATATATATATATATATATATATATATATATATATATATATATAATATATAAATTCCCCTCTCACCCCGGTCTATCCTTCAAGCTCGGGTCCTCTACCAGAGGCCTGGGAGCTTGAGGGTCCTGCGCTGTATCGTAGCCATTCCTAGGACTGTGCTCTTTTGGACAGAGATCTGTTGTTGTTCCCGGGATCTGCTGGAGCTACTTGCCTAGCTTGGGAGCCACCGCCCCTAGTGCTCTCTCTCTCTATATATATATATATATATAAATAACAATTGTTGTAACATTGTTGTTACTGAATTGCTGTAAACAGATGCTGACTTTTTTTTTGTACAACTACATGTCCACTTTGCAGCTTTTGAATGCTGGTTGAAACTATATTAAGCAATAGAAGCTGGTGATGGTGTAACAGTTTTAAACATAGATTACTCTGTGCACAGTAGCCAAAAAATTGGTTGTGAACAGCGCACACAACAGAGCTAGAAGCTGTCAAATAACAGTAGTTCTCGCGTATTTCATTTACACATATTCTCTTTGAAAATCAGCTTCAAATTAAGTGTAATTGTCTTGAATTAAATTGTTGTCAACAACAGTTTTCACTGCAGTGCACTATGATGGCTCAGAAGTTAAAACGAGCCTTCGCTTTGGGCGAAGGTTGGTGGTTTGATCACCAGCTCATCCACTTGTTGATGTGTGTGGGCACATCAACATAATTTCATCATAGTATAAATAAATATGAAAGAATAAAAGCACATGGTTTTAGCGTTCAGTTACGTGCCGTATCACCTCCCTACATTAAAAGCAAATTTACAGGCCCACCTTAGAAAACAGGAAGTGACCATATTATATTTTCCTCAAACAGACCGTGGACATCCATAAGGAGAAGGTGGCCCGCCGAGAAATCGGCATCCTGACCACAAACAAAAACACCTCTCGTACCCACAAGATCATCGCTCCGGGCAACATGGAGCGGCCGGTGCGCTACATTCGAAAGCCTATCGACTACACGCTGCTGGATGATGTAGGACACGGCGTCAAGGTAAGGAAAATATTCTTCATTGTGTTAAAATAAAAGCCTTCTAACAAGGAGTAAGAGTAAAGTCGTCTCTGCACTATTCCACCATAATTACTACCAAACTGTTGCATCTGTCCATTACTTTGATAAATTGCCGTGTTTTCTCCCAGTAATCAATTTTGCCAGAGAGGAATACACATACTTAGTCAAGTTTACACCTGGTACTTGCATGTGAGCATCCTCACTGTCTGTATTCATAATTCATTCACACACTCCCACCCAGGCTGCGAGCTGATCAATACGCTGGCCTTTTAGTTGATTAAGCACGGAAACACTTCAGCCCATCCAAGAATAGCTGCACAGGCAAGAGTTTTTCATGCCCGGTAACAATTACCCAAGCTGCTAGTTATTAATCGACTGTGTGTGTGTTTTTGAGGGAACTATCATAGCCAAGTGTTACTCACACCATCACACTCTCTTCAAATTGTAAAAAAAAAGTAAAAATCTTTCAGTCTTTCTTCCGCCTCATTCTTCAGTTTTTTTTATTCTCTCTCCCCATGATCCATCCTCTCCTCGCCCCTCTCTTCCTCTATTTCACAAGACTGTGTGTCTGTGCTTGTGTCAGCGTGCACACACAGTTATACGCACTGATTGCTTGTGTCATAAATTTCCATAGTGCGTGTGTGTCAGTTGGCCTCTGTATCCCTTTCCCCTGGTCTGTCTCTGTTGAGATAGTGGCTGTCCGCTGATTTTCAAACATCCGCTGATTCAAATTCAAAAGCTAGTGTTTCCTCCTTTGAGAGCTGGCTCACACTGAGACGGATTTGGCATGGCCCACTATGCAAATTGAGCATCATTCAGGAATGATAGAAATGACAGATCTCTGCAGAAATCAGCACATTGTAGATGCAAGAAAATCTGCAATCTTTTCTTTTTTTGTCCATCTGGAAATCTGCAAAAGGAAACAGCAGTTCGTGCTTCTAAGACACGTGTCTACATTTGGATGAGCATTATGAATGTAATGAAGTTGACTTATTTTAAATAGGTTTAGATAATCAGTTTGGGCTTGTGAAATGCATTTTTGGATTCAAAGCTCTCTGGCTGCTGGCTCCTTTTTAATTCTCTTCCTGGCTACTTGTGTATGTATGTAAAGGCGCTTATGAATGTGCATTTGTGCAAACGAGAATGTATACAGTTTGTTTCTCATGCACACATATATAAATCTGTGAACTGCTCAAAAAGCTCGACCCAAGAGACAGCATCCCAGACATTTTTCAATATGTGTGGCCCGACTAAATATCTGCACACCTGAATGTGCCATAGGTGTGTCAGAGAAAGACTTGCACAGTATCCCCTGCACATCATTTTGCTGTACATGTATTAAACTACAGGTGTTTGTGAAATATAACAGCAAGCAAGTCAGTGTGCGAGAGTTAGATTTAATTTTTTGGTGGGATTTTATTTGGTGACTGCTGAAGTTTCAAAGTTAATTGACTTTTTCTTAACGGGTTAAGCAGGGAAACATTATCCAGGTTAGTTTTCTTCTTATATTTGACTTATGCTTAGTCACTGTGTCACTATTATTGTACTATAAGAATGAATGTGATTGGATATCAAGAAAGGATATCAAGATTTTAATGGTACCACTGCTCCTAGCAGTATGCTGTTGCTCATGGCACCTTGTCGCTATATTTAGATTTAGACTTCAAAATAAAGTGACAGTAGCTCATTAGAAAAGAAGGAAAATGGCCTTGACTTTGTTTGTATCTCCAACTCCAATCACTGATAAAAGACACTGCTCACTATTTTTTTTCTATGAAGTCAGAAAAATCATTATTGCAGATTTCTTTGAGATATTGTGATATAGTTTCGACCCCTATTCACTACTGTTACAGCCGCCACATAGAAATACACTATATTCAGAGGTATATTAATGCAGGTGTGGGGGTATGTTTGTAATTTTGCTTTCCTGCATTTATGAGTCTGGGCTGTGTTCCTGCCGTGCTGGGAAATATTAGCAGCTTATTAGCGCTCTATCCTCACAGCCCATTTCCTCTTGGCTGAGGTGGATTCCCTCAAGCTTTAGAGGAGCACTCATCCACCCCCATCCCTTTTCTCCCCCACGTCCAGGGGAATTTATCCACGGATAGATGGGAAATCATTCTCGAACTTGGAAAGACCCATTCATGCATGTGTGGACGACTGTGTTCAACCCCTCACCGTAATGGCTTTTTTTTTTGGCATTTTCTGGCAGTTACCATGGTGATAGGTTTAGCCACATTACAGCCACTCAGAGACTCTGTTATTTATGACCTCACACCACTTTCCTACCCAATTTTTTATTTTCCTGGTACGACACTTAAAGCATGTAGCTCAGCCGCTCCTCGACTAGACACTAAAGTGACTCTTATCCTGATTACAGTCTGTAACACAGATCCAGATACAGACATAGAGGGGACAAAACAAAACATAAACAGTGTTTCCATGTCCTTTTTTTTTCAAATGTTTGTGTACAAAGTGGACCAAAAGGAAGCGAGCTCTTCCTCTGTGTTGGTTAAAACCTAAATTGGGTTATTTGGTGTGACTTCTACTGCAGGCAGGTGTTCAAGTGAACATAGGAGTAACTGACATTAAAGGCTAGCAATAATAATATATAATAATCAGATAAACATTAAATGTATTAATGTTTTAAGTTGCCTTTTTCCTCAGTTTTATATTATTATAAATTGAACCTCCTTTATGCTGCTAGAATTTGGCTTATAATGAAGTATAGTTTGAACAGTATTAAAATTGCAATTATAGATTCAGGGTGATGAGCAGTCTGTGACCTGGAAAATTAGTAGCACACACACGGTAGTGGTTCACAGTCTTTCCCACATAAAAGTATTTGTGGATTGTGAAATGGTCTAAATACACTCAACTGTATTCATGTGAAAAGCCTTACTTCACACTTGCTCTGAACACACCAATACACTCCCTTCCTTTTTTCTTCTTGATTCTCTGTCAGCATCATGTAGTGTGGGTACAAAGTTACTGTTACCAGTCTTTAACCAATGAGCTTGTTTTTTGTCTTCTCTTTCTGCCTGCTTGCACTCAGTGGCTTAAGGCCAAGGTAAGAGATGCTTGTATTTCTCCTCTTATTGTCCATAAATTGATGTTCAGAGCCACATTATCAAGGTGCCCATGAAGCCATGAAACATGTCTTTCTACCTTTGAGACGCATAGAAGGATGTGCACCTTTAATCAGTTACACATTTTTTTACAGTAAGAAACTAATCGGATTTGGTGCAAAGGCAGTCCAATAAAGCAGGATCAGTGTATATATAATAAGATATTTCATGTGTATGTTGTATAATTAGATTTACAATCTCTTCATCCATCTATTACTATTAATCATACACTCTTTATGTAAGACAATAGACACCTTCATACTGGTGCTTTGTGTTTTCTCCATTCATACAGTACAGGTGAACCTCATCCGAGTTTGCTTGTTGAAATGACTCCTGAGAGTCAGGTTCATTGGTAGGAAAATCGCTACGTTACAGAAAAACAGGCTTTTAACTTGCTCTTTTTTCTCTAGCAACATGGGAACAATGCGGCGGGACGAGGGGGGACCCTTTCAAGGACCAACCCACCTTCACAGAAGCCTCCAAGCCCTCCCATGGCTGGTCGTGGTACCCTTGGGTAAGAACCTACAGTTTAACTTGCGTGGTGTAAGAGGTTGTGGTCCCATCTGGTCTCTGTTAAACTGGGGCTTCCTGCCAAACCAATGAAACACACAGTAGGTTATGAATGCAGAGATATATTTTAGCAAACAGTTCAAATGTTTAAAGTTTCCCTATTCTTTATTTTATTCTATTACTTTCATGAAACTGAAAACAAACTCTACTTTCCTCTTTCCTGTGTTCACCTGACTCCAGACGTAACACTCCCTACAAAACACTGGAGCCTGTGAAGCCCCCAGTGGTGCCAAATGACTACATGACGAGCCCGGCCCGACTCGGGAGCCAGCACAGCCCCGCGCGCACAGCGTCTCTCAATCAGAGACCCAGGACACACAGGTAGCACAGATCCATTTAAACTTTGTTTTCGATTGCTGTTTACCACGTTACAGCTGAACTACAGGTAAATGGGGCACAAATGTTAAGTATATGCATTTAAACCACTTGAGAGGAGTGAAATAAGCCGATGTAAGCAATAATGTAAAGAAATGACCAGAGCATTTAAAATGTGTTAGATAAAGTGAGACATGCTGCAGTTTGTTTTCTGTAGGAATGGGGAGCTTGTAACTTTTTTCAGTGAGACTGACGAGGCCCTCTAACCTGGTGCAGATATGAAGACAATGTGAAAGGGCTGATTAGTGTTTTCTTATTTAAAAATGCTGCTTTTTACATCAGATAACCTTCCTGACACTAGGGAAACACCAGTGTTTTTTCAAATTGAAATGTCTGGTTACAAAAAAATGTAAAAAATTATTAGTAAAATAGGAATCAGCAGATAAGACTTTTAAAAAATGAGATATTTACATTTCTTTATTAATTCCTTCAGTCTGTGTTTTTGACCTTTAGATCTCTTCCTTTTTTTCTACATAAACTTCTCTTCTACGTGCGCCGCAACTTCTTCGCAGAAATCGATATTGGTTGCCATAGTGATGGGCACATTGTTGCAGACAGAGTGACATATGAGAGACTAATGATAGGATGTCAAACTTTGTTATGTAATTAAGTTTGTCTCACACATTTCTACTGATTGCCACGAACTCTCCCCTTGCTCTCCGTGCAGTGGCAGCAGTGGTGGCAGTGGTGGGAGGGAGAACAGTGGAGGCAGTGGAGTCGGTGTCCCTCTAGCAGTTCCCACACCCTCTCCTCCCAGTATGGGGCAAGGTGAGTTCCCAGCGCTGCTGTGTCTCCTCGTCTCCTGCATGTGACTCTAAACTGAGCAAAGTTTTGCTTTAAATCTGGAATAGAAGTTGGGATAGATTTTTTTTTGCTTTTTTAGAAAACTGACAGGATGTAGATTTACTCTTGTGTATTCTGTCACATTATAATAATGGAAAAAGTGCCGCAGGCATATAGCCTTACTGAAAATGTATATTTCATAACCATGTTTTTGACCTTTTGCTCAAACCAGTATTAAATATATAGTAAAGAAACTGCTATGCAAGAAAATTCTGACCAAGGCATGAAGGAAATCTGGGACACTGGGCACAGAGAGAGCAAGTGTAGTGGTGTGTTCAATAAAGTAAATTGAATATAAATGCTGCTCACACCGGCTCTCCCCTCTTGTAGTGGCCCCATCGTCGGCCTCTGTGCCCCAGGGCCCCGGCTTGGGTCCCATCCCCATGTCCCAGTTTGGCACCATCTCCCGCCAGATCTCCCGTCACAACTCTTCCACCACCTCCTCAGCCTCCATGGTGTCGGCCACTGGCACGTATCGCCGCGCACCCTCCGTCTCCTCCCAGCAGCCCCATCTTAACGGAGGCCCAACATACACTCAGAACCCAGGTAATGTCAAAGGACTCCTGAAGCACTTGGTGTTTAGAGATAATCTGCACAAATAGGTTCGGGAGCAAGAAGTTCACATCCTGTCCTAATATAATGAAATACGCATTTAGAATTTGGCCACTCATACTTCTGCGTTTGGTCCTCTTCGTCTAACAGCTATGCGGGCTAGCCTTTTCAGGGGCTAATGAAAATGAATGATGAACTGTAATAACAGAAGTCGGGGTTGTTGAATCCTCCCCACCTCTGCCCTGCTACGCGGAGTGTTACATTAGCTTTTCTAATTGAGTTATGACATTATTATTTTAGTCAGCTGGAGGAAGGTTCTTGTTCAGGGAGACCGGTGAGCAGGCAGATGGCATTTCAGGGTAGAAAATGCTCGCAGCTGCAAGACGAGGGAAAACCCAGGACATAATGCATATTTTCTGTCAAATGAGGAGAATTTATTTTGGCAGGCTTCTCTCTGAGCCATTCTCCTCTAATGGCTCCTCTCAAAGGACAAACTGTCTTTCTTGGCACAGAATACAGAAGGAGGAGGCTGTCTGTCTTGTCGAGAAGCGAGAGAGAGACAATGACACTGAGCCTGGTTAGCCACAGGCTTTAACTGAGACATTGCATAATCTTGATGATGTCTGCTGTGTAGTTGTTATAATTTTGTGAAGCTAAAAGGTACGTTTGGACACGTGGTGGATGTTACAGAGGTTTAACAGCACAAAAAGCTGTTTCATTACACGATGGAGCTCATTGATCTCACAGGGTGTAGCTGTGGATAGATGTGAAAGCGCGATGGAATATTAGGACATTACTTCAGCGAGGTTACAGACGCCCTCTCGATACATGTGATTTATGAGTCAGACCTGGCATGCCTGTGTGTGACATCATGTCTTTGAGTGAGGACAGCTGTGTTTTTCTGTTTGTCTGTAGGGTTAATCTTACGATGAGACAGTGCAGCAAAAAGATTTTTAAGGGGAATGTATGCAGGTTATGTTGGTACAGGTTTTTTAAGTGAAGGGTGTAGGTGAGCCAAAATGCTGAACTGCATCCAAAAATACTGCTCTAGTGAGATTCCTGCAAATTCTTTGAGAAGCCGTATCTGTCTTCCTGAAGCGTTATCTTGCAGCTGTAGCTGTCATGTTTCTGGGTCTGCGTCGTGCTTTGCACTTCTTTCACCGCGTTGAAAACGCTGCAGCTTTTGCGTTTGATTTTTAAAACAGATGCTGATGAGGTAGATTCTCAGGCTGAGATTAGATGAAGGCCTGTTCGGCCCAGCTTGAAAAACGCAGCACAAAAGAACACTGATTGGAAGTTTTCAATCGAGTTGCTCAGCAATGCTTTCTGTGCTATTTTTGCTTGCTCACAAGCTTTTTGTTGTCTCCCCTCCCCTCTTTCTTTTGCAACATGCTCAATTTGGATTTTCTCTTCTCTGTGATGCCCTCTTTTTTCTGTCTTCTGTCTTTCTCCCTGTCCAAACACCTCCGTTGCTCTCTGTCTCTCGGCTGCTCCTTCTGCCTGATTGTTGTGGCTCCAGTGTCTGTGGCTCCTCCACCTCCTCCTCCTGTGGTCCAGCTGACCCCACAGATCCCCCTGACCGGCTTCGTGGCCAGAATGCAGGAGAGCAGTAAGTAGTAGAAAGCAGACAGAAACATACACTTATGTGGTATACCTGCATGTACCGTTAAAGTTAGAAATGTAGACTGTACAAACACAGCCATGTGCAAAAGTCACAGGTATGAACCTCAGCATGCACAAAATTTACGCAATGTCACCAGTGCACTAGACAGGGCTCTGAGCACATTTCAGGACCCACACACTGCTACACTCACACTACCTTATCGCGCTGGATGCATGGCTGAGGGTGGAGCACCCTCAGATGTCTGTCTGTTGCCATGGTGATAGATCACTGAAAGCTCTCAGTCCACTGAGGAGAGAAAATGTGACCCGCTGCTGCATCCTGATTCACCAGCCGCTTGTCTGCAAAGACGCAGAGATCAAACTATCTGTGTCTCCCTAGTTCAATGAACCGAAGAACAGTTCTGCACGAGTCATGGAACGACATGAACAATGGAGTTAGTGTGTGTAGTTTGCACTTTTTAAACTGGCCTTAAGCTAATAATTATTGCTAAATCAGCTGGTGGCTTTTCTCTTGTTTTTCTGGTGCACAGGAAGCGGCACGTTTTATATTTCCACCACCAGCAACAGGGATTAATGTGCATGTGGAAGAAGAGCTGATTGGTTAGTCTGAACACTAATCACTTTGACTAAACAAAGAAAAGGTCTGCTGCTAAAAAGAGGTCACCTCACAGAAAATACTGATGTTTAACGAGCGAGTTCTTGTGAGAAAATGCCACAAAGAGAAGCACTTTAATACTAGGAAAAAAACAAAGAAACGGGGACCAGTACAAGTGCCTTTTAATGTTTTTTTAATGGGAATGGTCTTGCTCTGTCTTTGCCTGAAGTATATTGCGTTACTAAAAGCCTAATGTATGTGGTGTTTATACAAGGGGAAATAAAACCAAAGTCAGCTATTGTTTTATAGCGAAGCGTTTTCAGCTGTTAACAGCTCCAAAGTGAGCTGTTGGACCTGTTGTAAAAAAGGTTATGCAGGCAGATTGGAGAGTTGCATTAATTTCAGTCCCCTGTGCCAGTTCTTTAATTCAAGAGCAAGCTTATGAATTAGATCAGATGTGCAGTTTCTCTTTAATCACTGGGCTCGAGACTACAAAGTTGCAGGGAGACCTGCTCCAAGAGGACTCTCTTAGCACGAGAACTTATTTGGTTAAAAGACTGAAAAAAGTCAGGGCTTTCAAAATCACACCAATCCACCCATTTTATCACGTCGTATTCTTGTGAAGTATGCGCTTGAGAAGTGCCGCTGTTCACTTCTCACTGGACGAATTTAAAAATGCAAATCATACAGTGTTACAGTACGTGTGTGGTTGCATAACACAGCTACTAAATGAATCCTGTCATTTAAAGAAAGAAGAAAACACATTCAGGTGTGATTAAGCGCCACCGTTACTTAAACAACTACAGGATAAACTGAAGAACATGGCTGGTAGTTGTAGTACTAGAAGTAATAAATAGAAAGACTGCAACGGCTACTGAGGACAACTGTGTCCAGGAAAGTTCAGCATCCTCTGAGAGATTTCACGTTTACAGAAGTGATACAGAGTGACTGTTTTATAATGTTAACTGAATATTTCGGGAACTGTAAACAGCCACTTGTAGTGCAGAAGATGTATTGATGTTTCACTGATAGGAAGTTTATAATAATAATAAATGATTAGTAAGTAAATGAGTGCCACGGGGACTTGGATCAGTGCTAGTATTAACTGATGCTGCAGGATCAGTGTCCAATTACAGTTTTTTCTGATTGCTTAAGCACATTTTTTGTAACTATTGGCTAATTTTGCAAAACTCTTCACACAAATAAGAAAACCTGTCACCCAATCATCAAAACATTGTAGTTCTCTTGCAAAAGCAAACACAGCTGGATTAACTCTTCACACCTTCGTAAAAATGGTGTTTCCGTATCAAACAGTACACACAAGCCATCATCTACTAAGCACACAATGCGCCAACTGCACACTGATGGTATGAATACAAAACACATCTGGCTTTTGCTTTCTCTGTGCACAAGGTAGGCTATGTCAGTTTGAGCTCATACTTCTGTCATAGATCCATAAGCATAGAGGGATCCAAACTTCAAGTACTGGTGTTTATTCAAACACATCAAAACAAACACAAGTGTTTATTTCCAAGTATAGGATTATTTGCAATCGCCATAATGACTATATGGGTTACTTGGTCTGCAGTGAACATGCTTCCTCTGCCCCCAGCATCTGGTCATCTAGCAATTCTGTAAAGTAACAATTTCAGTATTTTTACATCAATGGTATTGGTGTGTTTCTCATTGGCATATGGCAGTGCTACAAATCTTTGTGCGAAGTGACTGTACTCACCGATTCTCATTTCAAGATGTCCTTATGGTGCTTGCTACAGTGTAGCGGCTCGAGTTAGGCTGGACCCGTTGGCCAGCTACCCTCAGGGTCATTCCACGGTTGATTACATGGTCCACTATTGTAGCTCTGATGTCATCAGCAATTCTATTTCTTACTCTTCCTACCCTTCCTCTCCCCCCTCCTCATCTTCCTCTCCCCCCTCCTCGTCTTCCTCTTGCTCCTCCTTGTCCTTGTCGTCCTCTTCGTCCTACTTCTTCACCTCCACGTCCTCTTCCTCGGCCTCCTCTACTTCTCACTCTTTCTGCTCCCTCCATTGTACTCCGCACACACAGCTTACCTGTATTATAGTGCTCAGGCTGATTGCAAAGTGAACTAATTATCTAAAAAAGTTTTCACATGTGAAAGTGTGCCAGACAGTTGGAAAATTAGTGTTAATGATAGCCATACATGTGTATACTTTTGCTAGGAGTGTGTTGGAAATTTGGTAATTGAGTGTTGTGCAGTGAATTGTGCCTACAGTTTTGCAAAGTGTGTGTTACAAAATTGCAAACTGAGTGCAAAGCAGTTTTTGTGCTTTTAGTTTTGCAGACTCAGTGAGTGGTTTTGCTATAAGTCTGAATAGTTTTAGAGATTGTGCTACAGGAATCACAGTTAGGGTTTAAGCATTCAGAAAAAACTGTAAAAACTAAAGGGACCCACAGCTGCCCTCTAGTGAGCAGTTAAATCACTGAACATTTAATGTGTGTACACAGTTAGAAGACTTGGAATGATTTAGATCATAGTTGCTTGATAATTATATATGTTAAAATAAATATAAGAAACGGTGCATGGTGCACACTAGTCTCTCTGACCTGACCAGGCCATAACAGTAACATGTTGAAAAAATATATAGGATTTTGAAAGGTGAACACTATCACAGTGCAAGAGAACATTTTGAAATATCCCCAGACTGAGAGATCTGAACACACTCCTTCCTCATTATTTCTTTAATGCCTTATCACCTCTGCTTCCTGCCGTGCTTCAGTAACAGACAGCCCAGCCCCACCTCCTCCACCTCCCCCAGAGGACATTGGTGTCTTTGAAGAGCCAGCTCCCCCTCCTCCGCCTCCACCTGTAGATTACGAGGAAGAGGAGGCCGCAGTGGTTCACTACAACGATCCCTATGCTGATGGAGACCCCCAGTGGGCTCCCAAGAATTACTTAGAGAAAGGTTAGTACCCCGAGTTAATCATTGTATTTAGACTTTCACCAGTGCAATGAGCCATTTTACTGTTTTTTTCATTTTCCACAGTTGTGGCCATTTACGACTACTCCAAGGACAAGGAGGACGAGCTGTCCTTCATGGAAGGGGCCATCATCTACATAATCAAGAAGAACGACGATGGCTGGTTCGAAGGCATCTGCAACGGCGTCACTGGACTCTTCCCTGGAAACTATGTTGAGTCGATCATGCACTATGCTGACTAAAGAAAACGAACAAAAAACCCCACACGTGATGGCGCTGCAGAGGTAATCCGTGAAGATGTACAGACGTATGCGGCGCAGCGATAGCAGTTCATACAGTTTGGAATGAAGTGCCATGGTGAATTAATAAGTAGTTTTCTTCTTTTGTGGGGAGAGGAAAGGGTTTGATCTGCCCTATTAAAAAAATAAATACATAAATAAGATGCCGCACAAAGTAGGAGGGTGTTGAAGCTTTGCAAGGCCTGTGTCTGGAAGTAAAGGCCTTTTTTTTCCACCACTGTCATCAAACAGCAACATTTTGCCTCACGACAAAATGACGTACATCAATAACAACTTCAGTGGATACAGAGTAAATCTAGATGTAGTGTTGCTTTTTCCGAGTATGCAGTAGATCCAGAAAGTGACGCACTGCTACAGTTTTACCGAGACAGTGTAACCGCTTTACGGTAAAGTGCTGCACACTTTTTCCTTCTCGTTTATTTGTACTGTAGACCATCAGACCAGCTCTTTCCTTCCTTTTGAAAAACAACGATCTTACATTATCAGAGACCTGAAAAGGACAAACGAACGTCATCAAGTGCATTAGGACACAGCTGAATGTGCCGTTGACGTCCAAATCACACAAGGTGTTTAAAAAATATATTAAGGAGGATAATGGCCAGAAGGAGCTGTGTATTCAGTATGCTCTCTGCTGTTGGTGGGGGTTGAAGTGAGTGTATAGACTGATCGCAAAAAAAAGAAAAGAGTTTCTTCTTTCTGATGGAGTCTCTTTCTGTTCTCTAACTTGTATATAAACTGTAATGTGAGAAGCTGCCAGTACAGTACATTTGTCAGTGTGTTTCACCAGTGTTTCCATCAGCGTCAGTGGGTGGGGGGAAGGGCGTGGTGCCAAGAGTGGATGTTTTGAGAATTTTTTACTTTACTTTTTACTTTATTTTTACTTGAAAATTAATTTTATTCATCACCCACAGTGCCATTTTAACGTGATTCAGGCAAAGTGGTTGTGTACAGGCATTTATTTTTCTACGTTAGGTCACAACTATATCGTCTTGATCGCCATCACTGTATTTGTCGATGCTGTCCAGCTACTGTAGCAGAGCGCTCACGTGCTTGCTGCTTCGTGACGCGAAGCAGAGGAAGGACTAAGTCGTGTGGCTTTCTTGTTTTTTTTTCATGTTGTTTCCATTGTGCACTGATTAGTTAGCGGTAACTGTGATGACTTTTATTTCCATCATGGCTTTTATCACAGACACAAGCGTTGCCATCTCCAAAGTATCAACTAACCTTTAGGCTTTGTTTGTTCTTTCAGTGGTTGCTGGTGCGGTGCTTTACATTGGTGCTTAATAACCATAATCACCAACCCAAACAACCTCAAGTCCAAGACTCCTCCCACACAGAAATGTAACAAAGGACTTTTAGTGTCGTTATCGATCGTTTTGATTGTAATCCTCGGCCACTTTTGTGTTTGTAGTGAATGTAGGTGACTCGGCGATGGTGATGTGCTTCAGCTGGAGTCGCTTTATGTCTTTTTGTCCGTTCTGTGCTACACACGAATGACACCCGCTACCTGCAGTGAAGGAAGGAATCTCAATCTTTAGGTCTTAAAAGTTCCGATTTGTCCTACGAAATGAGATGCCTGTTCTGGCGGAGTGATTGTTGGTGCAAACTCGCTCTCAAATATCATTCAATATAATGCCTGTCTCAGAATATATGTTTGTAACAAGTCATATGAACATAATCACGTGTACTTTAGAATAATAGGGGCATTCAACTTTTATTTTGAAAGGGAACATTTTCAAGGTTTTTAGGCAGAATATGACTCAATCATATCGACAGTATTCATAAAGCATGGAAGTATCTAAACGTCATTACAGTGAATGATTCGCCACTACATCCCTTTCTTGATTGTATTTATTCCATCATGAGGTCATTTTGTTTTGTGAGGACTTTTTCTACCTGATGTATTTCTAGCTCTGCATTCAGCTTCTTTTTATGTGTGAGACTGCTAAGGAAGGATTCGATAGCAGTTTTATGTAAATGATTTATTTATACTTACTTTTTTCATAGAGTAATCATGAGACAACCACCGATGTGCAAAACTTTGTAATGTTTACCACTTAACGTCTCTAGCATTTCAGGGCATCACAGGTCAAGGCGCCTTTCTTTGATGTGCGTTTTCTTATGATCATTTGTGGAAATGAAAAGAAAAACAAAAAAACATCTGAAACTTTAATGTTCATTGGAGCAGAATGCGATATTTGTCTTCTCCTCTCAGTTTGTACATAGGATGTGTTCATTGAAATTTATGTACAGCCTTTTTTGTAATAAACAGCTCGATGAAACAAATGACAGCACTGTGAGTTTTGTGCCAATGAGCTGTCTCAAAAGATGGAAACAATCTGCAGCATACTGTAAACATGCTGTCTACTGTATGTTTGTGCCCCCAAATAAAAACCACAAATAAATATAGATTTGTGAATAAATAACTTTCAAAACATGCGCTTATATCTTACCACTGCTATGTGTTTATGTGTAACTGCAGCCTTATTTTAGGAGAAACTGGCTAAATCGAGGCTATCTGAGATTAATTCACGATGTACACAAAGTCTCAAAAGGATGTACGTTCTGGAGGGGGAGGAGGGATGAAGTCGGGTGGTGGCTCATATTCGTAGTCTTCAGTATGGTTTGCGGTTTTGGGTGCTGATAGACCCGCCTCAGGGGTGTGACCACTGGATTTTTCTGTAAAGACACATAAGAATGAAATTAAGAAGTCTTGAGTTTCAGATTCAAATATTCAGGACTTTATGCCGAAAATAACATAATACAAAGATGATACAAAGAAACTGTTCAAAAAATGAATAAAAAAGGTAACACACACATCGAGTCTTGATGAATGAAATATTCAGGGTGAAAATCTTTGCTGATTTAGATTGTTCAATTCATCGAGCACAAACTAAAAAAAACACAAACACATAAAAAAACAAAGTTCAAAACTGAAATCACAGTCTGATCCAACTGGTGCCCCTGTGTAGCTGCATCCAGTCCCAACAGCCTCTGGGCTTCTGGTCAGAAATCGGATCGTGTCCTGCTGGATCTCTTCACAGACATGGATCAGGATATCACTGAGCTCCTAGACAAGTCGCTGTTTGGCAGTGTTGGATTCACCAAAGTTGGATTCAACTCTGGTGAAGGTGAGGGCCAGTCAATGGGCAATCAGCGCCTTCGACGTCCAGGCACTGCTTACACACTTGGGCTGCATGAGGCTGGCTACTGCCCAGAAACAGGAGAAACCCAGTCCTCACAGCATGAACATAATGTCTAATGATAGGCTGGACAAATTCATCCCAGTTCACAACAGTCAGGGTGGTATTCGTCATTCAACATGACACTGCCAAACTGGCACACTGAATAATGTTGAAGGCAGCATAAAATCTGACTATTTGATGCCTGTGACATGAGCCTGCTTTCATTTGTAAAGACGACAGAGTGCCAGTGGTGGACCTGCCAGTTCTGGTGTTTTCTGGCAGTCAAGCTGCACAGTCCTGGGCTGTGAGTACAGGTCCTACTAAATGATGTGGGGTCCTAATGACACCATCACAAAGTGGGATTCTAACAGCTTGGTCAGAAACACAAACGGTAGGCTGTTGGACGTCATTTTATGTTCCTCTATGCACAGAGGAGCAGATACTGGTCGTGCTGGCCTTCTTTGGCCCTGTCCAACTCTTTTTATGTAATAGGCTGTCTCCTAGTATCTCGCCAACACTCTTGAGACCGTACTGACAGACATAACAAACCTAGTGATGCCAAACATGGATGTGCCATCCTGGAGGAGCTGTTCCACCAGTGCAACATGAATGGGCTGCAAACACCAACTCGCTGCATCAGTAGTGACAAGAATATTTCCAAAAAAGGAAACTTAGAGATAAATCAGTCGGGAGGGATACGAAGAGATTAATGATCTGTGGCCACACAAGAGTAAAGTAAAGCAAAAGTAACTATGGGAATGGGTTCATAACTGTACAATGAGAAATAGTTTAAGCTAAACAATTTTAATTTAAAATTTCATCACTCAACGTAAAATAAGCAAATATTTGGGGCTTTGGGCAGCACGGTGGCACTGTGGTTAGCACTGTTGCCTCACAGCAAGAAGGTTCTGAGTTCAATAGGGTGGGGCAAAGTCTCACCGTGGTTTCATTCTTAACCTGATGTGATAGTAATGACCCAAGCCATTTTACACACCATGGCTCATGTGATGATGTACATGATTATTAGAAGGTTAGCGACTACCACCAAAGAGGACGACCCCCACTAGGGTTTAAACGCCTATCCATGTTTTGTTTTTAAAATTGCAGAAGGATGTGAGGATGAATGTCTTCACAAGCTTAACGATTTCCAGTTGCCTTATTTTAGCACACAAAGAACCGTTTTCACTCATAGTGCACAGATTGTTATAATACTTCTGGAAATTTGCATGTCAATATATCTGCATGCAATTCTAAGGGCAAGTAACATTAAGGAGGATCAGCATGTTCATTATTCTAACATAGTTATATCTTAGTACAGACACTGAAACTTACCTTTATATGCAGCAGACTGAAGGGTTTTCGTAGGAGAAGCTCTCTTCATCGCTGCCTGGTAGTTTTTATACAGGGCAGTTCCATACTGAACACACACAGAGGACACAGTGACATATATATACATATATCTTCTATATGTATAAAAGAGGGCTGTGTTTGCACTGTCCATTCATTCACGCCGTGGCAGACATTTCTGGAGTCACATATTTACATGACACACCAAAAAGTAGTTTCTAAAAGGTGTAGACTCCATCCATCAACCTGAACGAGTGGACCGTTTGAACACGGTTTTTAATTTCACTGTGTATGGCAAAGCGAGCTGTGCTACAGTTGGGCTGAATCTGACCTTGGCTATTCTGATGGAGTTGACCCAAAGCACCAGTGTTTTTTCATCATCACAGCAAAGTAACTTGATGTAGGGAGAGTCTTTCTGGATGCATGGGTGCTGGGAAAAGAGTGACAACAAAGAAAGCTTTTATGCCAAAGAGGACGGCCAGTCATTTAGTATCACAGTCCACTTCATTGATGGGGAGAAAAGAGAAAGAAATGGTCAACAGGTGTGCTTTCTGGTATCAGAAGGCTCTAAAACGCTGCATCCTACGTTACCCATAAGTCTAATTCTTTTAGCAACCTGGGAAAAGCCAACATCTTTCCAAACCTGCACATTTAAGCTCACAGTTACAAATCCTGTGACATCACGCTGACATCATTTACTCAAGATGTCTTTCAGCGACACACAGAAAATGTCCCACTGTTTTCCAAAGGTAGGGAAGTGGGTCTCATTTATATTAAATTAAATGCTAGATTTTGGTGCTTCTGTAAAAATATATATTTGTAATCCACAAAAGCATCCAGCAGAGGGCAGGCCATGCCAAACTGTAACTACAGAGTGGGCCGTGAATAAGCACTGAAGGGTTAAATCATTGCTCTGCCACTGTCATTGTGGAAATCTTACGCGTGACTAACACTACATCTACAGAGTGCACGTGATTGTCTGGTCAAATTCTTACAGCTAAGAAGAATCTGTTTAACACACTGAGAAACGACCCCAAAAACAGGAAACTAGGTTGCACCCACTGGTCAGTATGGGCGAAACCAAATGAGGTTTTGTTTTTCTAGTACCACTTCCTCACTTAACTGCATCATCTGAAAAAAGCCATCTTGATCTGTTGTGCTGGAGTGCAGCTGTATGCTGAGTGCATCCGGTATCATTTAACTGCGGTCACTTCGGTTGGTGTGATATTTGAAACACATGTTAATGGAGAACAATATGAGTCAGTATGAGTCTTAAGCTACAGCTGAGTAGCCCTCAGATATAAACTTACATGGCCTTCAAATAGTACTACCTCAGGTCTGCACTTTGCACCACTCCATGTTTAGGCCTGCCCCTGAACTGAATTAAAATAAGTGATAAAAACCAAACCACAATCTTCTTGTTGCACTCTGCACTTCTGGTCACTGGTCTGTTTTATTCTTGTATGTTCAGGAAGCCTTCAGAGTGCTTAAAACAGATCAGACTACTTGAACTAATGAGAATGGATGCATCTCAGACTTAAAAATGGTAACTCAGGTAATTTTTCTTATAAGTATGCAAGTGTCCTTACACTGTGACTTTACAAAGAAGGGTCCCGAGTAAACAGCTGATCTTGTTTACAGCGGTTTTGTTGTTGTGTGATTGCAACATCAGCCTATGATCAGAAAGAAGCGTGAAGAAATAGGAAAGTTGCATAAAGGGCTTCTTGATGCCATCGCCACTTTAAGATTCAAGCTGCTGAGCTGACCTTTAGCATGAAGCAGAAGTTGGTGGGAGCTCTGTACTTCTGTTTGTAGTTCTTGGTCATATAGATGTTGATTTTTTCAAAATGGACAAAGCAGGTGAGATCAGTGGACGACTGGAATATAGAAAACAACAGGATATTATGACTCTATGGCAGACAGATACATAGAACAAAAGCTCAGACATTGGCTTCCTTATAAAATAACAAAATGTTTGTGATTTTGTCTCATTGTTTAGCAGCGCTTGTGGTAGGTATTAAAATCAAGGCAGATGGCCTCTGATGCAAATCCACGAGTTCACACTCACGCTCAGTACCATGGAAATTATACTGTTAATCTCTGTTAATCTCCCTTTAATTTCAATGTTCAACACATCATGTTCACACATGTCAAAAGATGTTGATCTTCAGCTGAAACTTCAAAGTCTCACTTCTTGGAACTGTAGATGACCAACGGATGACGGCGCCGTACTTTACTTCTTCTTTTTGCTCTTATTCTCATGTAGACACATAAGACACAAATGTCTGCTCCATCCATGTCTCCTTAAATGATTCCTTATATGTCTGTGATTTGCACATCTGCCTCGCACAGTGTTGCGAATTCTTTCACTCGGACGATTTTTGGTGTCAAGCCTGGACGGGCGGTGTTTGTCTTCTCCGTTTTAGTGACAAAGACGACATGTTTCCCTTTAGCGTCGGCGAGGCAGCAATTCAAATTGTCCATCTTCATTTCTCCAGCTCTTCCTCGTGTCTTTCCAGCTCTGTGATGCTTGACCGCTCAGATGGATGCCATTATGCACTTCACACGCAGGCAAAATATTCTTGGATTGTTGTTTATTGGCTGCTCTCATACTTGCTTTAACAATTCGATTTAGTTCAAGTTTAGTTATATAGCACAAAATCTCAACTACAGTTGCCTCAAGGTGCTTTCTATTGCAAGGTAAAGACCCCACAGTAATACAGGGAAAAATGAGCAAGCACTTGGTGACAGTGGGAAGGAAAAACTCAGTTTTGACCAACATGTTCAGCTTTACACATTTACGATCAGCAGTCCTTCTGTAAAGCTGAATAAATGGGAAGTGAACTGCCTGGCACTAAATCAGGTGAAAAACATTTTACTAAAGCTGTAAATTAGCAAGATTCTGATGATGTTTGTTAGTCAACTCAATTGCTGTATGTGTGTAGAAGTGATCTAAATAAGACTTTGCTACATTGTACATGACATGCAGTAGCAGTGAACTGAAATATGCACCTGACCTGTTGCTAAAAAAAAAGAAAAGAAAGCAGGGCTGCGTCATCACTAAGATGGTTTTGTTTTTAGTAAATTCACATGAGACAAAATCAGACGATAGGCGTGCACTACAGCGACTCTTATTTCCAGTTAGAAAGACACTCCTTTATCTGCCTGCTTTACCGCTGCTTTTCTGTTCTTTACCTCACAACCGCTTTCCCACGCGGTCGATCTCAATACTGACATCATTACTCTAGTCCAATCACCTTCTTGCCCGCCTTCTTTGAGCCAATAAGCCCCCAAGGATCTCTCCTCATTGAACTGGCTTTTACATTTTAGTAATAAACAGTAAAACGTCTATGACTAAGGGTCTTGTGCTTACAACATGATGTGCCTAAAAAGCTGCATTCTGTCTGAAGGCCACCAGATGGCGACAGACGTGTTTGCAAAAAGTCTGCGGAAACAGCTTCCTGACTTGACCTCTGTAAACACTCCTGCTGAGTTCATGGTTCATCATTTTGGGTCATGCTGAATAAAAAATTAAGTCTATTTTGTAAATCTTGATCATATTATATTTCATAATGAAGGACTAACTGGAATGAAACAACTTGCAAACTGTTGTTGTTAGCAAGCAATGGTGGCGTGGTGGTTGCCTCACAGCAACAGTGCTGGGTTCAAATCCAACATCTGTGTGGATGTGTGTCTTTGAGCTGTGGGGTTAGGTTAACTGGTGCCTGTCTCTCTGTGCTGGCCCCCCTGTCACAGACTGGCCTATCCTGTCGCAGGATACCGATGGTAGCTGGGGATAGGCTACAGCTCTGGTGACAGTGAATTGGAAGATATATACACAACATACATACAACAAAAAGTTATATGTGCTGGAATTCAGTGCAGCTATCACAGTATCTACATGTAGCTTAAATGTTTACAGCAGTTCAGGTTTGAGACAGGCCTCATTGAGATCAGCTTCATCTAAAGCCGAGCAGCAGAAAACAGCTAGCCTGGTGTAAGCTGTAGAAATGACTTTGCTCACTCAGGTTGCTAAACCTGTTTTCTTTTAAGCAACAATACAAATAGAAACTTTGATTTGTTATACCTTTGTTTTTCCTTTGGGCACAAAGTAGATGCCCGAAGCCCTGAGCACAAAGTAGCGCGGTTTCCAAACCTTCTTCCCATCTTCTTTGAGGTAAAGTGTGCCCTCTAGGTCGGGAACGATCAAAGTCGAACCCCCGAAATTCTCCTGCAGCGTCAGAGGAATGGCATGAAATGCAAAACTGAAACGTGGCGCCATCAATGAGATGCAAAAATGTGGCACTGCGACTGACCTTGACAAGGAGATCTTTAGCCTGCTGGTTAATCGCATTCAATGCTGCCTTATCCTTTTTCCACATGTAAAATATCTTCACGAGATGAGAAAAGCACAGTTTACTGACTGAGCATTATAACATATAATCACACTTCACCAAGAAGCAGGTGCTCTGTTACCATATTGCTCACCTGAGGGTCTGTGAACATCACATACTTTTGTGGTCTTGGCAAAAAGTAGACTTTGTTTTCACTGTACCGAGTCCAAGCAGACAGTGGTTCCACCAAATGTTCATGATCCTCAAAGGTTCTTTCTGAAATAATGGACAAAAAAGCAAATTAAGGGAGGACACTCCACAAAAAAACTTTGGAAAGTGGGAAATGTGTGCTCAATTCAAGTGAATTCAGTTTTATTTCTATAGCACCAAATTAGAGACTCTAGAATAATACAGACAAAACCTCAACAATTACACAATACCCCTGTGAGTAAGCACTTGGCGACAGTGGGAAGGAAAAACTCCCTTTTAACAGGAACGAACCTCCAGCAGAACCAGGCTTAGCAGCCACCTGCTGCAACCAGTTGGGAGTGAGGGGAGGAAGACTCCTCTGTTATTTTGACTACCTGTTATCATGTTTACGTGTGTGTGTCTTTATCTCACCAATCAGCAATTCGGGGTTGGTCTCACACAGACTCCAGGCAGTGCTGCAGTCACAGTGGGTCTTCTCAAACAGTTTGTCCAAGACCTCTCGCACCGATTGCCTCTCGTCCACCATCAGCGTCTTGGAGCTGCCGTCACTCATGAGCACCTTCACAATCAACTGAGAGAGGCACAGTTACTTTAACTCAAGATTAAATGCAAGCTTCGATGAGACACACACACACGCACACACACACACAAAAGAAAATCTGCTGATCTTACCTCCCTCATTTTGGCTTCTTTCAGCTTCTCTAGAGCTAGTTTTATTTTCTCTGCTTTTGTTTGGGGTTCTCTCTGGAAACATAGAAGAACGTAATCTCTTTTGACGCCCCATGTCCAGGAAATTCTGACTTTATATTTTCTGTCAGTGCAAAACTTTGGTTTACCATTTGCATGTTCCTGCAGGATACATCTGTGCCTGGTGGAGGAGGAAGGGCAGTGGCTGGCTCATGTTTCTGAGTTGTTGCGGGTGGTGCAGTTTGATCGTTTGTACCGCCAATGTTTGGTTCAGAAGTAAGGGGTTCCTGCGCGGCTGACTTTGATTCCAGGTCAGCCATTAGAGCATCCAGATCATTGTCTTCCAGTTCATTAAGCGACTCTGTAAGGAGATGTGTGGGTTTAACTATGACCTCAAGAGGGTGAGTTGGAGAATCATGGACGTAAAGCTGATTAGTTCAAAACTTGAACTGGCAAGGTACATCTATTGAGAAAAAATGAACGAGCAGCATATTCCAGTGGGAATACCAGGGAATCCTGGGAAACTAGGAGCGTACAGTGTCCTGTATCCCCCTTCCACTAAAACACAGTTTGCTTTTGGTTGTTTCAAATTGCTGATATGCCTTTTTTGCACCTCGGCCATAAAAAGCTCATCAGGTACTACAGATGAATCGGTTAAAATTCTCCACAACGTCAAGTCTCAGTCACCTTGCCCCTTGGTCAAAATGGGACCCCGCCATCGGTCAAGTTTTCCGAAAAGCTTGGTTAATGTGATAACTCAAGAAGGAAGTCACCTTGGATTTTCAAATTAATGCCATAGCATCTACTCGGAGGCTGAGGGGGAACGCTTTTCTTCTGTGAAACAGTTTCATCTGCATGACTACTCACCATTCAGGTCGTTGAAGCCAATGGAAAAGGTTTTTCTGTCTGGGCCGCAGAATCTGCTTCTGGTGAGTCACCTTCAGTCTTCAGACTCTGCAGGGACATCATCAGAGCCCCCCCGCCATCCCCACAGCCATGAATTACAGTTGCATGTCGTGAAAAACACATGTATGATCACATAGGTCGTGTTCTTGGAGGGAAGCAACAGTTCATAGTTTGAGGTGGCGCTTTAAATCGAAACCCTGTGTCCTCAAAATACTCTGAACTGCTGTCTCTTGGTAACTTGTTTCCCTGTACTTCATCACGCTCTGTCTCCGAGCTAAATCGGTAACACGAAACACATTGCGCTCAGTGTTTGCAGGGGACAATAAATCACAAGTGTGTTTGTTAAGAAAGAACGATTCATCACAACATTACATATAATCAGTGATTTATAATTGGGCCTTCCGAACTAAGGAAATGGCTCTGATATTTCAGTGTCCCCACCATTAAAAAACTTGCTATCAAGAAACAGACTCAAACTGTATGATTTTAATTGTTAACATGCTCTGTCTCTGCAGGCTCACTCATAAACAACCTGGGCAGAAAACCTGGAAACAAAATGATGCCTCCGAGCGGGCTGTTCCACCCTGCTGACTGTGCCTAATAACACATTTGGTCATACTGGAGCTGCTCCGTAAATGACACCTCCAAGCCTCTTTAGACCAGACCTTTTTATACTTTCCTTTAAAAAAGATTTTCTACCTCCGAGGCAGTAAAGCATAGAGAACCAACCCAATCAAGGCAATAAGTGGAATCATTTAAATCCTTTTGTTTCTAAGAGTCTCTGGGGGTCGACGCTTAACTCTAAATGCTTCTCTCGCGAATTCTCCTAATAGTCTTTGAAATGGTGTTTATCACTGTGATGGCTTTCCAAAGAGGATGCAAGTCAGAGTGACAAATGGAGCCTTTCTGGTAAGCATGATGTAATACTGAACATAGATTGATTCCATTCTCAGGGCCGTGCTCGTTTGCAGCTTACATGCAGGGGTTGGAAATTGACACTAACGCCAAGTCTCAGACCCAGGCTTCAATCAGTTATGAGTGTATAATGTGTTTCTTGGCGAGTTGCAGTTTTATGATGAGCAGCTTATGTGTGCTTAAGGAAATCTGCAGCCATTGCCCACAGTCCAATCCACAGATGATGACCTCACATGTCAGCATTACAGTCGTCTTGCAAAAACAAAAAGGCTGTAATCAGACAATGCCCAGATTATGACTAAAACACTGAGTGGATTATTCACTTTCATTAACCTGTTCCTGCCTCAAAAGAATGGCATCTTGCACAGTGTCAACATGAAGCACTATTCACACATTTTCCAATCTTTTACAGGGATTACCATGTACCTTAAATGTTCATCAGTTACAGCATCACAATCAAATCAAATCGAAAACAAAAAAAAAGAAAAGAAAACTCACCTGAGAGAGATGATCCATCTCTCCGAGCAGGTGAGTGAACATGGCGTCTATGTCGTCCATCTGCAAACGGTAGAACGAGGAATTCAGATTTTTTAGGAGCAGTAGGGGGACAGAATAATGCAAGATGCAGAAAATAAAGTAGATAATGGTGAACCGCCCTGTAGGAGGCACTAGGAAGTGAAAACTTTGGGCGATTTCAGTTCGTTTTGCGATCAGTTTCGTGTTTGTTTTGTAAACAAAATGCAAAGTGCAGCATCTATTTAGACAGAGCACTCAAGAGCAATGATCCGCTGTGTCATCTCGGTGACTTTACAAAGAGCCGAAGCAGCTGTTTCTGTGCTGCTCTGTCTGCAAAGTCGCTTCAATTCCTTGGACAGCAAACGTGGAGCTTGTGACCTTCCATTTTCTAAGTGTTCTCTTTAGTATGAGTGCACAGCATAGATACATTTCTTAAATAAGCTAAATAGTTTTCACCTCCTGTAGATGCATCTGTGTAACTCTTTGTACAGTCTGTGATTGAAAAGCGATAGCTAAAACTCAAATGCTTTGTTTTCTTCGCACTAAATTGATCAGCCCTGCAAAAAGGCTTCATTGAGATCAAAGGTTTTCACCAGACCAAATTTTCTGTGGAATTCAGTGTCTGGGTTTTTCCATATGGGGGCGGCATCTTGCCAGCTTTAGGTCTTGTATGTGGATCGGCTTGAAAAGCAAACTGAAGAATGAGCCCTCTGCTTCTTGCCAACTCTGCAAGACTGTTGCAATATGTGGTTATCAATACCAGTAGATGCACTTATTTTGAAAGGAGCCCAGCAGCTTACCCTGACTCTGAAAGCTGCACGTACAGCAAATATAGAGGTGGGGATGGTGGTAAGATTTAAAATAGTCGTTTTATTTGAAGCGACTTGCCTCTTTTGTATGTGCTATTTTATGAGCTCAGCAGGTCATAAGCATGATACCATTTCCTGATCCTCACACACATCATGTTTTTCTGCACTTTTACTATGACACATAAGCACGTAACACTGCAGTCATACAATGGCTCTGCAAGTTTGCATCTATTATTAGCTTTTCTTATCTTTTTTGCTCTAATTTCAAAATGTGTGAGGTGGAAACTGTTTCCATTCTTTTTTTGTACATCGTTAGATTTTGCTCTTGTTTGTGCAACTGACTGTCTTTAACATTAGAAATGCAATCTGATCTACCCATCTTAACATGCTAACGTATAGTTTTGCACCCTGTCCTGTTCTGTGGATTTTATCTTTTGGGTTTTTTTCTCTTTCATCTAAGAACCCTACACTGGTTATAAAAGATGAACACCTGGGCTATTCAGAAACAGCATCTTTAAGTTAAGGGCTCGTGGGCAAACTTTACTATTTAGATTATTAGTATTAATTTGTCATTTCTAGTAATTTGAGGATTTCAAGTTCTGTATTTTTTCTCATTTTAGCTGTGATTTGACTCAATGAGTCACTATTAATCCTGTTAGCTGTATAAAGTTTTTTACGTTTACATAAAAAAAAAAAAGGTAATCTGCTTGCTCTGGCTGAAAAAATTTGCATGGACCAAAGAGGTGTTGTTACAAACTGTAAAAATGAAAACTGTTATCTAAAGGACGCTAAAGTGCCCCATAGATCTAAAGAGTGCTGTCATTTTAAGTGAAACATTTCTTCACGTTTGTAATTAAAAGCAAGACTTTGTCCCTACTTTTCCCAATACTGGCTCTAGGTTCTATGTTTTGTATATATATACTTTGAAGTATTAAGCTTGAAGAATGAAGTACCTTCAGGGCTATTTCAAATCTAAATCACTTTCATCCAGCCTAAAAGACCTATTTCAACAATGAGATGCAAATGTATTCCCTGTATTCGCAATTCAGTTCACTTCAGTTTTATTTATATAGCACCAGATTACAACAAGAGTCGCCTTAAGGCATTTTAGATTGTAAGTTAAAAACGCTACAAAAATACACAGAAAACGGCAACAATCAGACCTCCTATGAGCAAGCGCTTGGCAAAAGTGGGAAGGAAAAACTCCCTTTTAACAGGAAGAAACCTCCAGCAGAACCAGGCTCAGGGAGGGGCGGGGCCATCTGCCTCGACTGGTTGGGGGTGAGGGGAGGGAGACAGGACAAAAGACACACCAGTGGAAGACTGCCAGAGATTAATAATAAGTAATGATTACATGCAAAGTGTTATATAAAGACACAAGGTGAGTGAATTGCATCATGGGAAGCCCCCAGCAGCATAGGTCTGATGCAGGGTAACTAAGGGAGGACGTTTTAAGCCTAATTGCGATTATGGACATTGAATAATAAAGTCGAGGTCAGTAATATAAATAAACGATGACCACAGCAGACATCGGTTGGGCTGTTTAGCTTGGCCCTAATATATTGCAAACATTAAAGTTGCAGCTTAAAGTATAGAACATGCAGATTCTGTCCTGTGTGCACTGGGTCATACATGTTGTTTGAAACATGTATAAACTGTCTCTGCATAACTTGCGCATTCTCATGCGACAGATGCGCGTCCACTGTGCCATCTCTGTTGCTCAGTCTCATTCTGTGTTTACGCCGAGCAGTAAACAGACCATTAAAGTGAAACGGGGTAAAAGGGGAAGAGTGGAGCGAGATGTAGCTCACTAGGTATTGCTTCCACATGAAAGTGAAATTTTTGGATCGCTACAGAACTTTACCTCTGGACTTCTGCGTCACACATGTGAAACTCATTCCAATCCTCCGTCTCCTTTGTCTCGTGTAACCTTTTCGTTTGATTTTTCCCGATTAATTTCAACAAATGTGCATTTGCAGACTGCGCTCATGAAAGCAAGCATCGCAAACACCACATTTGTTTATGAATTCCATGCTCTCATCAGGCATGTCAGAGTGTTGCCTCTGCCTCCCGATGTGGTCTCACACATCAACAAAAACGAGGCAACGCCAAGAGACACGCAGGCGGCCGTGCCAAAGCCTGAGCACAAAAGGCGATTTATTGAGATGTACGTGCATGAAAGGAATCACATTGCATTTCCTGCTAACAGTAAACCAACATGTTTTCTCTCTTCTTGCGGTCGAGAGCTTCTTGCTGTTTTCTAATTAGTTGCACAACCGTCCACTGGCTGCTGTGAGAGGGCATGTGTTTGTCTTAAGCAAAGCTGATGTGGCCATTCAAGTATTTAACTCTTAAAAGAACCAACAGAAGGCAGAAATGTGTGTATGCACAGTAAGCCAAAAGCTTTACATACTTCAAATGATTCGATTCTTATCCATCGCTCACCATGAAAGTGTGATCACTCTTAACGTCAGGCTGCAGTGTGACAACCAGCCCCAAAATACAGCGAGAGCCAGAGCAACAAGAGCATCACTGAGCTGATCTGGACTTACAGCTACATGAAACAACCAAAACTCGCAAAAGCAAGACTGCAGCTCTTAAATGCTGATTTAATCATGCTCATTTTATTTAAGGCTATCCTGCAGCACAGCACTGAACTGTTAACACAGTAGTTCTGAATTTAGTAGTAGCATATTTTTTATTGTATTGATTTACTATGAAGTTCCAACCAACTTAAATACAAACTCTATCTTTCATTAACACATTTTTAGCATTCTTACCTTTTCTCTGTCTTTGACACATGGAAGCATCACAGAGTGAGTGTCATTGCTGCAACCCTGACAGGTCAGTCTATATGTGAGCGCTTGCACATGTGACTTTGTCTGCACTGCCTGATATGCTACAGATATTCGCTCAGCTTCCTCTGAAATCAGGAAGTAGATCTAAGTTTTTCTGGTAAAGCAGATAAGGCTTAAGTAGTGCTCTGAGCTCTACTTCTGGCCTGGCAGGGCCACACAGTTGTTTTCACTACTTTATTCTGGTAAGAGCTATCAGTAGTTCCTTAATGTGGGAATGTGCTACTGATATATACCCTTTTATTGTAGTACTTAGTCAATACAAATTTGCATTTACAATACTTATTATTTGAATGGGGGCTGGTGATGTCAGCAACCTTCCAGTTTCCTTTAAAACTCAGATGTCTGAGAACATTTTAGCTTGTTTTTTCTCACATTTGGTTTACTTATACTTGTTTACCATACCTGACATTGATCTGTGATGTTTCTTTTATATTTTACATTTGGTCTACATAATATTTACGAGGTTGATTGGTGGGAAATCATTTGAAAACGTCGTACAACAAAAGGTCTTTTAGAAAACACACACAAAGGATTAGAACATTTTGAAATATGAATGAAAACAGATCTTATATTTATTATATTCAGTGCAATAGACTACACAGAACCCTTGCAGATTACAATAAAACAAAATGCTGTTTTGAGTTTAGGAGAGTGGTGCGCATGTTTCAGCTTTTCCCTGATGCAAAGTGGTTTTGATAAGATGAAACTGTTTCTTGTCATTAAATGTTAAATGTACTGACTCCCTGCTGCACGGCCATATGTTAATGTTTACTTAAGGGAACAACAGCACGATGTTCTACCAAAGATTGTTTATGGACAGTGGTGGAGTGGAGTGGAGTAGAGTGGAGTGGGGTGGGGTGGTGCAAACAGCTTTAAGCCCTCAAACAAAATCGTATTTGACAACTTTGAAATGTGAGCGAGCAAAGCGCAGAGGAAAGCGAAAGAGCTGCTGGAATAGATGCATAGAATAAACATGATTCATCAGGATGACACCTCTTCTTTATCTGTCTGTCATTTTAAGATGTGGTGTACTTTTTTTTCTCCTTTGGTGCTTTGTTTTTGCACGATCACAAATAAAATGCACACGACTTAGTGCAGAGGTGCGATTGTAGACAATGCAGTGTAGTGTGTTTAATATTTAAAGCACTGCTGTGCAGATGTGCAGATAGAATGTGTAAAATCTAATAATGTAAAAACTGTAACAAATATTTTTGTACTGAGGCTTTTCAGATAATAGAAGACCCCCCCATCTGGCTTTTAATCACTGTGAACCTTTGTTCAGCGTTACTGAGACTTGTCGCCATATTCAGAGTCCTATGTGGTCTCACACTTGCTAATTTATGTGTTGCACCTCCGACATTAGCTGGCAACTGTGCATATGTGTGTGCACATTGCACTTTAAGCCCTCTGTACAGCCTTTTGAGAATGTCTGCATTGCCAGCTCAGGACATCTATCGTGGCTGTTTGTAAGCTCTTCTTCTGGTTGATTTACAAGAAAGTAATGTGCAGCTACACACAGGCTTCCTTGGTGTATGATGAGAGGGCGAATGCCATTTTGCTGTGAAAATAAGAAGAGAGGGGAGCATTTAAGTGCTTCTAATGTGGGTTAAAGCTTTAATCAAAGCCATGTGGGGTCAGAGAAGGGAAATGAGAGTGGCAATAAAATGTAATAGAGTTTACATTTTACAGGAGAAGCCGTTTTGACTCCAGCTTTGTAATATACCAGAGTTGTGTTTAGAAGTCAGCACTCTACCCAGAACCAAAGAGGAGATCAAAGCTTTGATGTCATTTAAAGTTTTTCATTCTGACGGGGCTTGTTAAAAAGCCACAGGGTTAATCCTGTCATCCAAATCAATCGTAAAGGGCGAAGAAAGAAAGAGTTACATGTGAAAGATTCTGTAAACAGTCCGTGAAATTCCTTTTAGAGGCTCCACGTCACTGCTGTATGTGTGTAAAAGTGCTTATGACTGACCATCCCAAGTGTGAGAATAAAAATAACCTAAGGATAGTCCAAATATGCGGTGCTTGAGTAGGAATGGAGTGACTCGGCAGAGTGGTATGTCCGGGAAAGCTACGGGTTAATTTAAGACTAGGAGCAAAACCTGGTGCCAATTAGAAGCATTGAGCGCCACATGTGGACTAGACCGAACTATCCACAGAAGGGGCAAAGGGGTCTGAATTCGTGCGCAATGGAGGCTAGATGCACGAGTGCGCAGTTGCTTACGGTTCTTACTGGCAATTGCTGATCCTGCAGTTACTGATATGATGGATATTTTCTTAAAGAGATGATCAAACAGTATCTACAAGTCTGAAGGACGCTCTGATGCTCTGAGAGGCCCCCATTAAAACGTGGATGTTTTACATTTTTACCTTTAAGGATTGCAACATGGCAGGAATCTCTCTCATATCTTCACTTTTTGTCACAACTCTGTTCTTCACGGGGAGTGTATCGGACACATGCCGAGGACCGCGCTGCTTTCCTGGTCACGACTGGAGCAGACCGTGCGTAGGAGCGCAGTGCCAAGGGCGCACGGACACATCCGCGTCCCGACGGCAGTTTGACCACTCTGCACAATCCAGGCAAGGACAAACCTATCCGACTTACCAACACGACGCTCATTTCCGTCAGCACAAAGCACAGAGCGCGCCCTTAGCACCGTACACCGTCATCCAGCCTCAGCACGGAGGTTTTACGCAGGCGGCAGGTACGGATGGCACCAGGAGGACGAACCCGAGGACCATCACGGCGGAGGTGTTCCACCCTGGCTGCGCCGGGGGCACCTGTCCGACGACTGTCTCTCATCGCCCCACGAGTGATGACAGCGCAACGCGGGAGTGCAAAGGCATTGGATGTAAACTGCCCTCCCGGATGCGCCAGAGGAACGGTAAGCTTTGCGTTGGAGACGGCTGCAGCACGCAAGGAGACGACGGGAGAGGAAGCGCGTCACCTGTTCATGTGACGGACAGAGCGGCACAATTTCTGGACGAGCTCCCAGACCTTGGGTCGCAACGTGGAGCATGGATTCAGCTGACATGTGACATGAAACCAGGTGGGTATCAGTTTGCAAGCGATTGGTCAGAAAATTCAAAGAGAAATAAACTAAAAATGATAATCACTTCAGTTGCTATGTAACAGGTTTCTTTGTTTACTACAGGGAACAATGACGTTCCCTCAGAGGATGCTCTAGTCCTGCAGTTGCAGCTGTCTAAGAGTCAGGAAAGGTTCGTCGAGGCCCTCAAAGGCCAACAAAACGAGGTCAAGGAGCTACAGAGGCTGCTCAGTGAGCAGCAAGGAACATTGGTCAACCAGCAGAGAGAAATACTTGACCAGCAGAGGAGGATGTATGAGCAGATGGAGCAAGTAAGGCTGCTGTGACTGATAATGAGGGAGATATCAGTAGTCCCATAGTCTTGGGGCAGTATTTAAGTTTGGTTTTTTTTAAAGTGCATAGAAAGCACCTAATCCACTGAAATTATATTCTTTTTCTCAACTCCCTGAAACAGATCAGTTTCATTATGAATCAGATAAGGACAATATTTCCTAGCAAAGTGAAGAAATAAGACAATTTCAAAGTGTTATACAAGTAGTGCTCTCTTCCTCCAGGTAAAGGCTCAGTACAACATACTGATGGACAGCATCAAACAAACATCTTTCCAGAACCTCCAGGGGGAGCTGGACAGTCGCATGGAAACCTTAAGTGGGCAGGTTAGAGCTCACCAAGCACAGCAGGCTCTCTCTTTGCACAAAGTGGACATGGAGGCCACTGTGATGGAGGTGAGCCTTAAGCTAAATTATAAACGTGTTTACAGTAGTGATGAGATGTAAGAGATCTAACTGTCATATAAAGCATAAATTGCACTATAGGAGAATCTTAAATAAGCAAATCTGAGTGTACTTCTATTCATACTTGACAATTTTGGGCTTGTTAAGCTGCTGTAGCCTGCATAGACTTGTGGCTGCCTTTGCAAGCCACTTTGCAACCCATATCAATCTCACCTTCCTGTTTTTATGCTTAAAATATCCCTTGTTATCACTGAATATAAAAAAATAAAATAAAATATTAAAAAAAATTTTTGTCAATTTTTAACTTTAGCATCAACATATTTCTTTAACTGGAGTGCATTATGTGAACATTATGTCAAGCATTCTAATATCAAAATATTATATTTGACTACCATGGTTCTAAGTATCATTGTGTTTAATGCCATTAGGTGGGTCGGCCCCTTTTGACCTGTGGCAGTTGTGGGCCTGATGAGTACTGTGGCTACAGCAGTGGCCGTCCTCGCTGTGAGAAGTGCACCGTCTGTCCTGCTGGATTCTTCCTGGTCGCCCAGTGTTCAGTACACGCAGACAGGATCTGCCAGGTTAGCATGTGTTAGCATGTCTTTTAACCACATACAGGAAAGCGGTGACAAATCAGCTTGACAAAAATGTAACATAAGATCAGATCAGTTAGGCCACCAAGTGAAGCTTAGTCTGGAATCCCTGTGCAACAGCTGCTGAAAGTTTATCTAAATCAGACAAAATCAACTGATGGCTATGCTGATGTGTTTTTGTGCATCCACATTGGCAAATTTCATACAGAGTGGGCTAGTTAAGCTGCTTTAGCTTGGCTAAAGTTGCTGCTGCCACTAAAAGCCACTTTGCAAACCATATCAACCCCAGGTCCTTTTTATACTTAAAATGTCCTATCTTATCATACCATATCTGTTGTCACTTGTATCTGAATATAAATGATGGCAGCTGGAAATGGCAGTCTTCTTTTGACTGAAGTTTAGTTTATTCATTTAGAACTTTATGCACTTGCGGAAAAAAGTGTTTTATTGTAGGGTTTATGAGCCTTACAATAAAAGGTTTATCACAAGGTTTGTCAAAGCAAAGGAAAACATTTTTAACCAGTGGACCATATTAGAAGCAGTAGGCCTTTTGGTTCAGTACTTTTTCAGTGCTTGCCTGGAGTTGTTGCAGTATCTGCATGCTACTTTGCAACCCATCTCTTGATCCTACCTTCCAAACTGAAAGTTTCCATTTGTTTGTTACAGGACAGAGATGAATGTCTTGAAATAGCTCATCTGTGCGGAGGTCAACAGAAGTGTCTCAACACTCCAGGTGCTTTGAATTGCTTTAAAAATTTGAATATTTTTGTTATGTCAGTGCTTCTTGATTTGCTAGACATATCCATGTCTGAGAAGAATTGTTTGTTCTTTTCTTAATTTGTGCTTACCAGGTGGATTCAGATGCCAGGACATGAGAGAGGGAGAAGCACACTCAGGAATGTGTGGCCGCGGCTACTTCTTCAACTCAGAGATGGATGAGTGTCAAGCCTGCAATGAGTGTGATGGAGACACGGTGGTCTCTCCTTGCACTTTTACCACAGACACTGTCTGCTCTGGCCATACTGCTGGCCACAGTGCCCTCTCTCAGTCCTGGTCTGGAGATGTGACTCTGCAGGGGGAAAAAGGACACATGCTGGCTCAAGCCTTCCTCGGTGTGCAGCTTCACATACAGGGAAGAGGCGATGATGTGGTGTCCACTGAGAGTGGGCAGCTGGTTCTGAGACAGCATGGTCTCATATGGCTGGATGAGAATCTCTCAGTGACCCATGGTTGCCGCAGCTTCATCCAAGTGTGTCTGCGCATGAACAACACAGCCGGCTCTGAAGGTCGTGACCTCAGTGGGGTTCGTGTGGAGCAGCAGGAGGGTAGATCGCTCCAAGGTGTTAGCATCAGTGGGGTAGCACAGGTCGCCCCAGGTCACATCATATC
Organism: Copadichromis virginalis; assembly: GCF_057382275.1. Lineage (NCBI taxonomy): Eukaryota > Metazoa > Chordata > Actinopteri > Cichliformes > Cichlidae > Copadichromis > Copadichromis virginalis. Next base: position 28,486,581 of record NC_140635.1, read on the forward strand.
CCTCTTCCTCCGGAGTGCCACCCACCACTGTAACCAAAGCACTGAAGGTCTGCAGCTGTTCGACCCCTCCGTTGCCCCACTCAGCCTCCTCTGGCTCTCTCATGACACCGGTGCGGTTGCCATGACAGCACAGGCAATGGTCTCTGCACATTACCACACAAACTATCGCCCAGTCTTCCGTACCACCTCCACCTCTGACCCTTATGTAGTAGGACTTACTCACGATGGTCGTGGGATCCGGTTTGCAGAGAGTGGGACTGTGCGCTTTGTATTCCAACAGGCATTGTACTCGATGGGCCAGGCATGCGTGAGTGAGGGCTTCCAAATTTTGGCATACCTCAACCATAATGGAACCAGCATGGAGCTGCTCCGTGCCTTTAAAACAGGTGTCCATTACCGAGACACATCAATAGCACTGTCTGGAGCAGCCCAAGTTGGCCCGGGAGACACACTGGGTTTTGAGATTCTCTCTCCTGCGCAGTGCAACGTTCGCTTCTTTGGTGACGAAACGGGTATCAGTATTCTCAGTTTGGTTTGGGTTCCCGCTGCCATTTCTTCATCTCTTTCTGCCTCTGTGGCTAACACCGGCCTTCTCTCTGGAGCAGTTCGTAACAAGCCATTGTTCTTCCACCAGACCAGTCCTCAAGTGACCCAAATGGAGTTGCTGGCGAAGGGATCCGCAGATCAGAGACGAGATTTTGTATTCAGAGAGAGCGGTACAGTCAGTGTTGCTCTGGATCTCAAACTCATTCACTCCTGCAGTTTGGTCAAGGTGACTCTGCTCAGACGAAGTGATTTAGAGGGTTCAGGAGAGGGATCGAGGCCTATCCCTGTTGCCCAGCAGGTATCTGGCCAGATGTCTGAGGGCAGCCAGTGGGCCAGTGTGAGTCTGCGAGCGTCCTTCCAGGTTCACAACGGCACTGCGGTTTTCTTTTTACTAGACTGTGTGCGTGGACGAGTAAACCAGATCAGCCATCAAACAGGAAGTGGGGTATCTGCACTCTGGGTGGCATCATAATGAAAGCCAGATACTATGACGTTTCTTCTTATGGTCAAAAATCAAAAGAACGATTTGACTTTTTGGAGACTTATTCACTTTCCAGAGAGTTACAAAGAAAGATTGACACCACTTTCATCTGTTTTAACAGAGAAGCATTAACCAGTAGCTTGTTAGCTTAGCCTGACATTGTGAACTAGTGGAAATAGCTTCTAAGATTGTCCACAAGTAATCTGTGAGCACCTTTAAACCTAATACATTTGTTTAATGTAAAAAAATAACCAATTAAAAAAATCAACACTTTGTGATTCTTATGCAGTGTTGTGTAGCTAGACTCCCAGTCTTTGTGCTAAGCTAAGCTAACTGACTTTTACTTAACTCGCAGATGTCAGAGCAGTGCCAGTCTTTTTGTTCATTATTATTTTAGGTCAGAGTTAACCGTGCTTTCCAAACCTGAATTTATCCCTTGATTTTTGTTTGAGTTTAAAAGAAAATGTCTTTTAAAAAATACTAAATGTAGACTGTAGTGTATTTAAATGTAACATTATTCATTAGCTATATTTATATAATATAACTATTAATATGTGTCAATATTTTCTACATATGATAGCACAAAACAACTGTATTCACGTGATCATTTCTCATTCTCCAGTTCTTCTTTTTTTAGTTCCAGTTTTTCACATTTCACATTTGTCTGTTTTTTATTTATATAATTCAGTTCACTCTGTTGACGCCAAAGGAGTTTTAGATCCTGCCAGTGACTACAGCATTTTCTGCTGGCACTGATTCTCATTCAGGAGTTTTTCTCAAGAGCATGTGTTTCATGTTAGCCGCCATTTTCTAAATGTCTGAATATCTACTGCATGCTTTGTTTAATGACCACTTTGTGCATATTATGGACTTAAAGTCACTAAGCCTTGTTGAAACTAAATATTTTAAATAATGTAGTGGCTTTTAATCTTAACTGAACTGTAATGAAGTGTATATTTGATGTTTTCTTGTTAATCCAATAAAATCACCTTTGTTGTACTGGATTTTTCTTTATTGCAAACTTTGTTTGGCATGAAGTAAAGTCATTTAAAGTAAGATAAAGTTTGAAAGAAGAACGTTTTGTTCCTTTAAATTTAAAATTTTTTATTCTTAATAACAAAGGTTTTTTTTTTTAGCACACTTTGGGATTTACTTTTACAACATCACATGCTAATAGCAATAGCTAATGGTAGCTAATTTTAGCCAGCAAAAAGTTACACAACACAAACACTGGGATATTGGATTGTTACCTAATTGTTACCTAATCAGCCACTCACATGGCACTAACTCATACATTTAGGCCCCTAGACATCCAAGAGATCACAGGAGTGGACCATCAGCTCACAGCATGGATACTGGACTACCTCACCGACCGACCACAGTATGTGAGAACTCAGGGCTGTGTCGGACAGGGTCGTCTGCAGTATGGGGGCCCCACAGGGAACGGTTCTGGCTCCGTTCCTCTTCACCATCTACACTGCAGACTTCTCCCACAACTCCACCCAGTGCTTCCTGCAGAAGTTCTCTGATGACTCTGCAATAATAGGCCTTATCACTGATGGGAACAACAGGGAGCACTGACTGGTGGAGCTGGAGCTGGTGGTAGACGTCCGCAGGCACAAACATCCTCCACTCCAACCACTAAACATCCAATGCATTTACATTGATAGCGGATAGCTACAGGTATCTGTAGCTGATTGTGTCTTATTTTAAGTGTGATGAGATATTTTGACTAGAAATTAGACAAATATACTTGGTAAAAATTTGAGATTTGCAGTGTATGACTCTGTGGTGGCCTCAGCCATCTTTTACGGTGTGGTCTGCTGGGGTGACAGCATCTCTGCTGGGGACAGGAAGAGACTGAACAGGCTGATCTGGAGGGCCAGCTCTGTTCTAGGATCTCCTCTGGACCCAGTGGAGGTTGTGAGTGACAGGAGAAAGATGGCTAAGCTGTCATCCCTGTTGGACCACATCTCCCACTTCATGCAGGAGACTCTGACAGCACTGAGCAGCTCCTTCAGTGGCAGCCTGCGGCACCCACGATGTGGGACGGAGAGATTTTGCAGGTCTTTCCTTCCAACTGCTGTCAGACTCCATGACATGGTCACTGCAGATGACCACACATGTGCAGACAGACACACACACATCCCATACACAATTGTAACTGTCTCCCTGATGTGCAATACTACCAAGTGCAATTTTTCCTACTATAACAAAGTATTTTATTCTATTTTGTATAGTGCTTTATTCTATTGTATATAGTATTTTATTCTTGTTGTATAGTATGTTATTCTATTTGATCTTATCCTGTTCTATTGTGTTTATCTTAACGTTTACTGCGCTTAAACTTTCTGCTGTGACAAAAAATTTCCCACATATGGGACTAATAAGGGCTTATCTTATCTTATCTTATCTTATCTTATCTTATCTTATCTTATCTTATCTTACTTTATCCTCAGGGTGTCCTGCATTAGAGTAAGAATGGTTGGTGGTAAGGGGTAACCCCTAACCCTAACCACAAACTCACGTTTTTTTTGTTTTTCTGTGTGCTTCTCGCCTGAGGAAGGCCAGATCTTGGCCGAAACGTCGCGGCATAAGCACACGCTTCATTGATTTTTTTATTTGAGGAGTTTCATTTTATTTTTTTGTTTTTTCTTGATTTAAATTTTTTCCATTAATAAATAACTAAATACTTGTTTCATTTTATACATACACACAAAAAAAATACACTTATAAATAACATATCTGATAACAAATTCATTTTATTTACCTATAATAACAAAGCCCACAGGGACACAAATTCTACACAAATAAATAGTAACACAAGACAACTATTAACGAATAACCGGGACTCATCGGGAGGAGATGAGTGCCTCACAGTGGACTACGGTCCGCAGGGGGAAGAGCACTTCCCAGAACCTTTTCCGGGGTCGGACGGGGCGACCCGTTGGGGGGATGGACAGTGCCATTCCTGTTTCCGGCTGGAGACAGGCTCAGTCCTCACTTCCTAATAATAATAATAATAATAATGGATTGGATTTATATAGCGCTTTTCAAGGCACCCAAAGCGCTTTACAATGCCACTATTCATTCACTCTCACATTCACACACTGGTGGAGGCAAGCTACAGTTGTAGCCACAGCTGCCCTGGGGCAGACTGACAGAAGCAAGGCTGCCATATCGCGCCATCGGCCCCTCTGGCCAACACCAGTAGGCGGTAGGGTAAAGTGTCTTGCCCAAGGACACAACGACCAGGACAGAGAGCCCACGGATCGAACCGGCGACCTTCCGGTTAGTTTCAATCCCCCCCCAACAAAACATGTCCAGGGTTTACAGAAATAGTTTCAATACAGAGAAAATATCAAGGAAGTTGTAAATCACTGGTGGATATATATATATTGAACCTTGAAGGAGGTGAGCTAAAGCAGCAAAGGGCCACGCTGGATGACAGTCCTATCAGGTCAAAACAGAAAACTGAGGCAACAGTTTTCCACAGGTCACCAACATTGGACAATGGAAAACTGGAAAACCATTGCCTGGTCTGATGAGTTTCAATTTCTGCTGAATTATTCAGATGGCAGGGTCAGAATTTTGCATACACAACATGATAGCAGAGATCCATCCTGCCTTGTATCTATGATGTCTGTGAGTCAGGCTGGTGGTGGTGGAATAGTGTGGGGGATACCACAGTGACCACAGTGTAACTATAGTCAGGTGTTTACAGCATGATAACACATCATGGCACAAAACTCCAAAAAATCTCAAAGTTGTTGTCAGTGACAATGATTTAAAATCACCTCGACATTTCCCAGAACTCAATGCAAGTGAGCACCTTTGGAATACGGTGGAATCATCAGTGTGCAGCAACTGTGTGACGCTATCACGCGAATATGGACAAAACTTTTCAGGAATCTTTCCAGCAACTTGTGGAAATTATGTCACAAAGAAATTCGAGGCACTTCTGCAGGGAAAAAACAGTCCAACCTTTGAACAAAGTGTAACTAATAAACTGTCTTGTGAGTGCATATATGGCTCTTTATATTCTTGCATGCACTAGTCTTATCAAGAGCTTTACATGCTTCAGTCTGAGATGTGGAGACTGAATGCAAAACATGTTTGCTCTGAGTGGAAGTTGCCAGGTGTTTTCTATTACACATCTAAGAACAGAGGATCTTTATCATGAATTTAAACAGCTGAAATTATATTAGCCAGGTAGTTAACCTCCTAATGGATTTCCTATTCACTTCCACCAATGACCCTCAGTCCCAGAGTGCTGCACTTCTTTGGCACAACATCAAAAAAGTGCATAACGATCCTGGGCATATGCTCTATAAAATCCGATAGACCGCTTGATGTTATTATTTCGCTCTTTGAAGTCATGACCCTCAGGTTATGTGTGCTATAGATTATTCATTAAATCAAGACTCACAGGGGATCGGTGTTTTCTTCACCAGAAACGAATAAACCTGAAAAATGAAAAGTTTGTGCACAGCTTCTCTCAAAATCCTAGCTGGGAGGCCAAAGAGAAGACGCAGGCAGACATAGGCTAACATAACAGAAGGAGAGTATGTCTTGGGATAAATTGAAACCACCCGCAGGCCAATGGGTGACTGACTGGATGAGTTACGGTGGGCTGAAGAAGATAAAGGTCAGGGCACTGCAGTAGACACTGGAGCTGCGTCTAGCTTGGCTAAGAACATTAGCACTGTGGATAATAGATTACAGATGGATGATCGAGCAAGCAGGAGTGTGGCAGCTAGGTATGGATGTGTCATTGGGCAGTACATGATTTTGCACGGAGACTTTATTATATAACCATAATTTGTTTTGATATTATCAATTTTCTGGGCTTTCAGAATATGAAAGGACAGGAAATAAATGCCATAACACTAACTGACTACACATTTATTTAGGGACTGCACAAATATGAGCAGAGACAGAAGAGAGTGAGAAATTAAAGAGAAAATAAAAACTATAAAGGTTTAATTTTATGGCTAAACTATCAGAAACTTTTAATGTTTCAGTCTACATCCACCCACCATCACACTTCCCCTACCACAACAACCAGCACCAGTAATTTCCCAACAGTCCCTCATTGAAAAATGTTGCAATAGGATCGCTTTCCCTAAAAAAAATACAGTATTTCAAAATGTTTTGCACATCAAGCTTGTGTCTATACATGCATGCATGGAAAACAAACCTTTGTGCTTTTCTGTGGCGAGTACACAAACCTCAGGCAGACAGATAAATGGCCTGCCAGACGCCGAGCGTAGCACGAGGTGGAAGGAAAGTGGTCGACATATGGTGCGCAGACTGCAGACGAAGAGGTAGCAAAAATGTGCACAAAGCAGGTGCACTCTAAACTTTACCCTGATACTGAAACAAACTTCACATCAAGACAGGAAAAAGGAGAGCGATACAGAAAGAAAGAAAGTAAAGTTAGGGGAAGACAAGTGAATAATCGTCCCCTCGTTGTGTCCCTGCATCTGGAAGCACTTCTCACTTGTTTTGAAGTTTTTATCCCCACAATCCACTCGCAGTTTCTGTGCTCGGAAGAAGGTCCCGCTGTTTAAAAGGTGTATGCTTTTGTGTGATTTTTTACACACCACACACACATAAACTCTTAAATGATCTCCAAATCAGGATAAACGTTAAAGCCCAAATATGGAAAGTGGATCATTAAAGAACTATTTATTAGATTTGTTATACAAAGCACATTATAATCGGGGGCTAAACATTACCATTAATTTCACTATGATTTCCTCTGATGCCAGTTTCCTGAAAGGAGGCGAATACAAGTGATGCAACACTGCTCTCTGCAGGAAATGAAGAAAATGTCAAATATTTTTGGTGTTACAGTTAAAATTTATTATCACTTCATATTCTGTGTACGCATACCACGTTTAAACTTACATTGCAATAAAATAATGATTACTTACTCCATGTAATGAACTGTTTGCTAGTTAATTTGTTATATGACAACACAACAACAGTATATTCTGTCACTATTTAATCAGTCAGGTTAAATTATATATCTCAATACAGACACTGTGACTATCAAGGGGACTGCACTTCAGGGCTTACAAAACAACATCTCGTTCAATATTTTGACGATCAACTGTCCTTCTGTGTGGTGAGTTTAGTTTACTGAATGAAAACAGAAAGAAGTCCAATGTGTATAAATGTGAGACCAAGGCAACTTGTGAGCTGTGACTGAAAAGAAAAACTGTGAGAGGTTAAAAATCCCATTTAACATTTAGGGATGTGACTACAAAAAACTAGTACTGTATACTTTGAAACATTCAGGCCTTTGGCAATACTGTAACACATGATTAACAGTGCATTCAGATACAAGAGTTCAGATGTGAAGAATCGGCACTTAAGTGGAGGGTGTTGCAGCAGAAAGTAAATTGCATTGCTTTAATATTAAGAAAGGCATCTTTTAGTCAAATAAATAAAGTGACATATCACAGGAAGCCGTATGCTATACATAGCAGCAACAGCAGCAGCTCCTTAAAGTTTGCAGCTTTCAAATATGCTTGAAATTAAGATGCTGCTTGATGATATTATGATATGGATAAAGACATGAGCTTCACTATGTTCCAGTGCACTTGTTGTATGTAAGTTCTATAATGCTGCTATAATTCAGTCAAATAAATATTCAATGCATCTTAACTATATTGGGCTATAATGGTAAGGAAATTCTACGGTTTTAATGATCTTTGCAACAAAGTGTGTATTTAGAGACTATAATATTGTAATGATTGAGTTGTTTTTGGTCCATGCTGTAAAGAGAACTGACAGAGTGAGAAAGAGAGGAAACGGGATGGATTTAGTGAGTGGATGAGAGACACTGGTAAAGAAGGGAAAGTGTGAGTGTGTTATGTTTCACTGTGGTTAACTAAGGAAGGAGCGGGAGGAAAGTGTTTTAGTGCAGGATCTCAATGAGGAGGCGCTTGAAGTCTCCACCGCACTCAGAATCCAGTGCATCTTTCAGGGTTACGTCGTACTTCTCCAGGTACATGTCCTTCACCGTGTCCAGATCAATCTGTGGGTTGGCGAAATAAAGAGGATGTCACACACTTTTAGACTCTCAGACCTTATCGAGGGTATACTTACACTTGCACACTAGGCCATACACTCACACACAGAGAGACACACACTTGCCTCAGAGCGGCCTACGATGATACGAATCAGTGTGTCCTCATCGGTGCCCAGTCCCTTCATGGCAGCGTTAAGACGCCGAGCAAAATACAGCTGTGGGTTCTTAGCGCACCTTACTAAAAATAACACACAAACACAGAGTTACTGAAAATCAAAGATATTTCACTGACTTCTGAATGCTTGTGGTCTTACGTACCGAGAGTAATGTAGCAGTCCTTAAGTGTCCCCGTGGCCTCCGAGTCAATGGTGTCCAAAATGTCTGTTCCTGAAAGCTGCAAGACAGCTGGTTAACATGAGACCTGATAACAGCAGTAAGGAGTGAGTGAAATGACAAACGAATGAATAAATGAGTTAGAACAGCAAAAAAAAGAAAACGTGCAACGATTGAATGTAGTACATACCGCCTCATAGGCTTTGAACATGGCCTGAAGCTGCAGGTAGTTCCTGTGTGTCAGGATGTAGGTGAAGGTGGACTCGTCTGTGCCAAACCTGCCTTCTCCTGCCTGATGAGAACAAAGAGAAGAAAAAATACAACATTTCAAAGAATATGGATCATCCCTCAGTGTTTTTAAGCAACATAAATTGATCTATTTTCTTCTGCTTATCCAATTCTAGATGTAGGGTATCCCGGCTGTCACAGGGCGAGAGGCGTGGTGCACCCTGGACAGGTCGCCAGTCTGTCGCAGGGCTAACACATAGAGACAGACAACCATTCACATTCACACTTATGGGTAATTTAGAATCACCAGTTAACCTAACCCCACTAACTGCATGTCTTTGGTTCATGTGAGGAAGCGCTGGATTCAAACACAGGGCTGTCTTGCTGTGAGGAAACAGTGCTAGCCACCATGCTAGCATCAACATAAATCCTTGACACTTTCAGTCGTCAGTTACGTAAAAGAAATGATGAGAACATGTGTTAATTTGCTCAGATGGGGGACAAGAGTAAGTTGACAGTGTGTATATTAGAATGACTATAAAAGCTATTTATGTTATTAGACTCTGTAGAGCCACGTTAGTAGCTCTGTGTAACCCAGTATCACGGCAACGCTTGCGTGTAATAAACGCGCCGGTCCACCGTGCGTATGTATGAGGAGAAGGAGAAATTTTATTTCAAGCCAACAAGAAAACAATCGAGGAAAAGTGTTTAAAGAGACATTATTAACACATTTACATGTAAATATATATTAGCCATATAGCTTCATCATTTCTGGTATAGAAGGAGGCTGGAATGTCTTCATACTTTCCTGTTATTATGACTTTTTGGCTTTAAATATATTACCTGCTCGTACTGCAACTTAAGCGTGTAGCTTAACTTATGCTTGTCCATTTCGCGCTTTGGAGAGGCAAAGCAAGACATGCACTGTATTCCTATTGGGCAGATAATTCTAAATATCAATACTATCTAAACCAACGCTGGTATTGGTATTGGATCAATACTAGCGCGATAGGATTGACATTTGTTTCCATAGCCTATAAAACATTTAACCACATTTCCAAGCCTCAAATCATAAAGGGAGGGTGAAAAAGGTCAAGTCTTGATAATGTGACTAACCACTGGTTTTATACTGTCCGTGGCTAAATCCTGCAGCCTAATGCATTAGCATTGTATATTTACTAAGGACATTAAGTTTCCTATTTAATAAGTTATTTAGTCACATTTTTGAGGCATTCCTCTAGAATCTTTACTAAAAAAAGATGCTTCCGTCTGGGGTGGTGGACTGCTCAACGACAGCTGTAGTCAGCGTCTATTCTTTAAAACACTGCATAAACTTTAACTGAATAATATGTGGGATTCTGTGATGTACATGTGATTCCAGGATTACATGCTTATGCATCTAAATCAGGCATCCGCTTACCGACATCAAACTACATCGGTGTGATTAAAAGGGCAACCTGTGTTATGGGCTTTGAAATGAAAAAAATTCAACACGCACCTCAAACAGAGATGCAGCATCTTGTTCAGCTAAATCCTCGTCCACCTCGTAGCCCTCGTCTCTGCTTGCCTGTAGACAAAGAGATTGGAGGATAGGACAAGAAATTAGGAGGGGTTTAAAATGAAAGATGAGGGACAAGAACTTAATGAGATAACAATGATGTGCTCCAGATTAAGTGGATAAATTGAAAGCCACCGAGCTCTTTGGATTGGCATTGCTGTAGAACTTGAGTCACTTCATGTTTGTCATTTTTTCTGGGGGAAAAGGAAAAGAGAGGGGAAGCAGGAGAGGGTGGGGGCCCTGAAAAAGCTGGAGAGGGAAGCATGCCTAACAATCTAGTGAATGTCTCAGTGGGTGAGTCACAGCATAGAGAACAATTCTTCGAGCTATAACCAAGGACAAAAGCTTCCATTTGTCTGCGAAGCTCAGAGATTCAAGAAACAGTGCAAAAGACAATGCATTTCCTGGTTGGAACCTTTTTTGTACCTGCAGCAGTGAAATTAGGAGGTTCCTCACATCTCCACTGGTATCATCCTCGATATCTGCCTCCAGGTCACGCTCGTTCACTGTAAGGGAAGTGTGCAATGTGAACTTCTATGTCAACAACAGATTTTGTAATGTGATCTAAATGTGGATAAAGTCAGACAGCAGAAAACGTGGAAAACACAAGTCACTACACCCAGATGAAATTATAACATTGGTATTCTGTGCGTTAGTTAACCAGCCACACTTTCCAGTATGAAAGGAAAGGAACACCCTGAGATGACTCAGAGGAAACGTTACCCTGGGCATATGCCTCCCTGTAGCTCAAGATGTCCTGTTGGGTGAAAAAAGACAGCATTAAGATGATGTTTCTGTTTTTCTCACATCTTACAGCATCTGTTTTATCTTCCCCGTGTCACATCTTCTTATGTATTCTGAAGACAAAACGCAGCACTGTTGCCTTTACTTTGTCACCATTGTGATTTAACTGTCAGCTCTAATAAAAACACACTGCGCCAGAACACCGTTTATCCACAGCACCGTCGATCCACAGACCTGATTCGTCGCCGTGCACAAGATCTCGACGAGCACGGCTTCATCCGTGCCCGCCCCCTTCATGGCCTTCCTCAGCTCCTTGGCGAAGTAAAGGTGAGGAGGGTCACACATAGCCATGACGGCTTTCTCAAAACTACCTGTTAGTTCCTTCTTCAGGACCTCCTCTAACTCCTGAGGAAATACATAGGTCACATGATTTGCAGTTATTCTGTGTGTGTGTGTGCGTGTGTGTGGGTGTGTAACATCCAGAAAGAGACAGGTACGTACATCATCATATTTTTCAAAGTAGGCCTGTTTGATCTCCACACGCTGAGCTGCAGAGCGATTGGCCAGAATCTGGATAATGGCCTCTTCATCTGTGCCTGGAGAAAATACAGCAGAACAGACCTGAAGGATTGATTCAAATGACTTTATTATCACAGCAACGTTAGACTATTACTGGGCTGATAACGTCACACTGACGGAAGTCATCAGGACAGACCTTTTTGTTTCTGTTAAAGGACTTTCAGATGAATATCCTTCTCTTAAACATTGGGATAAAGAGCAGTGATAAAAGTGCAGATATACACACACAGCAAAGACGCTGTTCTAAGCACTTGCATCAACTCCTGGGGTGGCTGTAGCTCAGGAGGTCAAGCAGGTCATCTACTGATTAGTGGTTCGATCCCTGGCTCCTCCAGTCGGCATGCCAAGTATCCTTGGACAAGATACTAACCCCAAGTTGCTCTCTGATGCATCCATTGGAGTATGAATGTTAGTTAGGAAGCCATAAAAAGCTTAGAAGAAAGTGAATGTGGCATGTTGTATAGAGTGCTTTGTGTACTTTGGGAGAGTAGAAAAGTGCTAAATAAGATTCAGACCATTTAACTCCCAACCAGGAAGTCTGGTTTGCTGCGAGACAACAGTGCTAAGCATCGCGTCACTGTGCTGGCTGCTAACACTATAGAGGACGTAACATGTTGATTAGTACTGAACTCTCCAAGTAGATATTTTATTATCCCTAAATCCGCTTCTGCCACACTTATTAAAATCTGTATTTTCTAGAGAGGGTTTGCTTATTTCAGTTTTAATTAGTTTATCTAGTGTTTTACACATTTGCCTCACACGTAAAGGTTTCCCTGTTTAATCCCAGCAAGAGGCATCTGCTGTTAATATCCAACATGCAGAGCGACCTGCTGGGATGAGCACTTGTGAATAACGGAGCCGCTGAAAACAGCTTTCAGTTTCTTTATTTTCTGTCATATAAATCCTAGTGTTAATGTCATAACAAGTATGGCCAATGTTTCCAATAATGACATGAGAAAATGTCTGCTTTACAAGAGCAAGCCAATCATTAGAGTTGGATAAGGAGGGTGGTCATAAAGGATGAGGCTGCACCAATGCCCAATACGAATAGTAATCAATAAAAATTGAATTGTGAATCATCTGAAGCTACTCTACTAGAGTCCTAGAAAAAAGAATAAAAAAAAAAATAGGGATCTGGAAATGACCAAAAGAGGTCGAGTTAAAAAAAGACAACAGTTTGAAGATGTACTCAATCAATGTACCTGAGATATGGATTCTGATATAATTTACCTCAAATACCACATAATCCCTGTAAATGCTGTTTCATGACAGAACCAAACATACACATCAACAGGGGAGGTTATTAGCTGTGCAAATACTCTGATGCATTGTGTAACGTCACTTTGTTCACAACAACAGTTGTAAGCTGTGGGGAACACTGCAGGCTTGGTGAGAAGAACAACAACTCCAGTGAGCAGGTAGCAGATAATGCCAGTGAGGATTTAGTAACACAACCGACTGAAGCTTATGTCCACGCTGTGTGAGAGGCAGGCTTTGAAACCTACACCCACCTATCTTGTGAAAGTACCACTGCATAAAGATCTTTGCAGACTATGACATTTGCCTCTCTGTACCAACACCAGTTCTCAGTGGAGTACGCCTCGTACTGTAGTTACATCAAACTTAGCAAGTGTTGAAATTAACTCTCTGCAACACATAAAATGTAATATTGATTTTTCTGAGTGTTTCTCTGTTATTAGTCTGAAAACTTTTAGGCATAAAAAGACAAATCCCCACTTTTTACAAATGCTTTACTATCAGTTAAATTAGAGGCTCTATTACGACCTTACTAAACTGCAATTATCATAATCATGATCAAACACACAAAGAGAGTCTTCACATGACTACAGCATAACCTAATATACTTCCTGAGAGAGGAGTTAAAACAATAAACTTGTATGTACTTACCTAAACCTTTACAGGCTTTTCGAATAGCTTTTATATCTGCTGTAACATCAAAGTCCTCACATGGGACTATAGTGGGCTGGAGAACACACAATCGCAGAAAATATTGAATATTCTTAGTAATAAATTCAAACAGTTCATTCAAAGCAGCCACAACAGGTAAAGCAAATCAATCAATCAATAAGACTGACTCATAATGTTACATTAGAAAAGTGCCGGCATTTAACTACAACTGTAACCTTGTCCACGCAGATGAAAGGGTGAGGTCGTTGAAAGGAGTTAATATGGTGTTACATTCAGGCTCCTGCGGAGAAAAGGGTGCTGCCTGTGTGTGATCGCTGAGTCATGGGGCAGCAGCAGCAGCAGCCTCCTCTTCTCGCCCACCCTTGGTCTAATACAATGCGGCCTTATTGATCTGATCTTACAGAAATGCCTTTTTCCCTGGGCCTGGCATGGCACACTCCCTTGCTCAAGTTAACTGCGCCAGCTCTGTCTGTCTTTACACACCGCAGGCCACACAAACACAACAAAACTGAAGAAAATAATAAAAGTGACGCTCTCGCGGAGGCTGTCTGCGGTACTCAGTGAGGCTGTAGCTCAGCGTCTCTGCTGTCAGAGTTTGGATCTTCAATATTCATCCTAACACCAAACTTTTAGGCACTTTTATAATACATTTAAATAACTGCGTTTCAACTCAGCTGAGCTTTTGTCATTAGTTATAGATGACCTCTTACCTGCACGTTGCCCATGTCCTCCACACGCACGTCTTCTGGCTATGATCGAGCTGAAGCTGGATGTGGAGCGTCCTGATGTTGTGCTGCTGTGGAGCTGATGTATCGCGTGTCAAAGAGGACTTGCTGTTCCTGCAGGGACTCAACCCTGTCCGGTGCTGCAGCGATGACGTCACCGCGGCTCATTGCATTAGCAGGATGAAACAGGGTGCTGCTGCTGGAGGTAACCTCCCGGTTAACCTTCAACTTACCGCAACGGTTCTTTTCCTTTAATTCTTATCATGTATTTAATCTGTAACCTGTAACTCTTTCAGAGTCTAAAATTGCACTACAACACCACTGCATTTAACAGTAGGCTACATCAAGATATTTTAAAAACTTACTAGCTTATAAAGTGTGATACAATATTAAATACTGTCCCGGTACCAAAGAGCATTAACATGCTCACACCTCAATGGAAATACAGCTCTTATGATACCAAGTTTGTTCTTCTACTCAGATAAATTTGTTAAATCTTAGATTTTTATGTTTTGTACTTTGATGCCACCTTGTGCGAGTTAATCCATAGAATATAACCCCAGTCCATTTAATAAGCGGACACTGGATTAAATTAAATTCTGTTTTATTTACATAGCACCAAATCACAACAATCGACTCGTGGAGCTTTATTTTGTGAGACCCTACAGTTTTAACATTCCTTAAACTGTTTTTTTTAAGAAGAAGAAACTTCCTGCAGAACCAGGCTCAGGGAGGGGCAGCCATCTGCTGCGACCGGCTGAGAGTGATGGAAAGAAGAGAGGACATCGAAACTCTGTAGAAGAGAGTCAGAGATTAATAATAACTAATTATTAAATGTAGAGTGGTGTGTAAACTCATAGTGAGTAAAAAGAGGTGAGAGAAGGAGAAACATTTATGGGAAGCCACCAGCAGTCAAGGAATATTGCTGCATAACTAAGGGAGGATTCAGGGTCCCCTGATCCGGTTCTGACTATAAGCTTTGTCAAAAAGCAAAGTTTTAAGCCTGATCTTAAAAGTAGAGTGAGTGTCTGTCTCCTGAATCCAAACTGGAAGCTGGTTCCACAGAAGAGGGGCCTGAAAGCTGAAGGCTCTCCCTCCCATTCTACTTTTAAATACTCTAGGAACAACAAGTAAACCTGCAGTTTAGAAAACTGCTCTATTGGGGTGGTCTAAGAGGTGTTTAAGATAAGATAGGACCTGATTATTACAGACCTTTTATTTCAGGAGAAAGATTTAAAATTAGATTCTGGATTTAACAGCGAGCCAATGAAAAAAGCTAATATGTGAGAAACATGCTCTCTCTTTCTAGTCCCTGTCAGGACTCTCACTCCAGCATTTTGGATCAACTGAAGGCTTTTCAGGGAACTTTCACAGGGAGCAGGGATTGTCACAGCATAACAGAAAGTCACATAAATCAGAGAGAACAAGGAGAGCTCAGCGGTCTGTGGCCACTGCCTGCTAAGCCATTCTCTCTTTGTGTGTTAAACTTTGTGTCTTTTTTGGCAGTTTTATACATGATTGCTACATGCATTCTTATTTCAACTGATGGGCAAAATAAATATTATATCTCTCCACAGGGTGGCAGTGTTGAGTGGGATTAGGATAGGATTTACAGGAGGCTAAATTTAGAACTAAAAAGTGGCAAACACAAGGTGTTTTGAAAAGAAAGGAATGCTGATTCTTTTTTAAATTTAAATTGAAAACACTACTTTTAATGAGTAAAGATGAGCAATTATGTGTGATTTTGTTTGGTTTTTGTTTACATTTTGAATAGTAAAAAATCTTCAAACATTCAAATCAGAGTAAAAAACAATAGTCAGGGAGAGCCTGGATTTCATAGAAACATTTAATTCAGAGCTGATAACAGAATATTTACTGTATGTACATGCAACACAATATGGAATGTACAATATAAATAATCCCAGGTGGATGCTACGACAGCTTGCAACTTTGGAGCAACACTAGACAGTATAACGAGCATTAAATACACGTAGGTAACGTTCCGTTTCAAGCTCCCTCAAAACATCTGACAGAAATGTGAAAGTCGGAGTTGTGGGTCATGTTTGTTTATCAAGCTTCTTTTTTTAAAAATATTTTTATTTTATAGAGCCAGACCTCACACAGGGAATTCTTCCCTACGATGCTAGATAAATACAGATTTGAAACAAACCCCACATGCTTTCATAAGAAATGCAAAGGTGAATTCTGGTGCATCACGTTCCCTAAATTTTCACAGTCATGCACACACAACCCTCATGAAGCTGAACTGACTATTTTGTGTGACCGTACTGCTTCTAGGTGCCAATGGTGGGTGGCTGATTACAGGACAGAAAGGCTGGCTGTTGTTGTTGTTGTTTTGTCATTGTCATTTCTGGACACGATGCTGTGATGGTAAATGACTCATATTCTGTCAGTGAGAAAGTGGCAAAGAAAAAAAACGTTCTGGTCATGCATCGTTGTAGCTTTAGAAATAGAAAATGTGCAAAGATTTAAGGGAAGGTGCATTCAAGCAGATGGTAAATGGGCAACTAAGTGATGGGGTGGTGAGGGGAATGCATTATTCACATCATCCACTCTAGTCTTGGTCCTGGTTCTTGGAGGATCTCGTCACAGTTTCAGTGGATGTGTAGATACTACAGCCTCTGATCCAAGAGTCTTTTTTTTATTGGTTTTTAAAAAAAGGGGGTGGGGCATCCTGGGAAAGAATACAACAGTAAACAAATATCAGCAGACAGGAGAGCCTGATGGATATTTTAGTACTCCTCAACTGTAACTGCGACCATTTGAAACACAGTGCACGTCACTTCGAAAGCATCATGTAAGGAGACGAATACCATAGGCACGACATCGAAGCCTCCACTGTCTTATTTGAGAACACGCTGACCCATAAACATTTAGCTACTGGATGCTCGACAGTATGCCACATGCGACGGCTTTTTTTAGAAAAAAACATATACTGTATATGGAAAGCTTTTACTAAAACACACAGCTTGTCTCATTTGGCTGCGGTACAATCCTCTGTTATTCCCACGTTTCTCTAATCTAACAGATCATCTTGGCGACATGAATTATGCATTTGGCCTAAAGATAAGGCATCGCAGCTGTGTCTGGGGCTTTGGTCTTGCTTCTCAGATCTCATTTTCTGTTTATTTTTTCCTTAGGTCTTTTCTCCCTGCTGCTGATCTGATATAAGTAAGTCTCCACTGGCTCGGTGCGTAACGTAGAACATCGTCGGCATAACACGTGAGACCGACGGCGAGCCCAGGTTAAGAGTCGACGGTGCTTTGTGGTGAACGATTGTCTGCTCTGCTCGTAAATACGGGTATTCTTTTTTTTTTCAAAATGGACTCAGTGTGAAAAAACATACAGAATATGTAACTTTGACAAATGTGCAAGCAAAAGTGTAAAAAACAAACCAAAAAAATCATTTAAAGTGTTTTTAAGGTTGCATTACTGCATATAAGAACAAGATGGTTGCTGTGTAGCAATTAATTATGTCTGGATTGCATCAATAGGCAGCAGAGTAGATGTTCCTTTCCTCACAACATACTTCTCATTAAGGTGACCCACAGGAAACCCTTCTCATGAAATGCAATATCTGTCATCTGGATATGAAAAAAGTACGTTCATTCGTCCCCCGGCAGTCATCACGCCCTCTCCCCAGAGTCCTGAAAGTCCCAGGGGCAAACGTCAACCATTTTCGCCCCGGGTTTATAACTAGTGCTCAAAGAGCCGTCTTTCTTCTTCTCTGATGATTTTCTAGTCTGAGCCAAGCTGCCGTGCGTGAGCTCGGTCTCCCGGGAGAAAACCTCCGCCCTCCTGACCTCCATCACCTCTGGGTCTCTTGTTGAGCTCCTCCGCCGCTCAGAAACCGGCCCGCCGCATTCTGAAGACTGGCTGACCCTTCTCCTCTCCGACGGAGGCTTGCTGGAGGAGCTCCGCCTTTCTCTACTCTTCTCCCTCCCTTTCTCCTTCTCAGCTTTGTGGTTGGATGAGCTGGAGCCTTTCCGTTTCTTCTTGTGTGAAGTGGGGCTGTTGCAGGTCTTCTCCTGCTTAGGTGAAGGTGGGCCGGTGTAGTCCCATGGGCAGATTTCGACCATCAGAGACGGGGGCTGTAAAAGGCTGCCTGTGGACTTGGAGTGGTCTGAGTGAAGCCCTTTGGGTTTCCCATCAGTAGGCGTGACACTCTTCTTACGCCTGATTCTGTCTGGAGAAATGGAATCCGAATCTCCTTTCAGCATGGGTTGCTCATCGAATTCCCAGGGACACACATCCGGCTTGAGAGGAAGAGGTGACCTGGGTGCCCGAGATTTCCGTGTTTCCCTTCCTTCCTCCTTTTCTCCTCCTTTATCTTTGGCGCGGCGTCTGTTGGAAGGAGACTGGCCCGTCTTCTGCCTCTGCTGGGACCGACCACCTTTGGTGACTCCAGAGCTGCTGCTGCTGCCTCTCCGGCCCGAGGTGGTTTCTCCAGGAGCGATGGAAACGTGCTTCTGGGTTTTTGCTTCTGAGGGAGTCTGTGGTTCTTCCATTTCCCAGGAACAAACCTCGGACACATCGTAAAGGTTCCTCCCCGTCTCAGAGCAAATTGATGGCTGGCTCCCACTCACCTGTTGGAGAAAGGAGTAAAAATCAAAATGAATGCCAAATCAGTTAATACTACAAGGGGCTCGAGCAAACACTTTCTTAATGTAAGAATTTTGGGGTTAACTGGTTGATTGTCCCTACCAATGATCAGAGAAATCGCTTTATGTCTGTCTGGCTGTTCTGTACCATCATCATCTCATCTACTTTAAACCTGGTGGGTGTATTGCCTGGCCCTCCAGTGAGTGCAGGGCTGAGTTCAAGACTGTTTTGTTGTAGTGGTCCTCATATTTTGGTCAAAAGCTGCTCTCTGTTACCAGTGTTTCCTCTTGAGCGACTTCTGCCTGCTCCACTCTGTGTGGGTGGAGGTGCACACATACACATACATGCATGTTTGTTTGGATATCTGTCAGGACATTCATTCAGATTAATGCATTTTCAAACCTCCCACTGCAAACCTAATTTGAACTTCAACCATAAAAAACAAGTTTTAAACGAAGATAGGTGGACATTTATATTTGGTTCCTATATCACATGACTGCAGTACCTTATTTTTGTTGTTTGGGCATAAGTAAAAATGTAGACTTTTTTTTTTCCAGTCCTGCTTTGAAGCCTCAAGGTGGGTGTTTTCAGTGTTGCCCACTGGTGTTTTACATTGGATCAGACAGGTTAGAGGTGTGTCTGCACCCACATATGCTTGTTACTTGTCAAAGGCTGAATTAATACATTTGAAAGAGAACATCAAGCAGTAACTGTACCTTGACACTGAATTTAAAAATGTAAGTCACAGTGAAAGAGAGATGAAGGCCATTTTCCCTTAGACTTCCTGTCTGCTTGTTAACT
The DNA here is from genome assembly GCF_057382275.1 of Copadichromis virginalis. Taxonomy (NCBI): domain Eukaryota; kingdom Metazoa; phylum Chordata; class Actinopteri; order Cichliformes; family Cichlidae; genus Copadichromis; species Copadichromis virginalis. Next base: position 28,506,170 of record NC_140635.1, read on the forward strand.
CAGAAATCATTAGCTATTTCCAGGTCCAAACAAACACTGAGACACAACTGAGAGTTAAAAACTGTCCAAATTCTTTTGTTTGTGTATGTCTAGGCATCCATGAAAAAGAGGATTTAGAAGATTTAGCAGCATTAGAAGTTAGCAGAAAGCTAGCTAGCTAGTTTCCATTAAAAAGCTGATATATTAGCTATTTCTAAAAAACTAAAATGTTCAAATTTGCTAAAACTTTGGAAGCAAACTATGACAGAAAAATAAATATCTGCAACATTTGAGCGTTGCCATAAAGATATGCTACCTGTTGGCCTGCTACAGAGCTATTGTTAGGCTAAAACAGGGGTAGGGAATGTTAGAGCCGGTGTCCTGCAGGTTTTAGATCTCACCCTGGGTCGCCACACCTGAATCAAATGATTAGTTCATTACCAGGCCTCTGGAGAACTTCAAGACATGTTGAGGAGCTAATTTAGCCATTTAAATCAGCTGTTGGTAAGGTTGATATGTCATCACTTAACAAGCTTTTACAACAAGATGTCTTCTTGCAAACAGATGAGTTTTTGCCTCTTGGCCATTAGAAAGAATGCAGTTTATGGCATTTTTGCACTGGCTTCACTTTTCAGACCCAGCAGCTATATCCACCCTTTATATCCACTCTATGGCAGCAACCTGCAACGTGCCTGTTCTACACAGCCAGGTTCTGAGCAGGTACAATCATTGATTGTCAATCAATGACTGTTACCTCATAGCCATCCTCAGGGATACAATCTTTCAGAATGGAAACTGCACTGCTCTATTAAATGCAACAAAATGATAATAATAACGATAAATGCTCAAATGTCCAAGGTGCTTCATTTGCTTGTCCAGCCAAAAGCAATATAGGAAAAATGTAATGCAAGTTCTAATCACTTTATGGGGAGCATGGAAGCTGTTTCATAATGCTCATGTGCTCCCCACATGTCGTATTTGTAATATTATACACCACTCCAGCTTCCCTCTTGGGGGGCAGGGTGGGCGGGGGGGCTTCCTGTGTTCAGCGTGGACCACCAGACATCCTAATTTGTTAAATGCTTTGTGGTAAGTGCTGGCTTCCTGTAACTTGGTGCTGATATAATCAATATTTTATAGGATCGAGTTCCTAACACTTACATAACAGACTCTGCAGATATACGTACCACCTGAGTCTGTAGTGTTTCTCAACCCGGTAGAAGTTCTTTAGGAGAAGTCTTTTGGTTTTGTGATGTGGGGTGGCAGCCCTGTGGTGCCTGTACAACAGGGACAGACACTTCCCTTCACGCACTTCTTACTGGCGTCCCTGACGTTTGAATTTGACGCAATTTAAAAGATGTAAAAAGAAAAATACACTTGTGACACACACTATAAGAATGTCCTGAATGTGTTGACAGCTCTCTGCCCTGAATGTGGAAGTGTGCAAAACAACCAGCAGTCTCTGACCTACTTCTTTCCCTACCTTGCCATTCATCTATGTGTGCCATCTGTGCCGTCTGATTGACCCAAGAGGCGGTTTTTTAAGGGGGGGACTGTACAAAAGGAAACCCCATGACCAGCAAACATTTTTATAAACTCTGACCCTGCACTTGGCCCAGCACTACTGGACTTGATCTTGCAAGGAAAATTGTTTTTAGGTATCGTTTGAGATCATTTTAAGCCCTGGACTATTTTACAGGAATCCTCAAAACATGACTTCAAATGACTGCTAGTGTAGTCCGTGTCTGCTGCGTGCCATTCACTCCTCTCTGTCCTCCTGTCTTTGCTTATCTCTACTGCTACTGCACAATAAAAAAGTACATCTGGCCAGATGCTTAAAGAATCCAGCAGTGTCAGTCTTTTAGCAGTCAATTTACCAAAGTCCTGGTCTCCAGGCACAGTCCGATTCCAGTAATCCACTCTTTGCATCTCGTGCCCCGAGTAGCCTGCTTGATAAATGTCCCACCTCATTAACAATCATGAGGAAAACCACTGAGATATACTGTAGCTTTAGTCTTAGCAAAGGGTCCCCCAGGCAGACATGGTATTTTCATTCATGTATGCAATTGATAATAATGTTATTCTTATTGTTATTATTAAAAAACATAAAACCTTTATATTCAAGGACGCATAGAAATATTAGGTACTTTTCTTGATAAATGACTTAAACAATTAATCAGTTAATAAAATTAAACCTGAATAAGTTTCTGTCAGTGAGCTAATCGACATTTAAGCACAAGAGCTACACATTAAAGCTGAATCAGTTTCTATTAAGAATGTAATTATGTAAAAAAGAACCTGTTGCTTCATTATGCCCATCTTCAAAGGTGTCTTGGAGTACTCCACCGATTGGCTGACTGGCATCTTGGGGTAATGCTCAGGTGTCTCATCCACCTCTGATAGCGTCCTCCCTTCCAGTCCCTTCACGCACTTCTTACTGGCATCCTCGACGCTCTGAGTCTTGTTAGTGAGTCCCGGCACCTTCTCCTTGGCACTCGCAATCACGCTCAGGGATTTCTGCATAATGGAAGTGCGCAGGTGCACAGGCTTCTTCTCGTGTGTCAGGTTGTGAGCGCTGGCTGATTTCCAGAAGAGCGGCACGGATTCGGTGGACACGGCTGGTTCCAGCCTCGGTGGAGTCGAAGCTGGTTCCAGCTGCTTCTTGGCATGTTTACGGCCAATGAGAGAGCCCAAAAGAGATCCTTCCCCTACAGTCCCAACAGGAGTCGTTTTGTCTCCCGCAGCTGAGCCACTCTGGCTTGCGCCTTCTTCATCCTGGTCGCAGACGTGGTCATAGCTGAGTGACTTTTTCAAGCCCATGACTTTGTTCTTCAGGGAGTCGTCTCGAGGTTTTCCTGATGGGGGACATATCAATAGACCATTGTTTTGTAATGTAACTTCTCATCTTTTGACCTGTAAACTCTGGTCACAGCAGAAGATGAGGTTTGATATTTTTTAATTAAGCCTTCAAAGAGATTAAAGATTATAAAAATAGACCATTTATATTTAAATAAAATATAAGCAAATCTGATCTTTTGCCAGTTTAAGAATTCATATTTAATTTACATTGAGGACGTGAACATGACTTTTTAATCCAGTGTTATCAAACCTTTCTGAAACAATCTTTTATATCAACTATAAAGTGCCATTTAAGCCCCATTTATAGAGCTTCTTAAGCAGGACCCAACCGGCTTTGTAATATTATATATAATACACGTTACATTAAGTTTAGGAAAGCATAGTTGGAAAAAAAGCATGCAGGCTCTCACAATATTTTCCTTTGAAATGACTAATTGGCTCTCTTCATTTCCATGCTACAGCCGGGGCTTACCGTGGTGGCTCGGCTCAAAGGGATTTCTCCTCAAGGTGCTGCGGTTGCTGCCGTGTTCGCTGCCATCATCACGACTGCACTGCCGGTGCAGGTGCATAGTCTCTGGGATCTCTGTTATCCGTTTCATCAGCGAGCGACCCAGACCCTTTTTGGAGTTGCGCTTCTTTTGAAGGTGAGGGTTGTTGGCAAGCATCTTCTTACATTTGTAGACTTCCAGCTGGGCGTACAACTTCTTCAACTCGTCCTAAAATTAAAAAAAAAAAAGTCTTAAATCATAATTTATTACAACACTCACTTACTTCTGACTTTAGGTAATAGTTGTGTGGTTCCCAAAAATGAACTTGTGGGCCTGAGCAGGTGTACAATGACAGAAAACTCCTTCTTTTTAAACAAAAACATTGAAACGTTGCTGAAAGAGAAACCAGGGCCACCTGGTAATGGCTTCCAACCATATGTTGCCTGTTTCACTCTTCACTGGCAATATCTTAAGGGAATTGCTTAAGGGAAAGTGTACATATTTGGAAGAAACTGTGCTTATGAAAGATGGACAAAGTGTTCAGACCTAAACAAAATGAAGCCATTTCTGAAGTTCTTTAAACCCACATTATTTCAAATGGGGAGACAACTGTGGTCCGACTGTTTTGATGTTGAGAAATATTTTGTTAAGTTAATCAGTTGAACATCACTAAACATTTTATTGATACACTTACAGTCTCAGCAGCTCATTTTAAGTCTTCTTCAATACATCATAGTGCTCATTTTGTAAGTTATGGACCCATTTAATGTCACTCTGATCCAATTACAGTATGTTTAGGCAGCCCCTACCCTTTAACTGACAGCTCCAGTATGTGTATACAGTTTCCTCAAATGTGTGTTTAGTCGTACTCAAAGGGGTACAAGTAGGCTGTTTAGGTTTTCTGCTAAGTACCCTTTAGTATGTTTTTCTTCCAAGTTTCTCAGTTATTGTTGCAGAGAATGATGGTTGCAGTTGTTAACCAGTTTAATCAGGTTGGACTTATGTTAGCTCAACTTGACCTTTTTGTCCAAATGTGGTCTCACCCAGTTTCACAGGCCATGCACCAGGCTTAAGATTGGACATTTACAAACCAAAAGGTAATGTGAGCGTGGTCTAACACATGTGCTGTGATTTCTGACTAAACCGTGGAACACCAGACATGAAGAGTAAGACAGAAGGTGCCCCATTAAAAATATATGTTGCATTCTGACTTAATGGGGAGATATCTGACAATGATCAACAAGGCCGCTTTACCCGTATATCCTCTGGGTCCAAACTGTGCTCGCTCCAGGCCGAGGTGATGCTGTTGTTGAGGTAGGAGCCAGATCTTCCTATGTCTAGCTCCTCCTCGTAAGCTTCGGTGGCTATATCGTCTCTCGCCTGCGTCCCTTTGTACAGGAACTGAAACAGATCAAGAACAAGGTTATAAAACGAAATCAGTGAAACAAAAAGTTATCATGTGACATGCTGGCTATAGAGGTTGTCCACAATATAATGCTCACTAAAGACATTTAGTGAGCATTATATTGCACTAATTTAGTAGATCTTTTACTCGAATTTTAACTTTAATTTTGTTACTGAAGTCAGTTATTTTATAATTGAAATTTCTATCTGTCGACAGCAAAACTATCAAAAGTTTAGATTAAAAACCCCAATAAAGAAAACAACTATAAAAAAAGATAAATAGCTCCAAAAGTACTGCAGTATATTTTATCTTGCTATTGATTATTATTTTAATCTAATGCAACTGTGCAAATTGTGCCTAACCAGTTCAAATGTATACGGTTCAGTGTATGCAGGCAGTAATCTCCTCCTCATATGTGATTCCTTCCTGCAGAAAGCACGTTAGGGCTGCAATATTCCAATGATTCAGTAAATAAATGATAGATTGCACCTTGATTTTCATGCTCAAATTGTTTAACTTTGTTTGAATAACAAATTTAGGGATGGCGAAAGGCCAAATATTTAGCCCAGTTTGAAGAACAGATGCAGTTTGAGATTAACGTCCTCCCATTGTGCTTAATTATCCCGGTGTACTCGACTCACTTGCACTTCTGAGGTGCCTAATTAAGAAAGAACAGAGAGTGTTGATGGTGTATTTCATTTCTCACACTGCAGGAGAATTAAATGTTTTCCATCAGACTTGAGAGATCGCACATAAAGACACCCGTGAGAGCGCTGAGCCAAATTACAATAACCGCTAACGCAGTTTGATTGAGTTTAAGGTAATGGTAGCAAACGTGCCTGTGTACATCTGTGTGTTTGCCCATTGCTAATAACAAAGGAACTTAAGATGATTAATGAAGTGTTTTGTGTACAAGCTACAATGCAGCAGTGGCCACAGTGGAAATCACTCTGTAACGCTGGAATGCTTTCCCAGTAAATAAGTCGCACTTACACCCAAGCTAAGAAACGACACATTCAGCGCACGGCTAATGTTTCAGCTGTACACTGCACAAGTTCATTTGGGTGCCTCAAAATCTATTCTGCGCTCACTGAATATATTAGAGTCTTTACACTTACCCATTTAAGTGCACTAGCTCTCAGCATAATGAGAAAAATGTACAGACCACTGAAGAGATTTTTGTTTTCCCAATTGAAGCTACTCTTGTGTGTCCCACAATACATGCGGTATACAAAACAAAAGTTGGACTTTACTGGATGAATGGTCTGGCTTTGTCCAAAAAATGTTCTGAAATGAGGATCGTTAAAAGTCTATTCATCTGCTGTACAATTTCTTCATCTCTTTGGTTTGCAGAACAACAAACAAGGAAGATAAATCTCCAAAATGCCCTTTACACATTTACTGTTACAGCTGAGGAGCTCAGACCTCAAATCAGTCAAGCAGTCTGTAGTTTTTAGTATTACCAGTGCTAGCATCATGTCATGTATGTGAACACTGCGTTAATTGGAAAATTTCATGTGCATGACAGTGAGCATGGACGGGAGAAAGAAAAGACATTTCTAAAGAGATAAGGAAGGAATTTACTGCCAGGCGTTCATGACTGAGGTAAAGGTTACAGAACTATCTAAAAGCAGCCTGATATTGTTGTGACCCCAACTGCTAATATTATTAAGAAGTTTAAGTGTTGCTGGTGGAGGAAAAAAAGAGAGGAATAAAAAATGTCAAAGCATAAAGCAGCTGACCTCTGGGGTAGAGCCCCGCCAGAGCAGGCATGATAGAAGCTTGATAAAAAAATATGATGGGACGTAACACTGCTTCACATCACACAAAATCTAGTGTGGAAACGCCACAAAGAAACTAGGGGTCATCTGTTGCCATGTCGACAGGCTTATGGCTCGGCTCACAACCACCGTAACCTGCCACTAAGGATGTTGTTACACTGTAATTAAATAGAATTTTTATGTGTCTTTTATTTGAAATTACAATGTAATAATTAGGGATGGGTATCGTTTTGGTTCTATCCGATACCAGTACCAAACTGGTACTTTTGAAACGGTGCCGGTGCATAAACGGTGCTCGAACCGGTGCTTAAAGAATGGAGACCACACACTTTGTCCAAAAACCTCTCATGTTCAGCTGTTTTTTTGTAAAAAGATAACAATGTTAGCCTTTTCTGCAGCTATAGGGGATTTATGGTATCGCTCTTGGCTGGAAGCAGTGCTTAATCAATGGAAAAAACACAAACTTTGTCCAAAAACCTCTCATTTTTAGCTGTTTTCCACTTTTTCTTTGGTCATTTTAGCCTTTTTGGCCAGGGTGAAGGGAGTATCAAGTACCCATCCCTACATCCCCATCCCTAGTAATAATGTTCACCTACACATATGTAAAGGTAGACTTGCTAGAATAAGAAGGGTCCACTTAATTAGAGGGGAACTACTCCCTTAGTCAAGCTCCATATTACAAAAGTGTTAGTCCATCTTCAGACTCACCCTGTGTTTCTATTTCAGGTACACCTTCATTAAGTTTCTTGACTGCATATTGCACATTTTGGACATTTGCAAACGGACATCTGCCCGACTGCCTTAAATCACCTCTGTGGTAGGTTCTCCTGCAGTAGGGGTCTCCAAGACCATGTTTCACCATGACCAGGGTTTGTGGTTTATCAAGGGAAGCAATAGGAGCTGTGCTGTCAAATTAAGCTTGGAGATAAAACAACATCCGCCCCATTTTAAAACATCGAGGAGGCTCAGCTGTGTTATGGGGCTGTCTTGAATCTGTGCTGGGCCCAGTGAAATGACAAGATTATGAAAGCTCCTGAGGCCAAACATACTGTCCAGCGTCAGGCAGCTCTTTCTCTCTCACGCTGTCATAGAATCATTTGGATAATAGATTTAACTGAAAAGAGTCGTGGAAAATGTACCTCGAATTAATCCTGTGATCAGCACATAAGTTAAAAAAGTGCTAATTTTAACTTATGTGCTGACTCCTTCTTCTGTCAGTAAAAATCCCACTGCATATTTAATATGTGAAATACACTTTTTATATGTTTTTAATGAGGAGCTTGGTGCTAAAGCCCTAGATTATTATTAATATTTTTAAAATTTGTATTTATTTGCTGAATGTTTTGTTGATCATTAACACAAAGCCCATGAAACTCATAACTGGTGAGATCTGCAAGTAACAACAATGAAGTATTCACCTTAGGTATCAGCAGCAGGGCCAGAGTCACAGACACAGTCAGGTGAGTGTGAGCAAAGAACAACATGAGCATCCAGTCTGGGTGCAGTCCCGGCACCAGAGAGAACCTGCAGAATAGAAAAAACATCAACGGGAGAAATTCTGCAGACTCACCAGCAGCCAGAGTGCTCGGCGCATCTGTAAAATACGCTCAGACACACGTAAAAAAGCAGCATTTAGTCACTCACTGGACAGCGAGAACAGAATTGAATGTACCACAACCCGAGGCATTCCCCGCACTGTAAACACAGGGATAAACGCACAACTGAGGGAAAATTATAAAAGCGTCTGTTTGCTGGAAAGAAGCTGGCTCTTTTTAAAAGGCGACTTGTGCAGATATGAAAGATCTCTGCAGCCAATACTGCTTTTGAAGGCTTTGGATGCTTCATGCTGGAGATCCACAGGCGACAGGCAATTATAGCCAGCGGGAAAAATTGTCAACTTTGTCTTGGTTGTTAATTAGCATTAATGAGTTAACATAAACCAGTGTAACATAACGGTGACGCTTGTGTGCGTGCATGTTTTTTAATCATTCATTACTGTTTCCAAGTTTTCCCACGCTGCTTTGAGAAGTTTCTCTAAAAGTTCACAGCACAGAGGAGAAACATTGTTTTCTGTCGCCGTCAACAGAACACCAAATCATTTCATTTTACATGAAAGTGCCAAGTCCCATTTTTGTCACCAGTGACAGCACACAGAAACTATGTCAAAGCACACAGAAGCAATTCTGGTAGCTTGTGGTCCCTTTTAAAAGCTTCATGTCATCATTCCCGTTTATTAAGGCCGTTTTAAATCATAGTCAGTATCGTATTCACAAGAACCAGCATGGCTGATTGCTCCCATTATTGTTGGAGAACGTGAATAGTGCACAAAAGCCTAACAAGAGGATCTAAGTAGCAGCATTTTGGCACCAATTTTCCGCAAGCAATCAAAGCTAGACACCATGACAGATAAATCAATGAAATTATTTAAGCGGTATCAAGATGAGTCAAGTGCATTGTGAGTAAAAAAAAGTGTGAAAGGCATTAAATACTTGAACGTGTGTGTTTGACATTGTTTAGAAATCCACCAAGGTGGTTCACAATTGATTGGCTCATTATCTTTTGTCATAATAATCCCAATCATGATTCACATTAGAATTAGTCCAAAAGAATAGCACGTGTCTGTTTTCTGTGTCCCAACTCACTCACACACACACACACACACACACACACACACACACACACACACACACACACACACACACACACACAATATATCGAACAACTCCAGCCTTATCTCTGGACTGCAGCAGCATATAGACTCAAAAAAAGGAAAAGAAAAAGGGGAAAAAACACTCACAAAAGCTCACAATGTTTTATTCTCCAGCAAATGAGAACAGTTTCCCAGAGCTGATGAAGGTGTACCCAGTGGACTTTTCAGTTTCTCAACAGATTAAGAGGATGTGATCTTTTCCTCCTTGTACCACGGAGCACAATAGACTGCCGCCCAAATGAAAGAATATTCAATCAGAAACAGTTTTATCGGAGAATGTGTGACAAATGGAATGTTTTGCCCGAGGCTCCTGCGGGCTCTCTGTAAAAGCAGTTTTATTTCTGCTGCAGCAGGACTGACGAAAATGTTCTTCGCTTTGGAGCCTTGTGAGGTCAAAGCTCCAGCAGCACCTACAGTGTACACAACAGCTTTATTCCTTGACCAACACATTTTGGCCTTCACCGGGTGTCGATGTGATGACCCTGATGGAGGCCACAAGCCAAAACTGGTTGTTAAAGCAACAAAGTGTTAGCTAAATGCTCCAGAAGTAACACAGGAACATGTTCACCGGTGCTTTTTCTGCTGCTTTACAGTGCATCACTTATATTTGAGAAACCAATGAAAAAAGTCAATATTTGATATGAGCACCTTTATTCTATAACACAGCCTGAACTCTCTTAGTCAAGTGTTCCTGTCATTTCTTTCAGTAGACTTAGGTTTAGAGCTTTTTATTGTTCCTTGCACAGTGAAATTGGGTAGCTGGACCACAAAGGTGCAAAAGTAAAGAAGGGAAAACAATATACAACGAGGTGAAAAAAACAAACAGTATATATGTGTACATATATGTGAATGAACTATATACATGGTGTAGGCGTAAGAAACATTGAAAAAGAAACCTTGTGGGGCTGTATACAAGGGCAGTTATATAATAAATAAATAAATAAATAAATAAATAAATAAATAAATAAATAAGGCTGGAGGGGCTATGGTCATTTAGGGTAGGGATGGTAATTCCACTGAGACCAAAATATTGCACAAGACCAAAAATATTGCACAGACATGGAAAGAGTGAGATATTGCACATAGTTGATCAATAGCAGCGTCAAGTCTGTTCACACTTTTATTTTGCATTAAAAGTTCTGACAGCCCACGGGAAGAAGCTGTTCTTTAGTCTGTTGGTTTTGCACCTGATGGATCTGAACCTTTTTCCAGAGGGCAGGATGTTGAAGAGGTGGTGGTTAGGATGGAGGTGGTCCTTTATGATTGCCCTGGCTCTGGGGAGACTTCTTGAGCAGGCAATTAAGTCCAGGAAGGAGAGTGGACAGCCGATCACCTTCTCTGCAGTTCTTTGGATGTTCGCTGCCTTTTGTTCTGTTCTCTATCAAGATCGTCCCACACTGCTTCAGTAATGTTGAGCTCTGGGCTCTATTGAGGCCACTCCTGCTCCAGTCTGTCTTCCTCCATCCAGTTGTGCTTTTACTGCATTGCAGTGAAAAATGAAGCTCTTGCTATTTTTCTGTGTTCATAATTCTATCAATTTTGATTAAGTGGAGATATCATCTGAATGTGAGGAGCGGTACCACACCTCATTCATGCCCCTTCCGGTTTCAGTCCATAAATGCCTCCTTCGCCAATACCTGCTGTCCTCATTTTCATGCCCCCCATTTCCTCCTTTCCATTCTTCTTCCTTTCATTCACTTCTGGTTAGTACATGGGGATCTGCCCGGCCCGGGAGCCGCTGCCAGTCCCCTTCAAGGCCTTCCCCAAACCGCAGCACCAGTACATGGTCCCTCATCCATCATCGCTCATCGTAACTTAGGATATGGTCCCAGCTAGTGAAATTATTGACAAGAAGCCCAACACCACTGGCTGAAATGCAGTCAAAAACCATGACAGAGCCTCCATCGTGTTTCACAGATGGCTGTAGACACTCACTGCTCTACCTGTCTGCTGTGCCTGGCCCTGTCTGTATGTACTGACAACAATTTGAACCAAAAATTAAACATTCGAATTCATCACTCCCTGAGATCTGTTGCCACTGATTTTAAGCCCAGTTCTTGCCAAATTTGGCATATCTCCATCTTTACTCCCCGTTTCCCTTCTTTAGGAATGGCTTCTTGACAGCCACCCTTCCACTGAGACTATTTCTGATGAGGCTTCAGTGCCTCTCTCGGGTCCTGTGTCAGGTTTTGCTGTATCGTTTCTGAAGGCCATGACCTTAAGAAAGTTTTTTAGGCCTGCTGCTTCTTCTGACCTAGCTGCCTGGTAAATCTGTCATATGAAAGTGGTGAAAATGACACCAATGAATCTGGAACGCCAAAACAATAAATGCTGTAAAACATGCTAAAAGGCTCCATGGAGAGATGGAAAACTTCCACCAGGACAGCCTATTGTAGAATGCATTAAACCTTAGGCTGAGTAACTTCAAGGTATTTTTAAGAAATTATAAGACAACTGCTAAATGAAAGGGAAGATCTAAAATATTCAGAAAATTGAGCCACATCCCACCTCTGTAAGACACAGAAAGAGCGGCAGGCACAGTCAGTGGCGGGGCACAGAGTTTATTTTAGGCACTGGAACAGTACATGTAGGCTGTGTCTCTGCTTGGGGAAGACATTTTTTATTCACCTCCTTTCAACTGGCTTACCCTGCGGTGACACTGTTCATTTCCCTGATGAAGGGGGGCGGCTGAACTCTCATCTGACATGCTCTGCAGTTGTGAAAGGCGCTCTAACAGACAAATATCTCTGTGATTATGATTAAACAGGTTGTGCTGTACAAAGGGGTAAAGTCATTAAGCTCTGTGCCACTGTTTGTGCCATCTCCTTATTACTCTCAGCGAGATTTTCATCAAGTCAGGGTAAGATGCTCGATTGTTCCGCATTCTTAGCTCTGTTTCATGTGTCTCTTGTACCTTCTGTTCCCACATTTTCCTCTTTTCTTTTCTCTCTTTCATTCAGTATACAAGTGAGCATAATTGAGGCATTCACATCAGCATCTCTCTTTCTCTCACCCCCCCACCCCCTTGATCATGCCCACCCATGCTGGTTCCATCAAATTTTCTCCACCCACCTGATAATGTGGAAGATGGCCGATATGAGGAGCTCATTGTAGATGGCTACGGCCATGTAACGTGGCTCGTGAAAAGCCGAGGGTACGGTGCGGACAGCGTAGCACAGGTACACGCCCCACAGCAGGAACAGGAACTCAGCTGAGCAACAAAAGACACAAAAATGTTTGAATTTTAGTTTCTATTTGCCACCTAAAACAGGAGAGGTCATATATTGTATGAAATTCATCCGCTGTAGCTGACAGTTGTCTTTTGACAGCACAATATACTAAACTTACCCTAAAACCTTTAAGCAATCGTCCAATATTTTGGGAAATGATCTAATTTGCTTTCTTTCTATGAGTGAGGTTAGAGGGTCGATACCTTCCTCACGAAGCTGGAACCAGGAGGCAATTAGCCAACCCAAGCATAAAGACAAAAAGTAGGAAAAGAAAACAACTAAAGTGCCTTCCAGCCCACCCTAAGCTCACCAATCAAACATGAATATTTCAGTTGTGAAATTTATACAAAACCCCCCCCCAAAAAACTGAAATTTGTGTTGTTTACGTGTGGGTGGGTTATTTTTTTTGATTTGCTCGGCTACACTGAAAAAGTAAGCCCTGATGTTAGACTGTGACAAAAAGGCAGAACACCCACTGAAACCAAAATCGATTGTTATTTTTGCGTCTGTGCATGGTTTAAGCGAAATAAGAAACAACACGTTAAACAAACACCGAGCTCTAAAGGTTGGTTGGACACCACCAGGCTAACCTTTCTACACTTACAGAATTGTACAAGATTTAACTTCCAAAACCTTAATCTTTTTGTCACAGACTCTAAAGTATTAGTGAAAAAAAAGAGAGAGAGAATTTAAAGCTCCCTTCAAACTCCTTTCCATTAATCTGACACCATCTGAATGTGTCAGCTTAATGTCTGAATGAGAACCCTGTGGAGGCTTTGGGCTGACATGCAGAGACTGTAATAAAAGATAAGAGGGCCGTATGAGGGAATGTGAAAAGGCCACGCAGAAGGGAAAGGTGCACAGGAATGCATGGGAGCTTTTTAAGAGTTTTGACCCAGACGTCTCTTTTTACTTCACCACCTCCAACGGCAGCATCTCCCACCATGGGCGACAGCAACACAGAGAGCAGCTTATGGTGGGGCTTGTTTTCTGAAATTCCTTTTTTTTTTTTTTTTTTTTTTTTTTTTTTTTAATAAAACTGGCTTTAAAAAGAAAAAATCCAGGAATGAGCTCAAAAGAGTAAGTCAGCCCTGAAAAGCTTGCATATATGAGTTTTCACTTTGTTTATTATGCTTTTTTTTGGTCTCACCTCTTCCTCAAAAAGAGAATGAACCACATCATTAGGTACTCCTTGCTAGTACCAGTGTTGGATCCCATCTTGCCTTAATTTGTTCTGGTATAGATTCAGAAATGCATTGGAAACGTTACTGTTACTCAGAAATTTTAATGCATGATAGCATCACATGGTAGCTGCAGAATTCTCAGCTGCAATTCCATCACATCCCAAAGATGTTGGGATGCTCTGCTGGAGTGGATCTGTTGACTTAGCAACATGTTCCAGTCTACCACTGTCCTATTTCACTCTTACCTGAGATGAGGGATGCCTGGTGTGGTCTTCTGCTGCTGTACTGTGAGATGCTCTTCTGCATACCTTGGTTGTAATAAGTGCTTATTTGAATTACTGTTATCTGATTTACCTTTGCCATCTAATCAGCATAAAGCAGCCATTCTCCTCTCACCCCCTTCATCAGAAAGGCATTTTCACCCAGAGAACTGTTTTTTATCATTCTCTGTAAAACCTGCAGATTGTTGAGTGGGAAAATCCCAGCAGATCGGCAGCCATACCACATTCAAAGTCATTTAAATCACCTTTCTTCCCCATTGAACTTTAGCAAGTCATCTTAGTCATATTCTCATGCCTAAATGCACTGTTGCTATGTGATTGGCTGATTGAGTATTCATATTAGTGAAAAGCTGAACAGGTGTCCCTGATAAAGTTTGAACTATTCTTCTGGGTGTTGATTTAGTTACTATTTTACAGCATTTGTATTGCAAAAACAGAAATCATTTCTCTAGAAAGGTAAATTAGCAGAAGATGATTCTGAACCGTGGTTGGCTCTTGTGTTACTATGGCAATAATGACATTTAAGATGTACAAGTTTTAAATTTTGCACGACTTCCTCATGTTTGCGCTGATTTCCCCCCTCTGTAAAGGAGCTGCTTCTCCGACATCACGGTGACACATTCCTGCTATCACTGAATCTCATCTCATCTCTGATCTCGGGTCGACAGCAGTTTATTGGAAAGATGTATTTAAAACGCCAGCTGTCTCCACCGTCACAGTATCAACACTTTACAGAATATACAGTGCAGTACCTGTGCACGGCTACAGTAGCTCGTTATCATCGAAAGTGTCAGTGTAATTATATTTTAAAGAACATCAGTTACAAAATCAATAGTAATTATTTTGAAATGTGAAGGACGAGATTTCTACAGGGTTGCTGCATTATGAAGGTATGGAATTATGACTGGGAGCAATCTAATATATCTCTGTCTGCAGTAGAACAAAACATTATGCATCTTTTATTGCCAGTAAAAAAAAACAAAAAAAACAAAAAACAAGCCAATTTTTCCAAATAAAAAATACTTTTAGTTTTTTATGAGAACTCTAACTGAAAGTCTGTCACAGGTCGTCCTGCTTGTTTGAAAGAGCACCGACACCCATGCCAAAGATCACACTGGGATATGACTCCCTAAAGTCTTTACAGTGATTACAGATCATTAATATTTATGAATAGGTCGCTCTATAAACTGCGTAGTGCTTAGCCTCTGAATCAGGATGCATGGAGATCTGCTTCCAAGACGGAAACGATAACAACTCCAACTATAATACAGATTAATTGAGGATTTACAATAAGCGCGTCTCGGTGACATAATCGATAATGTTTCGCATCAGCTCTGCTTTGCTTCACAATTTAGCGCAAAATATTATGTTATGTTCATTTTTGCGCTGACATGCGTTCTCATGTCGAAATTATGACAGGACAAGGGGAAAAAACACAGAAAAGCAATTAGGCTCATTTTCACGAGCGTGAACCGCACTGTTGTTAAAATCCTCCAAAGCAGCTTTGCAGGATGCATCCTGTCCTTCAGTGGAGCCTCAGCACACCGCAGCATGTTTATGGCTGCTGTCAGAGCAGACAGCGGGGCTCCCTCATTTCCCTTCTCATCAAGAACGCTCCCCCTAAATACACACCGACACACGCGTGGATGCAAATCATTCCCGCGGTCGGTGCCTGTTCAGAGCAGGGTGTTTGTTAGAGGCTGTCACCGCTAACATACAAACACAGCAGTTCCGCCGTCCTGTCTCTGGAGTATCCTTAACTGTCCTTCCTTTACAGGCTCCCTCCTGTTTCCTTCTCTCAAATTCTCCACTCCTGTGATGGTGCAAAACTCTCTGTGCATCGATGCCCACATCCCTACAAGTTTCATACTTCAGAGGCTCCTTTCTTCTTCTTTCCTGCCACTTCCACTCTCCCTGCCTGCCTGTCTATCAGTCTTCACACACAGGCCGAGCATCTCTCAGGGATCCATCCATTCCCTTCTTTCCAAACAAGATTAGTCTCCCCTGCTGTCAGGCCGGCTTCAGTGAGGTGCACATCACTGCCTCCCGCTTTAAGAATCTGTCTTTAAGAGATTTACTGTAACATACATTCAAGGGCATGTGGGCCTTCACTAACCACGGCTTCCTTCCAATTCATTTACTCAAATATTTTTTATTATAACAAAGGTATACAATCTGGTCATTAACAGACATTTTGACACTATGAGTAAGGCAGAAGATGGGGTCAGAAAAGTTGGGAGACATACCTTTTCTTTACACCACTCCTTTTTGGGTACACGGGCAAGAGGACTGTCTAAATTCAACTAATGAAGATGTGGAAATGCACTGTTGCATATTTAAAAAATAAACTCATCATTTAAATGTATATTTCTTCATGAATTTAGGTTGTGTACAATGTTACAGTGAATCATTAGGATGAACTTTATGTTGCATTGAATACCAAAAAAAACAGATTTCAGAAACATGCTTGAGTTGAAAATGTTTGAGATCTTTTGCTTTAAGTTACTCTTTAATGTCTAAAAGTCAAACTTAAATTTAGCAAAACATCAGTTCTCCCCTGGACTACTGTTGCCAGGCAAGTTTTATCATCAACATACATGCTGCTTTTTTTTCTTTCTAAAAATAAAGTTTCTAAACTGAACTTAATCTTAAGGCTTATCCAAGCAGCCTGAACTTAAACTGTAAGCTCTAAAGCCCCTTCCAGTTAAGTGGTAAGTAGCACTTTCTTTCTATCTGGAAAACGATGCTGTTTCTTATTTGGGTTTACTTAAAGTCAGACGTGTGTAATTACAGGAAAGCCGTACAAACTTACTCACCGACTGCCATCATGTAGTCCCATCGGTCCAGCAGACACATGCTGAACTGCAGCCCCTCGGGAGTGAGACCCGCAGCGATGAGAGCCTGACTCAGCTCCGGATTCTGGCACACGGAGGACGTCCAGGCCACAAGGAACCACAGCACCACCAGCAGAATGACTAGCAGCAGCCGCAGGACCCGCCAGCTGGTCATGTAAGGTGTCCTCTGGGCCGTGCGGGACAGGAACACCTTTAACACCCTGTGTGGAGCAGGGAGAGAGCGTGAGGCACAAGCCTGAATATCAGAAACGACTGAGAGAAATCGTATGTAAGTGCTGCTCACGCCCCTGGCTGCTGATCACGTTAGCATGCTCATTTGAAATAAAATGAGCAGGGAGAAACTGCTAAATCAGTTCAATTCATTCATGCTTGGTAAATATGTTTGGTTTTGATTCATGCTGTAATTTCCTTTGAGTTTCAGGGGGAAGAGCGGACAGCACAGGAAGTGGGGAGGAAGGATCTGTTAAAGGAGGCCCCTGTCATTTTTGAGTTGTGCTTACATGTCCAACAGAAATCATGCATACATAGTTTATTGTGAATTACTTCCTGATGTTACTGCATCTGTAAAAGGAGCTAAAAATGCAGCATATTAGGCTCATCAGTTGCAGCAGTGTAGGGAACAATATACAACAGCATGTTCTTATATCACCATATATCACCATCTGGACATAGAAAAAAGTCTGTTTCAATTTTTTACCCTGCTCATCTTTGGACCAGACTGTGACAAATCTATCTCATCTCTAATATATTCTGTGGGCCTGGACTGGAAGATCTTGCCCCCGGGGCACACTTCCCACTCAGCGAGCTCGGAAAAAAATCAAATTGGTAATTTTGCCAAGGGAACACTCTGGCCGGCCTTTGACCTCCTTCTCCCATCTCGGTAACACAGCCCGGAGCCGAAGAGCAGGAAGCTAAAGCACATGCGTGCCAAGATGGCACACGTGTGTGCATACTAAGAGATGGCTGAATTATTGAAATTAAGACTAACTCATGAGCAAGTTAATAGAAGGAGAGGAGACAGGATGTAAGGGAGAGGAGGGGACCAGGAGAGGCTCGAAGAAAAGAAGGGACGGGAGAAGAAAACGTATGAGGTGAGTTAACAACACAGGCAGAGGCTTTTTAACTTTTATTTTTTGCTTTCAGTTTAGTGTTTTAAAGTAAAATCATATTATAATGATCCAAGAGTATTTGTATGTTCCCTATCTCCTCCTACATAAGAACCAATCATAATAAAACTTTGCATAAACATTGCATAGAGCACTGTGAGTTCCAGCATCTATAAGGCACGTGCAAATATTTTATACAAATCTCACAATTTTATATATTTGCTTCTTTGACAGTTCAACTGAGCACTGAATTGAATTTGAGATTAGAATTGTGTGTCATAATATAATGTATCATAGTGTGATTGTAGCAAAAGTGTGTGTATTTGTATGTTCCATATCGCCCATGTGTTGCGCAGGGGTTTGCTATTTAATCATAATCCTTCATAGAACAGTCACAAAGCAAACAGCAAATGTCATCTCAAATGGTGATTTTGGTTTTAGTTTACTGGAAGCAGGATTGAAATATTAAGCCAACACAGAAGTGCCAAAAACAGCATTTCCTTCAAATGGGCGGATGGCTCCAAAAATGAGTCATTTCCCACAGACGTCCATGTTAAACTTCCCAAATTCAATCATAAAAATAATACTTTTTCTGCCTGGTACAAAAAATGGATTTGGTCTCTCTAGATAATCCGCCCTTCAGAAAAACTGCTACATGTCCAGCCTACAGTATTTTTTCCTCTGTGATTTTAGTCCATCATCAGGTGGTTGCTAGACAACATAATGATGTCATTATATATGTGGTGTAATTCGTTTTTTGTGGATGTAAATTTGATGTAAAATTAAATTAAAATTTAAAGGACACAGTTAAGTGCCTTGTAAAGCAACTGTTGTTGTGATTTGGCACTGTATAAATAAAACTGAATTGAATTGAACAATGCTGTTATTAAATGTGCGATGTTTATAAAATGACGTGGAAAATGTCAGGGACATATTATTATTATTATTAACCTTTATTTAACCAGGAAAAGTCCCATTGAGATTAAAAACCTCTTTTGCAAGGGAGTCCTGGCCAAGAGGCGACAACACGTTGAAATTACAAAGTTACATACATATTATAAATAACAATTACATTTTAAAAACATTTTTCTCTGGCTCTCTCAATCTGGACTTAAAAGCATTTAATGAAATAAGATCTGCTATCTTCCAGTCTTTTTGCATCATGTTCCATGTGAAAGGGACAGCATAAGTAAAAGCCCTCTTTCCCAGTTCAGTTCTGGCAAATGGAACATTGAGCAATAAAAGATCGCTTGAACGCAGGCTGTAAGAAACAGTACTTCTCCGTGTGAGCAGATCGCAAATGTAGGTGGGCATTTGTCCAAGCAGGGCCTTATAAATAAAGATGCACCAGTGAGCAAACCTCCTGGAGGACAACGAAGGCCATCCCACTCGAGCGTACAGATCACAACAATGGGTCAAGGCCCTACAGTTTGTAATAAACCGTAAGGAGGCATGATAAACTGAGTCAATCTTATGAAGACACTGGGCGGAAGCATTCATGTACAGCAGATCACCATAATCTAAAACAGATAAAAATGTAGCATTTACAAGACGCTTTTTTGTCTCAAAAGAAAAGCAAAATTTGTTTCGAAAGAAAAATCCCAATTTTAGTTTGAGTTTTTTCACAAGATTGTCTATGTGAGGTTTAAAGGTCAGAGAATCATCAATTAAAAAGCCAAGATATTTATACGTATGCACCACTTTTATGAGGTTTCCCTCAAGAGTGGACACCAAGGGGACAGTTTGAGGAAATCTCTTCATGTTTGAAAACAACATTAGCTTTGTCTTTTCAGCATTGAGAACCAATTTCAGCTCCAGAAGTGTGTGCTGAACCACGTCAAAAGCTTTCTGCAACGATTCTATTGCCTTTTCAAAGTTTGAGCCAAAGGAATAAATAACTGTGTCATCAGCATAAAAATGCATACTAGCATTGGACACATTTTGTCCCAAATCATTTATATACATGATGAACAGCAGAGGTCCTAAAATTGAACCCTGTGGCACCCCAGTGTGAATATTCAAAAGTTCTGAGCACAGATTTTCACATTTAATGCATTGAGTCCTGTCACTCAAATAATTAGTAAACCAGGAGACAACATGTCTAGACAGCCCCAAAGAAAGAAGCCTATGCTTTAAAATGGCGTGATCCACAGTGTCGAAAGCTTTTGACAGGTCAATAAAGAGAGAAGCACAGTGCTGTTTTTTATCAAGAGCAACAAGTATGTCATTTATCACTTTTGTGGCAGCCGTGACAGCACTATGCTGTTTTCTGAACCCAGATTGTAGTTTTGAAAGAACTTCATTAGAGTACAAGAACTCTTTTAATTGCTCACTGACGAGAGACTCAAGGACTTTTGCCAAAACACACAAGTTTGATATTGGCCTGTAATTAGTCAAAATGGCCGGGTCGCCTCCTTTTAATATTGGCGTAACAAAAGCAGACTTCCAAACAAGTGGAATTTCTTTATTTTGGATTGAAAGATTAAAAAGGATTGTAAGAGGTTGTGCAATGTAATCAGCTGCTATTTTCAGAAAATACGGCTCTATTAAGTCTGGCCCTGGGGGTTTCCTGTGATCTAAGGCTTTAAGAGCTTTATGCACTTCCTGGACAGAAAAAGGAGAAAAATCAAAAAGCTCCCCAATATATGTTTGGGGTTCTGTGCAGGGAATCATGGGGGCTGCTCCAACAGAGTTAAATAAAAAACCAGTAGCTACAAAGTGCTTGTTAAAGCTGTTTAAGACCTCAGTTCTGTCATAAACTGGGACAGAATCTTTTAAAATGAATTTTGGAAGAGCCTGTGATATTTTATTTATAGATAAGGACTTAATTACTTTCCAAAATTTCTGAGGGTTATTGAGGTTTTCTGTAGTAACAGATAAATAATATTCTGACTTAGCCTTCTTGATAAGTGTCGTGCATTTGTTTCTTAATTTCCTGAAGTCTAACCAGTCAGTCAGGGAATCGTTTTTCCTAGCTTTTGCCCATGCCACGTTACGCTGATGGATGGACTCTGATAATTCCGATGAAAACCAAGGGTTCTCCCGTCCCTTGACCCTAAATTTTTTGGCAGGTGCATGCTTATTTAAAATCTTCATAAAAATTTCTTTAAAATAAGCCCAAGCCAGATGGATGTCTGGTATCAGACTCAAGTTTTCCCAATTTACCATAGACAAGTCATAATGAAACGCTTGCTCATTAAATATTTTAAAATTTCTTTTACAGATGATACGCGGTTTACATTTAGGGATTTTAGTGTTCCTACTGGTAGCAACTACACAATGATCACTTAAATCATTACAAAACACGCCTAGAGACAGAAACTTATGGACATATGGACACAGTTCCCATTTCATGTCAATAAAAATAAGATGTTTCGTAAATCATTTCATGATAACATGACAAACGTTTATGTTATAACCTCATGATGCTTGGAAATTCAGAGCCTTTATCAAGATGTCACGGTCCTGAATCTGTTGACTCAGTGGTTTTTATTCTTATTACTATTATTTTATGTTTCAGGTTGATTCTTAAGATTTTCTGGTTCTTAGGGTTTGGTTTCTGTTCTGTGTCTCTGTTTCGCCCTGGTACCTCGCCTATGTTTCCTCCCTGTTGCCATGTCTGATGTCTGTGTTAAGCTTACGTGTCTTGAGTTTAGTCTGTGTTGCTTCCTGTTCCTGTTGTGTTATCATCTGTTCCCCATCCTTTCGTTGTCAGTTTGTGTATTTAAGCCTTGTGGTGTTTTTGTGTGTTTCCCACCGTGCTCCTCGTCCCTAGTCTCTTGTCTCCAGGTTTCCTAGTGTTTTGTATTCGTTTCTATTTTCGGTTTATTGTTTATTGTTAAGTTTATTGTTTGTGGAGTTTTTTCTGCAGCCTCTTTGAGTTTATTCCTTTGAGTGTCCTGCATTTGTGTCCTGCGTCCTGCCTGCCACAGACTTATCATGACAAGGACATTTAATGACCACTTTCTGAGACGCTAACAATTAGCCACATCACAGGAACCTGTTTCCAACATAACATTCAGACGGGCATAACATTGTTAAGAGCACATTAACACTAACACTCTCCAACAGTTTACACTACAGTTAACTGAATTAACCTTAGCTTTGGTCTATGACAATTATTATGATATTTAGTCAACTAAAACTAAAAGAACTTAGATAGCTATATTATGGCCAAAGCTAAAAAAAAAAAAAAACTAAAGCAAAATTTGCTGTCAAAATTAACACTGATTGTGGGACAATCACTAATTGTGGTTAAGCACTAGCGGGGTGGACAGCCTATCCATCCGGTGAGGCTTAAAAGACATAAGGCGATCGTGGTTCAGGGGGTTGGGAAGCTCATCTGGTAACCAGAAGGTTGCCTGTTCGATCCCCAGCTTTGTCTGTCTTGGTCGTTGTGTCCTTGGGCAAGACACCCTAGCAACCAGAGCCGATGGCGCGATATGGCAGCCTCGCTTCTGTCAGTCTGCCCCAGGGCAGCTGTGGCTACAGCTGTAGCTTGCCTCCACCAGTGTGTGAACGTGAGAGTGAATGAATAGTGGAATTGTAATGTAAAGCGCTTTGAGGGTCTCGAAAAGCGCTATATAAATGCAATCCATTATTATTATGTACAACTGAATGTCATCGGCATAGAAATGCCAGAAAGGGTTGACTATACTTGTGTTATTTCGTGCTCTTTGGACTGATAAGTGGTGTCTGTGGTTGTGCTTTACATGTGCACCTTATTGAAAAAGCAGCTTCAAATTGTGGAGTCTAGAAACTAATGGGCTGCTATGTCCACCGTTTATGGCCTGTTATTTACGGTACCTGTAGAGTTTCAGGATGACGGTCCCGTACATGATGGCAAAGCCCAGCAAGCGAACCCACCTCAGGAGGATACATCGAAACACACTGGGATTGAAGTACAGGATCATCACCTACAAAAATGCAGAGCAGAGTTAACTTTCACACATCTCATAAACACATCTTAGGACTCTGATTGTTTTTGGTATTTACAGGAAGGAAGTCAGAGACACAAATGTGGTAAGCACACGAGAAGCAGAGTTGGAGGTGGATTTGACCTCACGAATATCTAACGCCTCCACAGTTCCCTGCATGTATAGACACACTTGTGTTTCTAAATGTGTGCGGTCCAACCTGTCACGATTTGTCTCTCTGAGCGGTTTCAACAAAGCAATAAAGAATTTGCCGATGGCTGATAAAATGTCAGCCTATCATTTTCTGCATGATGTGAAGTTAATTCACACCTATTACCGCTGCAGAAGAGATTGTAACAGCAGAAGCTGCAGAGACAAGGCTCATGCTGTAAGGATCCAAGCTTTCATTTGCACTTCTCTTTCTACGGTTGCATTTCATTTCATTAGTGTGCAACACAGCGGGAAGCCACATGTTACATTTTCGGTGACCCGAATCCCAGCTTCTGCTCTGAAGATTCAGTGCTGTGACTCTGGCAACGTTCCCACTGAAGCAAGGAAAATACTATCGAAGCGTGACACCTTTCCAACTTGGGGTAATCTCTCCATTCAGTGTGGTCTGAATGAATACACAAACTTTTTTTGTAAGGGAAGGAAGTTTGTGTGATCTTTTGTGAGATCGTGCTACGATTGCCAAACTGTTTTGTGACTTTGTGTTGAGGTAAACGCTGACCTTAACTCCACCTATCCGCTAAAACTATATAGATACATGAACAGTAATTAATCAGTAACTACCACTTCCCACAGAGCATCTTTTTGATTACAGGTTTCTTTTCAGTCTAGCATACGGACTAAAAATGTTAAATGTGGTTTGAAAAGCAAACACAAGTGAGAGTGAAAGACCTGCATCACACTTAGTATCTGTTTCAACAAAATTTCAGTGTCTTTTTTTATGTTTTGCATCTGTTGCATATGTTAACATTGCACATGTGGTGTTATATGTTATAGCTTAAAACTGGCTAATATGTAGATTTATATACATATTGTGCTGTATATAGTAACCATTTATACATAGTATAGTATTTGGAAATATAGTAATATAATATAACATATTATATTGTAATATAGTATTTGGACAAGTGAATTACACCATTGAGGGATTAAATAAATTGTACGTCTGTGTCTTTATCATAGCCATGCCATGTTTCTATCTACCCAGCTGTGTCACACTGAGTAATCTATCCTCTGTTTATATCCAATCCTAGTTCATCCCCTTTATTCCTTTGTCAGATCTTCCTGTTGAACTCGCCCCCTCGTTCTGTTTTCTTTCCCTTTTCTGAATTTGGTATTTGCTGAACTTTTGCTTTAGCCAACAAACGCTCATCCTACTTTTATTTTCAACCTGCATGCGTGTTTTGCAGTTGGATTCTCTCCACTACACACCTTGACAATAACTGCTCGAGCAGAAAGAAGACTATACAATTACTCCTTTTTATAAGATGATGCTTTTTTAAAAACATATATGTGAGCCCTATGCTAGACCAGGTCTTTAGGTACTTTGTATGCTGTGGCTGGATTGAACTCAGTGTAATCAGAACAGGATAGGGAGCTGAAGTGACAGTTTTTCAGTCTGTGATATAGCGCAGCAGAGTAAACAGTGTACAGGTCGGGGAGCTTGTTTGGGGATAACAATGTTATAGCACAAAAATACTTTCTGAATTATATGCTTGGGTTTTTTATATGTAAGTTGTTTTACAATAACCAAAAACAGAAGGTTATAGCTTTCCAGCTTTTTGTAATCACCACATAATCTCAGACTTATTGTGGTACAACATAATAAGCAGCATAAATGCATCTCTGAGGCGTAAGGCGAGTGATTTATTCCAGCTCTTACAATGCTTTGGCATTCAAAAGACACCAGCCATTTGCTTTAATTAAGCTTAAGTAACAACAACACCTGTAACCTCTTTTCCTTTTTAGAAAAGAAACAGAACATCTGTGGCAAACCCAGCTGAGCAACAAGCCAACCCCGAGGCTGTAACCGTCTGGCTGTGAGATGCGTTAACAGAGAAGAGAAGCTAAAGTGTAGTGGGGAATATGAATCACAGTGTACATTATTTTACCCACGGAAATGAAGAACAAAGACTATGGTGCAAAGACAGAAAGATGAAAGGACAGAAATATTCAATCTCACAGCATCTTATGCAGGTATTCAGGAAGTTGAAAGCAGAGCCAAGTCTCAACGTGACTCATAACAAATGTCACAGGAACTAATCTGCAGCTTATTACCTCCTCATCACTGATAATGTTGCTATGATTGTTTCATAATCAAATACAGTCTTAAAAGAGGCAAGATGAATTTCAGAAATGTGGTTCAGCGAGCGGTTAAACTCCCTATTTTCAGCCTTCGCTCTGTTCACACTCACTTCAGCTCCGGTATATAGACATTTCTCTCACCTCTTGATTAAAAATGTGACACACTGAGTCAAAGCATGGAGCATGGCACATCACAACCTCGCGGAGTCTGTTATTGGTATGCCCGTCATGAGACACTGGGGAGCAGAGTCCATCTCAGACCCAAGAAAAGGAATTATTGCTCTTCCTCTTTAATACTGCAGCTGATAAATTAATTGATATTGGAAGGCAGGCAGGTGTGTGTCAGAATTGGGTCAATTTAAGGAACAGCCTGAACATGACTCACTTATCGATAAGAGGCTTGAAGGAAATTTGTTATTTAATAGCTAAAAGTTGCGAACTACATGTGCTAAAGTAAATTTTAATTTTAATTGAAATTAATAACAAGTAACATAACAGCATAGGCACAATACATGTATAAATAATCCATATATTAAATAAATACACTTGAATAGTACTATTGCTGAAAATAAACATTAATTAATCCCCAGAGAGGAATCCAAAGCAGTACATGCGATGTTGATGTTAATGTATTATTAAATAGAAAAATTAGAAAATTTTCTAACAATGTATCAAGTGAATAATGATTGCTTTTTGTCAGCATTCTGTTAAAATAGGAATCTGACGTCTATCAGTTGCCAGATTTATATATTTGTTTAAATACAGACTTGGTGTCCATGGTTACATTTGCAGAAACGGTCCTGCATGGGTTTGCATTAACCTAATCCTAATGCAAACCCATCAGTTTCAACTGCAGCTCCACCGTGGAAGCATTTAGCTGGCGAACCACAAGTTCCCAGTGAGCTTAGCACTAACCAGCCACTGCTCATTAAAATGTTCCTGAAAAAGAAGACATTGGTCATTTTTTCTTTCTTTTTTTGACAGTTTGAAATATTGTATGGAGCAATTTATTTTGAAGACACAGCTACAGTGAGCTGTTATGAAGAACAGCAGCTTCCCCAGCTTCTCAGCAAGGTAACCAACTCCTTTTGCTCCTTTTACTGCACCCTACTGTTAGCAGACTAATGCCACATGGAGCATCAACTCAAATCACTCACAGCTGCTCAATGATGGAAAAAGGCCAGTTGCCTGACTTCCTATAGCAGTGTGTTTTTGCCATCCCAAGATTTCTGACACATAAAGTATGAAACTACAGTTACAGTTACCAGCGCTAACTAAAATTAACTGGGAATCTTCAGTTCCACTTTAAGTATACTGTATGCAGTCCTGTAAAAACTAAGTATACACATAAGAATGGACGTAACAGCCAGAATCTGCTAATCAAAGGCACTCGCTTAACTGATCATCAGCAAGTGTGAACACCTAAAAGCAGAAATCTTGGCAGTTTTCTGGTCTGACACATTCAGATGTGTGTTAACAAAATGACACGATCTTCCCAGCAAATTCTCGGGAGACGAAAGTGCAGATGTCTGACGATGAAGTGCACGTCGCATTTAGAGAGAACCAAACAGCATATCACCACAAACACAAGCACGGTGGTGGAGGGATTATGATCTGGATCATCTTGCAGTGATATCCTCTGTATACCAAAGCGTTATTCACTCAAATGCGAGGCCATCTTTGTGACAACAAAAGCTTGGCTAAAATTGATGTACGAAAGCAAATCTGCAACCGAATGGCTGAAAAAGACAAGAATCATCGTGTCAAAGTTCAAACCTCAGTCTAATTGAAATTCTGTGGTGGGATCTTGGAAGAGCTGGATAAACAAATGCCTGCAAACCTCAACGAACTGAAACAACGTTGTAAAGAAGAGGAGATGAGACGAAGATGATTACTTTAAGTTAATACTGCTAAAGGTGGTTCGATAGGTTACACAATAATGGGGTGCACTTAGTTTTTCATGAGTGTACCGTGAAAATGTTCCTTTTCGTGCTTCACAGTATTTTGATGGTGATATTAACAATTTGAAAGCATGACTTTTAAATGTAGCATAACATATAAAATCTGAGCACGTTCTCCAGCGCCGACGTTAGTAAAATGGTTTTGAGCGCTTGAGAATCAAAGTTTAAGAGTATAAGAATGCTGGAGCCAGTAACACAGCAGAAAAATACACAAAGAAAAACTAGTTTTTGGAACGGATTGAAACAGACAGAAGTAAAGACGGAGCAAACGTGAACAACATCTTAACTACTCAACAGGTTGTTATTTTTCCCTCCTGTTTCAGTGTCTCTCCTCCTTATGTCCATCTGTCTCTCCTGCCTCAGTCTCAGTATAGTCTGTTTTCAGGATTTGCATCCTACTTGGCATCTTCACCTCATCACTTCTTCCAGCTTTCTGCTTCACATGACAGCAAAACAATAAATCTGAACGGCACATAAGAGCTAAAAGTAGCTCTTATGTGCTGCTCCTTCCACCTACATACTGTGCAAAACAAAAACATGCAAATGGCAAATCCATGCACATGACCACAGGAAAATATGAGGCTTTGAAGCTACCTAAACACACTCATGATCCATCCATCACTCTGCCTACACACACACACACACACACACAATACAGGCAGACAGACAGCGTCACAACCTTCTGCAGTACCACTCATGTGGATTACAAAATCACTGGGGACTGCGATAAAAAGCCATATTTTTATATTGCCTAGAAGAGAAGGTGGCCCTCCTGGTTTGCGTCCAACCTCCCAAGCGTCCTCCATCAATTAATCAGTAGAAGTATTTTTAAAACAAGTTGTGCTAGAACTTGATGGACTGTTTAAAAATGCATTGAGCACCAGAGCAGAGCAGCTGCAGCTGAAGAGGTCTGTGGTGGCAGCAAAAAAAAATAGGCAACAGCAACAAACGTTAAGGCTGGGAGAGGGAGGCAGACACAGAGGTGAGAGAGAACATGCAGAGGAGGTAATCAAAGGAAAACATGAAGGGAGGAGGGGGGTGGGGGACAAGGAGGTAAGGTGGAGGAAAGGAGACCTTCATGTGTGTGAGGATGACAGAACGGCAGAGTGTTTTGCGGGTGGGGGATATTTTTGGAACTGGATTATCCTTGGGGTAAACTGGAGTGGATGGATGAATGCAAAAGCAAGAAAGGTGTGGTCACATAAGGATGCAATACCTGCAGCTCTTTGTCTGCTGCAACAAAAAACAGCTTCAGGTTTTTGTTTTTTTCATTCTGGGGGAAATGTCGTGCATACGGTTACACTCCAGTAACTTTAGAATAAGAACAAAATCTTTATCCCCGGACTTAGCCGAGCGATTGGAACTTCTTTCTTTCTGGCTGATTTTTTTCGGCCATCAGGCTTTGTGTTTGAGAAGAGCAGTGGCTCCACTGTTGGCAGTCTGTGCGAGGATCTGAAAGGAGTGAATTCCCTGGCTACATCAGATCTCTGTGTTATACGGCGCGCAGGTTTCTTCCATCTGCCTCCCTTCTAAAGATGGGCTCCTGACGCAGCACTCCAGGTGCAATGTGGGCTGAGTCCAAAAGTGTAAATACACACATATAGAACACACGCTGTCACCCGAGCACACGTACTGGCTGGCACATACAGCCGACGCAGACAGGCAAAGGCACACGTGGAAGAGAACGCACTTATTCTATAAGTACGCACCAACTGTGATGTCCAGCTCTCTGTTGTTGTAATGATCCTAACTATAGTACTACAACATCTAGCTACAACTGAGGAAATGGGCTTTTTTTTAATGGGATATTTTCACATTACTCCAGTATTCCAGTCCTGGGTTGTTGACCCCCCGCCTTGTTTATGAACTTTCCAGTTTTGTTCTGTTTTTGATATTTTCTGGTGATTCTTAGTTTCCCTTGCTATTTGCCTCGTCACATCTTCCCTGTACCTTTTTGCACTCACCTTCTTTTGAATTATTTCCATGGACTATCAATAAAACCGAGCTTTGACTGCCTAAACCTGCGTGTGGGATCCACATCCACACACTACATGACAAATATTGGACACTGAAAAATGATTTTCTTTCTTGAAAAGGTTTTTTTTTCTCAGCCAAAGCAGACCTTGACCACTCCTTCCCTCTTTTTAAACCTGTAATGCTTAGGATTTGACCATCACACCTCTCTTTTGATATCTACTTTATGGCCAATAACTGCATTAGAAGAGCTTCATAGATGGTGAAATCACATCTCAAACCTATTTCCATCTGTTTGGATATATGTGCGGTTTGTGTTTGTTCTCTAGTTTTCTTTTATAACACCATGAATGTCAGGAGAGACTTTTACCAATGCCCATCACTATTTCTTCTCCATCTCAGTGACAAGAGGCTGTTTGTGGTGCTCTAAAGAGTGGCCTTTAAGCTCAGGTGCAAAATTGTGCCTGCAATGTGCAGACAAAAGCATGCATGCCTCATGGTAATTCATGCAAGCCCACTGGTCCATCAGTTATTTATCAAATAAAACCTTAAAACTAGTCATTATAATGAACACATGCTTTTGTTTGCAAGTTTGTTTGAGCGCACTCTGTCTCTCTCCTGACAAAGCATACCCAGACGTACCCAGCTGCTTGTTTCCCTGAGACTTCTGAGAACTTTTATATTTAAAAAATGAAGTAGCAGTAAACTGGTGGGTGGCATGCAAGATCAATATGGACACTTACTGGGAAGTAGAGAAGTAGCGCACCAAACAAGATGGCTTCCAGCAGAATGAGACCAGATGTACGAATGCTCTGTTAACAAGGAGAGAGAAAGACAAAATCTCATGAATCAATGACAGCGAGAGCTTGGTTATTTATGGATTGCTGAAGGATACTGAAAAAGAATAATTGGCCTGATGGTATCAGACGCTGAGGCTGCTGACGGGCATGCAAAAGTACCTATAATGTTGCTGCTGCTTGTATTGATATTTGTTCTGGATTTGCAGTGAGCCTTTCTTCACATTCATTTTCTCTCTTGTATCTGCTTTGTCCTTTGGGGCCACCATAGTTTACCTTTCAGATTCTGCTGCTGCAAGTCAGACATAACAGCCACGACTTGCATGCAACTGCACGAAAATGCAAATGATACATCGCACAAATATATAAAATATATGTCTCTTAGTGACGACAGAACTTTTCTGGGTTGTATTTAATTACCACATTACCACATATAAGATTTTTTTATGTTCATCCAAAGGCCTCCAGGGACATCTCTTGTGAAGTGAAGAAATATGGGAAGTTCTGAGGCAACAACACGATTGTCTATAAATAGATCACCAGGAAAGATTTAAATGCCAGAGGAGTGATTGTAAATATTAATTATTATCCTAGACTGCAAGAATGTCACACTGAAATGAAGGAGGGCTGGGTACGGTTGATGGTAATGATGTCAGTGTAATAAGACAATAAAAATTACATAAAAATTAAAATAAAATAAGATAAAATCAACTGGTCTGTCTTTATTTGGCTTTATTCTTGATAGAATACGATGGAAATTTGTGTGAATTCGCAATGCTTTAAGAAGCAGCTGTATGTCGTAAATAAAGCAATATTTTTTTTTCCAGTTTCTACGTTGCATACCGAAATTATTTGAGGACAAAATCTCAAATGTCCTCTTTTAATCTGGGCATGTAATTCGTTGAACTGCATGCGGCCAGGGAGGCCAGGGAGGATCTTTTGCTACTCTGATGGCTTAGTACTGTGAAGGCATGATCAGCTGTAACACAGCGGTTCCTATTTTCAAAACATTCGTGAGTTTGTCATAATCACTCAGTTTGAATTTAATCCCTGAAACCTTCGTCTTTATTTAATTTAAAATAATTTTCCATGACATTTCACTGACATTTCCAGTTAATCTTCGCTATGGAGGTTGTTTCAAATTAGGCAAAAAATACCAAAATTGAAGAGTAGGGGAGACTGTCAGTGTGTAGTTTGGGATAAGCTCTAAAACTGTTAGGCCGTACAATTTCAGCATCCATCCACTTATTACCATATGCAGCATAGCGTCATTGTGGACCAAATATCCAGGTACACTCCGGACAGGTCGCCATTTCATGGCGGGGACAGTTTAATGACACAGTTTAGTATTATCTTCCTTGTGCGAGTGTGGGGGATCTGTGCTGGGCCCTACCCTTTTCTCATTATACTTGCTTCCTTTAAGTGCCATCTTTGAGAAATACCATATTGCTTATCACTATTATGCAGATGATATCCAGCTCTATTTTGAGCTAAACGACGATCTTGCTCTGTCTCTGAATAGCCTCCGAGAATGCATGTCTGAGGCCAAGAAGTGGTTGTTGTCGAATTCTCTTATCCTTAATGAGAAGAAAACCGAGATTATGATTTTTGGTAGTAATGCCCTTCGTGCCAAACTCCGGGATGCCTTTGGTTTTCTTAGTTGTTCTCTCTCTGATACTGTCAGGAATCTGGGTGTCTTATTTGACAGCTCCTTTTCATTTGACAAACAAGTGTCTGCTGTTGTCAGATCTAGTTTTTACCAGCTTCGTCTTATCTCTAAGGCTAGGCGCTATATCCCGCATAAAGATCTCGAAAAGCTCATCCACGCCTTTGTAACGTCGAGGCTAGACTATTGTAATTCACTTTATTGTGGTCTCCACTCTTCCCTTTTACAGAGATTACAGACAGTTCAGAATGCTGCAGCTCGCATTCTAACCAAAACCAGCAAGTTTGCCCACATTACTCCTGTCCTTGCCGATCTGCACTGGTTGCCTGTCAAATATCGTATTCAATTTAAAATTTTGTTGTTTACTTTTAAAATTACTAACAACACTGCACCCAGCTACCTTAAGGACCTTTTAAACCCTTATGCTCCTGCCAGGGCTTTAAGGTCATCGTCACAGTTACTGCTGGCTCAGCCCAGATCTCGACTTAAGACTAGAGGTGATCGATCGTTTGCTCTTGTTGCACCTGTGCTTTGGAACAATCTCCCGATTGGCATCCGGGCATCTGATTCTATTCATTCTTTTAAATCACAGCTTAAAACATATCTTTTTAAACTTGCCTTCTCCACCTTTTAATTGCTGGTTTGTTTGTTTGTTTGTTTGGTTGCTGTGACCTATTGACCTCTTGTATTAATTCCCTCCTATCTTTCTATTGGTGTTTTTTATTATGGTGGTACAGCTTTTATCTTGCTATTACCCATGTGCTGTAGTCATTCTTATTGGTAGCTTTTATCTATGAACATAACTCCTTATTTTTATTTATCCGTTATCAATGTTTGAACCTTTTATTGTTTTATGTAAAGCACTTTGGTATGCCCAAGGCTTTTAAATGTGCTCTATAAATAAAGATTGTTGTTGTTGTTGTTGTTGTTGTGGTCCCTTTTGTCTTTAGGTGAAAAAAAAAAGTATAATGTAATCTTGCAATCTTCAGGTATTCTTTGGGTATTCTTCGCCAAGGAGGTTATGCTTTTAGTAGTGTTTGCGTATGTGCGTGTCATTTTTAATGTTTGTACCACAGCTTGAAAGTTTTTGAATGAATTCTGATGAAACTTATACGGGTGTAGAGTCAGGTCATGAAAATGTGCCTTAGTTTCAAAAGCTGACAAAAATTTTATAGCTTCCACATTATGATTCTTATAAGTGTGGTGTGTATTGTTAACATAAAGAAAGTACCTTATAGAGTAAAATAGCCTGTCACATGTGACCTCTGACCTCTCCTTCAAGGTCAATAGACTGATCTATAGGTCAAAGTGATTTACAGAGCTATTTTTAAAAAAAGTAAAAACTATGTGTATTACTGCCGTTGTTTTTATTGACAACACATAGGATTATAGGGAATATATATGTGGATTCTAATATGTTACTTTAACCTCTTCTTTAAGATCAAATAAGCTCAAACCTTCATAAAATGTATCTTATCTTTAAATCGTTGCTTGAAATTCTGCTGCCTTTCTTTGTATTTTCAGCATTTAGGAAATGATTCTGGTATATGGGGATTCTAAATATCACTTTTTTTAGTTTGCATCCAAATAGCATGTCTTATTTGACCTCTAACCTCACTTTTACACTTAAAATCTGCCAATTATGTCAAGTATATATTAAAATGGGTTTCAACAAAGCCTTTGCACTTGTTTTTGTTGTGCTACAAATGTCTTAAACTACATTTAAAAAGAACAAAGAAAGCAAAATGAATGTATACAAAACACAAAATGATTCCCTCAAATGTAAATCCTGCCCACAGAGCTGCCTTGGTGGAGGTTTCCTCTCTCAGAGTGCTTCTAGGTTTTTGACTATTTCAAATTCTCTCTAAACTTTGCACTGAAAAAAAATGAGGTTATGAGTGCAGGCCGGCGTAAGCTCTACTGACATCACCACACATGCCAAACTCCCTCCAAAGTCTAAACTAAGTAGTAGAATAAGCTGTTAAGCATGTCCCTATCCACATTAGAAAAGCATGCAACCGATAATTTGCATTCTCCTTACCTTGTTTCTCCTGAAGTGGTAGACCACCACCATACTGGCCAAGTCCAGCATCATGCAGAGACCCTGGAAGGAGGCCACAGAGAGCCTCAGAGCACCGTCCTCCTGCACCAGGCAGGGCGTGTCATCCCGGCAGTAGGGACAGCCCTCGCGGCACGGCAGGCACTTGCTGGACACGTCGGAGGATTCGTCTCTGTGAGAGCCCTGCTCCTTACCTGAAGATGTGAATACACTTTAGATTTGTTTCATTATCACTTATCTTATGTTGTTCAAGTTCAAAGAAAGAAAGCCTTTGCAAATTCAAATCTAATCACATCTCGGGACACAGGTCTGATTAGCACTGCAATTAATTTGCATTTAGCTGTCACAGGCTGACTCCTTATTAAATGCTCAGTTAATCAATTTCAAGGCAAAGAAAGCATCAAGCCAATGAATCAAAAAGCCTTGGGGAGATAATTACAAGAATGCAGCCTGTAATTAAGCAAATGATGGATAATGAAGGCGAGGAAGATACAATATTGTGTCACTGCTCTCTTCCTCAGTCTTGCGTAATTGTAGTAATATCAGCATGTGACACACATGGATTTGGATGGGGTTTATCAATTCTATCCATGATTTTTTTTTTTTTTTCCCGTTGAGAACGTTCATTTTTAGCATGAACTGGTTCCTTTGAAACCTAAATTTAATCAATTACGTGTAAAGACACGACAGATGATGCAAGAAATATAATTCTTAATTCCAGGATGTCAGCTGCAATGGGATTTGCAGTCAATCTGTAGCTGAAATCCTTCATTTTTTTTCAAACACACAGACATGCAGCTCCTCGAGCAAATGATGTTTGATAAGCATGTAATTCCTCTGTAGGTCCCAGAGCTCATACGGTATGCAAATGCGGCGCAGTTGCACAATGCTTCAGCAGAGCGTGATTGTAAGAGAATGTGCTGAAATTTCTTTGATAGTGGTTAAAAACAATTTTAAGCAAGAAGTGAATTTAAGTAGCCACTGAAGTCGTTTCATTCGGCTGAGAAAAGAATGTGTAGCTGCCGTCATAGGCAACTCTCGCATTTAAGTTCATTTTATTAGATATGTAAGGTTGAAACAATTAGTAGTTGAAATATTAAGAAATAAATCAATAGTAATTCATGTTTTGTTCATTGGATTTATATGTTTAAATGTGTTATTTTTACTAATTGTGCAATTAGATAGGAACCTTTTCTATAGTTCCGTCTGTTGTTGCTAAGAGGGTATTTTTGGCTGGCACACTCAGCAAGCTAATTGAGACGAGCCACGAGGTTTGCACCAGGGGCGGAGCGGGGGGGTGGCTTACGGGGCTTAAGCCCGGGTTGTTTTGTCAGAAGCCCGGGGTATTTTGGAGTGTAATTTTTTCATAGTTAGATGCCTGGCTGACAACTGTATAAAACAAAAAGTACACACAATATTCGAAGCACATAGTGCACACTGTGGGAATTTACGACTGTGCGTGAATCCCCCCCTGATATTGGTATGATCCAAGCTCAGGCACTAAGCGACTGAGCGAGGGGGCGGGGCAGCTGCTGCCCGTGAGTGCGCTGTTGGAGAGACGGAGCCAGCCATACTAAGGAGAGCTTAAGTTTGAGCAGGTACCAAAGCAAATCATTCGTACCGTACAAATAATGTAAATATGACGGTGCATCACGAAAGATTGATATGAAACTGATCACTTGACCAATATTACGTTACTCGCTCTTCAAGTGAATCAACAAATGGCGAAATGAAAAGCCGAACAAATGCTATTTTTTTTAGAGTCTTAGCTTACGTGTGTTTATTTCATATTCTCAGTTCTTACCCTCCCCGACTAAATCGGTTTCAGTTATGTACTGAAACATAAGAATGGACATTCGAGGGTTCTTTCAAAGAAAAAACTCAGGTAAATGTTATTTTATATATTATGCTTTGTATGTTGTTCAGTATATTTCTATGCAAAACAAGAGGGATTTCAGTACACAGCAGGATATTCACATTTGTAACCAGATATTTACATACACTTTAGGGAGAAAACATAAAACATTTTTACTGTACAACATCAATTTAGAGTAAATTTTTGTTTTAGATAAATATTGAAATATCTTTTGAATTAGTTAAATGTCAGAATAAAGAGAGACAGAGCTGTCTATTTTTTATCACTTTCATCAAATTTAGGAGTACATGTACACTAAATTTATTGTTAATTAATAAGAAAACTCCAGACGATTCCATTCTGAGCTGAAGAAGCTTCTGATAGGTTAGTAGAGTCCATGTGAGTAAACTGGTGGCACAGCTGTGGATGCATATAAGGCAAAACACAGAGCCTGTTTCTTTGACATGGGAACATCAAGAGATATCAACCAAAACACCAGGAAAAGAACTGTGGAGCTCCATAAGTGTGGCTCAAGTTTGAATACAATTTGGTGCCATTTGCAATTAAGAAATACAGATAGTTTCTCTCTTTACTCTTAAAGTTAACAAATATGTTTTTATATTTATCAATCTAAAGAAATAAACATTTAGTCTGATTTGATGTTACAATTAAAAAAGTGTTTTTATCTGAAGAGTAAATATCTGGTTTCAACTGTATATTTGATGATTGTCAGCACAAAGAGGGAGAGAGAGGAGAACGAGGACAGAACAGATGAACAAGAGCAGGTGAGACACACATGTTAGTCAAATGGTTGTTTACCAAAAGTATCACCGTATCACAGGTCCTCATGTATCTCGTACCTAGTGTTTCTTTTTAGGTTTGTTATTTTTCAAATTCTGTATTTATTAAGTTCTGCAGGCTTGTTTGTACAACAAGGCTAAATAATTATATAAACTTTTCTCAATCTAAATATTGTACTTTGGTAGAATTAAAAAATAAGTGTAGTGCAGGTCTATGATGATTTTTAGTGCTATCATCTAGTTCTGATTCTGGTTCTGTCTTGGTTAAGTCCTCAGTAGTCCTGATTTTGAACTGTTGTAGTCCTGTTTTAATTCAGGATCAGTTCTGGGTCTGGTTGAATTGGGGTTTAGTCCTCGTGTCTTGATGCAGCCCTGACCTTGTTCTGCCTTGCTGCTTAATTAAAAAACTAGTTTAAGGCGTCCTGCACATGTGATATATATTTTTCCCTATATGAAGTCATTCTTTTTTGAACAGAGCCTATTAATCTTTCAGTCATTTCTACACCCCCCCCCCCCCCCAAAAAAAAAAAAAAAAAATCCCACATGCATACTACTCTTTGGGCTAAGCCCCGGGTGTTTCAAATGTCTGGCTCCGCCTCTGGTTTGCACGTCCACAGTAAGATAGTAAATAGTAAGATAAATAAAAGAGTGCCTTTTTTGGACCTCCCCACGATGTAAGGATTAAAGTTTTATTCCCTTTGAGTGAGGCCAATGAGGTAAATGTTTTCTTTTGTTTATTTTCGTTGTATGTAAATATGCTAGTGTTGCGTGATATTCTAGTGCAATTACCGCAGTGTGAGGTGTAATGTGTATTTTATTGATTGTTTTGTTGGAATGTTTCGCCATATATAATGCTTAGGGGCTTTATTAAGAATATTCATTTAAGTTTGTATTTCTTTTTAGTTCTGACGGCATTGTATCGGCTGTGGTTGGACATCATTACAAGTTAAGGCATGTCGAAGAATCCTCCTGTCCGAAATAAATGTCAGTTAAAACACAAGGAACAAGTTGAGCTTTATTACGACTCGAGGGGAGTAACAGTCAGAACTCAGCCTGCTTCGTGCTGGAGGAGAGAGAAGGAGAAAGAGGTCTGCCGCAGCGGAGCCGAGTGGGAGCGGAGCGGAGCCGACAGCGCGCCGGGTCACGTGATTAAGCTCGCGTCTCTCTCACGCATCAAAGACGCTCAAACACACACACACAGACATCTCATAAAGCAACCAGAGTCCAGCGGTGCAGCTTGGTTAAGCTACAAAGAAGTAACACGTTTATACAAGTTAAATGTGGAGAGTAGATTTCTTTAGCTCATCTTAAAGGGACTCTGTCAAGCAATGAAAGTGGAAGTGTGGTGGTTTGGAGTAAAAGTTTAAGCTCATGTTATTGTTGTTTATGCTAAGTAACTGTACTTAAGGTACGTTTAAGTTGATTATAAGGGTTTGCTTATTTTAAGACTGCATTAGATATTCAAAGGTCACATTATAGTATTTTGTTTGACATTGAAGGTTATTTTCTGTTTTACTACAAGTGAAGAGCAATTTACTATTTTGGTTTAAGAGTTTGTGACATATGTTTAAGTTGACTCTTTAAAGTAAAGCAATTTAAGGTCCTAGGTGCTTCATAAGGTGACTATTCACGTATTTAAGTTGACCTAGGTGACTTGAGTGTAGTACAATACCTTTGACTGTCTGTGACATGGAGCAAGAAGGCTGTGACACTGAAGCTGTGGAGCAGCAAGAAGCTTTTGAAGAGCAAGAAAGTTTGCCAGAACCATGCACAAGTAAAGCTACTAAAGAAGGAAGTTTGAGGAAAAGTCAAAGAGTTAAGAAGTTCACTGAAAGGGGCCAAGCACTACATGATGAAAAGGTGAACAAGCTTCAAGCTCGCTTCAAAGTCAGTTATGAAATGTGGAAAGTTGTTGCAAAACAAGGCAAAAAGGCACTTGAAGAACCTGTTAGTGCAAAACTTAAAGAGCTTATCGGCCGAGTTGAACATACCTCGGCAGAAGTGAAACAAGTTTATGATGAACTGCGCAATCATGAAACTCCTGATGCAGACACTCGCCGCAGAGTGGACACCTGTGATGCGGTTTCTCAAAAGATGATAAAGCTAGCTCAAGAAAAATTAGCAGCAGAAGAAGACGAAGAACTTTCTGAGAGATTGGTTCACTGGAGTGATATAGGATCAGCATTCAATTCTGCCGCCTCTCAAAGATCCAAAGGTTCGAATAGCAGGCAATCAAGAAGCTCAAGTAAGTTGTCTGTAAAGAGGCAAGAAGCAGCTGCAGAGCTTGCGGCTGCTGAAGCAACTCTGAAGATTATGGCGGAATTGGAAAGTGAAAGAAAGGCACTTGAAATCCTTGAAGCAGAGAATGCTGAGAAACAGAAGGCCTTAGAGCAAAAGCGAAGAGAGCTTGAAAGGCTAGAAACAGTAAAGAGAATGAATGCTGCTAAAGCACGTTTGAAAGTGTACAATGACGAAGGAAGCTCAGATGAAGAAATATCAGACCTTCTGCACGAAAGGAGCAAACGGAGAAATGTCACAGCTAAACCGATGAATCAGTTTGCACATTCGCAACTTAATGCAAATGCAGAGCCGTTTGATATGCCACAAGCCAACTTAAGGTCACAACCAAGAGAAAGCAAACAGGAAGATAGTACCACAACATTGGCCCAAG
Source organism: Copadichromis virginalis (assembly GCF_057382275.1). NCBI lineage: Eukaryota > Metazoa > Chordata > Actinopteri > Cichliformes > Cichlidae > Copadichromis > Copadichromis virginalis. The sequence continues at coordinate 28,545,060 of NC_140635.1, forward strand.
CTCTAGCTGAGTCCATTCACATAAGTCGCCTACCAGTACCAGAACCTACAGTCTTCAACGGAGATCCTCTCAAGTACAAGGATTGGAAAATGTCGTTTCAAATGCTGATAGACAGAAAGAACATCCCAGTGAATGAAAAGATTTACTATCTTCACAAGTATGTTGGAGGACCGGCGAGAAAGGCTGTTGAGAGTTATTTTCTGTTGGGAACAGAGCGTGCTTATTACTCAGCATGGAACATTTTGGAGGAAAGATATGGAAGTTCATTTGTAATCACCAAAGCTTTCAGAGATAAGTTGACATCATGGCCAAGGATTGGGAACAAGGATAGCGTTGAACTTCGAGAATTTTCAGATTTTCTCAGAGGATGTGAAGCGGCCATGCTTCAGGTTAAAGGTCTTGAAGTTTTGAATGACTGCAATGAGAATCAGAGAATGCTAAGCAAGCTACCTGATTGGTTGTCAGCAAGATGGAATCGAAAGGTCATTGAAATTGAAGAACAAGATGGTTCTTTTCCAACATTTAGCCACTTTGTTGACTTCATTGCGAGAGAAGCCAAGATTGCGTGCAATCCAGTAACATCGCTTCATGCACTCAAAGCAGGTGACTCAGAGAAAATGAAATCTTTCAAGACAAGAAGTGTTGGAGCAAAGGTGCTAGTGAGTGCTGCAGAAGAGACGTCCAACACAAAAAAATGTGTGTTTTGTGAAAACTCAAATCATAGCATTCACACATGTAGGAAGTTTATGGACAAGGTCTTGAGTGAAAGAGTCAAATTTGTGCAAACTAAGCGACTGTGCTTTGGATGTCTAGGCTTTGGACACCAATCAAAGAAATGTGAAAGGAGAAAGATGTGTGACACATGTAAAGGGAAACACCCGACATGTTTGCATGAGGAACGAGACAAAACCTCAAAGAAAAGGAAAGAAAAGGAAAGTGACAAGGAACCACAAATGAAAGAGATGGAAGGCAATAAAGAGAGTAGAGAAACCAAACCCAAGGAAGCACCAAGTGAAGCAATATCAAACCGTGTGATTCAAAGTGACAGAAGTAATCTCACATCTACAATCATTCCAGTTTGGTTATCCACAACAAGCAATCCTGAACATGAGATTCTTCTCTATGCTCTTCTTGATAGCCAAAGTGACACGACATTCGTCTTGAAGGAAAAGGCAGATGCTCTGGATGCAGAGAAGGAATGTGTGCAGTTAAAGCTCTCGACAATGTCTTCTAAAGACACTTTAGTACCAAGTCAAAGGCTGTCTGGGTTACAGGTCAGAGGTTTCTCTTCTTCAAGGAGAATTCCTCTTCCTGTGACATACACAAGAGAGTTTATTCCTGCGAATTTGAGTCATATTCCCACACAAAGGACAGCAAGAGCGTGGCCACACTTAGAGCACCTGGCTGAAGAAATCGCTCCACTGATTGAATGTGACGTAGGCCTGCTCATTGGTTACAATTGTTCACAAGTGTTGGTACCCAGAGAAGTTGTGGCGGGAAAAGATAATGAACCTTTTGCCCAAAGAACAGACCTTGGCTGGACAATAGTTGGAGGAGCTAATCCATGTGTTGACTATGGGGATGCCATAGGATGTAGCCACAAGATCATTGTCAAGGAAGTGACACCCAAGCAGTCAGCTGAGCAGTTGGTCAAAGAAGTGCAATACGTCTGTCGCACACAAGTCAAAGAGGTGGTCACATCTGCAGATGTAATTAAAGTGCTCGAGTCCGACTTCAATGAAAGAAAGGTGGAAGATTCACACTTCTCACAAGAAGATTTAAGGTTCATCTCCATAATGGAAGAAGGAGTGAAGATGAAAGCAGATGGACACTGTGAGTTACCTTTGCCATTTAAGGAAGACAGACCAAGTCTGGCAAACAACCGGAGCTGTGCAGAACACAGACTCAAAAATTTGAAGAGAAGATTTGAGAAGGACAAGCAATACCACAAAGACTACACAGAGTTCATGAGAGAGACTATAGAGCGTGGTGATGCAGAAAGAGTTCCCTCTGTAGACCTGGACAAAGGCCCTGCCTGGTACATTCCACACCATGGAGTGTATCATCCTCAAAAGCCTGGCAAAATAAGAGTGGTGTTTGATTGTTCAGCAAAGTACGGAGGGGTGTCCTTGAACGACTACCTGCTTACAGGGCCAGAGTTAACCAACTCTCTAGTGGGGGTCCTGTGCCGATTTCGGAAAGGTCCAGTTGCAGTGATGTGCGACATTGAGCGCATGTTTCATCAATTCAGAGTCAGAGAAGAAGATCAAAATTACTTTCGCTTCTTGTGGTGGGACAATGGAGACTTCAACTCTACTCCATCTGTCTATCGCATGCGCGTACACTTGTTTGGAGCTGCTTCTTCCCCTGCCTGTGCGAACTTTGGTCTCAAGTATATTGCTGCACAAGGTCAAGGCAAGTTCAGTGAAGCTACCATAAGATTCATTGAGCGAAATTTTTATGTGGACGATGGTCTTATCAGTTTCCACTCAGAAGAAGAGGCAATTTGTTTAGTGAAGGAAGCAAAGGAACTTTGCAGCACAGGAGGCTTGCGACTTCACAAGTTTGTTTCAAACAGTAAGCAAGTGCTTAATTCGCTACCGGAAGAAGATTGTGCAGAAACAGTAAGAAAGGACTTGTCACTGGGCGAGCAACAAATTGAAAGAGCCCTAGGTGTCAAATGGTGCATCGCCTCGGATTATTTCCAGTTTCGAGTAGTTGTGAACGAGCAGCCACTTTCCAGAAGAGGAGTGTTGTCCACAGTAGCCTCTATTTACGATCCACTTGGCTTTGTGGCACCTTTTGTTCTACTTGGGAAGCAGATACTACAGCAAATGTGTCGAGAGAAAGCAGATTGGGACGAACCACTCACAAGCGATCTGAAGTCCTGGTTGTTGGATCTAAAAAATCTAGCAGATGTCAAAATTGACAGATGTTACGTGCCAAAAGATTTTCAAACAGTTCAGAAGTACGAGCTTCACCATTTCTCAGACGCAAGTGTTTCAGGGTATGGTGTTTGTACGTACCTGAGAGCTGTCAGTGAAGCAGGACAAGTCCACTGCGCTCTTGTCTTTGCCAAGTCCAGAGTAGCACCCACGAAGGTTACTACGGTGCCACGATTGGAGCTGTCTGCAGCAGTTGTAGCAGTGCGGATTAGGGACATGCTCAAAGCAGAGTTGGAGCTAGAAGATGCTCAAGAATTCTTCTGGACAGATTCTCAAGTTGTCTTGGGATATATCAACAACGATGCGAGACGTTTCCATGTTTTCGTTGCAAATCGCATTCAGCGTATTAAGGAAAGCACTCAACCGATGCAATGGAAGTTTGTGGTATCAGATCTCAATCCAGCAGATCATGCCTCGCGCGGACTGAAGGCCAAAGACCTCATTACCTCCAACTGGTTTAGTGGTCCAAGTTTTCTTTGGCAAGAGAAACTTCCCCACGAAGAAGTCACGGTGGGGAAACTTGATGCAGAGGATCTAGAAGTACGCAAAGTTGTTGTACTCCATACAACTACAGAAACAAATTCTTTGGCAGAACGTTTTCTGAAATTCTCCAGTTGGTCAAGGTTGGTCAAAGCTATGGCAAGACTTCTCAGATTTGTGAAAGAGTTTAAGGGCTTGGAAAGGAGAAGCAATAAAGCCACTAACCTTGAAGAAAGGAAAGAAGCCGAGCTTAAAGTCATATCCATTGTACAAAGATCAATCTTCTGCAAGGAAATCAAGGCACTTCAAACGCGAAAGGATCTACCCAAGGACAGAACAAATAGACTCTATCGACTCGATCCCTTCCTGGATGAGAAGGGTGTTCTTAGAGTGGGAGGTAGATTAGAGCGTTCTACATTGCAGCCACACGTCAAGCACCCGGTCATCTTACCAAAGACTTGCCATATCGCAAAGTTACTGATTGATCACTATCATCAGCGGGTGAAACATCAAGGACGGGGCATGACGATAAATGAGCTGAGATCGAACGGAATATGGATACTAGGATGCAGTCAAGCAGTATCATCCTTTATCTACAACTGTATTAAGTGCAGGAAATTCAGACGTCGAGGAGAAGAGCAAAAGATGGCAAACCTACCAAGTGAGAGAATGGAGACCACCCCTCCCTTCACGTATTGTGGGATGGATTGTTTCGGCCCATTCTACATTAAAGAAGGAAGAAAAGAACTGAAGCGTTACGGGCTTCTGTTTACCTGTCTATGCTCTCGTGCGGTGCACATAGAGCTACTTGATGATATGTCAACCGACGCTTTTCTAAACTCACTGCGTTCTTTCATCGCTTTGCGTGGGAATGTACGTCAGTTGCAATCAGATCAAGGCACCAATTTTGTTGGAGCCAGACGTGAGTTTCTGGAAGCAGTAAAGGAAATGGATCAGGAAAGTTTGAAACAGCTAGGCTGTGAGTTTGTGATGAATCCTCCCTCTGCCAGTCATATGGGTGGAGCCTGGGAAAGGCAAATTCGTACGATCCGAAGTGTATTGACAACCATTCTGGATCAGTCATCCAGATCATTGGACAGTTCATCTCTAAGAACCTATCTTTATGAAGTGATGGCGATAGTTAATAGCAGACCTATCACCCCACATTTACTCAACGATCCTACTGGACCTCAGCCACTTACACCTAATCTTCTGTTGACCATGAAGTCGTCAGTAATACTGTCACCACCAGGAGACTTTGTAAAGGAGGATTTGTATCTTCGCAAAAGATGGCGTAGAGTCCAGTACTTGGCCAATGAATTTTGGCACAGATGGAAGAAAGAGTACTTATTGAGCCTACAACAAAGACAAAAGTGGCACAAAACAAACAGAAATGCAAAGATCAATGACATAGTGATCGTACAAGATGACCAAGCATCAAGAAATGACTGGAAGTTGGCCAAAGTTGTTGCCATACACCCGAGTGAAGATGGATGTATACGCAAAGTACAACTGTTAATGAGTGACTCATTGTTAGATGACCATGGAAAGAGACTGAGTAAACCAGTTCTACTTGACAGACCTATACACAAGACTGTGACACTATTAGAAGCAGATTAGTTTACATTTCATAAGTTCATAGGTGGAAATCACAAGTGATTTGGTGGGAGTGTAGCTGCCGTCATAGGCAACTCTCGCATTTAAGTTCATTTTATTAGATATGTAAGGTTGAAACAATTAGTAGTTGAAATATTAAGAAATAAATCAATAGTAATTCATGTTTTGTTCATTGGATTTATATGTTTAAATGTGTTATTTTTACTAATTGTGCAATTAGATAGGAACCTTTTCTATAGTTCCGTCTGTTGTTGCTAAGAGGGTATTTTTGGCTGGCACACTCAGCAAGCTAATTGAGACGAGCCACGAGGTTTGCACGTCCACAGTAAGATAGTAAATAGTAAGATAAATAAAAGAGTGCCTTTTTTGGACCTCCCCACGATGTAAGGATTAAAGTTTTATTCCCTTTGAGTGAGGCCAATGAGGTAAATGTTTTCTTTTGTTTATTTTCGTTGTATGTAAATATGCTAGTGTTGCGTGATATTCTAGTGCAATTACCGCAGTGTGAGGTGTAATGTGTATTTTATTGATTGTTTTGTTGGAATGTTTCGCCATATATAATGCTTAGGGGCTTTATTAAGAATATTCATTTAAGTTTGTATTTCTTTTTAGTTCTGACGGCATTGTATCGGCTGTGGTTGGACATCATTACAAGTTAAGGCATGTCGAAGAATCCTCCTGTCCGAAATAAATGTCAGTTAAAACACAAGGAACAAGTTGAGCTTTATTACGACTCGAGGGGAGTAACAGAATGCATGGTGGTAACTGTGATCTGAGACTCTGTATTTTTGCTGTGAATCACAGAGAAGCTGAATTTCAGCTAATATGTGTTTAGATACGCACAATAAGTGTTCACCATGACAGGATGTTATTTTCTGTATTTGCATCCTTATGCAAATTCATAATGAATGTGAGCGTGATTCATGCTGCAACTGGCACAGACTGTCTCATCAATGTCTGCCCTTTAAACTCCTCATACATAGATACGCTCTATTATGTACATTTGTTAAACTGGCCATTAATGCAGATACCTAATCAGCCACTCACATGGCAAAAACTCAACAACAATTTATGCCTGCAGATATGGTCAAAATGAGCTACATCAAACTGAAGCAGAATGGGGAAGAAAGGTGATTTAAATGACTTTGAATGTGGTTGTAGGGCTGGACTGAGGATCCCAGAAGCTGCTGATTTACTGGGATTTTTCCACACAACAATCTCTAGAGTTTACAGAGCCACTAAGATATGCAGAAGAGCATCTCTGCACAACACTTGGAACCTTGAAGCAGATGGGCTAAAGCAGCAGAAGACCACACATGCTGTCAGCTGAGAACAGGAAACTGAGGTTCACCAAAACTGGACAATTAAAGACTGGAAAAACATTGCCTGGTCTGAGAAGTCCCCAATTCTGCTGCAGCATTCAGATGGAAGGATCAGAGTAAAGAATGGATCCATTCTGCCCTTTCTCAGTATTTCAGGCTGGCATTGGTGTAGTAATGATGCAGGGGATTTATTTCTTTGCATACTTTGTGTTATTTGAATACCAGCACCTACCTGACAATTGTTGATGACCATGTCCAGCCCTTTATGAACACAGTGTACCCCTGTTCTGATGGCTGCTTCCAGCAGAATAGCGCACCATGGCTCAAAGCGCAAACGACCTCAAACTGGTTTCTTGAACATGACAATGAGTTCATTGTACACAAATGGCCTCCACAGTCAGCAGATCTCAGTCCAATAGAGCGTGACTGTTAATAAAGGTCTGGGTGGAAATCAATAGTGTCAAAAAAACAAGCAAGAAATGTCTAAAAGTGTTGAAATAGAGTATTGTGTTTACAAAGAGACTAAGTCCAGATAGGAAAAATGTTTTAATATTTAAAAAAAGATGAGAAGATGTCTAAAAAACACTCCGGAGGCCCATGCTGCGTGTACTTTTGACAGTCCCTAACCTCAGCTTGTCAATTTCCATCTACTTTCAAATGCCAGATGTCAATAAATAAGCACCAACTGTGGCGCATGAGTCAAGCTGAGTCAAACCGGACCTTGTTTTAGCCCACAGCCCATTTGTTGAGTTGTTGTTGTCAAACTACTGAGCTTACTCCATTACTGAAGAAAAATGTCCTCGACCGACTTGCTGTAAAGACTGAATTTCTCCGAGTGTTATAAGGTGTGTGTGGCAGGTTTACATTCGACAACCAGAGCACGTTGGGGATTTTTGGCAGTGTTGGTTTAAACAAATAGCAAATAACTTCTGGCCCAGCTGTGGCTCACACCGCACACATTATTCTGGTCTACATACTGAACCAAATGGCACAACTGTGACATCTCAACCTGAGGATCACATGCACAGTCAGTTTAGTCTAAAGTATTCACATTACTTTATTACTGCTTTATTTGAAAGATGAGAATATAAACAGCTCAAAGATGAAGTATGTAGTTAGATCCTTCAACAAAGCCCTAATAACCAAAATCAGATGAATGCTGAAATTAATACAATACAGCCACCAGCCTCTCTCCTCTGTATCCCAGGGGCTATACAGAGGAGGCTGATTACGTTACAGCGACACGACGAAGGCTGTCCAAATTTGAAGGCTCCTCCAAATGCGGCCGACAAATGTGTCCTCCTTTTCCCCAGATTTAAAGGATGGGTCGGGTGTATCCTTCGTGGCCCAATCTATCGCAGAATTCAGAGCGCGGCTCAGCCAATTCCAGTTTCCAACAATTGCGGCAGCTACTTAGTTTTAATATTACTCTTTCTGGGTCACAATATAAACTTTTAATTTTAAGGCGAGAATACAGCTGTGTAAACTTTAAATATCTGCTCGGTTTATCAAGACATCACATATTCGCAAAAATGCTCTGACGTTTTCAGAGACGTCTGTTACCCCGCTAGCTCGATAGCTGACCAAGAGGTCAAGGCTCACTGGAGCCGGCGAGAACAGCGAACTCCCGGCACATCGTTGTCAAACCTCCCGCATTCTTTCGCTACTCAGGTTAAACATGATATATAAGTCACTTGTATAACTTATATAGTTATAGTTTTTACACAGCTGAATAAACGTCAAACAGAAAACTGATTAAACACAAGTGTGATGGTAGAGAATTTACTCCAGTGTCCTGTTATATTTTAGGAGCAAAGAGCAGACGGCTAATTTTATTAAACTCCACCGAGACAATCTGCAATCAGCTAGCACATACCTTAAACACTTCAAGCTGTAAGCTAATGATTGTTATATGAAAGCAAATGCATGCTGGTGCAATAAGCTGTAGGTTTTACGTCCAATGGGTGCATGATCTGATTAGTCGACTAATTGCAAAAATAATCGGTGACTAGTCGACTATCAAAATAATGGTTTGTGGCAGCACTAGTGTGTGCGTGTTATCTAAAATTTTTGTATCATAAATTTGTGTTTGCATTGTCTTTTGTTTGATTTGAAGATCGAATCATTCTCACAGTGGCTTGAAGGCAGACAGAAGAAAGCTTGGTTCATTTTTCACACATCTGTCACAGGGGCCAGATGTTCACAGTGATACCACGGCTCTCAGTTTGAGCACAGGCGGTCCTTCCAAACCACTTAAACTACTGCAAGTAAAAAGTGCTTTTCAGTTTGTACATTCTTCACAACTGTTGGTTTTTCTCCCTAACGTTGTTTGATTTTTGTAATTTTATTTATTTATTTATTAATTTTGCAAAACTGTACTTGCACAGCTTCTTCAGTTCATTGAGGCTGCTGCAAAGCTCACTGCACGCTTTAGGCATTTGCATTTGTAGTGCATAAATTGTATACTCAAATTTCTTGCTTTGGGTCTCTTTGTGTGTAGCTGCACAAAGACTAAGACTGATGTTCCACAAGTGGAAATCAGGGTTGCAACTGCAATGCAATCTGAGTCACAGCGATTTTTAAAGAGGTGATCTGCATGGGGTTTGGAAGATGAGTCTCTTCACAGACTGAGCATTTTGACTACATCCTTCATCACACTGCATTATAATAAAGCTCCAGCTTAGCATATCAACCCCCCTGGGGTGCTGCATTGTTGGAGTCGGGGATGAGAACCACCGCAGTTGAATGATTATATTGCTCATCAGGGCCAGGCTTTCTGTCCGAGGACACTGCAGCGCTTTCAGTCAAGAAAACCGACATTCAAACCCAAAGCACGATCGGGGGGGCTAAAGTTAACGATATAGTTGAAAAGTGCAAGTCTGAAAAGCAGAACATCAGCAGAGAAATGATCCAAGGCCAAGAGGGTGTGCAAATTTAGTTTTTCTTTTCTTGTTTCTCGCACCTGAATGAAAAATAAGGAATATTGGGAAAATAAGATCGATTGCCAGAGCTGTAGGACAGGCAATAACAGCTTACTGTTCTCTAAACTGCTCTCCTGAACGTCAATTGTCCATATGCAGCGTAGCAAACGCCCCATAAAGCTTAAGATTTCCTCATATATCTCAGAAATGTGCATAGTGTTCTGTTAGGAGATATACTTTAGTGTGCAAGGAATGCAGAAGGTTGTGTCCTGTGTCCTGATTAGTTGGAAAACCAGACACTAGACTTAAAAGGAATGAAGTAAATGAAACAGTGTGTTTATGTGCTCTGAGGCTGGAAACTTACCTGGCTAACTAGTGCTTCTTGCTGTCTTTCGCTGTGTAATGCTTCCATTACGAGTTGAGCTTTATGATGACATTTTTGGTGCTCCTTATTTTTGTTCTTATTGCATGCACATTGTTACAGTCCTAATATGTATATATTAGGGGTGCAACGATACACAAAATTCACGGTTCGGTTCGGTTCGATCCTTTGGTGTCACGGTTCGATATTTTTTCGATACAAAAAAAATGTTCATGCCTTTTTAATTTGTCATTTATTAAAATTATAAATATATATTTTAACTCAAAAGTACAGTTTTTAAATTTAACCCTAACCCTTGTGCGTGTTTTTTATTTTGACAGCGAATGCGCACCTGCGGACCACTTATGTGCAGCCCTGGTTATTTAGCTCGTCATATTGCAGCCACAGAAATTCTTTTGTCCATGAAACCATAAAGCTGCACTTTCTTTTTGCCTTATAGTCTGATTTGTCATAACTTCTCCGTTTTGTGGTAAGCTTTTCTTTGGCTGTCACTTCTTCACCCTGACCTGTCTTATTTGGCTCAGCAGAACTAAAATATATATCCTGCTGCTTTTACACGCGCACTCACATAAGCTCAGCGATTCTCTGCGTGATCAACCTCTCACATGTTTAAGCTTGCTGCGGGAGATTTCACTTGTCATGTTTGCATATAAGCTAACGATTAATAAGACGATGTCAGAGGAATTGGTGCGCAAATTATCATCACTCACAGATCAGTGCTGTCGCTCTCTATACACAGTTCGCACGATTGCAAAGTGAAAGCAAAAAAACAAGCGCAAATTCAAACGCGATTTCAATATGTCACATATTGACAGTGGCTCACCGATGCCAATGACATAATTACCCAGCTACATTTCTGAAAGAATGCAAAAGCATTGACATATATTTTTCCTTCCTACAATAGCCCAACGGGCAGGGCAGAGATAGATTTTGGTAGCCCGACTGAAAAAATCGCTAGCTCCGGGACGTCGGGCTAGCGATATTGCAAGCCCTGTATCTGATTGAGGAATCATGCATCTTTGGAAAAGAGAGTTTATTACAGAGAAATGTCTCTTTCCAAAATAAAAGCTATACTATCCGCTTCTTCTGGGCTATATTCTCAGCAGCATAAGGAGAATCATGTGCTAACAGCTGTCTAAATGACTCGGCTAAAGTTAGTAGCATGCTTGTTGTTTTTGTCTTTGCACTAGGATGATGTCGGCGTAAATGTGCAGTCATATTCGTTGTGTTCCCACTAGTGCTTTCAGGTTAATCTCGTTGAAATGACCTTAACGCCACAACACGGCAAATCTCCGTTAACGAGCTACCGCCGATCGCCCCGTGCATGGGGCTAGACGGCCAACACGTTAACGAGCTAACTGCGCTAACACACTAGTTCCCACCCATGTAATTGAGCATTGCATGGCACATCCAACATACTGTTTTACTTTAGTCCATGACTCGCTTACCTTCAGGGTCATACGTCACATGAAAACCAAAATAATTCCAAACGCCAGATCTGAATGAGGGTGGGGGAGGTGCCCTGCGCTCTTCCTTCTGACTATGCTGTCTGTGTGGAGCGCTCAGTGGATCTGCGCTCGACAGTGCAGCCTAGGCGGAGTAGTCGAACGCAGATTCACTGAGCGCTCAACACAGACAGCATCGTCAGAAGGAAAGTTGATAAAATAAATTACAAATGTTGTATTGTTCGATACATATGCGTACCGAACCAAAAGCACTGTATCGAACGGTTCAATATCGATACGAATATCGTTGCACCCCTAGTATATATGTGTTAATCTTTGTGATTGCATTAGAATAAAATAAAATAATTCATCTATCAAATCTTCCCCTTCTCTTTCCCCCTTTTTCTGTGTTTTTATTCACTTGTTTTGTCTTTTACTTTGAGAAACTCGTCTCTCTTGTTTTTCAGTCTTCCTGCCTTTGTGTGTTTTACCTACAATATGTTGTTCCCTGAACTGTGTTACCTGGACCTTGTTTTCACCTTTTCGTATTTGCTCCATATGTTACTTTTCCTCTATGCCAGTTTTCCTTTGTAGATTGTTGCAGGGAATTCATTCTCTGCCTTTTGCTCATTCTCTCTGTAAAACCTAAAATTTGCTAGTTTTCTAGGCTGACCCTTGCTTGCCTGCTCCTAACATACTCTGACGTCTGATTGCTTGGACTGGGAATTTGTGCAGTGAAACTTGTAAAGACTGATTTTTGCTCATAAGTTGTGCTTTTGAGGTCTCATTTGCCTTCATCGGGTGTTACATAATCTTTTGTTAATCTCAGATTTTGGGGGTTATTGAATTATCGCAGCTCTCTCCTCCTATTTATTGAACCCAGCACATTACAAATTCCACCCAAAGCAGAGCTGGACAGTGTTACATTAACAAAACTCCTTTCTCATTATATCTCAACTCTTATTTGCAAGCATCCTTTTAAATGCATCTTTAGTTTGTTAAATGTTGAATGTTTTCAACAAGAAGCAACAAGAGCACACTAAAAAAGAAGAAATATTGGCATCGCTATCAGGTAAAAGACAAATGTGTTTTTAGCAAACTTTTTATTTTAAGCATCTTTATTGAAATTTACAAGACAGTTTTTTATAATTTTACTGTCTCTGAATCTCTATTATTAGAAGTCTGGATGTGCTGAGTGACTGCATGAGCAACTGGTGAGACCCTTTTTTCTTGGTCCACAAGCACCGGTCATAATCTTTCAGCATCATATCAGGTAGGTAACTGTTAGCTATGTGCTTTCAGCTACATAAAACAGACGTCATGCTTTTCCTTATTTTCTGTCATTCTGTAACAATGATGGATGCACATATTAAACATGACCAAAATGCCAAATAATGTGATCACAGCCAGAAGCTCAGACTTCAGACTGTTCTAAGCGCTCTAATCTTGGCTCTGTATCATGTCAGTGAGATTGGATATCTTTAAAGTGATCATCTCAGGCACACAACACAGTAGCCCACCCCTCCTGCTGTTCAAACCTTTTGTTTTAAAAAGGGCAGCTGATTCAAAGAAAGCGTGATTGAAGCGAGCTGAAACAAATAGTTTCAGACACAGGATAAACTAAGGCTCAGTATATGATATATGATTATTTTGAGCTTAGAATCAATAGAAAACAAAATAAATATGTTCCCTGTAATATGCTTATACAGCTTTCTTATTTCATTTACGGCCATCTGAGGTCAAAGATGCTGTTTCAGAGGAGCTAAACTGTCAAACTGCCAGGGTTTGCTCTGAATTTGAGTTTCTGTCTCAAGCTTGGGTTTCTGTTTTGCTGTTAGAGTTTAAAGTTTGATTTGTGTTTTCGTTGGATTTCCCTTCTCTGTTTCTGCCTTGGTTCCTGTTTGTTCCCTAGTTTGACGTCTCATTAAGAGTTAGTATTTACATCTGTATTAGTTCTCTTATTTGCTGTTTTACTATGAAGGTTTTTTTTCCCATGTCTAGGTTAGATGTTTCCTGTCTGTCTGATTGCCTTGATTACGTTCACCTGTGGTGATTATGCACACCTGTGGCTTTCCCATTTTATGTCTATTGCCTAATCAGACCTCTGTGTATACTCACTTGTCACTTTATTAGGTCAAACCTGCTAGCACCTGATTGGATCCCTTTTGACTTCAGAACTTTCCTAATTCTTTGTGGCACAGATTCAACAAGGAGCTGAAAACATCACTCAAAGATCTGGGTCCATATTGACATGATAGCGTCACACAGTTGCTGCAGATTTACGTCAGATTGACACCACACCCCAGAGGTGCTCTACTAGATTAAGATCTGTCATTTGAGTGCAGTGAACTCACTGCCCTGTTCAAAAAGTCAGTTTAAGAGCTTTGCGATTTGTGCAGATGGGGACACTGTGTTCATAAAGGGATCTATGTGGTCAGCAACAATGCTCAGGTGGTGTTTAAATAATGCTCAGTTGCTATTAAGGGGCCAAAAGCGTGCTGATAAACATCCCTGCACACAATTACACCACCAGCAGCAGCTTGAACCATGGATAGATACAGGGCAAAATGGATCACTGGTTTCACGTCGTTTACTCAAAATTCCAACCAAGTTGCATCAGTAACTGAGAATCATGAAGCCAGACAATAATTTTCCAGTCTCCCATTTTGGCGATCCTGTTTGAATTCGTATTTGTGGCATCTGGTGTGGTCTTCTTCTGCATGTGCTTCAAGGTTTGAATGTGCTGTGCATTTAGAGATGCTCTTCTGCATGCACTGTTGTAAGAGGTGGTTATTTATGATACTTTTCCTAGAGACAACTATGCAGGAAAATCCCAGTAGATCAGCAGTTTGTGAAATGCTACTTTAACCAGCTCGTCTTGATTGTGTCTACATGCCTAAATGCATTGAGTTGCTCTGGTCAGTTGATTAAATATTTGTGAAGGAGCAGTTGAACAGTTGTACTTAATAAAGTTTTGTTCTTTGTGAAAACATCTGTTAGGTTTCCTCCTATTTTTGCACCTTGGTTTCTGGTTTTGGTTGCATGTTCATGTTTCATATGGCACTTTTCATCGGCCACAAAGGCTTGCCTCAGTGTGCAGAGTCTTGCATTAGGTCCTCTCTACTCCACACTGTGACACTGCCACCGTACGCCCTTTAAGAACAAAAAACCTGACAGGCATAGCAACAGTAACCGTCTGGCAAATGGTCAAATAAAATGTAACTAAACATTTATTCTAATTTATTCCACCTTGTGTTCTACATCTACGCAGCCGTCACACAATCCAACAGGTCTGTGATTCGAATGCCACCTGTGGCTCCCACTGGAGCTCAGAATAGAAACGTAGTAGACATTTCAACATAAGAGCAGTCAAACTCCCTTGACTGGAGCTTGAGGTTTCATAACCTCACAAACCCCAGGATACCCCTTCAAAGCTGTAACAATAATTTCAAACAAAATGTGTGACTGTCAGCTCAAAAAAGGTGGTTGTTTTCCTCTTTTTTCCATAATTCCCAGAAGCTTGCTTTTGCAAGACTCAAAGTTTTGATCTGACAGCTCACTGCAATATGCATTTTTTTATTATTATTACAGAGAGCTTTGTAACCTACTTTTAAAGCCATTGAGCGCCACTCGGCTCGGATGGTAAAATCCTCTCCTGCACTGGCACTTGTACTTGTCCAACACAAATCCATGGCCAACAATGGGAGTGCACTGGAGGAAAAAGAACAGACAGAGACAGGTGGAGATTAGTTTAGAACAAAAAAGAAAAATCACTTTCCTCTGGTTGTAATCAACAGGATTATCACAGGAAGGAGTTGCATGACTAAGAGCGAGGAGCTGGTGGAGGAAATTACGTGAACATAAAACAATAGGATGGAGGAGGATGAAGATGATCGCTCAGCCGACTCAGCTCTGTTTGCTTCTTGAATCCAAAAGCAAGTGGGCGTAAAATCATAAATTCTCTCTGGTATTTTCGATGTCAGAACCATAACAAAACACACACACACTGCAATAATAAAAACAGATGCAAGTATGAATCTATTTTTCCCCTGAAGCTGAAATGATTAGTTAGAGAATAGATTATCTGATCAGCAAACATCAGCAACGCTTTTAGGCAATAAAAGATCCAAATTCACTAGTTCCAGCTAAAGTTATACAATAAGATTGTTTATTAACTTCTAGAAAAATTATCTGCAAAGTTATCAAGTCAGTGGTGCAGCAAGGAGGTCCTGGGTTCAGATGTGCCAGCTGGGGCCTTTCTGTGTGGAGCTGACACGTTCTTCCTGTGCCTGCATCCGGCCTTTAAGTCTGATGTCCCTAAGTCACACAATCACTGCGGCATCACTGAGAGTTAAAAACTGTCTAAATTCTTTCATCTGTAATAAAATGATCAGTGTGGCTGCTTTACCAGGTGTAACAATTAGGTTTAACATCCAGGCATCCATGAAAACTGAATTTATGAAATTTAACAGCGTTAGAAGTTAGCAGGGAGTTAGCTCGCTAGCTTCTTCTAGATTAGATTAGATTAGATAGAACTTTATTAATCCCTCGGGTGGGTTCCTCTGGGAAATTCGATTTCCAAAAAAGCACAGCACCGACAGAAGTTACAGAGTTACAGAATATTATATATATATATATATATATATATATATATATATATATATATATATATACACACACACACACATATATATATAAATACAGAGACAATATAAATAAAATATACGAAGGGGATAAATAGAATAAATAGGAATAAAAATAAAAATACAAGTGAATTGCACATTTCAAGTATTGAGTCTATTGCACCGTTGACTATTTACAAAAGTATTGCACAAAAGGTATTGCACAGTGAGGTGAAGAGGCACTACAGCTTAGTTGTTCCCCCCTCCTTTGTCCTCCTGTTTCCCCTCCCTCTCCCCTCCAGAGAGGAGTTAAACAGTCTGATGGCGTGTGGGACAAAGGAGTTTTTAAGTCTGTTAGTTCTTGTCTTTCAGGGCTCTAGACTAACTTTTTGACATGGGCGCACCGGTACACCTAACTTTAAAAATTTAGGCGTACCGGCACAAAAGTTAGGCGCACTCAAATTTTTCAACCGCATCGCTTAACACCGCAGTTTTACATGTGCACTTTCTTTGGGGGGGAAGTCCATACAGACAATATTAATTTCTAAATTATTAACTAACAAACTTGTGCTTAAAGTGCTTTGTCAATATTGTAGAAAATGTTAAAAACTTAATCATCATCTCGGCCTCCTCTGACGACCTGTTTGCTGCTGTCTGCTGCTGAAAGGCCGTGGGGAGAGGGGACACTTGGGCAGTGCATTTACTGCAGCATATAATGTGTTTTCTGGATACACTGTGCTTTTTCAGCATTCAAATATTGATGGCACCGTGTCAGAGCACTGGCTATGAATTTCAGACAGATCAGGCCTTAACTTAACAAAAAAGTTATCAATAGTTCTTTTGATCTTTTCTTATTACCCACAGCTACAGTACATCCACTTCTCTCAGGCCTAGGCTGCTCACTAGGGCTGAGTATCATCACTGATTTCTATAATCTATTCAATTCCGGTTCTCAAAGTCCTGATTTGATTCAATTTAGCCTCAGACAGTCAGAAATATTATAATTCTGATCATTTATCAGCACTGATACACATGAGACTTCATCAGAATTGTGAAAATCACAGCAGATGCCTTTGTGTGAAAGTAACTGAGAATAAAACACAGGAAAACATGAAGGAGATTTTCCTGGTCTGGCTTTTTATAGCAGATAACCTTAAAAATATTCTGCAATTTTGCATAATTTTAAGAAATTTAAATTTCTTCAGTATTGAACAGCAGAAATTAGGCTTTCTTGTCCGAGGTCATTTAAGTGAAAAAAGAAAAAGCGCTGTAAACAACGCTAGACTGGTGGGTAATAAGCGAATGAATAATGCAGAAAACAGATTTGAGACGGGAAACTGTTCCTGAAGTACAGAGAGAGAGAGAGCTGTGCAGGAAGTGTGATTTTTATCGTGGTGGAAGCAAAACAGCAAAAGTCAGAGGGAATTCATGACGACATTGATCAAATGTGAAGCGCAGTTTGCTGCTTCTTTTGCTGCAGGCTCGGTGAATTTTGGTTGGAGAGAGGCAAAACCTGCAGCTCAGAATCAGCACAAAAAGACGTAAACACAGCGCGGACCCGAAGAATCGCTAAGCTCCGACAGCGTGTCCGTGTTCAGGCCGTCGGGTGAGAAAGCCGAGAAAGACGAAGCTGATTCTGATGTGTTGGGTCCGCTCCGTGTTTGGGTCTTTGTGTGGAATCCGTTAATGAATTGATATCGCTTTATTCAAGCTACTCACCTCTCTCTTCCACCTGCACTTTCAACTGGACCACGGCCAATCAGAGAGGTCCCGCCCCTGACTATCTCTGATTGGTTTAGTCCACGATAGGGGCATAATGTGTGTCTGTTGTTGACCACACGGAGAGTTACAGAGATTTTTTTTTTGTTACCGGAACAGTTGGTCGCACCTGTGCGACCAAATATTTATTTTTAGTCGCACCACTGAAAAATTTGGTCGCATTTGCGACCAAATTGGTCGCACTCTAGAGCCCTGTCTTTATCTATATATAATATTGTATGTTGTATACGGTTGCCAACGGTCCCTTAAAATACGGAATCGTCCCGTATTTAGAAACAAAAGTACACGTCCCGTATTGAGCTAATAAGGGACGCACTTTGTCCCGTAATACAGTGAGAATCAAAAGTAGTCTATAAATGTTTATGGAATTAACGCTTTGTTTGAAAACATAATTCCCAGCCCCTCTCCTGCTTTGTGACCAATGAGCTGACAGCACACTTATGACAATTCGAGTATGACAATTCAGATTACCGCTCATCTCATTGGTCGAGGAAAAGTCACTTGCGGAGAAAATACCGGAAGACAACAGATGACCACAAAAAGAAGCATGGCCAACAGGGAAACAAACGCCGACACTGCGGTGCAAGTCTCGGATGACAGTACACCTAAAGCTGGGCAGACACTGTGCGATTTTTTTCAGTCACGTTATTCAGCTCCTGCTCAAACTGCACGATTGACTCACAGGGATTAGAAGTTGGTAGGTCACGATGCAGGTCTCACACTATACGGCCCGATGCTCTGATGCGACCTGAGTGCGCACACTGTGCCTCCATAAAATGAAGGTTATAACCAGTGTTGGGTAAGTTACTTTAAAATAGTAACTTAGTTAGATTACTAGTTACTTCTCTCAAAAGTAACTCAGTTACTTCAAGTTACTCGTTACTTTCAAAGTAACTAGTTACTAGGGAAAGTAACTTTGGTTTTACTCAGAATTCTCTTGTTAATGTGTTTCTTCCATAACTTTGCCAGTCTTCTAGCTTGCTTACTTGCCACAAGTGCACTGTGCCACCTACCAATAGAAAGGAAAATATAATGTATAATGTATAATGCATATTTCCACGAGAGAAATCCCACGCCTGGACCGTCATTGACTGCTGCCATGATTCTAGCCTACGTCACAGAGTCATGTGCGCCTTTTACATCCAACACAAAAACTGCAGTCGTGGTGCTTTCGATTGTACTCAGAACTCAGAAATTCTGTCTTCTGAATAGGAAGATGTAGGTAACACCAGACTGCAGATGAGCTGCATACAGGGCTGGACTGGGACAGAAAATTGGCCCGGGCATTTTGACTAGAGACCGGCCCACCATTATAGGAAAAATCATAAAGCCTTTGAATGAAAATAAACACTGTTGTGACAGTGATGTTCACTGTTTTGATGGTATATATGCATCAATCTATCAATCGTTTGTTGTAAGATTCAGATAATTATTTTTTAAAAGCGAGACACTTTAAATGAGAATAAGAAAGAAAAGTATTTCTTTGTGCCCCCCTTTCCCTTTTAATGCCCTACATGCCCCCCTGGCAACACTTTGAGACCCGCCCCTGCACAGTTACCAGCTGTCAGCTACCTAAAAAAGGATCCTGGGGTTATTTGTCTCTCAGAAACAGTTCATAACTTCCCTTCAACTCATTCATGTCACCTAAAAGGTAAACCTGTTTCTCCATCACCTGTTCAGCTCTGATGATCCAGTAAGGACATCTCCTGGTTTCATCTTCATGTTTCCCTCTCACCAGATAACCAAACCATATCATGACCAGCAGCTTTTTTGCAGCTGTGGCTCCAGCAAACATCAGCTGATACTAGAAATTAATATTAAATAAATTCTAACAACAGCTGATCAAGCTTAAATGTGCTGCTGTTGTTTAGCGCCACATCCGCTGGTTTCCTCTTTCTGGCACAAAGTGAGCGATAAACAAACAAGAGAGAAAAGCCGATCAGCTGATCATTGATCAGTTTTCATGATTGAAGTAGAAACGGGAGAGGGAGGGTGAGAGGATGAGAGAAGAAGAGGCAGCTGTGCAGCGTAAACACAGAATAACTCCAGCTTTGTGTCTTTTTCATTGTAGCTGAAGTCCGGGACAAATTGTTCCTTTTCACCTCAATAAGAAACGCGTAATATTTTCTCTGAATACCAGAAGGGACGGTTGGCAACTCTAATAACTTATGAACAAAATAAAGTTCAACATCATTAACTTCATAGCACCACCCAGCTGTATAGAAACTCCGTCATGCTAGCTAGCACGCAGTACGGAAAAAGTTAGAATAACGAAAATAAACTCCACCTAAACTTGGTTCATATCTGACCCAGAGAGACTGCAGGTCATAACTTCTTACCTGAAGTTCAGTTCACACTTCGACCGGCGGCCGCCTCGGGTCTCTTTTCCTTCTGCGTCCCCTTTCCTTCATCCACCTGCTGGCCTCACCACTTGCTAATGTTACTGAATCTGTGGAAGCTCCGCGATAGCCACCACACGAAGTAACGAGTAACGACCCTATCTAAATCCCAGTAACGAGTAACGCGTTCCTGATTTTAGCATAATAACTAGTTACCGTGCTCGTTACCACAATAATAACGTAGTTACTGTAACGCGTTACTTAATAACGCGTTAGTCCCAACACTGGTTATAACAGAAAATCTGTCGCTTGCTCGCTCTCTCTCTCCGTCTTTCACTCACACAGACACACCACCACCATCAACTTTGCTAAATTGCTAATGAAAAACATTGATCAGGCAGCTGTGATTGAGCAGCAGTGTCGATCCAACTATTTTCACGGTTGTTGTGGTCGTGATAATTTTGTGATGCCACATCGAAAAGACTCGGATGAGCTTTCCAAAGTTCTACAAGTTGTGCCTCCATCGCTTGTGTCCAGATCACACGCTGCACAGCCTTGCTGCTCCGTCTTTTTCACAGACGTTTACGTGTTTGCGCGTGAGCAGTGTGAGCAGCTGCGGTGACACCCTCACGAGCGATTGATGATCGGGAGCTGGTCGTGAGGTGTTAATCGCTTCTCGTTACCCCACGTATACTACACGACGCACGATGAAGGCCAAAATCGGGCCGATCGCCAAATCGGTCGCACGACTCAAAAATCGGCTCAAAATGGGCCAAAAATCGCACAGTGTAAGCCCAGCATTAGAGCAGCAATGTTTGATCACTCAGAGAAAGAAAAAAAAAAGGCTGCAAAAGTACAGGGAGGAATGGGAAAAGGAAAACACCTGGCTGGAAAAGTGCACGATAACACCTATAAAGCGTACTGCACTGTGTGCCGGCGCACTTTTTCCATAGGCATGCTTCTAATGGTGGGCACATGAAGAACATGAGGGGCGTGAAAGCTCGGGGAACCCTTAACCAATTTTTTGTCCACCAGGCCACGGCAGAAGCAGATATGGTATGTAAACACTGGTTTGTTTTTTTTTAAACCCTCTGGTTAAGGTTAATATGGGCATGTGCAGTGAATATCAGCGCTATGTGGCCAGAACTGTGATAATATAATTTATTTTGTGTAATAAACAACTGCAAGGATAGATGATTACAACAAATAGATGACTAATACATAAAAGTAATACATAGATGAATAATGATGATGAGTTAAGATGCGTAATCATGGGAACAAGTGGGTTTACAAACAGGAGCAGCTGATTAGCTTTAGAAAAGCTGAAATAATACCTCAACTGAAGCCAATTGTACTAAATGCACTACATGTGCACTGTTACAAGAATGTTTTTCGTTCTATTGCTTTCTATTAATTTATATAATTTTAAGTTAAGCAGGACAGAGTTCTTTTAAAGAAAGATTTACTTATATTCTCAAAAGTTAAGCATGACAGGCTTCTGTTTAAGAGAGAGTCCTGTTTTATTGTATTAATGTTGTCATTTTGAGCTAAAAATAAATGGCTAAATGATCATTTGTTTCCCATATGGTCATATCACAAAGAATATGCATCTGCTTAAATCAAATTCAAGTCAAATGATTAAAAAATAATTTCACACACAAAAAAAGAGCTACCACACTGGGAAGGGTGAAGACAACTGGGTTGCCCGGCCCTGGCCACGAGGTGTCCCTTATTTATTTTTCAGGGAGTTGGCAACCCTAATGTTGTATGTTCTGTATGTATGTTCTGACTGTGGGATTTCCAAAACAAATTAAGACATACAGCTCTGTTATCACTTCTGACATAAATGAAGACAGGAAAATAAACAGCAGTGACCTTTGTAGGGTAACTGAAGTTTGGGTAGCTGGTATATCACGATGTGCTACGTGATCACTAGCGACACAGCTATGTTAGCATAACATAAACACAGTGAAACTGGAGGATGAACGCTAACTTTTTTTCCACTCGATAAAAGTTAATGTGAGGGTTCCCGATGGTTAAGGACAAATGCAATCGCGTGGCAGGATGCTGTAAACGGACCGATCTTCAGTCAGGAGAACAACTGAGATAATCCATCCACAATACAAGGTTAGTCATTGTTACATCCCCCAGGAGGATGTCTCTTCTCCCTATTAACCAGTGTTGGGTAAGTTACTTTAAAATAGTAACTTAGTTAGATTACTAGTTACTTCTCTCAAAAGTAACTCAGTTACTTCAAGTTACTCGTTACTTTCAAAGTAACTAGTTACTAGGGAAAGTAACTTTGGTTTTACTCAGAATTCTCTTGTTAATGTGTTTCTTCCATAACTTTGCCAGTCTTCTAGCTTGCTTACTTGCCACAAGTGCACTGTGCCACCTACCAATAGAAAGGAAAATATAATGTATAATGTATAATGCATATTTCCACGAGAGAAATCCCACGCCTGGACCGTCATTGACTGCTGCCATGATTCTAGCCTACGTCACAGAGTCATGTGCGCCTTTTACATCCAACACAAAAACTGCAGTCGTGGTGCTTTCGATTGTACTCAGAACTCAGAAATTCTGTCTTCTGAATAGGAAGATGTAGGCAACACCAGACTGCAGATGAGCTGCATACAGGGCTGGACTGGGACAGAAAATTGGCCCGGGCATTTTGACTAGAGACCGGCCCACCATTATAGGAAAAATCATAAAGCCTTTGAATGAAAATAAACACTGTTGTGACAGTGATGTACACTGTTTTGATGGTATATATGCATCAATCTATCAATCGTTTGTTGTAAGATTCAGATAATTATTTTTTAAAAGCGAGACACTTTAAATGAGAATAAGAAAGAAAAGTATTTCTTTGTGCCCCCCTTTCCCTTTTAATGCCCTACCTGCCCCCCTGGCAACACTTTGAGACCCGCCCCTGCACAGTTACCAGCTGTCAGCTACCTAAAAAAGGATCCTGGTGTTATTTGTCTCTCAGAAACAGTTCATAACTTCCCTTCAACTCATTCATGTCACCTAAAAGGTAAACCTGTTTCTCCATCACCTGTTCAGCTCTGATGATCCAGTAAGGACATCTCCTGGTTTCATCTTCATGTTTCCCTCTCACCAGATAACCAAACCATATCATGACCAGCAGCTTTTTTGCAGCTGTGGCTCCAGCAAACATCAGCTGATACTAGAAATTAATATTAAATAAATTCTAACAACAGCTGATCAAGCTTAAACGTGCTGCTGTTGTTTAGCGCCACATCCGCTGGTTTCCTCTTTCTGGCACAAAGTGAGCGATAAACAAACAAGAGAGAAAAGCCGATCAGCTGATCATTGATCAGTTTCATGATTGAAGTAGAAACAGGAGAGGGAGGGGAGAGGATGAGAGAAGAAGAGGCAGCTGTGCAGCGTAAACACAGAATAACTCCAGCTTTGTGTCTTTTTCATTGTAGCTGAAGTCCGGGACAAACTGTTCCTTTTCACCTCAATAAGAAACGCGTAATATTTTCTCTGAATACCAGAAGGGACGGTTGGCAACTCTAATAACTTATGAACAAAATAAAGTTCAACATCATTAGCTTCATAGCACCACCCAGCTGTATAGAAACTCCGTCATGCTAGCTAGCACGCAGTACGGAAAAAGTCAGAATAACGAAAATAAACTCCACCTAAACTTGGTTCATATCTGACCCAGAGAGACTGCAGGTCATAACTTCTTACCTGAAGTTCAGTTCACACTTCGACCGGCGGCCGCCTCGGGTCTCTTTTCCTTCTGCGTCCCCTTTCCTTCATCCACCTGCTGGCCTCACCACTTGCTAATGTTACTGAATCTGTGGAAGCTCCGCGATAGCCACCACACGAAGTAACGAGTAACGACCCTATCTAAATCCCAGTAACGAGTAACGCGTTCCTGATTTTAGCATAATAACTAGTTACCGTGCTCGTTACCACAATAATAACGTAGTTACTGTAACGCGTTACTTAATAACGCGTTAGTCCCAACACTGCTATTAACCCTTTGTTTTGTCCAGGCTCCACCTCCTCTGTCCTGATTGGATGTTGCGCAGAGTCCGGCTAATTGGTAATCAGCAGAGCACTACTTAAGGCCTGTGGAGCTGTGCTTCTGGGCCCTCTGGCCATTTTGGGTGCCATACTTGTGAAGGCTTGCATGCCTTTGTAGTTTGTGTGAGCATTGTTGTTTCATGTTCAGACTGCTTGTAGGGGAGAGCTGCCTTTTGTTTTGACACCCTGTTTTCTCCTGTTTATGTGTTGTTAGGTAGGTTATGGTTATAGGTTGTATGTATTTTGTTTCTTTGGAGTTAGGTAAGTTTCTTTTATTTCTACGTCAGGGATGTTTTGTTTGTTATGTTGGCCTTGGCTCTCCCTGACGTTACACCTCGGTCTGAACCCCATCACCAGTATTAAATAAACCTTTTAGAATTACCATCTTGGCTCCTCCTTTTCTATCCACATTTATGTTTGTCCCTTCAACCCCCTAGACTAGCCAGGGGACGTAACAGTCATTAATAAAGTGCTGCATGGGCTGAGCTGTACTTATATCTTAAGGTTTTAAAAACTGAGCTTTAAAATGAATAGAGGTAATAAAACCTGAGAGATGCCGACAGTGATCACTGACTGTTTGTAGGGGCTTGTTGGATTAAATAGGAGAAGATACAACGCATCAAAACATGTTAAGCACACAACAGCCTTATTAAATGCTGAGTACTTTGGGCCCGAAAGCAGGATTCATCACGTCATCACTTAAAGACAGGATTGGTTCTCTCCTGGTACTCGAGCTTCCTCCCACAATCCAAAGACATGCACATTAAATTAACTAGTGATACTAAATTGGCCATAGGTGGTTGTCCTGTCCATCACAGGCTTGGATTGGTGTATCCACCTTTTACGCTAAAACAGGTGGGATAGGCTCCACTTGCCCTGCCAACCTGAACTGGACCAGCGGAAGAACTGAATGGGGGATAGTTAGTAATTACATGCCATCTCTTTCTGATAATAAAGCACTTAACTTTGATAACTAATCGAAAATCATGTATCTGTTGCCGTCTACATGGACAGAAAATTTAATTATTACATTTATACTTGGGAACCTTACTGTTGTATAGGAATATAATCAGAATACAACTGGCAGCCAGCTGTGTTCAGTGACAAAGACTCATTTAGACTGAAGGCAAAATGTTGGCAGTCATCTGCATTTATAAGTTAGACAGCAATTATTTGCAAGCTGTCAACAAGCAAGTCAAATTGTAACTATTTTGGTTGCCTCTCATTAGGCGACCTGTGCACTTGCCTTGCGATTAAAAGTGGTTGTGAGCATGCAACATCCTCGAGCTCTGGGCAACTATTAAATCACCACAAGTTGCAATCAGTCGCAGAATGTGAAATAAATTCAGTGCAATCACCAACCAGTTAAGCCGATGTTATCTAAAAATGGCAATGCATGAAATCGGCCCTCTTCTTCATGTATTCCCAGACTGTTTTAGTTTATTTAATAAAAAGTTATTTGGTGTCCCTGTATCAACACGACATCGTACAACATTGTCACATAAAATATATGTGACCCAACCCCATTATTTACATAGTCGGTCTTATGATGCATTAAACACAAGAATTTACACTAAGTAACAAACACCCCCAGGGGACAATTGTAACAGTGGCACTAAAAATATTAGAATAAAAACATGCTTTAAAGTAAACATGTAATCATGTGTTTTCTCTTAATGTATATACTGTTAGTTTAGATTCTTTTAGATATCTGGCATCAAGTTGTGTGCTTTTTTAAATTTTGTTTTTATAGAAGCTTTTTAGTTCAGATGAGTCTTATGCAATCACCTACAGGTATATATGTCATCAGACTTTCTATCAAAGTTGTTTCAACTCAAATAGATTTTATACTATAAAGTATTCAGTGATCAGCTGCTTTATTTTAATGGACGCATTTGAGATAACACAGCTTTCTTTCTAAAATGTTAGTAGAGTACAAGGTGCTTACATTGTGCCCATGTGGCTCAGGGGTAATTGCAGCCCTGTGTTACCACAGCAGATCTACCATCCCAGATCAAATCTTGTATGTTACCTAGCAACAGACTATATTTGGATAAGTTGCTCAAGTTATTGTTTAACCAAGAACCTAAAGATTAACTTGCTGCAGTCACCTTTAACTTTCGACAGCAGAAGAAAAATACTGTGTATTCAAAAATTAGATTTTATACCTCAGTGTAGTTTTTTTTGTCTTTCTTTCTTTTTTGTTCAAAACTTCTGCCATAGTAAAATGAGCCTGCGGCAGAGACACACAGACTGAGAATCCTGCCGAGTATGTGCAGGTATAATTTCATCTTGTTTCTGCTTGGAGAGGGAATTGCTCCAGGTCTTTCCTAATATGAAATCAAAATTAGAGGCACTTTTATTGTGTTGAAAGTATTCTTCAAACATTAAGGCTTTTAGCAATTCTGGCTTCAAAATAAGCATTAGCTTCCCATTGTAGTAAAGCTATGTAGAGCTTCCGAAATATTTGCACTTATAGCAAAATATATTTAAGCTCTGGCTCAGTTCTAGCATGAGAAAAGGGTGCACAATTTATAATGCTGAAGACTGCGCATGGGTTTCAGTGCTTCACTGAGTTTTCATCCATCACTGAAACGAAAAATCAAAGAATCTGAATCATATAATGGGTCCCAGGAGTTATCACAGATGGCACTATCTGAATAAAGTAGTTTACAGTTCCTACTGTATGTGTTTCTTCTCATGGCCGCTGCGTTTGGTCTCAGTTAATAAAGTTGTTTCATTGGTGTTATTGAGTCTCCTACATGTTTCTCTGCGGCACAAAGCAGCAGACGTCCCAGTTACAAACATGCCCGGTGTCAGGGGAAATCACAGGCCCTTGCCAAGTAACAGGGAAACTAATTAATATCTAAATTAAGAATTAAGGGTTGTTTGCAGAATTTAAGTGCGCCTGCATAATTCCAGCTTGCATTTATGACTGTGGGAGCAACATGGGCTTAGAGACCTTCTGGAGCTTAAACACACTTAACAACACACATACACACAGGCACCAGTGTGGACACTGTACACTCATGTGAGCGCACATACTTATACCAAATAAAGCTGCAATAAATTTCACATGAACATTCATAAATAGTGTATTATGTTGCACGCCTGGTAAAAAACAGCATCCCCCCGTGGGACTGCTGCTGTGGAGAACAGTCAGATTGTATTCACAGCCCATGAATCAGCCACTGACAAATTCATTTTATATTCATATTATTCAAAACTCAACTCCTGCTTGAAGTGTGTTTTTGAGAACAATACTTATTTGTCTTTTGGTTGTAAGTTGCGGTTTTCACTTTATTTAGTGGAACCAGGAGAAAAAAACTAGCATAGCTATCTAAAGTTCACTTTTTTAACATCACTAGTTAACTATGCAAGTTAAAGGTAAAATAAAACACGATGTGTCTTTGATATTATTTGTTTTAAATGATGATTGTAGGTATATCTTTTAAAAACAAGGACACAGTAGCTCTTTTTAGCCCTCTTTTACTATTTATGCTAAGCTAAGCTAAGCTAAGCTAACTGCCCCCTGAATGTAGCCATACACGTATTAGAAAGGTTTCAGCTTTCTAATACGTGCTTAACAATTCAAAAATAATTATATTTTTTTAAACTAATTTTGACTACAAAATGCATCATTAGATTTGCAACCTTGCAACTTCAACATTCAACCTGATCAAGGTAACGGCGATTTGGTAATTTGTTTGCACAAAGCCACGCTTCAGAGAAATGCATTTCTGATTAAAGGTTATATAAATCTAGTATAAAAATATTAAAATGTGGCAGTTTAGCTGAACTCTACTTTAACAACATGTCATTTTGGATAATGTTTTGTTTATTTTTTTCTAAAGTAAGGATAGTAACTGCATGCCAAGGCTTTCTTCTCAACTAACCCACTGATCAGTTTTATAAAGCTGACAAATAGCCCCAAATCTCCAAACTGGGGAGCAGCAAGCAGCAGGGATGATCTGCAGAGGATATAAATGTCTGAACTGAAGTTCACTGGTTGAGAGAATAAACAGGTACAGTAAATCATTGCTTCCACAGTGCATCGGTGTAGACAAACAGACCTGGGAGTTACGATGCTTCCATGTTTTCTGTTTTTGGAAAACAGTATGTGAGCTTTACACCTCAGAGACTTCACCTCTTTCTGGCATTTCTCCTATGAGCTACAGACTGAGTGACTGATAGAACTTAGCAGGTACTGCTTCAAAATGTGAACTGTGCCAGATGGGTATACTTACAAGTTATTTTGGGTTTAGTGATGGAAACCAAGGACATTTGTGCCATGTCCTGGTAGCATGTTATGTGTTTTCAGTCCTTTTTCTTTTCCCTCTCAAACTTTTCTACCATCTTTATTTTTATTTCATCACAACTTATATCATATACATGTTACGTTCTTTTTTCTTTTTTCTTTTTTTTACATATATAACGCTAGTTAACAACAGTCATCTCATTTCATATAGTTAAGTAAAGATCCTGCAGTGAAGAATCTGATGATTCGTTACAAGCAGGTGCTTGTGAGAAGACCTCTCTTTTAACAGGAACCAGCCATCTGCTTGGTGAGTGAGAGCAAAGGATCACAGAGAGACAACTAAACAACAAACAGGACAAAACACAAACAGAGACAAAAGTAGACAAAAGTTAACAAAATAAAATGTGGCATATAAACGCATGGGGAAGGAAAAGAGATGAGTGCAAAAGAAATGTTCATGGCATCAGAATCCTTCAGCAGTTTTAGACGATAGTATGGTACAGTAATTCATGACACTGTTTCCATGTTTATCATGTATATTGGTCAGTCTGTTTATGTCATGAAATTCAAGGTTGCAGGATCCAAATGCAGATTCAGGACTCAAAGGGACAACATTTTATCTTAAAGATGTCATAATCCCATATCATTCCAAATGAGCCCTTTGCTCTCAGAATCCTGGTTTACTTGTGGTTCCTGAAATATTTAAAAGTAGAATGAGAGGCAGAGCCTTCAGCTTTCAGGCTGCTCGTCTGTAGAAGAGCCTGACCCTGAATCCTCCCTTTGTAACACTGCAATAGGCCTAGACTGCTGGGAGTTTTCCAAGATGCTGTGTTTCTTGTTCACTCCCCTTTTTCACTCACTATGTGTTTATACACCACTCTGCATCTTATCATTAGTTATTAATTTCCATCTCTCTTGTACAGAGTTTCTTTTGTCCTGTCTTCTTACCATCATCCCCAACCAGTCGCAGCAGATGGCTGCCCCTCCCTGAGCCTGGTTCTTCGGTTTTTTTTCCCTTAAAAGTTGTTAAAAGAGTTTAAAGTTGGAGTTTTTCCTTCCCACTGTTGCTAAGTGCTTGCTCAGATGTGGTCATTTGATTGTTGCTCTTGTCTTCACCTTACAATATAAAAGCACCTTGAGGTCATAAACTGGTAGTTCCTGTCCAAAGAAGGCAGCAAACAAAAGGTAGTCCAAGAATATAATGTTGATTTCCACAAGGCAAAAGCAGACGATCTGACAAAAACTGAAATGCAGACAAGGCTGTTTATACACATGAAGGCAATCAGGAATTGGGTACAGGAGGGTAATGAGATGCAGATGTAGACAATAAATAAATAAAACTAAACACATCCCACCAAAGACACATCTCATTTTGATAGAAATCATCTTCAGATATTTCAGCAATCTAAAGATTTTAAGTGTTTATGCTCAAAATATTTTCAGCATAACAGCTCAACAAGCAAGATGCACAAAATATCTAGTAAAATATTCGTAGCATAGTGTAATACATATTACACATTTTACTTGCGTTACTGTTTTGTAAGACATAACAGTGCTATTGTTGACTAAATGAATGTGATTTCAGTTGCACAATTTATGTTTGTCAAATCCTTTTATGGTCATGCTGAAATGATTCATTCTGTGTGGATCATGAGTGCCTGTTAAAATGTTCATGGCAATGCATCCGGTGCTGCTGAGACATTTCAGTTTGGACCAACGTGGTGGAGCAAACAACCAACTGGCCAGCGCTGTCACCCCTCGTGCCATACTGCTCGAGCTAAAAATAGGTTTGCAATAGAGGATAGTGTCTCATTCTCTCTCTAAAAGTGGCAAAGCTGATTCACTATATCTATGCAAATAAAGTAAATTTAGTGGCAAACACATGGTGCAAAGAAAGCCTGGGCATGCACACACACACACACACACGTAGCATTAAAGGTGTTTGACTTCTCTACATCCCCGTGGGTAGATGAATCATCTTTCATGGTCTGGGGGTTTCTAACTTCAAATGTCCCAGCAATTGTGTTGTTGCTGCTTGAGTGACTAAATCCTTCAACAGTATTAGGGTGCTTTCTCAAAATATGCCATTTGCATGCAAACCCCTTCCTTTGTTTTATCAGGTTTTCCATACACAACAGCAATGGGAGCCCAGCACGTATTAAAACTGCAAACTGAGGCAGAGCAAGCTACAGTTCATCTACTGCTGGAGTAAATCTGTGAGCGTTTATTTGCCTGTCTTCTCTCTCAGGAGATAAGCATACCTGTGGAATTAAAGTCTACAAAACACAGGAAGAGGCACTTTTTTTTATTCCTCCAAAAAGGAATTAATCTGGATCATGGCCAAAATGTTTGGATGGGTGGATATCAGCCACAGAAGCAGACTAGGCATGTATTATGAACTTCTTTTTTTTTTTTGCTTATTCCAAAGGAATTGAAGACTCATTAAGATAACATATACCCCGGGACACTGAGGTAGGCAAGGATGAAATATGATGCTTTTTTTTAGATCTTTATTGGGCTCCCAGCATCCAAATCGTTGCATTTATTAAATTCGACTGTGCTTTCACAGCAGAAGCCGTCTCTGGTTCCCCAGTGGATTGTAAGACACAGCAAACAAGCCTGTAAAATATGTTAATTGCACATGTTTTAGGCCTTGTATGAAAGGTATAGTATTGCTGTTTTGTGAGAAGAAAAAGCAACGTTTGAAATGTTCGATGGGTGAATTTAAAATTTCACAAGTGGAACAACCTGCCGCAGTTATTATCCCGTGCACAGAAGATTGAACGAAATCACTCTACGGGACTTCAGGGGTTCTGTGCATTTGCCTATAAATCTCTCAGAACTAGTTCCCAGGACTATAATACAGAAAACACGCATGTCGTGCAGAAGATTGACATGGACCATCAAAACTAGATTAATGTCACCAAGGACTTCTAAACTGCCTCACAAGCACACAGCTCCATATGTCTCCCATCACCAGAGCTGCTCCTGCAAAATTATATACCCCCATGCACACACACACACACAGCTAAAGCCAGAGAATTTAATGGGGCCAAGGCCAGGATGCCTTTTTTTTTTCCTCAGCCACTATTAAAGGGCTGTGAAATGGTCGCTTGACGTGTCTCACTTTGATGGATTACCTTGATCAGACTGCGTGCTCAAAGTGAGAAAGTATTTTATAATTGCATCTTACTTTCGGCAAAATGTGTGTGTGCGTGGGTGTGTGTGTCGAAAGTGGGGGGCTCAATTTGACCTTAATATTTTCCTGGAAAACTTGGCTTAAATTCAAGGTTGCATTGCCAATCACAGAAAGCCCAAAAGCTTTATTTATCATGTGGAAACACCTGATCTTTGGATTTTCTCAGATGAATGTGAGCTGCTCAAATATAAATTAACACAAACTATTTTACACTACAAATGAACTATTGCTAACATAGGCTTTGGAAAAAGAACCCTTTGAATATTTGAGCTCGGTTAGTTTTTCAAGAAATATACTTCTCATGCCACCGCTCTAATAAGACTGTATCCATTCGTCTTTTTCTGATCCAATACAGGTTTACAGGGTGAGGGTGACATCCAGGGCACTGAACAGGCTGATAGTCTAACACACAGAGAATGACAACCGTTCACACATACAAGCAATGTAGAATTACCAAGTAGCCTCATAACCCCATCCATGTCTTTGGACTGTGTGAAGAAACAAGAGTACCCAGAGACAAATGACGAAGACACTGGGACTAGATTCAAACCCAGGCTCTTCTAACTGGGAGGTGACGGTGCTAACCATTAGCCACATCTAACATCCTAACATTCAGTACATCAAGCCTGCTTGCAAATGTTCTTCATTTTTCGTGCGTGTGCAACATAATGACATCTGTTTGCATTCCTGAACGAGCTGCCAAACATCTGAGTTCAGTGTGATTATCACAATGTTGGCAAGCTCCAAAAAAATAACAGAAAAATCTGTATAACTGATTTACTGTGAAAATTCTATTACAGGCAAAGTACTTTATTTTCACACGACATGTAGTTCAACTACAGTGATGCATCATTTTCACTTTAGTGGATTTATGTGATTATTTGCAATTTTCTACTGGAACAAAATAATAATAATAATAATAATAATTATAAAAAACAACAACAACTGATGGGATGCAGTGAGAAGGTCTGAGGGTCCTTTCAGTGTGGAGTTTGCATGTTCTGTCTCTGCCTGTGTGAGCTCTCCACAGGTGCTCTTCCTCCCACAGTTAAAGACATGCAGGTTAGGTTAAACAGTAATTCTAAATTAGCCAGAGCTGTGAATGTGAGTGTCAGTGTCTCTATGTGTAGAGTTTATACCCCACCTCTCGCCCCATGACACCTGTGACAGGCTGCAGCCCGACCACGACCCAGAATTTAATAAGCGGAGAAAAATGGATTGATGGATGGAAAAATAACAATGTTTTTATTCTTTGTTTTTGTGTGCTAATCTGTAAACATGTTGATTTTATCATGAATTTGGACGTTTATGAGTCTATGGGGACTAATTCCCTTTCGTCCTGTTTCCTTACCCTCACCCAAAAGCCCATCGCAGCAGATGGCCCCGCCCCTCCCTGAGCCTGGTTCTACTGAAGGTTTCTTCCTGTTAAAAGGGAGTTTTTCCTTCCCACGGTCACCAAATGCTTGCTCGTAGGTGGTCGTCTGGCTGTTGGGATTTTCTCTGTGTTATTGTAGGGTCTTTATCTTATAATACAAAGTGCCTTGAAGTGTCTGCTGTTGTGATTTGGTGTTATATAAATAAAACTGAATTCAATTGAACTTTCTGAACCAGTTTTTGGCAAGCTCTAATCACTAGAATCAAACAGAGCAGCAGCATTTTCTTTGATCAATTAATGTATTTTTCCCAGTAACTACCAAAAAATGCTAATGTGGCAGTCTTCACCAGCTGTACAGTAACATCTCTCCCATCCAGCCTTCTTCTTGTTTTTGCAGATATTGCAACACTTAACAGCTAGCTAGATAGCTAAAGATGATGTCCTCTACCTGTCCCAAACATATAAATCCTCATACAAATTGTTAACATAGAGGGGTGATTCAAAGGTATGGGTAGAAAAAAGTCAGATGAGAATTGATTGCATAATGCTGGCCTTACATGAGGACAAAAACAGGGCCCTAGGAAGGGAAACTGTGCCTGCAGCTGTCATTCGATAACAGCAAATCTGTCGTCTTTAATTCCAGGAAACTAACTAATGTTTAAATCTTAGTCTTCTAAGTATCACAAAAATACACGTTAAGGTTGCTTTTGCTTTAAAAATGTTTGTGAGACGAATGTCCAAACTCAGAAAATACTGTTACATTCATAACAACCCACTATCACCTGGTGAGTGCAGTGCATGCCACTCTTTCCAACAAACAAAACCACAAGTCGTAGTGCCAACCTGAGAAAAATACCACACGACGTTATCACACGATAGACTAGGTATCAAATGCAAAACATACAACATGGAGGTGAATACAGTTTTTTTCCTTGCTGAAGTACTGAAACCTGAGAATAAGTTATCTGTCACTTTCACATACAGGCCCCCCATGTTTGGACTGCAGCCTGTGGTACCTGTTTCACATTTCTCACTGTGCAATTTGATAAAAAGCTGTGAACACGACACCAAGATGGGAGTTGGCAAGAGAGGAAAAGAGGCAGAGAGAAAGAGACAGAGAGAGAGCACTCAGCGTCCCTCAGAGATCTATAAATACCCTGAAAGCATTAAACCCTAAAAGCATTACAATCACTCTGTCCCCTGGGCAGAGAAGCTGCCTGCTGTTGTTTCACAAGACTACCAGCTACTGAAATACTGGATGTCTGAGGAGAGGAGACCTTGGACTTAAGCCTGTCTGGAATTTCTCCACCAATTTCAGAGGCAAAAACTGAGATATATAGCCAGTTATTGATTGGTGGCTTGTTGCTGTTACAGACAGTGCTATGACTGTGGAGAGTGTCACCGGGAGGACTGAGCTGAGTGACACTTAAAGAACATTAAGAGGGACAGAAACGATAGGTCTGTAAATTCAGAATTTAAGGGCTGTGATCTATATTAAGAGCAAGAAATTCACAATGTCACCACAGATTTTCTGAGCAGCCTTAGGAAATGTATCAGGAATGGAACGAAAGTCTCGCTTGGCATTTTAAGACTTATGAGATGAACCCTCATGTTTTCCCGCACAGACATCTGGGTGGGTGGTCTCCAGCTCCCCACATGGGCTCGTCTGGGAGGCCTCACTCAATTAAGATCCAACTGCTGTTGCCGACTTGACAGGCTCTTGAGTTTTGCCGTGGCAGCCGCCGAGCTGCGGGCAGCAGATTAGAGAGTGAATGGTGTTTCTCTGTGGAGGATGAATCCTCCCTGACGACTGTCCCTCTCTGCTGTCATTCTTAATTCCTCTCTCCCCTTCTCATCCTCTTCTTATTCCTATAAGCATTTGTGTCTTCACCATCCCTACTCACATCACACCACGCATCATCAACCTTATTAAGGATTAAAGAAAATTATTTAAGATGATTTTGTAATAATAATATGGAGGGAAAACTGGTATTAAAGAGCTACAAAGATCTGCTACAGAGTTTATTTCAAGTTTCAAACACTACAAAACAAGCCTTGAAAATTCTAAATATAGGAGAACAACATCAAGCCCACTAAAATCTATCAGAATAGGACTGATACACTGCAAAATGTATGCCGAAATCATAAGGCAAAAAACACAAAGTTACAGTATGTAAATTTTCCCCACTAGATGTCAGCATCCTTCCCAATTCAAGTGCAAATTCCTAGCTACGGTGGCTGCTGGAGGACAAACAACTCTTACCCCTGTAGTGAGTGTGGGTTGAAAGGTCACTGTTTACCTCAGTACAATATGTATCCACGGTGTTAGTGAAACTTTCTCTAAAGTGGTTCTGAACTCTGTGCACTGACGCTTAGTGAATAAACTCTCATACAGCGTGATTAAGTATTAAAACTGTTTATCAGAGGGAAAGTGTCATTTTTAAGACACTCGAGCTGACACTAGCTGTCATAACATTAACTTATAACCAGCTGTTGTTGTTGTTTAGCTGGCTTGTCGCCAGCTGTCGGGAGATGGGAGGGTGGTATGTCTACTCTGCTGATAACAAGTAACTGCAACAATATTGGGAATCTTCTTTGATGAAGGGGATCATTTCTCAGATGACAAAACATAGGTATGATCCTTCATATCTTGAGTCTGAGGGTGCAGACATGAATTGTCTCTACGGCAGGCAAACGTCTCCGAGTTCTCGTCTCCTCCGCCTTTGGTGTAGTACGTATATAGCCACAGACAACATCTCAACCACTGTATTCAAGGTGGCATGGTGGCTTACACAAACTGGCGAAACAAACAGTTTTCCTTTTTTTCTATTAAATAAATTCACAAAACAACTGACTGTCCCTTTAAGACATATGCTACTGCAATTGATAGACCCTGGGTCCTGAACTCACACAGCTCCCACTTGCATAGCTGTCAAGCGAAAATAATATGACAGTAAATGTTTGTTTGTTTGTTTTACAGAATTGGAAAAAATAAAAAAATAACCAGTTATAGAACGCTGACGCATGACGTCTGCAAAGCAGCTCATTACGACTTCCTGGATTCAGTGCTAAAGTCCAGAAACACTGGATTCTAAGTTCTCAGTCCAACTTCATAAAACCTTTTCCTTTTTTTAAAAAATTCTGGTCCCACATTTGTAATGTTTAGTCTCTTCATTTACTTCAATTAACATGAAATGAGCTGAGCACAACGTCTTGTAGTGAATATTGAACAGCTGTTACATTTACTGAAATTAAAATAAAGAGAGAAGACTGATACTCACACTGGCATCGATGGCATCTATAAAAACACAGCAGTTTGTTATTAACTAATAATTAGCTACTGCATTAGCGTTACGAGGAAGCTGAAGCTGAAGAATTACAGCCTATTACATATCACATTTTTTTATATCCAGTTATCCA
This sequence comes from Copadichromis virginalis, assembly GCF_057382275.1. Taxonomy (NCBI): domain Eukaryota; kingdom Metazoa; phylum Chordata; class Actinopteri; order Cichliformes; family Cichlidae; genus Copadichromis; species Copadichromis virginalis. The sequence goes on from NC_140635.1 coordinate 28,581,229, forward strand.
CCCATTCACACACACATCCAGTGTGTGAATGTGTGTGTGAATGGGTGGATGACTGGATATGTAAAGCGCTTTGGGGTCCTTAGGGACTAGTAAAGCGCTATATAAATACAGGCCATTTACCATTTATGTTCTCTATTTATGAAGTTGATTTTTTGTTCAGATCAGTAACATGTCTCTTGGGACACATGATTACAGAAAAGAATAATTTTACTGTTAAGCTTTAAAGAAGTCAAATACTGTAAATCCTGTTAACTGCACAGAGCAGCAACAGCTACTTATTAAAACTTTGTATTGAGCTGGCATGCCTGTTACTTTCTGACATCTGTAAAATGACATACTTGTCTCTGTGCTCCATATTATTTTCACTGAAATGTTAAATTGTAAAGCTTTTTATTGGTGACCTTGAATCTGCCCTTAGTTATGTTGCTATAGGCTCAGGCTGCTGGAGAACTTCCCATAATGCAATAAGCACTTCTCTTTCACAACCCTCTTTTAACTCTGCAGTGGATTAACTTTCATCTATTCTCTCCTGTAGTTTAGATTTTGTCCTGTTTGTTGTTTGTGGAATCACTATTTTCCTTTTCAATCTTTTTTTTTTACATTCGCCCACTAATAAGTTGAAGTTGGGGTTAATTTAAAGATGGCTGCCCCTCCCTGAGCCAGCTTCTGCTGCAGCTCTCTTCCTGTTAGAAGAGGGTTTTTCTTCCCTGCCATCTCATCATCAGATTGATGGGGTTCTCTGTAATATTGCAGGGTCTTTGCCTTACACTATAAACCGTTTTGTGATTGTAATATAAATAAAACTGAATTGAAATCTGTTATTTTAAACAACCGAAATACGTAACATTTCGAGCCCTGTGATACCGTGGCAACATGCACTCTAGCTGGAAGAGAAACTAACTCCCATACCAATGTGAACTGGATAAACAGTTAGCAAAAAATGGATGATTGGCTTTACATTTTCATGTGAAGTGGGTTACTAATAAACATAACTTCCAATTCAGAGCCCACAACAAATAAATGTTGTCCTCGTTTCTTTTTTAAGTATTTCCACATTATTATCTCAAAAGTCTCAGCAAGCTAGTTCAGTTGAATTTAATAAAAGCTGCTGATCATTTTTCATCAAAGCTTCTTCTAAAGTTTGTTTCCCGCTGTAATATTTTCTTCAAATCATGCACTTGGTAATCTGGACTGTGTCAGTCAGACACAGCCATCGATGCTATATAACATACCTAATTCAATAAGATACGTCTCTACTGTATGAGAGGGCTCATTTGGAAAGAAACCGTTAACTTTACACAGTCATGAATGTTTATAGGATCACCCAAAGTGGCAATACTCTGTGATGATATGGTTCAGTCCATTAATGTGAATTTATGCTTATTACATTGCCTTCAGGGCTCTGCAGGAGGAAAAAGATTTTCTACTATAAAGCAAAATTTAGCTTAGTTCCACAGCAAAGCTTGCTTCATTAAATTGAGGAATTATTTACCTTAGCTTGAACTTCCTTAATGCAGTTTTGAATTTTACTCCTTATGGTCTCTTTGATGATGAAAAAAGCAAAATGAAATAAATGTAAACACATGCATGGATTGCCGAACGGTGTACAGATGCACTAAGTCTTCAAACACTTCATCACAACTTAGGCTGTGGAGCTTCACACTTCCCTGAGGAGAGATGAAGAGCCTCTGGCTGAACAAAACAGAAAAAGGACTGCGAAACAGGAAAAGACTGAGCAGAGCAGGTTACATTTTGTCTTCTCTGCTCCCAGAATCACCCTTTTTTTTCAACTACTACTGTTAAAGCAGGTAAAAGGCAGTCAGGCGTCTTCTTTTTCTGACAAATAAAGTACTTCGTATTGCAGAAAAATTTGCATAATCTTTACACCTGAACATCCTTCAGTGGTAACATCTGCACAGGCTGTTGCCGTTTCCCATTTAGCTGGGTATCCTTTTCCTTACATACAGTATTTATACTGAGTTTAAGACTTGTGAAGCTTCAATCCTCTTCTTCCGCAGCAATGTGCCGGGGTTGATAAGGACACCAAATTCTACACAGTGAGGCAAAAGCAAACATTTATGTTCATGTCCCTTTTTTCTCACCCCATACGGTCTGATTGTATTGCAGAATGGCCACATGTGTACAGATAATTAATTTTTTTAAGAACAGAAGGACTCAAACCTCATTATAAAAGGTAGCTGAGCTGCAGCCAGAAATAATGGTGCTCCTCTGTCCAGCAAGGTTGCTGAGAATGGTGATTTCCATGTCGCTCCCTGGAGGTAAACCCACAAATTAGGGTCTGCAGAGAGTAAGTGTGAGTACTAGAAGAAGTTTCAACAACTGCCACAGCATTTAAAGCAGCGGATGAAGAATGGTGAATTCAGTTGGCCACTTCATACAGTTATTTCATGTGCAGGGCTAACAAAAGCAAGAGAATCACATGTTTTTTTTGCAGTTTTTTTTTAGCCTGTCTTTTTGCCCTCCTCTGAGAAATTGGCAAGAAAAGGGAAACATGGATAAGCGGTACAGCTGTTAGAGTAAGAAAAATGGAAACAAGAGTGGGCTACACGGCAGATGAGTGGGGCGTAATAGAGAAATTTGGGAGAAAGTGAAAAGCCACGGAAGAAGAGAGTGTGGAAAAGAGGAAGAAAGGGAGAGGAGGAAGCATGGCTGATTGAGGAGAGAAAGCCAGAAGAGAGACAGAGGGGGTAACCCTCTTTGGCTGTCACAGCAGTTTACACTCATTAGTAGAGCTCTGCCTTTGAAGCGCCTTATCTCCAGTGGCACAATTCACAGGATGGGCAGAGAAAACGCACACACCGACAGGCAGAAATGCAAACATCCCGCACACACATTAACATCGACTTAGATTAAAAAATAGTACACACAAAACAAAATGCATAAACCTACTTATCTGCATCCAGTCACAAATCACCCACACTAATCATCCTCTAGTCTTCATCTAATTATATAAGCAGTGGCTCCTTATGTAAGATGCTTCCCCTACGACTGACTATCCATAATGCATGAAGTCTTGTATTTGGTTCATGGTGACACATCCTACCTTCCTCCTCAGCTGCTGTATCTGGGCAGACCGGGAAAGAGACCAAGGAGAAGGAGGGGAAGAACAAAGCTTAACTATATAAAGGAAAGAAAATTATGACTGCCAGCAAAAAGTTGCCATAAGGATAAAAAATTCATTGGTGAGATAATGTACACTTACAATCTTCTTTTGAGTATATTGTTTGGCATTTTTACATTTTGATTATAGGAAATATAATAATAATAATGACTTAAAATTACTTTAAAATAAATACGTTTAAAGTACAAAATATGATGCTGCTATTATAAACAACAGCAATAGAATTATTATAACATGCACTTTGTTTTTTAAGACATACACTGGTTAAATGCATCTCTTACTATAAGTATCGTAGCATATGTAAGTATATCTGTTCCTTTACTCCTCCTCAATCTGGCTAAACTTTCAATTTAAACGGCCAACGGCACCAGGATAGTCAACACCTATAAAGCTTTTGTGTTTGCTTTTTAAAAAAATAATTATAACACTCAAATCCTTACGAATCATATATACTGTGTGTAGTAGCTGATCTGAAAATGAACACCAGCATTACGTATACGGTACATGTGTATTTTGTTGATATTACATGTACCTTGTGTGTAGCTTGCTTGTAAATATTTTTTATTTAAGTAGTTTTAGTGCAGGGACAATTTAGGATAACTGTACCTATATACATATATATTTATCATGTAATTAAGCAGTTAATAAGCCTTCCTTAAACGGTGCTAATAGTGCCTGCAATTGATTACTTTGTCTTATACATTGAGTATGCAGCTTGCAAAGAAGAAGAATAAATATGTTTTTATTATAAATTTGATGTTTATTAACAGTCATTTTTGCTATTTAACTATATGCAGCTATCTAATGAACATCAGAAGAATAAGATGATAAATTAACATAAATATGTCTGTCTTTTAAGGCAGGTTTTTAGTAGTGGAAATAATATAAAACTGTATATGATTAAAATTTTAGTCATATAGAGTTTTTCACTCCAACTGAAATTTTTGAACAGGTAACACGGAACAGGAAGGTTTTTAGTGCAACACCATACACTGCTTTACAGTCAGTTTCACCCAGCAGCTTCCAGCAACCACACACGAAATATACATTTTTGCTGAGCGACCTGCCATTACTGGTCTTTAGGCCTCGGTGACTGGGGCACTCTTTTTTTAAAACTGTATATTCAACTAGCACACTTTAATAATTAATCATTTAAAGCATTTTATCTACCTCATATCCACAAGCAAATTTAGAATCGCCAATTAATCACGTGTTAGTTTTTATATTTTATATGTAACATAAAAGATCTCCACACAGAAAAAGTGGGGTTCAAACCAGGAACCTTCTTGCAGTGAGGTGACACAGTTTACCACTGCACCAATTGCAACTCGTAGGCTAACATGAATACTTTTTACAGCTTGGCTGGTGATAATTACAGTCCAAATGATGCATCATGACATAACATTTTACAATTTGCAACTCAGATGAAGTTCAAAGCTGCAGTAGCAAAGGTCAGATAATCAAACTGATAACCACCCCCTAATTCTAGGGGCTACTCAAAGTTAATTCTATTGTTGGAAGATACAGTAGTACTACGGCAAGCAAAAAGGGGAAAAAAACTTAAAAAGTGCCAAAATGATTCTCAGAATTGCAATTTGGCGATAGAGTTCATAAAAAGGCAATCAAGCTCAGTTTATTAGATATACCATTTGGATAAATTACAGAAAATAAACCTGCCCAAACCTGTTTTGCAAAACTGCCTCTAAACAAGAAAAAGGCATTCCACTGAAAAGGCTTTTTCTCCAGTATGCAAAACAAAGAGAGGAGGAAAAGCTGCAGTGTTAACATAAAAGTTGATCATCTACAAACTGACTGAACCATTACATCACAGCAACAGTGAGAAAGTGGGTGTTGTGCTATTACTTTCCAAACATTCTGGAGGAGACACGATGCTCCATCACATTACAAGAGACTGTTTCATTATTATGGTTTCACTGTGAGACAAAGCCTCGGGGTATGTTTGTACTGGATGGGGGAAAGCAATGAGCCTCACATCAACTTTCCACAGCCCATTTCCCACAAAAATGTATTTAGCAGGATTTAGAAATGAACTGTTGTTTAATAGGGACACTGGGACAAAGAAGCACTTTCCCCTTGCTTGGTCCTTATTGTGATTGTGGTATAGCTGCTCAGACACTATATTAGCAGCCAGATCATTTTTGTTAAGGCTTAAGCCTGCACTCTTTTCGGGCTTTGATTTGAGCAAGAAAATTGAGGTAAAGTCCCCAAAGAACTACACCCAAATAGGAGTAATGGGCTGGCTGAATTGTGCTCGGCAATAAGCAATTAATTACATCAGGCAGGAGAAAAGAATGAAATGAAGAAATGAAATGAACGAGACACTGAGAAAGAAAGAAAAGGGCAGGGGTGAGAGTGAAACAAGAAACTGGACATGTCGCGTTGGAAATTGAAAACCGTAAGAAATTGCTATGAAATAGACACAAATGCACTGTTTGTAGTCATGTGCTGCCTCGCAGAGTGTTAAGTCAAAGACAAGCAACTTATATTCCCTAAGTGCTCAGTAGCGTTTAAAGACCAGCTAACAGCGTGCCGTTGGGTTATATTTACTGCAGAGTCCCTTTCCTTTGCTACCATGACAGCTCTATATCACAGTTTCACATGGTTCTCACGTCTCTTTATTTATCCTCAGCTATCTTTATTTATCTGACAGTCTGTGCATCGAACACCTTCAGGGGAAATCAAAATGCCACTGAGCATTTCTACATCAAAGATACATTAAGAAATATCTACAAAATGCTATAGAGGCATGCTAAAATGCTAAGCTTATAGCGTGCAGATTAAATATTAGTTTCTCTCTGAATATGCAGATAAAAGTGTGCAAGAGTCAAGATTTGTTGTACCAGATACACTATATTGCCAAAAGTATTCCCATGCCTGCCTTCACACACATATGAGTGACATCCGATTCTTAATCCATAGCGTGTGTGGCTATAACACCTGAAAGTGTTCTGGGAAGGCACGAGGTTTAGGAGTGTGTTTATGGAAATGTTTGACTATTCTTCCAGACGTACATTTGAGGTCAGACAATGATCAGGACTCTGTGCAGGCCAGTCATGATCTTCTAGACATCCATGTCTTTATGGACCTTGCAATGTGCGCAGCCATGTTGGAAGAGGAAGGGGCCATTCCCAAACTGTTCCCACAAAGCTGGGAACATGAAATTGTCCAAAAATGTCTTAGTTTGAAGCATTAAGAGTTCCTTTGACTAGAACTAAGGGGTGAGCCCAGCTCCTAAAAATCAACCCCACACCATAAGCCCCACTCCACCAAGCTTTATACTTGGCACAACGCAGTCAGACCGTACCTTTCTCCTGGCAACCGCCACACTGCACTTGTCCATCAGATTGCCAGAGAAGCATAACCACTGCTCTAGGGTCCAGTGGTAGAGTGCTTTACATCACTGCATCCAACATTTGCATTGTGCTTGATGATGTAAAACTTGGATGTGGCTGCTTGGCCATGGAAACCTATTCCATGAAGCTCTCTACACACTGTTTTTGAGCTAAACTGAAGGCCGCGTGAAGTCTGGAGGTCTGTCACGATTGACTCTGCAGAAAGTTGGCAACCTCTATGTGTGTTAGCATTCCTAGCCACCGCTCTGTGATTTTTCCATGGGCTGCCACTTCGCAGCTGAGTTGCTGTTGTTTCCAATCAGCTTTACTTTGTTATACCAACACTAACAGTTGACTGTGGAATATTTAGTAGTGAGGATATTTCACGACTGGACTTGGTGCACAGGTTGCGTCCTATCACTGTACCAAGCTGGAATTCACTGAGCTCCTGAGAGCGACCCATTCTTTCACAAATGTTTGTAGAAGCAGTCTGCATGTCTAGGTGCTGGATTTTATACACCTGTGGCCATGGAAGTGATCGAATGCATGAATTCAGTGGTTTGGATGGGTGAGTGAATACTTGTGACAATATAGTGTAATTTATGCTAGACTCATTGGCTCCACACTGCCCTCCTTTTTAAAGTTCTCAGAGAGCAATCAGCTGTAGCGTGTCTAAATAAATGCTGTAAGAAAAGTCTGTTCCAATTGTGGATTTCATTACTCTATGAAATCATCCGTGGACAAGATGGATGATATTGTTTCTTGGTCAATATTTGCTCTCTCTATGAAAACATTTGCAATATAAAGTTTTAACTCTGTGCTGTTTGCCAGTGTCTTAATTTCTGCTCTCTAAGCTCCTCATTACATTTCAAACAACAAGAGAAAAACAGCACTGCGGATTCAAGATGGCACTGAATCACTGGCTGCCGCTCGGCCAAAAATATAGTGTGTGAAGGAAATTAATCATAGAAGCTGTGAGCTCTTCGATGGCCGTCTCAAACTGTCCCTCCATGACGTTTTAAGTCCAACTGTAGTGACAGCATTTTGAAAGAAAATGTTCTGAGCAAAAAAGTAAAAGTTTACAAGTGTGCAATGGCACTGTGACTTATTTTAACACAAACCAAAGCCACATGTGCACATATAAACAGGGCACACACCTAGCGTAATTCAAAGCATTTTGATGACAGTGATCAGACTCGGACAGCTTAGCCTTGTTATCCTTGGCAATTAAAAGGCTGCCAAACCTAAAGTCACAGCCACAAAACATATATAAAATATATAAAATATTAGAAGAATGCAAACATAGAGATCTGTCTCATCTGTATATCCCCCCCACCTACCCGCTCTAATGCTCCATGACAGACTGGTGATGAGTTGGGAGAGAAGCGCACGCAAACAAAGAGCATGGTCAATAATTCATCTCATCTTGCTGCAATCCATTACACTGCATTTATTATACATCATATGGGCAGCAACATGCCATGCACGCCCGAGCAGTCACTCTCCCATGTTGGAGTCAGACAGGCTCCCTGCAAAACATCACACGTTGGCACTGACACAAGCGAGATGGCAATTACAGAGGCAGGCCGCTCACGCGCACGCCGCACCCGGATGCTCAGACAGACACAAATACAAAACTACCTCATCGTTCTCTGTCTTTCTGACGCTTCAGAAAGAGACAAATGTGATGAATGTCTGCCGCCGGTTCTGTCACACCGGTCACACAGATGAGAATGCTTTAGTGTGGAGAAGGCGCACACATCGCAGACAGTCCTGCAGAACTCTTAAGTCAGTAGGCGACAAGCTACTTTGTAAAATAATCAGTTTTGTTCCACTTATCCCTTATCTTGCCTCTACCATGAGGTTCATTTTTGTTTGTTTGTTTATCCCTCAGCCTCCTAGTACAGTGGTCCCCAACCCCTGGGCCTCGGACCGGTACCGGTCCGTGAGTCGTTTGGTACCGGGCCGCGAGAGTTGAGGCTCCGGTGTGAAATGTATGGTTTTCAGGGTTTTTATCGGTTTTCAGCGTTATTTTGTTATCGTTTTTATCGTTAACTCGGTTTTCCTGGGTCTTTTCACGTGTGTTATGAATAAATCTTGTTTTTTTCGGTACCGGTACTAGTTTTATTTTGTTGTATTTGTTGTATTTGTATTTCACAGACCTTAAAGGCCAGTCTGTGAAAATATTGTCGGGCATAAACCGGTCCGTGGCGCAAAAAAGGTTGGGGACCGCTGTCCTAGTAGATACACCTATGGTATCAATTTCAAAATCCTAGATGACTTCCTTGTCAAGTTATCCCAGTCAAGGTTTTAAGAAAACATGACCTCTGACCCATGACCTTGATGCTGAGGTCACTCAGATTTGGACTTGTCTGGGATTTTTAGCAGATGCACCTGTGGTGACAGTGTGAAAGTCCTGCATCCCTTTGTTGTCAAGTTCTTACACTGACAACTTGGGTGTCCATATTGCCGCCTGCCAACTATCCACCCAGCTGACAGGGTGACAACAATACCCCATCAGCCTGTTACTGCAGAAAGATGAAAAGGGATGTGCATCAAAGACAGTGTTTTTGCAAGTGCTGTACTCAAAATGTTTGGGCTCAATTAGGAACATGGTAGTGTGTAAAATCAGCCTTTTACTTATTGCTGTACGACGGCCAAGTATCATTCCCTTCAGCCTTATCTGCATCTTTTGGGTGGTGCAAACCTTCCTCTGCATCACTCTGATGTAGTTTGTTTGCGCCTCATGGTGAATAATTGAATGATGTCAGTACTTATACTTATGGAGAGGTATTAAACTGCAGTTAAAAACCTTTTTTAAAACATATAAATAGAAATATAGTATGCATGTTGCCTTGTTCATATTTCTCGTGTCCGAGAGAAGTTTCAAAGGAGGGCCAGCACAGAGCAGCATAAAACATCCATTCTGTACCACTCCTCACAGACAGTTTCACACATTTACAGGAACTGTGGCTGAGTGAATGGAGAACATTACTCTTCGGGTTTTGGTCAGTTATCTGATGCTCATACTGAGGACACATGATCAAAGGCAACCTGCGATGAGAGGAAAGGCAGCGAAGGCTCTGTGAAACAGCTCATTCAGGTCTATTATTAAATGGAACAGTTGAGTTATAAATAAATAAATAACTCAACTGTTGCATTCAAATTCAATGCAAGTACTTAGAAAAACAAATAGATTAACAAATAGGTGAATGTAACTCCAAAATTAAGAGAAGTAGCAGCAGACTCACCTCCATGCTGGTAAGATTACAGCGATGGGTCCCGCCGAACCAGCCACTGTTGGAGCACTGGTCAATGTCCACATCCTGCAGGTTCACGTCCACGCGGACAACGCCCCTGTCAGAGAGAAGGAAGCGGGGAAAGAGTCAGGACAAGAGTGCAGAAGAAAAGAGGGAAAGAGGGAGGTAGAAATATTGAGAGGAGTAAATAAAAGAAACAAATGAAATTGAAGAATCAAATGTGTTCAGCAGGAATGGAAGAAAAGTGAAACAGAACAGGAGGGAAGATGAAAACAAGCAGAAAGGAGGCACGTGGACTACACAGATGCAGGTGAGGTCAGAATGAAAGGGAAGAAAATTAAAAACAGGAAAGAAGAGCAATGCTTGGGGGAAGTGAGGTTAAAGGTTCAACAAGCAGGAGAAGGGAGGTGTAGCCGAACGGGAGGAATAGGAATAAATTGAAAGGGAGAAGAATTAAGAGTGATGGAGGTAAGTAATGAAAAAGAAGAGAGAGACAGAGGTAAGGAAAAAGAAGCAGGGTCAGATTCATAATGTGCCACTTTTCCTTCCAGACACTGAGAAATTAAAAAGTAACGCTTTTAGTGTCAAGACTGCATTGCCTGTTGCCTCCAATTTGAGAACGCTAGCTTTCATATTTTCTGAATTCGGTTTCTTTGTTCTTGTTGTGCGTTGAACACTTTCACAGATTTGTGTGGACCTTTTGGGTTGCTGGGAATCCTGTGCAGGATGCTGACTGCCTCGCTGCAGTTTAGCTAGAATCTGGTTGTCAGGCCATTTCACCTTGACTGATGGGCCTCATCATGTGCCTCATCAGCTCGGCTCACTACAAATACTGTATCCTGTCGCTTTATTTTCTGCTTGTTGAGCCGCAGACAAGTCAAAGACAAACAACTTTTGTTCCAGAAGATCATGGCTTCTCTTTCCTGTCAACAAATGCAACACGATGACTAATGCGATGAGTCGGCTGAAGCACGTTTGTGCCTAATAAGCGCATAAATCTGAATCGCAAAGTTGCCATGACAACATACTGATGTTTAAGAAGTTAACTAAGAATCATTAACACTAAACACAGTAGTTTAGGCTAATGGAAATATCAGCAGTTTTCTCATTTTGAGAACATTTTTCACCTGATGGTAACTCGAAATTAAAAATAAGAGGTCACCCAAGCTGCTATAAACAGCTTCTAGTTCCACGACAGCTGAGTGCTATAGTTTTTAAGCACATTTGTTGGACGGCTTTCAGCGGTGGATTATTGCACATTTGGTGCTGTAGTGAGCTTTGAGGAAGCAGGCTGGTATGTTATGAATAAAAGTAAACTACAATCTGATCCCATGCTTCCCTGTGCAAATGCCAGTGTAAAGTTTTTAAAGGCAGTATTTATGTGGGGTGTGTTCTCTGCTCCCGGCCGTGTTCACTATCAGATTCTGAGGATTTTCACACCAAAGGTGAGAAATACTCTTGTTTTCTTGCTGCGCCTGAGACCCGAACAAGTTCAATACACGGAGACTGCTGGCCTGTGCAGCAGTGAGCCACTACAGATTCAGACTGTGGAGTGAAGAAGGTTAAATAAACTGGTGAGGGATGTGACTGAAATACAGCACAGCCCGAGACTTCAGCTAAGTCAGTGTAGCCCACAGTGAATAGATATCTTTGTTTATGACTCTCTATCTCCCTTTTATCATGCACACTTATAAATAATGCCTGGTTTTCTTTTATTAAACCTTTTATTAAACCTCGCTGTCAATTCCTCCACTCCTTTGTGGTGAAGTGGTGCCTGACACCTGTTACCTCCCTCCCCCATCTGCCTGGTGGGAAGTGGAACAAACAACCGCAGAGAGAGGCTTTGGCTACCACCTCTACTCGAGTACACAAGAAAGAAAAAGAAGCAAATGTGTTTACGCCTGTATGTGTTTGTGTGCACTCGAGTCCTTTACGCAGGTCAAGGCTTGGTGGAAAGCAGAAGTAAAAACTGAGAGATGTGAAAGAGCTTGGATCTGTGTTAACATGAGGCACAAATTTCTTAGAGTGAAAGAAACATCAGGACAAGCACTGCATGGGGGTACAATTTGATCATTTCTGCTACAACATAACAAATGATTGTGAAGACAAATGTACGCCTCGGCCTGAGTACCACTAAAAGAGTGATTCTTTACATTTACACAGCACAGATGGTCCTTTATTTCTCTGGGATGATTTATTCTTCCTCCTCTCACTAGCAATCCATCAAAACCATTTAGCCACCCATTAAGGCTTCATGATAACCATCAGTCACTTCCAAGCTATTTACAAAGTGCTGCTCTATACTGCTTAAATTCTGATTTCATAAATCCAGCTTCACAGCGACCCTTCCAATGAAATTATTTCAGATTAGGCTTAGGTGAGCAATAGATGGATAAGCTGCTCTCAGGTCCTGTGTCAGGTCTTTGACGGACTTTTTCCTGTTTCTTGTGGAGATGACTTGCAGATTCTGTCTGCTGTAGACAGTTTTTTAGGCCTTCCACATCTTCTTTTCTCCTCCACTTGTCTGGTTTCCTCAATTTTTTTAAAAACACACCGCACACAATGTGGAGATATGCCAATTTTCCAGCTATTAGTGCTGCAGGAATCATCGTTTTGGTGCCAAAGGTATGATTTTATGTCCATCAAAATGTGTTATCTTTGCTATTTTCTGTAGATTCAGGTAAAGAAGCTGGAAAATGTATGTGTTTGTCATAGTCAGTGGAAGCAGACTGTGTGGAGTGTGAATAGTGGACCCAAACGCAGACACAACATGTCTGGAACATGGAACGTAACTTGATTTAACAAAAGGTGAGCTGTTTAATAAGGCTGATGAAAAGGTACAAACGAAGGGCAAGGCAAACTGATGCAAAACTAAACATTAACCTAAACTGAGTAAACTGAAATAGAACATGAAAAACCCTGACATGAACATGAATACATGAAACCTGGAAGCATGGCGTGAAACAACAGACGACCTGACAATGAAACATGACAGCAGAACACGAAACACAGGGGAACACAGCTTATACAAATGAACATGACGCCACAGGGGTATGGGCAGAAATCTGTGCCATCAGAAACTGAATTTGAATAAGTTCAATTTGAATTTGAATTGCTCCGATTGAATCTGAATTGTAACTTGAATAAATGCTTTTGAAAACTGAATCTGAATTAGTCTAATTTGAAATTGAATTTATGGTTTGAAAATGATCATCACTAAATTGAAATTGAATTTATATTTTGAAAATGAATTGATTTGCTTTGAAACTGCATTTTATCCTTTAAAAATTCAGCTCTCGAATAATTTCAGTTTCACTTCTCACCATTCAGTTTCAGTTCTACAATTCAATTTCAGTTCCAAAATTCAGTTTTTTGGAACTTACATCCGGTTCCGGTTCAAGCGCAGATTAATAGAACTACGTTTTACTAGCGGACCGAAAGTGTTACTGACGGGAATCTACAGCGTCTTGAGCTGAATTAAGACTTCAGAAGTCATTCGTCATGTCGAATGACCAGCGGATAAACTCTCAGGTTGGTAATAAATGTACTACATGTATAAGAACAAGCGTCATGTTAACAAATGATAGCCGTAAGGTAACTGTTATGCTTATTGTAGCTGCTAGCTAAAAACGCTAATTTAGCGTAGTTTGCCCTGAATTCAGCTTTGACAACAAATATGATCGACTGTTTCTAGTAGAATTCCAAAGCTGTCATCTTGGACCCTCTCAGAGTACCCCCTCTGTATGCTTGCAGAGACCCCTACAGTAGGGAAACATGCAAAACGGTGTCCAAACCTTTGTGTTTTAGCTTTATTTATGTCTTACACAGCATCCCAACTCTTTAGCTAACTTAATAACTTTAGCTAAAGTGAATAGTTAGTCTAATTCATTAGTGCAGTATTACTGGATCATCTCTGTTTGAAGTGATATAATATGATATACAACTATCACTGTGTTTAACTACCATAATAATTCTTAGGGTACTGAGTGCATGCTTAATTAGATATATTTTTTAAACATACTGCTCCATTACTATGTTTGACAGGCTGAAGTTGTCGGGTCACCTCCTAAATTGACCATCTTTTACAGGTGTTTTGTGCCAGAAATGGAGTGTCCACTGAAGACTGAAGATACTGAATCTCTACGCCTTGCCATTGATCCCTATTGTGCCTTCATCTAGACAAGAGACAAACTTAACCACTCTCATATGCTCTGTACCTACATCACATTCCCTGACAGTCGTAGCTTGGCTCATCTGAGGGTGAAATTATAAGAATGTGTTATTTTGCAAAGTGCTCTCTAGTGTTCCTAAATAAAATATGGCATTGAGGTCATTTCTTTTGAATTAATCCCTTCTTCTGAAATATAAGAACCTCTTCTGGTTTTAATGGCACTTTGGATTTCCTGACTTTCTGTTCCACTTCCAAACCCAAATAGATGCTGACAAGCTGACACAGTAACATGGAAGAGGGAAAGACGTTGGAAAGGACTACTACAAATAAACCTAATGCCTAACCATGAAAAGTGTAAAATAAGAACAACAATAATAATAATAATAAAGATAAAAGATGAAGTAACAAGTTTTTAGTTTTGTTTATTCCAAATGATCATCCAGATGTCTGTGACATGTGATGACAAACACCATAATGGAAGGCCTTAGTCATCACATGCTTAAACTCATATATTTTTGCATATGCTGAACAGGCAGTCAGACATGCTGTAACTGTGGGGTAGAAAACAGCATGAACACCATACGGCAGGGGTCTCAAACTCCAGTCCTCGAGGGCATGGAAAAGTTGCATGACTCCAGTCCACCCTTGAGGACTGGAGTTTGAGACCCCTGTCATATGGAATATGACAGGTGTGGTTGAACTGCATGAAGACTCTGAAGTTTCTCTTCTCTTCTGGCAGGACAGGAATGTGGCCTTGTCCTGTGAGCCACTGTAAGGATGTACTTAGAGTAGAACTGGACTGTCACCGGCCTCAGGCTCTTCACCCTTTTCAAAGACAAAGCAGTCATTTAGATAAAATATTAGATATTGTTTACCTGTAAATGCACAAAGAGAATTTAGAAATGTAATTATTGTCAAGAGTGAACAAGTACTGATAGTGTAATCTACAGCTGTGGCCAAACGTTTAGAGAATGAGAAGTGTTGTTTGCTTATTTACAAAGTTTGCTGTTTCAGTGATAGTTGTATATCACATTATATCACTTCAAACAGAGGTGATCCAGTAATACTGCACTAATGAATTTGACTAACTATTCACTTTAGCTAAAGTTATTAAGTTAGCTAAAGAGTTGGGATGCTGTGTAAGACATAAATAAAGCTAAAACACAAAGGTTTGGACACCGTTTTGCATGTTTCCCTACTGTAGGGGTCTCTGCAAGCATACAGAGGGGGTACTCTGAGAGGGTCCAAGATGACAGCTTTGGAATTCTACTAGAAACAGTCGATCATATTTGTTTGTCAAAGCTGAATTCAGGGCAAACTATGCTAAATTAGCGTTTTTAGCTAGCAGCTACAATAAGCATAACAGTTACCTTACGGCTATCTTTTGTTAACATGACGCTTGTTCTTATACATGTAGTACATTTATTACCAACCTGAGAGTTTATCCGCTGGTCATTCGACATGACTAATGACTTCTGAAGTCTTAATTCAGCTCAAGACGCTGTAGATTCCCGTCAGTAACACTTTCGGTCCGCTAGTAAAACGTAGTTCTATTAATCTGCGCTTGAACCGGAACCGGATGTAAGTTCCAAAAAACTGAATTTTGGAACTGAAATTGAATTGTAGAACTGAAACTGAATGGTGAGAAGTGAAACTGAAATTATTCGAGAGCTGAATTTTTAAAGGATAAAATGCAGTTTCAAAGCAAATCAATTCATTTTCAAAATATAAATTCAATTTCAATTTAGTGATGATCATTTTCAAACCATAAATTCAATTTCAAATTAGACTAATTCAAATTCAGTTTTCAAAAGCATTTATTCAAGTTACAATTCAGTTTCAATCTGAGCAATTCAAATTCAAATTGAACTTATTCAAATTCAGTTTCTGATGGCACAGATTTCTGCCCATACAGGGGACGCAAAACTAAACACACTGAACATGGAACACATGACTTTCAAAATAAAACAGGAAACATAATGGGATGTAGACATGAAACACAGGGTGAGTGAGACATAAACACTAGGGGCAAAGACACGAGGGGAATCTGATAAACAATGAACTATAACAGGGCAACCAAGGCAAAACAGAAAGAGCTTAAGATAACTAAATGAACTTAAACATAAACCATAAACCATCAAAATACACTGAAACTCAAAGCGCCGAGTTAAAAGACCCAGGATCGTGACAGTGTTGCAACAGGCTACGGGTAAGAAAGTGCCTAAAGACAAAATTTAAAATAGGTGCTTTGCTAAGTTGTCTGCTGTGTGTGGTTCATTCCTTGAGTTAGGTGCCTTTTCTATGCTTGAATTAATTTTTTCTTGAAAAAGTGGTCAGGTACGAGGGCTGAAAAAGAAGCTAATGTCCAGAGAAAAACAAAAAGACCTTCAAAAGCACGAAGAGCTACGCTCAAGGCCACTTTAGAAAATTACAAGAACATCTAGCTCATTGGAAGCAAAATATAAACAAAGGAAAGGCGTCACAAGACTTTTGCACAGTACTACAAGCTAGAGACGGTGGTTATGCAATGACATTATCTGTGCTGTTGTGTTGATGACAAATAGCGAAAGTGAAAACTGAGAGAAAGTCTTTATTTTTGTTTTTCTGACAGATTTGCACATGATCATTTATATCTATGTGAGCTACAATTCAGTGCCGCTCTTTTCTGAAGCGAAACAACTTCGGTTATGGTTTCTATAAAAGAAAGAAAAACATGAAATGCTTCCAGAGGTATAGTATCTTATAGCATTTCCTTATAATGACACAATATCTTTTTTACCATCCTATATAAAAGTGCTGGAGGTGAGGCTGCTGGATTCTTGTCGGGATTGAATTATTTTATTCTGGTTTTCATTTACACATGTCAAACTTTTGCTTCTTCCATTCCTTGTGAAAGGCATGTAGCTCCCGTTAGCCACCACGCGGACAAGTTCTTGTTTACAGATGATTTATTCAATGTTCGGCGACAAGATCACTCAGCGTCGTCATCATCATCATCATCGTGAGAACTACCCAAAGAAAACAATTGCAATAAGCAACATGTTTACAATAACTCTTATCACAGTAAATCCAAACAATAAAGGTATAGACACATAAATGCCCTTTTATGGCACTTTCATTGAAACTGAAATTAACAGAGGCACCCTGAACACACCTCATTGCCTGCTGTAGCCAAACGGGAGAAAGTCCGTTCTTCGCGCGAGCCGCTACTCCTCTCAACGGTGAGTCCACAATTGGGTTTAATTTAACTTAACTTAACTTATGTGTTCTTTAAAACTTAAGTCCAGTTTAAAGCAGTAGGACGATGCAGCTGAACTCACAGAGCGCCATGCTTCTCTGCTCTAGTGTCACCACAAACTCAGTCCGTGCTGCACGTTACTTCCGCTACCACCAATTACAAAACAAAGTTCCACAATTAAAGGAAACTTACAAATATAAACACAAGAAAAACATTGGAACACTTCACTGTTAGTTACACTCCCACCAAATCACCTGTGATTTTCCCATAAAACGTAACATGTATGGATATAACAAGAAATCACATTTAACATTAATTGAACTTGTGGATTGGCAAAGTGGCTCTTCAATTAGCCTCCAGTAGAGTTACAGTCTTTTGAATAGGTCTCTCCAGATAGGTTGGTTTTGTGGTGCGCCTTCCTCTAGCATCTAGAGTTGAGTCACTGATCAACAACCTCACACTTCTCACCTTTCCATCCTGTCCCAGATAGACATCTATGATCCTTCCCATCTTCCATTGACTACGTGGAGCAGAATCATCCTTGAGAAGCACAATATCATTGACTTTCGCATTTCGTCTTGCTCTGTTCCATTTTTGTCTGCTCTGAAGATTCAACAGATATTCCCTTTTCCACCGTTCCCAGAAGCTGTTGGCTAAGAACTGTACTCTGCGCCATCGTTTTTGCAGGTACACATCTTCCTTGATAAACTTTCCAGGAGGTGGGGGAATAATGCTTGACTTCATTGTCAGAATGTGGTTAGGTGTCAAGGGTTCTGGACCAGATGGATTGTGCAAATGCTCTGATGTTAATGGCCTGCTATTCACAATTGCCATAACTTCGTAGAGGAAGGTTCTTAACGAACTGCTGTCGAGCCTTTTAACTGCTTGGTCGAGAACGGATGCCAGAACATTACGCACGGTGCGTATTTGGCGTTCCCAAACCCCACCTTTATGACTTGCAGATGGTGTGTTCATAACAAACTCACATCCAATTTTCTTGAGGTTCTCTCCATCCATCTCCTTCATGGCTTCAGCGAACTCGTGCCTTGCACCAATGAAATTGCTGCCTTGATCACATCGAATTTGCCTGACACTTCCACGCAATGCAATAAACGAACGCAAGGCATTGATGAATGCATCAGTTGTTAAGTCCTCAAGCATCTCAATATGTATGGCTCTTGAGCACATGCATGTGAGTAAAAGCCCATAACGCTTAAGCTCCTTTCTGCCATCCTTGACATAGATAGGCCCGAAGCAGTCCATCCCACAATATGTGAAGGGTGGAGACAACTCCGTGCGTTCTTGTGGGAGGTTCGCCATCCTTTGTCCTTCAGTGTTCCGTCTAAACTTCCTGCATTTTGTGCAGCTGTAAATATGAGAGGAGACTGCCTTACTGCATCCAAGAATCCAAACACCATTGGCTCGCAGCTCGTTAACAGTCATACCTCGACCTTGGTGCTGCACCTTTTCATGATGATGCTTGATGAGCAGTGTTGCCAAATGGCTTCCTTTAGGAAGGATAGCTGGGTGTTTCACATGGGGGTGAAGACTGGACATTGTTAAGCGCCCTCCAACCCTGAGTACACCCTGCTCATCAAGGAATGGGTTTAATTTGTGCAATTTATTTGCCTTGTCAATTGCCTTGATTTGCCCATTAAGCTTGAGACTCTTCATGGTTTCAGCAAGGTGTGTTGCTTGAACCAGTTTGATGAGAAAAACTTCTGCCTCCTTACGCTCCTGCAAAGTGGTGGGTTCACTAAACCTTGGTTTGTGGCCTTTAGCTGCCCTTGCTCTGCGTTTCAGTATGGCTACAGCTTGTACTGCTCTTGCCCAATCTGAAAACCTTTCAAGACGATCTAGCAGTGACCTCTCTTCCCTTGAGTGAATTTTGTGGACATGAGTCTTTCGTAACTCTGGGTCATCTTCTGATATTTCTCCCACTGTGAACACACTACTTGGGAGGTTTAGCTGCCACAGAAAATTTGGACCTCTAAACCAGTTAGATGCCTTGAGCTGTTCTGCTGTCTGTCCCCTAGAAGAGTGGTCAGCGGGGTTGTCTTCTGAAGCAATGTAGTTCCATTGGTCAGGATGTGTGCTCTGCTTGATACGTTGGACACGGTTTGCTACAAAAACATGAAATCTCCTTGCATCATTGTTGATGTAGCCAAGGACAACCCTTGAATCAGTCCAAAAGTATTCCTGCAGGCCTTCCATTTCAAGCTCTCTCTGGAGCATGTCACTTGTGCGCACTGCCACCACTGCTGCAGAGAGCTCAAGTCTTGGTATAGTTGTTACCTTTGAAGGAGCTACCCTTGCTTTCCCCATCACGAGGGAACAGTGCACTTCTCCCGATGCGCTTATTACTCTCAGGTATGAGCACTCTCCATAACCTGAGGCACTGGCATCTGAAAAATGATGCAGCTCGTATTTCACAACTTTGCCAAAGCTTCCTGGTAGGTAGCATCGTTGTACCTTTATGGTTGCTAGATCTTGCAGTCCTCTCAACCAGGATTCCCACTGGGGCAGCAGATGGTCTGGAAGAGGATCATCCCAACTAACTCTCTCGAGACACATTTGCTGGAGGATTTTCTTTCCTAAAAGGATGAAAGGTGCGACAAAGCCAAGCGGATCAAACACCGAGGCCACGGTGGACAATACCCCTCTTCTGCTCATGGGTTTTTCTTTCACCACCACTCTAAACTGGAAATCATCTGATGTGACACACCATTGTACACCAAGGGCTCTCTCCATGTGTGGTTCATGAAGAGCCATATCCAAGTTGTTGGCTCCTCCAGCACACTCTTCCTTTGGGATTGATGACAACACCTGCTTACTGTTGGAAATGAACTTATGCAACCTTAAGTTGCCAGTGTTGCAAAGCTCCCTTGCTTCATTCACTAGCTGGATTCCCTTTGCTTCGGTGGATACACTAGTCAAACCGTCATCAACATAAAAGTTTCTTTCTATGAAGCGGACGGATGCTTCGCTGAAATTCCCCCTTGCCATTGCAGCAAGATGTTTGAGGCCATAATTAGCACAGCCTGGAGACGAAGCAGCTCCAAACAAATGGACTCTCATGCGATAGACTGCTGGCTGTGCTTCTAAATCTCCATTCTCCCACCAGAGAAAGCGGAGGTAATCTTGGTCTTCTGCCCTCACGTGAAATTGGTGGAACATACGTTCTATGTCACACATGATTGCAACCTTTTCCTTGCGAAACCGACACAAGACACCAACAAGGGAATTTGTCAGCTCTGGCCCAGTCAATAGATGATCATTTAAAGATGTCCCCTGAAACCGGGCTGAACAGTCAAAAACAATGCGGATTTTCCCAGGCTTTTGCGGGTGATAAACACCATGGTGTGGGATGTACCACACTGGGTGTTTGTGGAGATCAGCCTTGGGGATCTTCTCAGCATCTCCACGCGCTATGGTCTCTTCCATGAAGGTTTTGTAGTCCTGGTAATATCTGCTGTTTCCCCTTAATTTCCTTTCTAGGTGCTTAAGGCGATGGATAGCACACACCATATTGTCTGGCAAGCTCGGCCTTTCTCGTTTAAATGGAAGAGGCATCTCAATATGACCATCTTCTTTGTGTTTGATTCCTTGTTTCAATTTCGACAAAAACTGGAGGTCATCTTGAGAGAAGTGATTGTCCTCAGCAACTCTCTCATTAAAGTCACATTCAAGCGCTTTAATTATGTCAGATGAGATGACTTCCTTGATCTGTGTTCTGCATACATAGTGAACTTCCTGTTTGGGACTTGATGGAAGCTGAAGTTCCGGTGTCACTTGCCTTGTGATGACTTGATGACTCACTCCAATAGTGTCTCCACAGTCTACGTATGGGCTGCCATGTCCAATAATGCTCCATCCCAAGTCTGTTCTCTGTGCAAATGGTTGATTTTCTTCACCGCACACCACCTCTCTAGGAAGAAGTGCCTGAGAACAGTTGTAGCCAATTAGTAGACCAACATCACACCCTTGACGAGGAGCAATCCTATCTGCAATCTGCTCAAGATGGGGCCATGCCATTGCTGTCTCTGGTGTGGGTATGTGGTCTCTGTTCGCCGGAATGAACTTTCTTGTGTAGGTTGTAGGAAGAGTTATTTTCTTCTCTGAGTTGAATCCTCTAACTTGCAACCCAGAGATCCTTTGGCAAGCTACAACTTTGTTTGTAGAGGCCATAGTAGATAACTTTAGCTTGACCTGTTCCCCCTTTGCATTTAGAGAATCTGCTGCCTCCTCAAGAATGAAAGTTGTGTCACTTTGCGTATCAAGGAGAGCATACACAAGTGTTTCTCTGTCAGGCTCTTTCATCATTGAAACCCACACAGGAATGATTGTAGATGTCTGAATGTTGGTGTTGTCATGCTGAACTCTGTTGGATGTTGCTTCACTTATTGCTATAGCTTCTCTTTCTTCTAGCTGTTCATTGCTTTGTTCTCTGTGTCTAGCTTCCTGCCTTATTCCTTCAGTCTTTCGTGTCTTTTGTTCTCTTTGATCATCGTGTAAGCAAGTTGGATGCCTTTTCTGGCATGTACTGCAAGTGCTTCTGTACTTACAGTCTCTCGAGTGATGTCCAGGCTTTAAGCAACCAAAGCATAGCTTATTATCTTGAACAAACCTGTGTCGTTCCAATATTGGTCGTTCCAAAAATTTTCTACATTTGTACAGACTGTGGCCTGGTCTTTCACAAAACAGACAACTGCTGGCAGCAATCTTCTCATCAGTGTTTGTTGTTAGAACTTTAGCTGCAGGAGTCTGGTTTCGTTGTGGCTTGACCTTTTCTCCATCGCACTGTTTCAAGGCATGGAGTGAAGTCACAGGATTGCATGCGATCCTGGCTTCCCTTATGAGAAACTGCACAAACTGGCTAAAGCTTGGAAATCTGCCAGTCTCCTCCTCTATCGTCAACACTTTCCTATTCCACCTTGATGTCAACCAATCGGGGAGCTTGGAGAGGATTTTTTGATTCTCATTGCAATCATTAAGAACCTCTAGACCTTTAATCTGGCTTTCCGCAGCTTCACAGCTCCGTAGAAAGTCCACAAATTCCTGAAGTTCCAGACTGTCCTTGGAGCCAATTCTGGGCCATGCACTGAGTTTGTCTCTGAAGGCTTTGGCAATAAGGAAGGAGTTTCCAAATCTCTCATCTAATACTTCCCATGCTGCCTTATAGGCAGCCTCAGTGCCTAACAGGAAATAGTTTTCAACAGCCTTCTTAGCTGGTCCACTAACGTACTTGCACAAATAGTAGATTTTCTCAGAGGCTGGTATGTTTTTTCTTTCGATTAAAGTTTGAAAGGCAGCCTTCCAGTTCTTATATTTTAGCGGGTCACCACTGAATGTTGTCGGCTCTGGCATAGGAAGACGACTGGCACTAATAGAATCTGCTAATAACATGGCAAGTGCTGCGATGCCACCATCATGCTGTTGATGTATAACAGCTTGTTGTGGTAAGTGTAACTCTGGTGAGTTATGTATGTGACTTGTGTGCTGAAATCGGTCCCCTTCCCTTTGGCTTTCAGTTTTACATCCATGCAGTAACTGCTTAATTTCTTCTTCTGAATCTTCATCTTGCTCTTGCTCATACACTTGCATGGTTGCCTTAGCCACCCTTAACTGTTTGAGTGCTTCCAATCGTTCCAGTTCCTTGCGTTTGTCTTCCAAAAGCTTTCGCCTGGCAGCATTTTCAACCTCAAGTTTTGCTTGTAACTGTGCTTCTTCTTCCTCCATTCTTAAACGTCGTCTGCAGGCTTCAGCTGTTTGTTCTGCAATCTGTCTTTTATCTTCAGCCTCCAGCTGCAGAAGCTCTGCTTGCTGACACTGTTGTTCATGAAGGATTTCCAGTGTTGCTTGGGCTGCAGCCATTTTAGCAGCAGCTTCTTGTCTGCTCATGGATGATGCACTGGAGGACTTAGAAGCGACTCTTGATGCAACGTGTGACTGTTTGTATTGACTGGAAACCTGTGAGTGCTTACTGACGCCATATGATTTCTCAGACATTAAAAAAGATTCATCTACATTAAACTGTGGTTTGACTGGTGCCTTTCCTCTCAAACGTCTTTGTGCAGTCTTAATAACAGTTCTTGTTACCTCCTTGCAAGTATCAATTCTGCGGCGTGCATTGTTATCAGGAATGTCCACCTGACGCCAGTTTTCATATGCTGTGTTTAGTTCGCTGGAAGCAGTATTAATGTTGTTTATTATTGCTTGCAGCTCTTCATCTGAACAATTGTCAGAAATTGAATGGTTAGCATCCTTTGCTAGAACCTTCCACTTTTCGTACTTGATCTTAAAACTTTGCTCCAACTCCTTAATCCTTTGGTTTAACATTCCTCTTCCCTTTTCAGTTAAGGTTCTTGACCTCTGGCTTTTACGAGGTGGGTTTTGAATTTTTTGTTGCGCACACTTACTTGTTGATGGATGAACATCTGATGTTACTCGAACTTCTTGTGGACCATCTGTATTTTGCAGAGGAGAACTGCACAGTGGAGGGTTTTGCTGAGGCCTGGTCACAGTCTCTGCCTCAGGATTGTCACTCAGTTTAGAGAGATTTGTGACTGACATGTTAGGCTAAGTAAAGGAGTCTGATAACATAAAATAACACTGCTTATAGCTTGTAACAAACTTGGTTACTTCCTTTGAATAAAACCTTGCATAAAATCCAGGACTGCTTTAGTAGCTTATTCTTATAACCCTTAAACACATGTCTGAAATCACTAACAACCCTTAAAGACACATATTTTTCAAACTCATGATCAATTGTAAACTTGAACCTTCTTGCTTGCAGCTACAATGAAGCCACTTCAGGACACCCTTATTAACACTTTAAAGCATCCAAACTTGCAAATGGTCTTCAGGTTAATTTTCTGCAGCACACTTGAGAAGATCAATATGTCCTTTCTTTGAATTGTTAGGATGAGCAAACCCGTTCTTGGCTTCTGGCAGGAGCTTGGGGACCCTTGTAGACACGCTAGAGATGACTTATGTTCCTTTCTTTCTCGCCCACTCACAAGGAGCAGATGAGTTCTCACTGTAGCTCCCGTTAGCCACCACGCGGACAAGTTCTTGTTTACAGATGATTTATTCAATGTTCGGCGACAAGATCACTCAGCGTCGTCATCATCATCATCATCGTGAGAACTACCCAAAGAAAACAATTGCAATAAGCAACATGTTTACAATAACTCTTATCACAGTAAATCCAAACAATAAAGGTATAGACACATAAATGCCCTTTTATGGCACTTTCATTGAAACTGAAATTAACAGAGGCACCCTGAACACACCTCATTGCCTGCTGTAGCCAAACGGGAGAAAGTCCGTTCTTCGCGCGAGCCGCTACTCCTCTCAACGGTGAGTCCACAATTGGGTTTAATTTAACTTAACTTAACTTATGTGTTCTTTAAAACTTAAGTCCAGTTTAAAGCAGTAGGACGATGCAGCTGAACTCACAGAGCGCCATGCTTCTCTGCTCTAGTGTCACCACAAACTCAGTCCGTGCTGCACGTTACTTCCGCTACCACCAATTACAAAACAAAGTTCCACAATTAAAGGAAACTTACAAATATAAACACAAGAAAAACATTGGAACACTTCACTGTTAGTTACAAGGCAGAGCTGGAGCTTAGTCTGAAAGACAGACAAAAATCATTGGAAAGAGCCTCTCTCCTCCCCTCATTACCTCACAAATTTACATCAGACTCAAATAATAATAATAAGAAAGAGCAACAAGGTTTCTTTGACACAGAAAGTAGAAGACATGGAGGCTCTGGCTTATCATCTCCACTACTTTATGCATTTCTGTCCAGAGCCAACAAACTTTCTATTTTTAGAAATGCCATCGCAGGAGTGAGATGAGTCGAAGAAACAGCATAGCACAACTCGCATTACAGAACATAGAGGGAGGAGAAAAACATCATGAATCTGGTTGTGTACTTGCAGCCAATATTTATCCTCAGTTACAGACTGTATTTCTCTGAGATACACACTCAGGTTTTAAACATCCACTTTATTATTTTCCCTCTTAACTTGACATTTCCCTTGGCTCCCTTTGCTGACTCCACAGTCAATTTTGACAAATGCCAAACTATATTACTAAAAGTACGGCAGTTATTTCTTGATCTTGGAAACTGGAAAGCTCTGGGGGTAAAAATACTAAGTGGACCCTGAGTTTTGACTTTTTCAAAATCGCTATTTCTGAGGTCTTGACTAATTTTAATCCTTACCTTTACATCAACCCCCCCTAACAGTGCATACCTCATAGTTTCCATCTCTATTCATTACAGAGTTTCTCTATAATCCAGCATCCCCTCTATATTCATATGAAACATCACAAATGGGATTCAGTATCTGACTTGCCTTCTTCTAAATGTCACAAATCACAGTGACTTGTAAAATGTCACAATCATTTAAACTCACTCAAAACCCTCTTGGCTGGGCTGGAATAGGCAATTGATTTAATTATGAATTCATTCACTGAACTGATTTAATCACACTTAACATTTTCCAGACGCCTTAGGCCACTGACACAAGCACATCTCCCATCTTTCTCAACTAGTTAAACATCCTCATCATGACAAGTTGATGGTTTAAAACGGGCAATATCCCGGACATGACTCGAATCCTTTTTTGGAGATGAACAAGCCAACGCAGGCAGACTGAGTCATTACAGCAAGCTGAAGCTACCCTATAAGACAGATGCTTAACTTTCAAGCAGCTCTAACAAACATCTCTGGAAATTTGAGGTAATTTGAAAGTGTGGACCATGTTGATGCTGATAGAAATTCATTGTGTAATAAGAATCAGCCATCTTCAGATCCTGCACAGAGATGATAGCTGTACAATTCTCTAAAAAGCCAGAAGAAGCCCTCATCACATCGTAACACTGTCCCTGGAGCAGGTAGTGATGCAGCATTTTGCTCAGGGACACATCACCGGGGTGGATGCATGCCAGGGTGAGGGCCGAATCACAAACACAACACTGCTGCCTATAAACCACGAGCACTGTGCATCACAGTGTCATTCCAATTTAATTAGTCTTGCTTATTATGTAGTGACAGTGTAGGGGTATTTTACATGTGTAGGTGAATCTGTGTCTGTGCATATACACTTGTGGATCTTTATATTGAAGATGGCAGAAGTTTCATGTGATGATGTCAGCGGATATAACACCAATGCCTGTGAGCCAAAAGCTCAGGCTTCAGGTCGACTGAACACCTTTTTGGGGAGTTTTTCTCCCTACTCTTCACCTTGAATGACATCAGTCCAAGACGATGTCCTTAACACGGGCATCTCAGGGACAAAGATCTTGCTAAGTTACAGCAACCATCCACCTGGTTTTCAAACCTTCTGTTCATGAGGGAAAACCTATCAGAAGAAAGGAAGCAGATGAACTAAAGGGCTTCACCAAAGCCCAGAACAGGATAAATAAGGATTATTTTGAACTGTGAATCATGGAAAGCTAGAGTCCAAAATAAAAATGCAAAGCTAGAGTTAGTACAAAACTAAGTAAGTAAGTAAGAGTAAGAGTTGGATGTGTGTGTGTTTACCCCAAGCTTACCCTTGTTGTAAACGTTCTTTTTTTCCTCTCTTAAAAGATATTTATCATCTTTAATTGTATTTTTTTCTCACATGTTATCTCACATTAGCGACACTGAGTGTGTGAGTGATACACTGACTTATGCACTGCAACTTAGACTGATGTAAGGGTGAAGTGCACCTGGACCTCTGAGTGGTTTCATCTTGTAGTAGAGATTTCATTGTTTATTCATGGCTTCATTGATCTTCTCAGGACACTCTTGGACCGCAGCCTTGAAATACGAGAGCTTTAGGTGTTTTGATGCACCTAAATGTTACCCACAAACACGCACGCGTGCACACTTCTATAGATATCCTCACTTACGAGCACTGCGTAAAGCCTGCAGAATTCATTAGAGTGCTGGCTGCAGCAGGGCTGCATGCCTGTGCCTTGACAGGTGAGTGAAATGTCTAGATAGATCTGTCAAGGTTCTTTTTAACTGTCTGCTTCTATTACAGCAGTAGGTGGATCCATATTTACATGAAGTCTCACAGAGGTTATTGTCAATTAAATGCTGTTAAAGCATTTCAATAGCTGACGCTGATTATCTGATTAACTTTAATTATTAATAAAATATAAAGAAATAGATACTTTAACATGTGTGAGCTGTAATAGAACATTAAAACATATTTTTCTACATTTTAAGGACAAAAAAGTGACACTTTTCAGTCTCACCTGAACTCTGGCGCTGAGTTGCTCTTAAGTCCATAGAAGGCTGCAGACAGGGTGAGCAGCCAATAGGGCACAAACGTTCCGTGTTCACACTCCAGGTATGGCGCAGACCACTTAATTTGGTTTTTGTCCAGGAGATAAGTGCCACTCTTGGAGCCCAATGCCTCCGTGATTCTTCTGTACATGTGTGGTCTCCTGCCGTCCCTGAACTCATTAAACCAGTCAGTCTCCGGACTCCTGCCCTTGAGGTGACGGTGCGCAGAGCCGGATAGGTCCTGTAGTACCACTTCATTCTCGGTTCTCGTCGCCTGGAGGAAAACGTGGGGCCCTGGCGTCAGCGCATCCGTGTGCAAGGTCACCACTGCCCTGTGGATTTTAGGATCCCCTTCGAGGATGCTTTGAACCAGCGCGTGGTACCAGTGGATGTCCCTCCGCAGGGTTTGCTCCCGGGACCTGTTGGCTTGCAGGATCATATTCAGGAAGTTTGTGGCGTGCGCTACAGTGTCCAGAATGCTGTGGAGGGAATAGTGGGAGGCGACGTGGAGGCCGCCTCGCAGGCTGCTCAGCTCGTACCTCCGCGAACAGTTGACCTGTCTAAGCGCCGAAGAGTCCCCGGTGTGCAAGAAAGCGGTCACCACCCTGGGCAGGTCCTCCTCGATTTTGTGCGCCACCACCGTGCGCTCGGTGGCTGGTACTGGGTAATAGGTCGGATGGTGGGGTGGCTCCCTGTTGATATTTTGGGTGCTGAAGACTGGTGGGCTCTTATCGTCGCGGTCATTGTCAGACCACTCCACATAACCGTAGTTTGAACCCCAAACGAGCCCTGTTTGCAGGAGCAACGGGACGACTAGGAGAGCCATGGTTCGTTGTCACAGGCACAGAGCAGACACCGCGTGGACTTGGCAAAGTGTGGCGAGCATCACCAAAGCCACTCTATATCTTCTGCCGCTTCAGGAGATCAGAAACACTTTCAAACACACGCCCGAGGATGTCCTGGATTTCATACCTACGACCAAGCATAAAACGGCAAACGATTTCCTCTTGTCATCTTTGCATCTTTCAGAGAGAGCACACTTTTCCTCTCTTCTGTTAAAAAAAACACACAGTGTGATCTAAACAGCTGCACAGACACGAACCAGCTTCCTAACTCATGAGAAAACCACACGGACTCCTCACCAGCCCGCAATCCAGGGGAGTGCTCGGGTTCTCCTTCTGTTTTTACTCCCGCTCGGAGAAATCCAGGAGAAGAATGACAAGGGAGAGAGCAAATTGTACTCGAAGTTCCGTCCCTCCCAATAAAACCCTAATAGGCCACCTCGAGAGTCGCCCACCGGCGTGTGTGCTGGTTTCTCATTGCCGGTCTGTCTGAGGTGGGCGGAGCGTGGGAACGACGAGAGCTGTCCGGTGCTGAAAGTAGCGCCCGTAGGAAGAAAAGCGAGGGAGGCTGTGGTGATGAAGAGGAGCCCTGAGTAATGAAGACGAAGGAGCAATCTGGCAACTAGATTTACTTTGCAAATGAAAAAAAGAAAGAAAAACGACTGCGTGAGTGAGTGAGAGAAAGAGGGGCGGGGGAGGGGGGCTCACATATAGTTTAAACTGTGATTAATTATATATAGACAAAATGTCCAAAACTGTGTATAAAGTAGAACATCACACACATTACAGCCACATTTTTTCTCAAGGGTTACATTTCTAATCATCAACCCAAGCAGCATCATGTATATTAGCCAGGTGTGTTCTAATATACTGTGTGTGCGGCTGGGAATCGCAGATCCACGCTTTCTTGGGTCCGAGTCACGTAAATTTCGTGAAGAGAGGGCAAACGACATGGTGTGTCTGCAGATGTCCAGATGCCTGCCAATTTTTTACTTTTTTTCGAGCCTTAGAGGCACTGAGACATTACAGTATAGCCTAATGCGCTAATTTCAAATCCTTCAGGGGGACTTGATAGAACTATAATAGGCCCGAGTGCGCATCTGTGCGCGTCCAAGCGCGCATAATCCGGGCCTCACTCACGATTCTGCCACGGTACATTACCCACAATGACAGTGGTACCACCACACAGTGATTCTGCCATGTGATACATTGCAAGACAATTTGTAACTGAAGGAGACTTTAGCATGTCTACCCGTTAAAACAGAGGGTAAAGTCTGGGATGATCTGCTTATCCTCTGGATTGTTGTGTCGGTTTTTGTGTGTTACTGTTTTTGTTATTACGGATAAATAATGTAACAGTGCAATCATTTACCCCTATGGCTTGGTCCCTCCCTTACGAGTTCTCCTTCATCAACTTATTTAACTCCCACACGTTTTAATTCAAGGGTTTATATTTGGAACCAGTGCTGATAACATATTGCAAGAGGAAGCCGGTGTGATACATCGCTGCATCATATTTTGTCCCACGCAGCAGTGAGTAAATAAGAGAGTGGGCATTCCTCTTTGTGCTACTTTCCTGTGTTTAGACACTTTATGAGTCCATCTGGGGACACGTTTATGTTCACGAGTGCGTGCGCACGTGTCCACGGGGCTGATCGGGAGTCATCCCGGGACTGTAAATGGGTGGTGCAGAGTACACCTCGCCCGGGGTGACTCGCAGGCCGTTGCCGTGGCAGTGGAAGGTGACGAGGCAGAGATCTCCCCCATGCTGTCCGCTGCAGCGAGTGATGTGGACTGCGGCCTGTCTGGTTTTACACAATCTACAGCTACAACTACTGTACGAACTCACCACCACCTCACCGCTCACCGCCAATCAGCCAGATGAAAACATGAAAAACAGACCTTCACGGGCAGACGTATAACCGGTGATGCTCACAAGAGAGTGCGTGTAAATCAAAAAGAAAAGGTGTGTTTGTGGCAGGCATGGCGAATGAACGGCGAAGTCGAGAGACAGAGAGACAGAGAGAGAATCTGGGCGAAAGAGACCGTACAGAGTGACTGCTCCTGCCCCCACTATTTCATCTTCTCTTACAAGCTGCACTGGCTCCCCTGCTCTGATAAATATTTGATAGGCATTTGCTGCTTCATCTGCATGCTTTACAACTTAGGGTCCATACAACCGCAACACGGTAGCGGCTGCTGTACCAGCCGTGCGCTCTCACCCACACTTCCTCTGTTCTCCCAGAGGTTCCTTTAGATTTTCTCAAAAGAGAGCAAAGGAGGATAAAAGGCTCAGGAACAAAATAAATAAATAAAAATTGGGGGTGCTTCCTCTGCTGCTTGTTTTTCTTCCTGCACTCAGGAGTCTGTTTCTTTCTGCCACACCCATGCAGCCAGCTGCATTTGAACTCAAACTACTGAGGTTGCAAGGTGCTGGCCGGGGTTTGGCAGAAGCTGTGACCTTTTAAGGGAGAGTTTAAATGTAAGCCTGTGATGAAAGGCTAGAGAGGGCACTGAAGGAAAAGACATGATAGGCGTTACTCACACAGTGTGTGGATTTATCCCATGAATCACAGAGGAGTTTATCGACAAGGAGTGAGTTTTCTGAGATTTGTTCTGAAATGATATCAAGTCATCTGTTCTGATCTGCCTCTGGCATGTTTACATATAATTCTAATCTGTATGCGTGAATGATGTACTTTCACTGATGCAGTTAGCTATCACACCAGCATCACCTGCTATTTAAGGCTCCACCTTCAGTCACATCTCTCCATCTGTGCTGATGTATCTGTAGAAGCTGTCGAGAACGTCACAAACTCTATAAATTGGAAACGGTTTGAGACCTCAGCTCATGTGGAGGTATAGTGAAAGCACAGGGTGATGAGGATGAACTTGTGTAGAGAAGAAAACAAACTCCCACTGCTTTCAGTGTTTGGTTTTATGTGAAGCGGGTCGAGCTCTGCTGCCCATCGGAAAGAAAATTCTGCCAAAATCAAGTGGCTCTGTGTAAAAAAAATTGGCCATTAAAATTGAAATTAGGCAAATAGAGGTCCACTCTTAAAATAATACATGTACAGAATCCCCTTCCAGCTCAGTACAATCAGTCACAGTTAAATGCCACCACTCTGACTGCCAAATCAACTGCGGTTCCCTGATAAAGATGAAAAAGGCTGCCCAAAAGTGCTACTGTATTAATTTCCCATGGTACAAGCTGCCATTTCTCAAGTGATGCTGATGGGGGGGAAAGAAAGAAGCCATTTTCATCTGCAAATATCAGTGCAAAGTTCCAGATGAATGGCCCGATCTTGTAGTGAAACTGTGTCTTACAAAATGTAAAATAATGTCTGTGTTTGTTTTTCCAGTTTTTTTTATCAGACACACAATAATGCAGGTTACAAGAAAGAGTCTGCCAACAGTTCATCACTGTTGATGTTGGTAAATGCAGCATGTCTTTCGTTCCTCAAGGCTCATTACGTTGCCTCTCTTCTTGAGCATGTGTGTATGCATCTGAGGTCCTTTGCTCATATCGGTGCAGTGTTGTGTTATTATCACTACTATTATGTATTATTTTTTATGTGTTGTGCAGATTAAATCCAGCACTAAAGTTCCTGTTCAAACCCCCTGACTGTGTCTATCAGTGCAGCAGAAGGTGAAACCTAATTAATTCATATCACACCATCAACACAATAGTGCACAGATTTCAGGCCAGATGTTTCCAGAAGCGTGTGTGAGAAATTGTGTGCATTGTGATGTTGTCAATAAAGCCTGCTATGGGTGAGGTTAAAAGCAACCAAGCTGTGCACAAATATCATTTTTGATGTAACCCCTGCTCTGCTAACGTCATTTAAATATGTCAGAGATACTCTGATCTCACACATCGCTCCAAAGTGATTCAACTGCATCCAGGACTGAGGATGAAGCGTGTATAGGTGCTGCAAAAATCAAGCTGAGAAATGACAGCCTCATTTACTTGTTACCCACAGACGTCTGAAAGCCTCATCCAACTGCACACACACACATACACACACACACCAGCTTGTGTTTTCTCAAAAAGATGCAGCCACATGCTCTCCTAGAGGAATTGTGCTGAGGGACATTGTATGTGCGTGCACTCGGAAAAAGCATTCATAAGTTGTCTTGTACTATGGAAGCAAAGCGAGTGGGAACAGACAAGTGTGAAAATCAGTTTGTCGGGAGAAAGAAGAGACTCTCCAGCCTTTAGTTTAGCTTACTTGGATCTGTGATCCAGTAAAATTACACACACTCACATGCACATAAACGTGCCTGACAATTTGGTTTACTTTTTGTTTTTTTCCTTGTCATCTTCATTACACAATCTAACTTGTTTACACAACTGTCACACAGATCCTGTTTGGTTGGGCAGTAAAGTTTTGTCTTTGCTGCCATCTGGAGGTGCAGCTTCATCCACGTTTTCTATTGAGAGAGCTGAACTCTCCCGCTTAGATTTCTTCTCCCAGAATTAACTGTTTAGCATTTCAGCCTGTTCGTATGACTGCAAATATCTAATCAGCCAATCACACAAGAGCAGCTCAGTGAATGACACACATGCAGACATGGTCAAGACAACCGGCTGAAGTTCAAATGTATCTCTCTGATCATTGAGTAAAAAAGAATTAGAAAGAAAACGCACATGTATTTTCATGTAAAGTACCAGATATGTAATCATATATGTGTTAGTGTGTGTGTGTAAAGAAAGAGGATGAGGAGCAGGTGAGCAATAAGTAAGACTTAAGGAGCTGGACAGCCCCAGGAACAAAGGTTGCCCTCCTACAGCGTGAGTAGTGAAGACAGCACCCATAAGGGAGCCACTTAAATACAGGCCACAGGGTACATGAGGGGTCTGCCATATAATCTGCTGCTCACACTGACTGGAGAGTCCAGTGGTTTTAGAGCAGGCCTTGACAGTGTTCTACAACTGATGCATGTAATAAAGACTGATGGGAGTGCAACCAACACATAAAGGAGAACCTTCTAATGCTCTCTATGAAGGAGGAGCAGAATATAGCGAGGGTGATTTGTTAAAAATAATTGAGCTTTCCCAGGAGATTCAGCCACTGCTGACTGCTTTGCTGTTGAATTTCAGTTATTTACCAAAGGCTGAGCCCTAATACTCGTACTCATCTACCAGCAGGTTCCCTCGTGAATCTAAATGACCACCTCAGCCAGTTCCCCCTATGTGTTAGAAAAGGTCCAGACCATCTGCCCGGTCTTTTTCACATTCAGCTCCAGGCCTGACTTACTCCACCAATCCAAAAGACAAATTAAAAAATAAAACTGGGCCTAAAGTTACAAGTTTTTATTTTTGGACTGTACCTTTGACTCATGGGGATTACTTCTACATATGCTGAGCTTATTACTTAGCACAAAAATGGGACATTTTGTACACACCTTTTCCTCAGTATCATTCCATTTGCAGCAGACTCTTATAACTAAGTCTCAGTACTTGGCAGCCATTTTATTGAAC
The DNA here is from genome assembly GCF_057382275.1 of Copadichromis virginalis. Classification (NCBI taxonomy): domain Eukaryota; kingdom Metazoa; phylum Chordata; class Actinopteri; order Cichliformes; family Cichlidae; genus Copadichromis; species Copadichromis virginalis. The sequence continues at coordinate 28,615,012 of NC_140635.1, forward strand.
TTGTCTGTTGCCTGTCTGAATTAGCATTCATTTCAGGGGACATAAACTGAGGTGCCTACATACAATCATTGATCACTGCTTTAAAATGAACTAATAAACAAATAATGTAACAGTTTACCTACTCTGCCCAAAAACAACGCTTTAAAAAAGCTTTCCCCTGAAGGTTATATTGCTACCACAATTTTTTTCTTTTTTCTTTCTTTTTTTTGCTGTTGTAAATTCCCCCGTAGACTCGCTAACAATGACCCAAATAGCAAAATTTCCCACAGCCCTCAAAGGCAGCGTGAGAATAACCTTTGATAACGAGCGCGGACGTGAACGTATCAATTAGCCTTTTGCTTTGGGAGACGTTACATTGATTTCGTCGTGGTGAAAGAGGTAATGTTTAAGATTTCCAGTTTGACACTCTTTATGTCCATGTCCCACTCGTTTGTCGTGATAACTGTCGCGGTCGGTCCCACTAAAAAGCGCTTAAACCGACACCTGCCGTTGGAAGTCGCGAGCTAGCTGATGCTAACCAGGCGGCGTCAACAACTGTTAGCTAGCGTGAGTCAACTGTTATGGGCTTGTTTAGGTTTGCTTAGGGCAGAGATTATCAACACGTAAATACCGAAGACAGTGGCAGAATACAGATGTTTCTAGCTTATTATGGTTAACTAACATTATTTTTTTAATTTCCAGCCGTGTCTCTGTTTGTAACACTGTTTATAGCGTATTAATATTAACGATAAAGTAACTGTATAAAGTTAATTCATTATATATGGACTCCAAAACAACTACCGAGTTGGGGAGTCTGTCGTTGTATAACAACCTCCTCTTTTAGTCACACTTTGAATTATACCGATGGTTGTTCTCTAATAAAAGCTGCGTTGTGAGCGTGTGTGTTGGCTTCAGTGTGTACTTTTCTTTATTTACAGGGACTGATGGATTCCCCTCGGAAGGCTAAGAAGGCTAACGTGAATCGAGAGCCAAAGCACAGCCAGAATCAGTCAAGCAGGCCTCCTCAGAAAGATGCCTATGCCAGGCTTCTTAGTCAGCACCGCAGCAGCAAGTTCAGTTTGTATCTAGAACAATATGCAAAGGATTCGTCCTCTCAGAGAGAAGACAACGGGCCAAGCCCACAGCTCAAAGCCCAAAGTGACAGGGTCAGCATACCAGCACGACAAAGGGACCAAGTGTTTAATGATTTCTCTGACTCAAGTGACTTCTCCCCTTCCTCTGTGAAAAGTAAAGGAGGAGAGAGTTCATTGTCTTTGTACATGGAGAAACTAAACACTCGCAATGTTCAGCAAGACTGCGAGAGGAGGCAAGGTGTGTTTGATGGGCAGCGGAGGGGGCAGAGAAGAGATACCGCCACAAGCCACGACGGAGACGTTGAGTCTGGGGAGGAGCTGGGTTCTTTAAAACCAAATGATGCAAAGAAACACCAGAAGCAACAGCGAAAAAACAAGGATTCGAACAGAGATGTCGTCTCAAAAGAGGCCGATCAGCCTGGTGGACGTCTTCAGTCTCCTAAGAAGTCAAAGAAAAAAAATCTGCCAAAGCACCCAGAAGATGAGAAGATTAGAGAAGGAACATCAAAGTGTGGAGTTGATGTTCAGATGTTAAGTCCCAAGCCTCCTCATGGTCGTGATAAAAACATAAAGCAGCCCAGAGGTGAGTTGTGGCTTACCATTGTAGGGATTGTACTTTATGATCATTTAAATTAATAGTGGCTTTAATTACAGAACTGTTTGTTTTTCAGCTTCAAATGCCAATTCTCCTGCTGACAAGGGTAAGAACAAAGGAGGCAGAGGATCAAAGAAGCAAGTGTTTGATGCTTACATGACCTCTGAGGAGGTTTCCCATGGTCTTAAAAGAGGAGAACTTATTCAGGTATAAGCATGAGTTGGAAGTTAATTTCTTTCAGTATTGATGATCTTACTCGGTAATAGTCAAGTGATACAGACAGAAGTTTCATCATTTTATTTTCAATTTTATAAATGCATTTTGATCAGGTTCCTAAATCAAACGCTCAGTGCAGAAATGACATTGTTGAAGCAGTGGTTATCTGAAAAAAATGGTTTGGTTACTTTTTTCTTTGTCTTTAGGGTCAGCTCAGAATAAACCCCAAGAAGTACAATGAAGCTTTCATTCCGTCTCCTGTAAGTTGGCGTGGCCTCCCATCAAACAGAATGAATTTGACACATCATGTTTTGCTGCCTCAGTGACCTTGTTTAATTCAAAATATTTCTTTTTCTGTTCACAGGATGATACACGGGATATATTCTTAGATGGAATTGTTGCTCGCAACCGAGCACTGAATGGAGACATAGTAGTTGTGCAAGTACTGCCTCGGGAGCAGTGGAAGGTAAACGAATAATATTTCTGGTGACGTATATGTGCAGAATTCAAGTTTTTTTTTTTCTTATGAAACACTCAGATTTTAGGAGGTACATAAAAACTTTTGTTGATGCTTTTCAGCGAAAGTTTTTTGGTGCCAGACATAATTGAGAGAGAAGCATCTTTGAACAAAATGAAGTCAAGTATTGAATTGTTGTTCTACTGGTGTGGGCGGGGTCTGACTATGTACTGTCTTTATACGTTATATGTTTGCATTAACTCAGTTTTTTGTTTTATACACACTTGTACTAAGTTTTAATATTTTTTTATTTTGCATGTTTTTATTTATGGGTTGGGGGGGTTTTGGGGGGCGGGTTTGTCTGTTTGTTTGAGGGTTTTTTTTTGTTTGTTTTTTGGAAGGTTGTGAGGTCAGATACTGACTGTGAGGGTGCCAGCGAGTCAGACACACCCACTGTGCAAACAGCTGCAAAGAAGACAAAGAGCACTCCCAGTTCTGCTGTTAGTGTGGAAGAGCAGTGCAGCGACCGGGATGAACAAAACAACAAATATCAGAATATATCAGGTAGTATAAATACACTGGTCACTGCAAATAATTATAATTAATAGCTGCTGTATCACACATTGCACTTATTCTGTTGTAAAGCAATTCAACTGTACACGTCATAAGTTCCACCTTATTTATACCAGGTTCGACTCAATTTGAGCTTCATTACATAGAAGATGGATAAACTGAGGTTATAAAGAGATGGACACGGTCACCAACAATACTCATGTAGGCTGAGGCAATTAAAACATGCTCGGGTTTCACTACAGTCTCCAAAAAAGCGCCGAAAAAATGCTCCCCCTGCCGTTACACCACCACCACCACCAGTAGCCTGAAGTGAGGGAAGGATGGAGCCATGCTTTCATGTTGACATAATTGCTAACATATCAGTAGATTTCCAGCAGCTTGTTGCATTCATGAACCAACCCTTCTCATTTGTCTGTATTTGCATTCATGCATGGAGTGGTTGCACATAACTTCTACAACACACCAACGCTTACCCTACATGACATTAGTAAGATTATTTATTACTTCAAAGGCAGGATCAAATGGAGCGTAGCATTCAAAAAGCAGAAAAACGAGACCTCGACGTGAAACCCAAGTTAGACCATTATTTATTGGTCTAAATTGAGTTTGTGTATAACAACAAAAGTCTGTAAAGTACAACTAATACCTGTTAATATTTCTCTTGATGTGATGGAATTAGGAGAACGTCTGGGAGAACCATCAACACCACGTTCCAATGGGGAGATACTCCAAAAGACAGCTAAAGTGAGTTTCCATCACATCTGTTGCATTGAATTTTTAAACTAACAATTTCTCTTCCTTTTCACAAACAAAACATTTAAAAGGGGAAAAAAATCATCTTAATGCAGTGTTTTTTTTTTTTTTTTTTGTTTTTTTTTTTTTCCTCCTGCTTGAGATAAAGCAATTACAGGGCTCTACAGGACTACGTTGTATGAGTTACAAGTTTCCACCAGAATTGTATCATTTGCCTAACTCGTGTAAATCTTTTCTAAAGCTACTCCAATCCTATGCTAAGTTACTGCAGTAACAATATTCTAAATGGGCCATAAGTTCTAGTTTTCCTTTAGCAGTGATTTGTCACTTCTCAAGTAAAGGACCGCTTTCAAAGCGATCGCTTCCCTTGCAATCTTTCTACTAGGTGGTTTACATTGTTGAAAAGAAACACTCAAGAGCTGCCACTGGCTTCCTGAAGCACTTGCCAGACAAGCCCTTTGCCTTGTTCTCCCCTGTGGACCACCGGGTGCCACGGATTAATGTTCCCCTTGCTGATTGCCCTGAAGATTTTAGTTCCCGTCCGGGTGACTACAAGAACACCTTGTTCATCTGTCGGATCACAGACTGGGCAGCAGACAGCAATTTTGCAGAGGGGTAAGTGCTATAGTCGAATAACCCGGGGAACTGTTAACTCTGGTTTGAGAACTCTGCTGACACACTAAATCTTTTCCTACAGTCGACTAGCCAAGTCACTGGGACAGGCTGGAGAAATTGAGCCGGAGACGGAAGGCATCTTGATAGAGTATGAGGTTGATTTTTCTGAGTTCTCAGACGAGGTGTTGGACTGTCTTCCCAAGAATCTGCCCTGGACCATCCCACCTGAAGAGATGAGAAAGAGAAGAGACCTGAGGTAAGACTTTGAAGCCCAAATACATTTGTCGTTTTTCTTTTTTCTTTTTTTCTTTCTGTATTTTATGCATCTGCATCTGTTTTTCTGTCAGCCTTTTGCTGATTATTTCATAATTCAATGTTTGTGATGTTTAGGAATGAGTGCATCTTCACAATTGACCCAGCAACTGCCAGAGATCTGGATGATGCCCTGTCCTGTAAACAGCTGCCAGATGGTAAATTGCTAATGCTCAGTGAGAGTGATGATGTCTGACAGGGGTGGATATAGCTCAGAAGGTAGAGCAGGTCATCTACTAATTGGAAGGTTGGTGGCTGCTCCAGTCTGCATGCCAAATATCTTTGGGCAAGATACTAAAACAGTTGCTCTGTGATGCATTCATTGGAGTATGAATGTTAAATAGAAAGCACTTTCATAGGAAAACCATAGAAAAAAGTGCTTGTGTGAATGAGGCAAGTTGTATAAATCGCTTTGAGTCCTCTAAGTAGAAAAGCGCTAAATAAGAAAAAAAAACGATGGTCAGTGATTATCATTGGTCATAAGTATCCTATTCTATCCATAACCTGTACATAAAAGATGGATGTAGCTTCTGCCTCTGAAAAGGGAAGCCAATCCAGAAATGCCTTAAACCTGCATTCTTGCTAATGGCCACTAGGCGGCGGTTCCTTTGCTTCCAACCAGATTATTTTTATTTTTTTTAAATAAATAATTAAAAAAATAACTTTAATAGAAACTATTATTTTAGTAAATATGGTCCCCATTTAAATAAAGAAGGTGGATAAAGCAAGGTTTTATGGTGGGCCAAACTTCTGACTGAAGTTTGTCACTGGTATACAATGGGACTGTGTATTTCTGTGACCTTCCTTCTCACCTCCAACCAATTACAGCAGATGACTTACACACCCTGAGCCTGGTACTTTAGGAGGTCTTCTCCTGTTAGAAGGGAGTTTTTCCAACTGTCAAGTGCTTGCTCATTGGAAATCTCTTTGATATTGTAAGATCTTTATTTTTACAGTATAGTACAACTTGACATAGGTGTTCTTTTGTGAACAAGCATTGTAATAATACATTGAATTGAAACCGTACAATAACTACGTGCACCTTCTATTATACAGTCTGTTGTCCTAATTTTTCTGTCTGTGGCAGGCAACTTTGAGGTGGGAGTTCACATTGCTGATGTGAGTTATTTTGTGGAGGAAGGAAACTCTTTGGATGTCATTGCCAGCCAGAGAGCAACTAGTGTCTACCTGGTTCAGAAGGTACGTACTCCCCGAGGCTTTTTTCCCCGTGTCATTAATTCTCAGTTGTCAGGGGTTCATTTAAACTGTAACTTTTTTAAGTTCTCAGCCCTCAGTGTCTGTCTCGTCACTCTCCAGGTGATCCCCATGTTGCCTCGGTTGCTGTGTGAGGAGTTGTGCAGCTTGAACCCTCTCGTCGACCGACTCACTTTCTCCGTTATTTGGACACTCACACCCGAGGGAAAGGTATATAAACTGATATAAATGCATCTGATGTTGTGTTGTTTTTTTTCCATTGGCCCATCTGTTTGTTTCCGCCTTACTTGTCAGATTTTGAATGAGTGGTTTGGCCGCTCAATCATCCGCTCTTGTGTGAAGCTGAGTTACGACCATGCTCAGAGCATGATCGAGGCCCCTGAGAAGATGTTCTCTGCTGAGGAGCTGCCACCCGTGGACCCCATGCACCCTATTGATGAGGTCCACCAAGCAGTGCTCAACCTTCACACTATTGCCAAGAACCTCAGAGCTCAACGTTTCTTAGGAGGAGCGCTCAGACTCGATCAGGTTAGTGTTGGTTTGTTCTTTGGATTATGAGAGGAAATACTGTTGTCCTTACTGTTACGCTTAGTGGATGTTTGGAAAATATGTTTGTGTATATACAATGTTTTATTCTGGGCCAAAGGAACTGGCTTCAATCTTAAATTACTGCAGTTTCTTGTACTGAAGTGTATTTTATGTTTAATGGTTTCAGCTGAAGCTTTCTTTCACTCTGGACAAAGAGACAATGATGCCTCAAGGTTGTTATATTTACCAATACAGAGACAGTAACAAGTGAGTAAAAAGGACTTTTCTTTTTAATCAGTGCCTGAATAATCTGTCAGTAAATTTAATGACAGATGGGTTTTGTTGGGGTTTTGTTTTTTTGTCTCTGTGCTGTTTTAAAATCTCAGTCCTATCACAGTCTTTTCTCCTCCTTTGACTGTTAATCTCTCATTAATAAAACCTGTTCTCCAGGTTGGTGGAGGAGTTCATGCTGCTTGCTAACATTGCCACAGCCAACCACATTTACCGCAAATTCCCCGAGTTGGCCTTGCTCAGGCGCCACCCTCCACCCAAAGCCAAGATGATGGATGAGCTGCAAGAGTTGTGTGACCAGCTGGGAATCAAAATCGACCTGTCTTCTGCCGGATTATTACACGTCAGTACTCATAATGCATTGGTATCCAATTGCATTCAGGGTTTGAAGTTCGGTTGGAGTAAATTGAAAACCTTCTTTCTTCTTGTTTAACATGCAGAAGAGTCTCAATACTGCTTTTGGTGATGACGAGTACACAAGTGCCAGAAAAGAAGTCCTCACCCACATGTGCTCCAGACCAATGCAAGTTAGTACTCATAGTTAGTACTAGTATGATTTAGAGCAGTAAAAAAAAAAAACCCTGTTTGTATTAGTTTTGTAGTGTTTATCTTTAACCTGGTTCATTTGTCTATCTCAGATGGCGTTGTACTTTTGTACAGGAGTCGTGAAGGAGGAGCAGAATTTTAAGCACTACGCCCTCAACGTTCCTCTCTACACACACTTCACATCACCCATCAGGCGCTATGCTGACATCATCGTGCACCGGCTGCTGGCTTCTTCACTAAGTCTGTCTCTTTTCCACAAAAGGCTCTTTCAGACAAATGACAGAATTTCTATTGTGTGACATTTCTGGTTGACAGTGAGGAGAAAGGCACAAAAGAGCCTCAAACATCGCTCTCAGTCAATGTATTGTTTGTTCTTTCCTTTTGGTTTTTTTACTAAATAAGTAAAATGTATTTATAAAGCACATTTAAACACCTTTCATTGATTAAAGTGCTGTAACAAAGCATGTATATCTCTATACACACGAGCATGTAATTGCACTGAGCGAGAAAATCAGTGTCACTTAAATTTGTGTCCATTAATTCTGATACTCATGTCTCCGCTGAATATTTGTATACAGAATGTGGGCCTCGAATCAGCCTGTCAACAGCGGAGGTAGAGAAACAAGCGTCACACTGTAACGACAAGAAGGCTTTGTCCAAGAAAGTCCAGGAGCTCAGCTCAGAGCTCTTCTTTGGAGTCTTTGTGAAGGTGAGTAACCAGATCACAACTCTATTGGTGTTTTTTCCAACTCTAATAAACACAGTATCAAGATTATAGGCGTAAACATCAGTTATGAAAAAAGAAATTCACAAAAGTGTTCAACAGTATACAACGGTCCCTCGCTATAATGGGGTTCACCTTTCGCGGCCTCGCTGTTTTTCAGATTTTTTTTTTTTTTGGTGTGCAATTTTGCATGCTTGCTATGCTATCAGCTTGTCAAATTTACATAAATCTTCGATCGCTAGCAGTGTGACTCTGAAGTGCTGTACTGTATGTTTGTAAGTTTTCTCCCCGACAAACACAACAATGTAGATAAAATGTTATGCACCGTCAAAGGCAGAGGAAGATGCTAACCATCGCACAAAAAGTTGAACTTCTGGATATGCTAAAGGAAGGTAGAAATTACTGTATTTTTTTTAAGATTATAAGACGCATTAAGTGAAATAAAACAGTCAGATAAGTCAAACTTTACTCAACTCATTCTTCTTGCTTCCTCCACTTCGGTACCATTGATTCATTAATGTTGAATTCTCTCGCAGCTGCTCTATTCCCATGTTCTGGACCTGAAAACAGGGTTTGATCTTTGGTTTCATTCTATAATACTGGACTTATTTTTATACGAAGGTTTGAACTACGAGAGTGTTTTAAAAAAGAAACGTGTGAAAATGTTTATGCCTGTCTAAGAAAAGTGTGTAAAGTGTGTCGTGGGGGGTTTTACAGCCTTAAAACATCTCTAATAACTGTAAAAACTAAAGCTGGCTACTTCGCAGATTTCACCTATCGCAGGTTATTTTTAGAACGCAACTCCCTCGATAAACGAGGGACCACAGCAAAATGAAATGATAAAGGGGCTTGCTTGGCTCAGGAAGTAGAGCTGGGTTGGTGGTTTGGTTCCTTGGACAAGATGCTGAATTCTGAGTTGTTCCCAGTGTGTTTATTGGAAAGTGAAGGTGTGTGAATATTGGCAAGCACTCAGAATAGAAAACAAGTGCTTGTATAAATGAGGCATGATGTATGAAGGCTAGAAACCAGCCCATTCACCATTACTGCTCAAATTCAAAAGGTCAAAGATAAGAACATCACAACACAGGAGCAGATTTAGAGCAGAGTTCATTACATATCTTTATATATCTGTCCTGGTGGAGGCAAGAAGTGTTGTAGATTTTTAACATCTTAACAGGAAAAAAAAGTAGTAAACCATAACCCAAACCAGTGTTTATTTCCAAATGTTTGGGGTTTTTTTTTTTTTTTTTTTTTTATATTACCTGTCTTCAGCTAGATTCCTAAAATGTGAAACGAGTTGAGACTTATTTTCTTAAGGCTAGTTTCTTAGGCTAAAGATTCTTTGTATTTGCATCCACCACACATGTTTTTGCAGGAGTCTGGCCCACTGGACTCTGAGGCCATGGTGATGGGGGTGCTGGATCAGTCCTTTGATGTGCTGGTGCTCCGATATGGAGTTCAGAAACGCATCTATTGCAAGGTCAGCTCCAACAATGGGTTTTACAATGTGATTTTGTTTTTTGTTTTTCATCAAAGATACCAATTTATTCCCAAGTCTTAATTTTTTACTTTTTAGTAATTAAGAGATTATGCTTTTGACTGTATATAACTTTCAGTTCTTTGCAGTTCTTACCATGCCTTTGCTCAACACTCATATCTCACTCGGGAGAAAGAAATGAGACTGTCGTATGAGAGACAGAGCAAAACAGAACTGTCACTTTATTACTTTATTAGAAACAGCTGAGAACTGTTTGTTTCCAACTTTAGTCTATCACTGGCTTGGACGCATTCCGCCATCGTAAGGTGGGGAAGAAATCCGAGCTGACACTGCTGTGGACTGCAGAGTCCCCGGAGGATCCGCCTGTAGAGCAGGTGAGAGCCACAAACATGAGCCTGTGACTTTGTGTACTCAGGAGAATAAATGCCAAAGCACTGTTAAGCACCCCACATTTATTTGTTTTTGTAGACTAGTAGAGTAGTGTAACAAATTTTGGTTTGCATGATTACAAAATGTCTTTGAAGCCAGTTGACGGAGTGGAATGAATAAATCAGAATTTCTTGTCTGTTCAGGTCATTTCCGTCTTCACTTTAGTGGAGGTGCAGCTCAAGTCGGATGATGCGCCTCTGAAATACAGCGCAGTGCTCAAGAGACCCGAAGACAGCGCATCATAAACGTACAAACACTTGAATGGAAGTCAGGAACATTTTCTTCTGTTGGTTGCTAGGAATAACATTTTATAGAGTGTAACGTGGAAGCAATAATTCAGTCAGATCTGAGTCCGATTTTAATTTCAATCTTCTCCAGTTGTGTTTTTTTTTTTTTTGTTTTTTCCCCCCCATACTTTTGCAAACTTAATGCAAATACCTTGAATGTATGCATGTGGTCTATGTTATAGGATGTAATATTTTTAACCTGTTGTCATACGGGACTTTGCTTACAGCTGTCCTGTGGCTCCGTTCCTTTGTGGAATCAATGGAAGAAGTTCAAAATCTATGGTAGACATACTACGTGGCTTTAAATCTGAATTAATTCAATATTATTTTTTGCAATTTAAGATTCCAAATTGAGCTCTGACTCAGGTCTGACGCTGAAAGAATCAAGGCAGCAGTGAGTTCTATTTTGCTGTTGATGGTTTGGTGTGACTATAACTGCTATACACATTCTAATATGAGAAATCTGATTTTTAACCATTTTTATTTGAATGTTGATGAGCGGCTTCCTGATGTTTGAGAAGAAACGATGGTTTGTGTTTTGCTAGGCATTATATTTGCCACACCAGTGACTTGTGACCTGCTCTGGTTGTTTTAACTTGTTGCCACAGTGAAGCTTCACAGGTCAAATGCAGCTGTGATAGCAAGGTGTGACACCTTGATTAATTCATATTATCAGAACATGTACACTAATATTCACATGTAACAACAAAAAAAAGAAAAGCTGAGAAGTTTTCTTTGGATTCTTCTGATGTTGTGTAATGTCTCAGTCATTAAGTAAAGCTCACAGGACTTTTCTTTGCTCTACTTTGTGAAATAGGAGCAAACGTATTGCTCCAATCCAAAGAAAGTTCTTGTTGTTTTTGGACTGGAGCGATATGATTAGACTAAGCTTTTCTTTAGTCAGGCCAAAGCTTACCAACTCTTTGTTTTTACTGCAAAACACAGGGATGACCCACGTGTGAATTGCTGCTAAAGATGTTGACTGCCTCGAGGTCTTAATGAATTATATGTTTGCTCATGTGTGGTTGTGTTTTTATGCTGACATTTGATTTGGTCAGCACAAATGATTAATGTACCTCATTGATATTTAAGAATGTCAGCCTTCCTTTTATCCGCTCAATTTAATTTGATCGAACTGGGACTGAACTCTGGAGCAACTACACATTTTTAAATGGAGTGTGGCCCCACTTTTTCTTTGACTCAGTCCTTGTGCCTCAATTTAGTTCTCACACCTGATTTTGATTGAACTGTGTGATTAGCTGCTGTATCTGCACACTTTCTCGTCTGTCAAATCCATTTTTTTATTTTTTTTTTGACAGATCTAACAGCTGTCTTTTTAAATAGAAGTGTTTAGTTTTACATGTACAGACAGTACTTTAATTTTAAATCCATGGGTACAAAGCCAGTACAAGCCACTGTGTTGAAGAAGTAAGATGTCTGACAAAGTTTCTTGTCACATTTAAATGAGGCAAACATTAAAATCCAGTTTATTTGGGTCTCTGGTTATATTGTCACATGTAACGTCTGGTCAGTATTCACTGTGCAGTCATGATATGCTCTGTACTTCCTCCAGTGCAATATATTTGATTGTGTTTAGGAAAATACAGACATGAAATCTAAACTGTGTTTTGTTGTCTGTAAATTACTTTTATCATGCCTGCTTTTTTTATTTTATTTAAATTAATGGTTGTAACTAAGGAAAGGAACTTCTAGTCAGACATTAATCAGCTGCTATTTTAGGGTCCATTAATATATCACCATTAGCACACAGGCACTGCCTGCTTCTGTTTAGTTTATACAGCAAACGACACAGATTTTTATTTTTTATTTTTTTTAAATTGCCAAGGAGTGTCTTAATTTGTGATAAACGTACTGCAACAGCTCAAAGATAAGACTTTGTCCACTGTAGTTCACCACCATGCAACAATTGATTACCCTGCCTTCATAAACTACTGATAGTGTATAGCCCACACCCTTTCCTTGGGTTGAATATGGCCTTTATGAAACTGAGGGGGGTTGTGGGCTTTTTTGTTTGTTTGTTTTAACGTTTAAATGTGTTCCATGAGGTAAAATAGACAACATGCTCGTGGTAAGTGTAACATTTGTTCAAATTTGCATATTTCCCTGAAACACTGGAAAGAAAATGAAAGCTTGACTATCGGAGTGAGTTTCCGAGAGAAAAATCCTGTATTAGTGATGATAATTAGAGTAATAATAAATAAAAAATATAAAAACACTAAATGTGACAAAGGGTGACAGTGGGACAGTGCGGGATCTGTGAATAACTTGAAGGGGATCTAGGCAGGTATGGCAGGATGACATCTATATGATTTACTTTTATTTTACTCAGAAGAAACTTGGCTTGAAGGAAGGGGGCAGAGACCAAACATGAGAGAGAGAATGACCTGAGAGGGCCCAATAAAAAGTCAAGGATTATTTTGAATTATAGATCATGCAAAGCCGCTTTAGTGGAATCCGCTTCTATGTAAATATAGTCTGAAATCTTTATGATCGTTCCACGTTAACCTTTGTGTCCTGTTTGGATCACATTTGAGTTGTTTTGACACACAAGGTTTCCTCACTACTGCTTGGAAAGTGCTAGTAGTTTGTAGACTAGCTGGTAATGTTGATAATAAATGTGGGCTTTCTATCATTTAACAATGAAGACAGCGGCTAATGAGAGGGTTATACATGGGTGTCTATTAAATCCCAACACTTTTTCCTTTTAATAGAATTTATTTTAAATCCTTTCTTGTATGTTTTTATGTTTTAAACGGGGCATGAAATTGTGTGAAAATGGATGTTATTCACAGAAAAATGAGTGTTATAAATCCTAGAAAATCCACCCTGTATTCTCTCTGAAACTTAAATTAATCATCCATTCATTTATGTCAGACTATTTATACATTCTAAGAAATCTGTAGGTCAGATTTACGGGTCAGCACTGAGGGAGTGTCTGTGAAGGAGTTCTTGGCCAATACTGTGAAAGCATGAAGTATGAACAGTATGTAAAGGTTAAACACCTTCCTAACTCGTCACCACGAGGACAGAAAGAAAAACAAATATCAGGCTTAAATAGGTCTGAAAAATCTATTTCTCTTGATATTGTTGCTGGGCTCTTTTTCACACATGCACACTGCCATCTTTGACCTACAGCACCTCTACCTTTTGCCCCATAGCCTCAGGACCATAATGTCATTGCAGTAAATGCAAATAGTCTGCAAACAAAGTCAAAGTCACCACAAACCAGTGCAAATACCGAACCACAGCAGCAATAAAAACCTAGACTCAAGGCATTTTATAGTTAAAAACCCCACCTTTATTTTATATGTATGAGGAACAGATTTTCATTTAAAATGAAACCTTCCTGATATGATCGTCTCAGTGCGTCAGTTCCATCGTGTCATTAGGAAAATAGTCAAAGATCAGGCTGATAACTAGAGACCAGAAGTTCACCTTTCTTTCTGACGTCATAAGCAGCCAGGTTTGAAGACAATTAAGCCACACCCCATTAAATTACATAAGCATTGCTGCACTGCCCATCTGTGGGAGGTTACCCAGAGCCATGCAGCACTGTCGTGATGAAGCTTTTACAAGGCTTTCCATTCTTAACTGTGACTGGTTAGCAGGGAATTCCTTATCAGAGCTGAACGGGCTGACGCCTGTGAGCAATCAGCCAAGTATACTGTCATGACTTTAAACCCATGAAACTTTAATAGCGATTTCCTGATGATTTAAGGAACAACTTCTGACTGTCAGGAAAGATTAGCCTCTTGAAGACCCAGCACAGCCACAATGGTGGACTCCCCACACCCTGTTGCGTACAATAGGGCTTAATTGATAACAAGAATGCTGATAATAACACTGTTGTGGCAGAAATCTGATCCCTCTCTAGTCTAATCTCATATTTACATTTTTATTGCAGCAGCAGGGAGATGCTCAGCTGTGTCTCCTACAATTTACACAGGCAGGGTCCAAAGTCTCAATAAACATCCATCCAATATGATCCTGGTAAATCCACCACCAAGGACATTTATGTAAAATCTCCTTTAATAAATGTATTATCTTCTTATTTAACTTCTTATTTAAACAACATGACCTGCATGACCACGCTGATGCACGATTTGTTGATTTCAGCAGGTTGTGCATTTTAAGATTTGGTCCTGTACAGTAGTAGTAGTGGATGTAACCTGATATAAGCTTCAGTAGGAATACTGCAAGTTCAAGGTGAAAAACATTTGGATGGGCTCCCCTAAATTGCCCAGAAAGACACACATCACTCCACTGTGACAAGTTCCTTATTCACTTCTGAGTAAGCGATCCATTTCTCTTCCTCCTCTTACAGTCAGTCCAAAGTCAAAGCGTCATAAAACCTCTGTCACTCATAGGCACGCTGAGTTTTATCCTTCCTCATACGGAGACGGATTCTATAAGACGCAAAGACGAGGAACGAGACGGGAATTAATGAAGATCCCACACCAAAGGATCATCGGGTAGACCGTTTTCATTTTAACGGTGACATTAACAGTGCTCTGTGATTTGTTTTACCGCTGCACACCTTGAGCGCTGACATTGAACACAGTTCAGATTAAAAAAGCCAAAAGAAACCCTTTAAATCGTCAGTACTTTGGTAATTGCAACTCATTGTATGGATTTCTTTTTCTTTTTCTCTCCAGGGACTAGAAATAAAAGAAACTTGTGATGTTGAGAAAGGTAAGGCTGAAACAAACTCGAGATAATAACTTTGGAGATGTGAGTTTTATTGAGAGAACTGCCGCCCCACCGAGTGTCACTTTGTGTTCCCGTAAACTGAAACCTAGTCCCGTGTCCCTGAAGGACAACGTGAAATCTTTCTGTCTTTTGCTTTCAGGGGGAATGGGTTTGGGTGGACTCGAGCATAGGGGTGCCCATCGGAGCAAGGGTCAAAGTAACACCGTCGGGTCAGCGGTTGCTGGTGGACGATGAGGGAAAGGTAAACAGTGCTTTTGCACTCTCACAGGGTAAAAGTCAAACATCCCAAAACGGCAACAGTTGGTGTTATGTTGCTGAGTGTATTCCCGTTTTCACCCTTCCTCAGGAGCGCAGGTTGTCACCGGAGCAGGAAGCCTCCCTCAAGATCATGCACCCTACATCGGTGGAGGGGGTGGACGACATGATCAAACTCGGGGACATGACGGAGGCCGGTCTCCTCAGGAACCTCCTGCTCAGACACAGACAAGGCATCATCTATGTGAGCAACACACTGAAGGAAAAAATGATTTTTGTCGCCAGTGTTCCTACATGCTTTGGACGCTTGTACTTTAAGTCAAGTATCTTTATCTTTACTGTCATTGTATAAACATGACACAGCAAAGCGTCTCCCAGAGCCAAATATAGAAAAAATATATTACAAGACAGAGAAGACAGTTGCTGAGGATAAAAAGCAGATTAAAAGTAAAATGGATTTGGTTCATTCAACTCAATTTTCAAAATATCTACACATCATGAGGCCAGCGCGCTGTGAATGACCTGATATAGACACTTAACGCTTTTGCCCAAAGACAGCAGGGATCTGCAAACCTGATTTGGATAAGTGGTTAAGAACAATTGGATGGCCTGATAATGGATTATAGGAAATATTCCTTTAATTTGTAACGGTTCGTTTCTCCCAGAACACCTTAAAACATCTTCCCTTGATGTTTGATTCCAGCCTCACATGAGCTGTTCAGCTTTCTCTCGCTGGGATTTCTTTCTTTTAATCAACTTTGATTCAATTGTGGCAAATCAGAACAATAGAACATTTTAAATCTCCAGGCAGACTCCAAATTTGCACAAACTTCACTGTCGAACATTTAATTTTCACTATCTTTTACTAGCGACAGTACATTTTTTATTCAAGAGTTAAAAAAAACAAACATTTACTGAGTCGCAAATAAAAACACAGACGCTGTAACATTTATCATTTTACAGGTCCGGTGGACAAACTTTCTAAATGTTCATACTCTTACCTTTTTATTTAGTGTCTGACATAATGAGATGGATATGAATAGACATAAGTAGCAGATATAAGTAAGCATTCTAATAACTTTAATAACTGCTCTGTTTTTAGCCGTGATTGAAAATAGCATTGGATCATTTGACAAGAGCAACATTAAGTATCTTGTCACTCCACACACAGGATGTACCCTTAACATCATTTTGGTTAAATTTTCAATTCAGTTCAATTCAGTTTATTTATATTGCACCAAATCACAACAACAGCCTCAAGACACTTTATTTTGTAAGGTAAAGACCCTACAATAATACACAGAAAACAGAGAAAGCCCCCAACAATCAGATGACCCCCATAAGCAAACACTTTGAAAGTGGGAAGGAAAAACTCTCAGATTCAGGGAGATGTTGTGGAATAGAGCCAGAGATTAATAATAACTATTGACTGTGTATAAACACGTAGTAAGTGGAGAAAGTTGAAGGAGATTCTTTTCTAATGCAACATTTCTATGATTGTGTAGACCTACACGGGCTCGGTGCTGGTGGCCGTGAATCCATACAAAGATTTTCCAATATACACAGAAGAGCAGGTAAGGATATGCGCAGCTGATGACTTCACTGTAATATCGCAGTGATCTACTTCACACGCGTACCCTCCTTTTTGTCTCCAGGTGAGGTTATACCATAAGCGAAAACTGGGAGAGCTCCCGCCCCACATCTTTTCCATCGCTGAGGCCTGTTACTTTAACATGACTCGCCATCAAAAAAACCAGTGCTGCATCATCAGGTCAGCGTCTGTTATATCACTGAGGATCTTTAATATCTGAATTTGATTCTTTACAACTGCTCATTGATTTGATCCATCTCTGTAAGTGGGGAGTCTGGAGCAGGGAAGACCGAGAGCACTAAACTGATCCTGCAGTACCTGGCAGCCGTCAGCGGTGAGCTCTCTGAGCAGCGGATTGAGAAGCAGATCCTGGAGTCCAACCCGATTCTAGAAGGTAGAAAACACCAGCCAAAGAGTGCACAGTCATTATTAAATGTTGTCTTTATGGCATGGATGAACAACAACAACTTTTTTTTTCTTTTTGCATTTCAGCTTTTGGAAACGCTAAAACAATCCGCAATGACAACTCCAGCCGCTTTGGGAAATATTTGGAAATCTTCTTCAACAGGGATGGAGTGATTGAGGGTGCACGCGTGGAGCAGTATCTTCTGGAAAAGTCTCGTGTCTGTCGTCAGGTGAGTAAGCTCTGTTAAGACAACCTTTGTTATCTCTCCACGGGGCGGGAATGTGCGGTAAACCAGTAAAAACACAACACGCTACGTCTGAAGAGTTTGTTTCAGTCGATGTGCTGTTGTTGGCTTAATCTCGTGTGCTGCTGTTGCCATTGTCACTATCAGTACCATCAACAAGAGGAGTGAAGCTAAAGTAAACATGTTCCCACCCAGCCCGCATAAAAACTTGCGTGAGTTTATCATTTTGTAACACTAATGATTAATTTTTTCCTCTGCAACCTCAGGCTCTGGAGGAGCGAAATTACCACATATTTTATTGCCTGCTGGCAGGAATCTCAGCAGAGGAGAAAAAACGCCTGAGCCTCGGGAATGCCAAGGAATACAAATTCCTTACCAAGGTATTGCAATAAGGAAGGCTGTGACTGCCCGCATTGCTGGTGAAGTTATTGTGATGTCGTGTAATTTATGGAAAAAATTCTGCTAGTTCATTGCCCAGACTGTCCTGTAGTTTTAAAGGTTTTATTAATTCACAGCAAGTTTTCTTTTTCTTTTTTGTAAAAAACAAAACAAAACAGACATTTCTACACTAGATAGTAGAAAAATAAGAAATTGTATGTCATGTAATCTATTAGTCATTTACTTTAGTGTGTAGTATAAATTGCAGTATTGTTAATTATTAATTGGCAAAGCTGTAAAACTTATGAAAATACAATGAAAAGTTTTAAATCTACGCACCCCTTCACATTTTCCAAAGCTGTCCTGTGGGCCAGATTGGAGTCTTTGCAAGGCCTGTTCTGGCCCCGAGGCCTTATGTTTGACACCCCTGCTTTCTCCTAGCTATTCTAAATCTTGTCTCTCACTCTTCAGGGCAACTGCATTGCTTGTGGAGGACGAGACGATGCCAAAGACTACAGTCGTATTAATTCCGCCCTAAAAACGCTGAATTTCTCAGGAAAAGACTGTCATGAAATCTTCAAGCTCCTGGCGGCCGTACTACACCTGGGAAACGTCTGCTTTGAGGGTGAGGATACAGAGTTAGAAACTATGTAAAGATTTTAGCCTGCACATAATGGAGCTTAGTTTATCTTTAAAATCATTTCCCTATCAGATTTCAGCAGAACAGCTATTCAAGTGTTGCCTAACGTTTAATCAAACATATCTCCATTCCTAATTTTATCAATGCTAGATTTTGATCAGCAAACAAGCATATAATAAATAAGAGCATCAGTAGGCCTGATGATACCTATGGCAGATTGCAGTCTGTTCAGATCTATTATTAAATGAGTGAACGGATTTATTGTTCCATAAACAGGCAGCTAGTTATACAACAGTGAAACTGAATAGCAGTGAGCACCTGAATTACATAAGACTAAATCATTTCTACACTTTGAATTTGTCAATGAAATTATTATTATTTTTTTAAATGGAGAAGTTGATTTATTGGTTTGGCTCATGTCACCGTTTCCCAAACAAAGTTGAGAGATAGTGTCATGATTTTTTACATATAACTTTGGCAGCACGGTGGTTAGCACTGTTGCCGCACAGCAAGAAGGTCCTAAGTTCTATTCCACCATCAGGCCGGGGTCTTTCTGTGTGGAGTTTGCATGTGTTTGCGTTGATTCTCCCCGGGTACTCCGGCTTCCTCCCACCGTCCAAAGACATGCAGCTTGTGGGGATAGGTTAATTGGATAATCCAAATTACCACTAGGTGTGAATGTGAGTGCAAATGGTTGTCTGTCCCTGTGTGTTGGCCCTGCGACAGACTGGCGACCTGTCCGGGGTGTACCCCGCCTCTTGGCCTATGACAGCTGGGATAGGCTCCAGCGACCCTGAAAAGGATAAGCGGAAGCGAATGGATGGTTAGAACTTTGGAACAGCTGTTTTGGAATGAATGAAAGTTTCTTTGTTTCACTGACACCAGAGAACCAAAAGAATATTAATTTCACCATCAGCTTTTGGTCCCTAGATGCATCTGTTGGATTTGTGCATTAGCATTATTTTATGTTCCAAGCTAGATACATTTGTGACTTGTACTTGTGTAGTTGGAAGTGGTTTGGTTAAATCTCCTGACTGGTTGTAATATCTTTTAAAACTCACACTGACCTCATTTCACAGGATTACTCCTTACAGCTGTTATTGTGCTGTTTGTGTCTTATGTGTGAATTTGTGTTTCCATCAGCCAACACTCAAAATAACCTGGAAACCAGTGAAGTCAGCAAATCAGAACATTTCAATGTGGCGGCATCACTACTGGAGGTGGGTCTCCTTCTCTATTAGCAGGTAAGATCTACTTTGCTATTAAATAGCACTAGTAAAGGTTTTTTTTTCTGTTTCTTGTGCTTAAAGGTGGAGAAGCCCACCCTGGCGACCAATCTGACTCATCGATCCTTTAAGACCAACCGCGAAATGGTGACTAAACCTCTGAGCTGTGAACAGGCAGCTGACTGCAGAGACGCCTTTGTGAAGGTAATGAGGGAGAGCCAGCAATTTTAAATCACTGCTTCCTTATTGGTTCCTGGCTTAGGATGAAAGAAACCTGGGCCCTGTAAATGCTGCACGCTGTACTTTATGAGGAAGCGTTCCAGTTTCACTGTGATAGAGCAGATGGTTTCCAACCTTTGACTGGTGCTTACAGCGTTGCTACAGTTACTCAGCATGTTTTAGAAAACTCTCGTCTTACTTTTCCTTGATGAGCTTCAGTGTAGATTGACTGATTTCTTATGATTGTAAGGTACAAGACGTGTAAAAATCCACACGCATCGTCACCAACATGTGGGTCAGGTGCAGAGCTCAAAAGAAACAATTAAATATAGAAAAGAATAAACAGTTTGCGTGTTTCAGAACTCCACTAAAATGTAACTCTGCTGGGTTTCTGTTCTCTCAGGCGATCTACAATAAGCTGTTCATATGGATTGTTAAGAAAATCAACAGTGTCATCTACAAGAAGCTGACCAGCAACTCCAAATCAGCCTACCTGTCCGTCGGCCTGCTTGACATCTTTGGCTTCGAGAACTTCAACACTAACAGGTCAGGAGGGTTTTTTTCTGTTATTCCTGTTTTGTACTTCATCAGATATTTTTTTCATTTTGACTTTTCATCTTGAATTAAGTTTAGTTTATGTTAGTTTAGTTTTTATTGTTGTTATAAATTTTTATTAGTTTCAGTGTTGGTTTTACTCTTTATAGCTATTATTGTAGTTAGGGCGTATGCCAAAAGCAAGGTTTTACAAAATCAGTACTGACATTGCAATTTAAGAAACAAAAAAAAATTGATAGCAGGTGACTCACAGGCTCATAAACTTCCAAAGTCTCAATAAACATTTTTGTCAAAGCCTTAATAGACAAGTTATGATAACAAGAATATATTTTTTATTTTCACAAAATCATTTCAGTTTGATTTTTTCTAAACTCTAGTTTATCTTTTTAATTTAGTTAACTAAAAAGTCTAGCACTCTTTTTCACTTTAGCATTGTTCAGCTACAATAACCTTAGCCTGAACTGTTGATGCAAAGCAGCATAGATTAGATATTTAAGGAAACAAGCAGCTGAACCCAATAAAGTACATAATAAAGTGGCCTGTGAGTGTACATTACCAGTATCTTCATTTTTATCCATTCGATTAGTTGAGTCAAACGTATTTCTCAGATATCTTTAAGCTTTCACAGCCGTTGCACTGCCGCCCTGACATATTTATGAAACATTAGACGATCAGACATTTCGTGGTATACTAAGGCATCTAATTTTCACAGTTATCACTATTTACAAGCCATCGTTTATTTTACAGTTTTGAGCAGCTTTGCATTAACTTTGCCAACGAGAAGCTGCAGCAGTTCTTCGTGGCCCACATCTTCAAGCTCGAGCAGAAGGAGTACATGAAGCAGGGCGTCATGTGGGATAACATCAACTTTAGCGACAATCAGAAGATTCTCGACCTTCTAGCTGGAATGCAATGTAATGTGCTGGCTCTTGTTGATGAAGAGAGCCACTTTCCAAAGGTATGCTTCTGCTGAGGTTTCTTATTTAAGGTTCTGCCCTGCTGCAGAAGCTTTTTTATTCAAAAGAATCACTTGGTTGGCCTTAGGGTACAGACGCTACGATGCTAGAGAAGTTGAACCAGCACCACAAAGGACACAAGAACTACATCGCCTCCAGGAGTGAACGTGACACAAACTTTGGGATTTGTCACTTCGCTGGCCTGGTTCAGTACGACTCCAATGGTAGGCAAGCAAACAGCAAATATTAAAACCTCAGCCAACGCAAGGTGCTCATGAGCGCAGTAATACTTTGTTGTTGCCTTTTTTCTCCTTCCTCAGGTTTCTTGGAAAAGAACAGGGATGCTGTCAGTTCGGACATCATTAAGATGCTTGACATGTCTGCCAATAAGCTACTGCGTGACATATTTGAGTCTGAACTGTCAACCAATGGGATTAAGGCTGTTAAAAATAAAAAGTTCATCATGACCCCAAGCAACTCTCTGCGGGTATGAAAGGATAAAGTCATGTCTGATCCTTGGGCAAACTGCAATAAATGTTCCTGTGTCATTTAGTTTCATAACGCTGCCAATGTTTATTTGATCAGGTGTATCAAGGACTTCATTTTTGAGTTTTTCCTTCTGTCACATGTCATCCTCACAGGGATTGGCTGACACTCGCAAACAAGTGCCGACACTGAGCGGCCAATTCCGGCAGTCTCTGGACTCCCTAATGAAGGCTCTGTCTGCCTGCCAGCCTTTCTTCATCCGCTGTTTCAAACCCAACAATGGCAAGCAATCTGAGGTGAATGAGCAACTGCTTCTGCCGCCATGGCAACACCATACAGTTGCTGTGTAAACTGAGCAATCATGTATGCTAAGAAAGGGAAATGAGGGGGAAGCTTGTGACAAACTAGTGTATTTCAGCAAACTAATGTTTGCTGAAATTAAGACATTTCCTTTAAATCCTGTCATTTCCCGAAATAATATGGATGTTGCTGTGTTTTTTGTTTTGTTTTGTTTTTTTATGTTTACTGCCACCATTTGCAATAGAGCTCATTCTGTTTTGTGCCATAAACCAACGGAGCCAATTTCCTGTTAAATATCACCTGATATCACAGAGAGTAAAGTACAATGCTGCGCTAGTATCTGTTGAGCTTTTCTCACCCTTTGGATTTAGACTAGAAGTCACGAAAAGTTCACACATTCTGAACTCCCTGACCAATATTGTGGCAAAGCGTTGTTAGTCCACAGTGCCACGTGTCACAGTTCTCCTGTGAAATCCAAGCACCTGCTGGCAGGACTGGCACTTACTTGGTGATCGTGGTCCACACAGGACCACTTCAAATTCAAATGGGTCATTAAGTCTCAAATCAGCAAATGCTTTGTACATTTTCTGCTTGACCTTCCCTAATTTACCTAAAATTCTAATGAGCCAAAGTTTGAGCATATGTAAGGATTGCTATGAAAAAAGCACTGAATTTTCCAGGGTTTTATCTTCAATAGATTTTTAGATATTCATGTTCAAAAATTACCACATATTTCAAAGTGTGAAAAAAATATCCGGTGGGTCGACGGGCCATTTTTCAAAAAAATAGATCTTGAAAAGTATTTGAGCAAAAAATTTCACAGCAATCATCATATATGTTCAAACTCGGGACCATAAAAAATGTTAAAATAAAATTTGAAAACATTTTTGAGATGGAATACCTCAGAGGTATTTTACTTTTCTTCCAGCCTCTCTGAGGTTAATAGCTGTTGTAAAAAATAAAACAGTGAGAATAAACATTGGGTAGATTTGCAATTTGATAGAATCAAAATCTGGCACACGGATATATTCACATGTGCCAAATTCGGCTTGGATGATCATTTGATTGGGTACACACTCAAATCAAGCTTAGAGTAATGAACTGCTGACATTTACTGTAGATGTGGAAATCACCCCATAGTCCAGCCTGAAAAATAAAAAGGTTGGATAGTTGTTGTGTTAAGAGAATATTCATCACCACTTTAATTTGTTCTCTTCTAGGTGTTTGACAGAGAGCTGTGTATGCGTCAGCTGAGATACTCCGGCATGATCGACACCATCCGTATTCGGAAGCTGGGATTTCCCATTCGACACACGTTCGACGACTTCTTAAAGCGCTACAGGGTGCTCCTGAAGACGACCGTCTGCAACCCCAATACCGTTAAGTCATGATGCATCCTGTTTTTGGAACCCAAGATGTGAAAATGAGTCTTTTATTGGGTTCTCTCATCAGTTCTTAACTGATATATTCTTTACTGTCTCTCCAGGAGTCTGCTGCGGCCTGTTGTAAAGCCATCTGTGAGGCGGTGATCGAAAGGGAGGGCGAATGGAAAATAGGCAATACCAAAGTTTTCCTAAAGGTGCCGAAAACTTCTAACCATGTTGTATTGTAGCTTTTTCTCAAGGCACAAGATGGTAAATGGCCTGTATTTGTATAGCACTTTACTAGTCCCTAAGGACCCCAAAGTGCTTTACACATTCAGTCATCCACACATTCACACACTGGTGATGGCAAGCTACATTGTAACCACAGCTACAATGTAGCCTGGGGCGCACTGACAGAGGCGAGGCTGCCGGACACTGGCGCCACCGGGTCCTCTGACCACCACCAGTAGGCAATGGGTGAAGTGTCTTACCCAAGGACACAACGACCAAGACTGTCCGAGCCGGGACTCGAACCGGCAACCTTCCGATTACAAGACGAACTGCAAACTCTTGAGCCACGATTGCCCCTTAGATGATCGTGGCCATGACATAGTGAAACACTAAATCAAAGAGACATTACATCTCTCTTGAATGATTGCAGAAAATGAATCTACATTAATGTGGATTCACATTAATGTGGATTCATTTTTGAAATATGATTAACAATTGAAGTTTTCTTCAATATCAGAAAGTCTTTTAAAAGAAATTCTCTTTATTTCAGGATGTTCACGATTCTATTCTTGAAAAGCGGCGGGAACAAGAGCTCAGCAGGGTAGCTTTGGTGATCCAGAGAGTCATGCTTGGACAGAGAGACAGGTGCAGGATATCCTACACATTCATATCCAGTGCAGAGGGGACACATAAGAGGAAAGGACTGCACATATGAAGGCTTAAAAATACACCTTTTTAATAACTTAAGTTCTTTGCTTCAAATCTCTTTTAGAAAGTCTTTTCTGAGGAAGCGTTCGGCAGCCGTGGTGCTACAGCGGTCCTGGAGAGCCTACATGAAAACAAAGGTTCAATAACTTTTTATAGAAGTCAGAGCTTGTAGCTGCCTTGATGTTTAGGGAGGACTCACCTCAGGTTTGCTTCCCTCTTTCGGTCTGACCAGGTTCAGCGCGGCTTTGAGCGGCTGGCAGCACTAATCCGTAGCCGGAAACTCCAGGCAAAGTACCAAAAGCAGCGAGAAGCAGCAGTCGTCATACAAGCACAGGCATGTACTCTCATGTAGGAACTGTTTAGTGCAATATGTTACAAGTAGTTGTTTTTTATTGTTTGGAATATTGGAAAATATCGCTGTATTTGATCAAATTTTAAGCATTTTATAGTGAAATTAGGATATTTTATCAAATCTTATCAAAATCTACGTTACATATCGGTTGTTGTGTATTTAATTAATTACTGATATTTTTGTTATTTCTTAAATAATTTGCTTTAAATTGCACTGATTGATCGGGTTTAGGTACGAGGCTATGTGGCGAGGAAGGACTTGAAGAAAAAGAGAGAGGCAGTCACACGGCTGCAGGCGCAAAGGCGAGGAGTGCTGGCCAGAAGGGAAGTTGAGTCCATGATGAACACGGTGAGTGCTCAGCATCTTGGAAGGTAAAGTTGCACAAGTTGCACTCTGAAAAGGAGCCTACTTTCAAACCTTTTTGTCTCTTTTGTCTCGAAGGCTTTAGTTTTAAAACAGCTGGAGGAGGTCTCACAGATACTGGACAATGAAACCAAGTCAGAGTCAGAGCACGATTCAGACGACGAAGATCTTCCCGTCACGCCTTCAGTCAATGTAGCAGACGAAGAAACTTCAGAATCTGAGGTTAGCTGATTCTAATTCTGTCATGTTAACATGTCCTACTTTTTCTTCATTGAGTGTGTGCGTTTAAGATCTGGTATAAATTCTCTTTTCCCTCCAAAGACGAGTCACAGCAGTCCAGAGCCTGTAAAGATAATCTCTGAGCTCTTGGAGCCAGAGTTGATAGTCACCCCACCATCAAACTCGATATCCCCGACCCCTTCGGTGGATGAAGATAAGGAGGAGGAGACCGATGACTTTGAGGACGACGGTGATGAGTTTTCATTCTACAGGTTCAGCCAGCGTTACTTCCAGGACAGCGCCAGCCACACGCACATACCCTACCGACTCAAGAAGTCTCTTCTGCATCACGACGATGAGGGTGACACACTGGTGAGAAGTCAGACGGGAACGAGTCACAGCCGTATCACTATTAACCCAAGAGATTTCTCTCCTCACAAACAGTTTCTCATTCCTCTCCTCACCTCCAGGCATGTCTGACTATATGGTGGATCATTTTGCGCTTCATGGGGGATATACCAGAACCCAAATCCTCAGATGCCATATCAGTGGCATCAAGCAACACGCCCCAGGCTCCACCCAGCAGGCAGGGCAGGAGGCTGAGCAACTTGGTGGGACTGGACCAGGTAAACTATTACATATATCTTATTATTACACTGAAAAAAAAAAACAATCTAACTATTTAACCTCTAGTAATGATGTCATTCTCGGACAGAAAATACTGAGGAAGAACAAGAAAAAGTTTGACAGAAGAGCCTCTTCTATCCCCGAGGAGGTGATTATAATACTCTTCATTCTGTCTTTTTTTTCTGTCACTGGTTCATAACACAAACTCTGTGGCAATTGTTATTATTATCACTGTTATTTGTATTATTGTCATCGTAACCAGCCAGAAAACTTGACAGGAGAAGAGGATGTTATGATTGGAGAGGGTACCACGCTGCAAAGGCCACTTTCAGACTTGGAAAAAATTCACATCATCATCGGCTATGCTCTGTCAAAACACGGCATATGGTAAATGCTGCCTTACAAGTATTTTGAAGAATGAACAATATGATATATCTGTAAATAACTGTAGGTAAATGTGTGTAAGTAATTTTAAGTAGTGTGAAATTGTATGCTAATTTTGCAGAAAAACAATCATTTTCTCATCTTACTAGACGGGCTATAGTTTTTGGGCTGTGGGCCGTATTTACTTGGATGTGTGATGAAAGGTTTCTCCCACTGAAAACGAGTCAACTTTCTGGGATTTACACAGGCTGCCTAAAATTACTTAGACATCAATTAAAATTACATATGCAGTACTTAAATGTAAGTATTTGTAGATAAATATGATTACATTGTCATTTCGATTATAATAACTACAATTCCATTTAATTACAGGGAACTGTGGTTATGGGCTGTATTTTAAGATGTTACCTACTTTTTTCATTTTTTTGGTTCTCTCTCTGTGCAGGGATGAGATCTATTGTCAGATCTGTAAACAGCTGTTGAAAAACAATGACAGGAGGAATCGTATGCAAGGGTGGATTCTCCTCTCCATCTGTCTGGGGATTTTCCCTCCAACAGACCTCTTTAGGAAGGTCAGTCTACATGAAGTCATTTTATTAATCCTGCCTCAAACTTCATGTTAATCCTTGTCATGCCACTTTAGTTGAATTTAGCCGAGGTATTATCGTGTTGCTTACTGTGTCCTGTTCTGTGCTTCACAGTATTTAGAGAACTTTCTCCGCAGAGGGCCATATGACTACAGGGGGTATTGCATTGAGCGCCTGAAACGTATCGTAGCCAATGGACCAAGAAAAGAGTTGCCCTGCTGGATAGAGCTACAGGTAAAAAGCAGAAGGTGCTCCAATATGGTGCTGAGGTCACTGTTTATTTAGTTTTAACTTTTGGCCAGCAGCAGCAAAATTTGAATTGTGGTTGGAAACAACTGGTTTTTTTCTTCTTTCTTACCCTGCACTGAAAGGCTGCCAGGACCAGGAAACCCATTGATACGACTGTGGCAATACAGGATGGTCGAAATATTGAAATACAACTGAACTCGTCCTCCACATCTGAGGAAGTCTGCCAAGATGTGGCCAATGACATCGGTCTCAAAGACACCTACGGATTCTCCCTGTACATTAGGCTCTATGACAAGGTCAGTGAAAGCTTCTGATTCTACATCAAGGCTTGGGTACTCTGTATCTTCTGACTGTAGGTTCAGACTAGTCCAGTGCAGAAAGATTTGCAGTTTGCCACACTCATTCAAACTCTGCTGACTTCTCGTCACCAGATGTGGTCTCTGGGGAACTCTGGGGCACACGTGCTAGATGCAATATCTCAGTGTGAGGAAGAGATGAGGAGGCAAGGCAGACTGGAGAAGGATACCCCATGGTCGCTGTCCCTCCGCAAGGAACTGTTCACACCCTGGCACGAAAGTAAACTAGATGAAGTCAGCACAGATCTTATCTACAGGCAGATCATCAAAGGAATCAAGGCAGGAGAGTACGTTGGTGATAAGGTAAGGCTTTTTCTTTTTTCCTGAAATATTACGGAAAACAGTGTGTAATAATAATAATAATACTAATACATTTTATTTACAGTCACCGCTCATGACACTCAGGCTATTAAGTTCCAAAATCGCAGTATGCACATCTACTTTTCTGGTGTATTTTCATCTTATGTACAAAATAAAGCACAAAAGGGGCACTAATTGTTGCTGGGCCAACGCTTAAAAGACCTTAAATATAAAAAAGCCTCCAAGGCACTCCCCTTTCAAAATAAAATAAAAATGCCTTCATTTTCATGGCAAGGTTTTGTAAAGGACTGCAGTCTCTTCCAGTGATAAGCTAGCTGCCTTATCACGTAAAACAGTTAAAGCCAGTAAAACTGCTGCAGTCTGAGAAGTAACTCATGAATAATTATTTTAATATCCTTCTTTAATCAGGATTTATATTGTAACAATAGAACAACTGACAAACCCACAGAAACCTCTCATTCAATCTTGCAGCTCCTGTAAGCCTTATAAGACATCTTAGCTTGGCTTTAGCTTAGCTAACGTTTAAGCAAATGGCAGACAGAAGAAGAAAGTGAACAACTAGCTTGGATACATGGTGGGATGTATGTAACGGCCAAAGAGTTGGAAAAATATAACGACTAGGAAAGTGAAAGCCGATGTTAATTTAAATGGAATAGCTGACTGCTTACATTGCTTTGTGGCTGTCAGACGCATAGACGGGCAACCATTTCCTACTAGCTTAGCCTGAAATTTGTAGATGTTTGTTCACGGCTAGTTTCTATTGCCTGTGTCTCACTAAAGAACAAGGAAGGATTTGGAAAACAAGAAAATCTATCAGTAAAGTTTTATTTATTTATTTTTTTCATCCATTGTGTTTTTAGAGTAAATGCAATAATTGTGATTCTTAAATGAACAAATTAAGAGTAAGAAACTAGATAACTGTAAATGTAAAATTTACTATACTGTGGTGCTAAACAGTATATCAGCAGGCATTTTGTAGTTTTCAAATATTTTGCAGCTCAAATAAGTTACTTAGTGAGGTCAACTATTTCTTATTTGTCCACTTTTTATTCTACTATAAATTTTATCATGATGTTCTCCAAACATTTTGTCAACTGTATCTAATAAAGTTGTACTTTATCTACTCAGGATGATGATTATATCCAGCTGGCAATAATGCACTATTACATCATGTTTGGCTCCGAGTATAGCGTTGAGAACGTCACCAAAGTGGTTAATGAGTGCATCACCACCCAGCTTATTGAAAGCAAGTCTAAAACAAGATGGACCCAGTTCATCAGCTCAGCACACAAAGAGGTAAATCAGTCTATTTTATGTATGGTCAGCATGGATTGTTTTAAAACATAACGCCTCATAAAGGCACCCTCACAATCGTCGTTACCTCATGTAGGGTCCTTATGTCAGTGGGAGGCAAAACTCGGATGAGGTAAAAGGAGAACTGGTGGACATCGCACGCAAGAAGTGGGCAATCCACTTTTCAAAGTTTTTTGAAGTCACAATGATGTCAGGTGAGTCTGCGCACAGCTTTTTTCACACAGAGGCTGGGATATACAATCCTTTTACAAGTGAATGTTGCCGTGTTACACATTTGTATTGCAAACTTTACTTCTGCTAACTAGCATTTATGAATTCCAATTCACTACTTAAAATCTGCAACACCATATCTGTCCACAGGACCACCTTTGCCCAAAAGCAGATTTATTGTGGCTATAAACTGGACTGGCATCTTCTTCATGGACGAGAGAAATAGGCAACTTCATGAAATTCCTTACATAGCAGTTAGGAAAGTCCAGGAGAAGAGGTACGGTCTCACATTTTTATGTCTGTGTGTATGTAAATTTGCTCTATTTACTTTCTTAAAAAGATTTTTAAATTGTGCCTTTAAAAGAATCTAATAAAACTGACACTGATGATTATGACCCATTTAGTGACAGTGCCCAGACCATTAGCTTGATCACGATCACAGGAGAGTATGTCCTGAAGTCTCCTGAAGCTGAGAAAATTGTAACACTGATAGAGAGCAATGTGGAAGGGCTGAGACAGCGCTCAGTGTTTGCAACCGCTCAGCAGGACTCTAGCAAATCAGGTAAGAGTCTACAGCATGTTCAGTATCCATAAATACAGTCACGCACACCAAAACACTCACGTCTGTCTGTCTCTGTACGCTTCTGCAGATGACCCGCTGTTTCTGGTTTGTAAGCGAGGTGACCTCCTGCAAGTAGACAAAGAAAAAAGTGCCCCTAATGAGAGCTGTTTCATCGCCACCAACAAGCGCACTGGCAGCTCTGGTGCAGTCTATAAGAAAATATTGCTGTTCCTGCCAACTCTTACCGAGCCGACTAGTGAAATGCTGGTAAAGTTGACTTTACCTTACATGTTGAGTAGTTATGACTAGTTTATCAGAGCTCAGGTATAGGCAAATCACTGATTTCATTTTTAATGGTGTTTTAATGGTAAAGACTTTACTAAAGAACAGAAAATCTTTACAGACATGAAGATTTTTCATCGTGCGCTTCTAAGTCTATGCAGTGAGAGATGCACAAGTTCTGTTAGTTCACATCACATAACGCCCTCTTGTAGTTTATCTGGCAAATTGCTTCTGACCCTTCAGGAACAACTCAATCCAAAGCAGGATAAGAGGAGAGCTTCACTAGTTCTTAACCCCGTTCAAGGAGAAGAAACAGTGGCCCCTGTCTCTTTGAAAGAGTTTGCCCTTGAGAATTTCAGGTAATACTGAGGCTCTTGTATTTTTAGCTAAACGCCACTTCTCAAAAATGTGGCATTCATGTTTGACTCTTCATTTGGCAAATCGAACAGCATTCGTGCAGACGATATTTAAGCTCTTTGTCCCTCGCAGATCTGTGAGTGGCGGTCGGCAAGGATACAAAGGAGGCAACAGAGAGAAACTGTGGGTCATTTCCAGAGAGCCTCTCAAGCAACCACTCCTGAAGGTGCTGGTCAACAACTCTGAGCTCAGCAACCTGGCCTGCAGTGCCTTCACTGATATCCTTTTAAAAAACACATGAACTGGTACCTGCATTTATGGATTGCTGAGATGTTTTCTTATGACTAAACCACAGTTTAACTAGCATCCATACTGTTGGTTCACATAGGCAGATATTTGAAAGTATGGTACCAAATTCTTCAGCAGTTTGTCTGTAATCTAAAGAGGAAAGAGCCATGTCTAATTTTAATGTCGTTTGAGTGAGTCCTTAACGTTAGCCTCTACCCATCCTGAAGTACATGGGCGACTACCCCATCAAACATGTCCGCAGTCCCGTAGAGTTGACCGACCAGATCTTTGGTCCAGCCACAAAGCATGAAGAACTGCGCGATGAAATTTACTGCCAGATCATGAGACAGATGACCGCCAACAGCAACAGGTTCTCCAGTGTGCTTCACTGTGTCGGAAAGACACCAAAACAATAATCACAAAAAATCCATTTCCATCATATCGTTTTCTCTTTCTTCCCCTCACTTCAGTTTGAGTATGGAGCGTGGGTGGCAGCTGATGTGGCTGTGTTCAGGCTTGTTCCCGCCCAGCTGGGATTTATTGAAACACACACAGTGCTTCCTGGAGTCGCGGCCCAGATACCCACTGGCTGCTCTTTGCCTGGAGAGGCTGCAGGAGATCTGCAGGTCAGCCTGGCGATACGAACACTATTTAGAAACAAAAATCCTGAGAAGATTAGAATTACTGATTATTTTGATACTTCAAAATGTGGTTGTCCGTATTTTAGAAATAGCATTGCTTTAAAACTGGTATTAAATTGTGATGAAAATCTAACTGACAGAATCTACTCTCTGGTAAATGCTGGCCCCCAAAATTACCACAATGCACACTTTAGAAACCACAAAAAAGTTTATCAGCTGAGTTTACTGAGTTTAATTTTTTTTTAAAAAAAACATATCCACGGTATTGTAACTTAGTGATCTGAAATTCCACATAAATATATTTTTGTGTGTGTAACTTCATTTGTTTTGTATACTCAGTAAGAAGCCCAGGAATCTTCCTCCCCATTTCGTAGAAGTGGACGCTATCCAACAGAACAGCCCTAAGATCTTCCAGAAAGTCCACTTCCCAGATGATACAACTGATGTAAGAACCTGCATTCAATCAATTTTTGGATTTAATGATAATTTTAAAAAATGCAATCATTTGCACAACTCATAAATCCCTATTTTATTCACAATAGAACATGAAATCATGTTGAATGTTTAAACTTGAATGTTTACCCCTTTGACGCATAGTGGTCACTACAGTGGACAACTATCCAAATGCTGTTTTCTTGAGTTTGTGTCAGTGTTGATGATATACTTGCACATAAACCACTACATTGGACACTGATGTGTCCATACCCTGCCACCTACTGGTCGTTTAATATTACTATAGATGTATGATGTGTTTCATTGTAATTATTGTTATTTAACCCTTTCATGCATGAATTATGACAACCTTGATCATGATTTTTTTCTTAAGCATTGTTATTCATCTTTTCAAGCCTAAAGATGAATAAAAAATCCTGATCGAGGTTGTCATAATTCTGCATGAAAGGGTTAAATTTTGCTATTTGATGAAATATATTCAGTCATTTTGATTTGGATCGAAGCAACATAGCTCAAAAAAATTGGCAAAGGCTAGAAAACCTAAAAAGAAACCTTTGCAGGAATATTATTGCACTGTCTAGGTTATGTGGCAATAGATCAATAACATGACTGGGTATAAAAAGAACATCTTAGAGGGGCGGAGCTTCTCAGAAGTAAAGCTGAGAGGTTCACCATCTGCAAAACATTGCATTTGCAAATTGTGGGAAATTTTCAGCATATTATTCCTGAATGTAAAACTGGGAAGACCAAATATCCCATGTTCCAGATATGCTGCCTTCTTTTTCTTTGGGATAAAGCTCTCTTAAAATGGACTAAGGCAAAAAAAAAAAAAAGCCTGGATCTCTGATGCCACAGGGAATTGGCAGCTTGCATATCTGAAAAGAAACGACCAATGCAGGTTTTAGAGCAACATATGCTCCCATCCAGATGACGTGTCGTCCAAGGAAGTCTGTGCATATTTCGGCAAGACAATGTAAAATTGCATACTGAAGCTTTTACAACAGGATTGCTTAGTAGTAGAGGAGTCCAGGTGCTGAACTACCTGATGTCCAGACCTTTTACAAATTAAAAACATTTGGCTCATCAATGCTGTGACACATTTAACATAGTGTCACAGGTTTCTTGGCATTGGAGTTGTATTAACCATAAGAGAGAGATTAAGAATCAGTTTTGCCATTAAATGTCGATTTAATGTTATCATGATTTCTTGTCCTTGCTGTGGCGCAGATAGTCGAGGTGACATCAACAACCACAATTGGAGACATGTGCATCAGCATCGCCTCTCAGCTCATTCTGTACTCACCTGAAGGATACGGCCTGTACCTGAAAACACTAACCAAGGTGGTGTTGCCTAACACTGTCAGTTCAGTGTTTTCGATCAGACATTAGCTTGCACAGTGATCTGATAGAAAAGACAAAAATGCTATGCACAATATCACAATACAGTCCATATGTAACAAATACATCTTTTTCCTTTATGTGACGAAGCTTTTTTGGTTTCAATTCTTAGACGGTGAGCATGGAGGAGGATAAATATTTCTTTGACAGTCTAAAGATAACCTCAGACGTCCCCAAAAAAAGAAAAAAGGGGAAAGAAGGTAATGGAGTAAACCAACTGCGGTCACTTTTTTTTTATGCATGTCTTTGCCTTGACAGATCTAATCAGTGTAAATCTCACTTTTTTTAGTCACTCAGACCAATTTACCTTCCTTGGTGCTCTTTAAGAGGAAGCTCTGGTTCAATGTGAACCCGGGGAAAGATGTGAAAGCAGATCTCACTTTCCATTTCCCACAGGTATCTATATTACAACCACTCTCTTTATTCACTGAGATTCTTTTCATGTTTAAGATGAATAATTGTCACGATATCTTACCTCGAATTTGCTTCTTTGCAGGAACGATCGAAGTACCTGCGGGGATACCACGACTGCACCAAAGAAGACATGATTACCCTGGGTGGGCTCCTATTCAGAGTCAAAGTAGAATCAGACATGTCACAGTTCGTCATGATCCCCAAAATGTTGAAGGACCTGGTTCCTGCTGACCAGCAAAAGATCATGTCCCCTGATGAATGGAAGAAGGTAAAGAACAAATTGTACAGAAGCACCCCCCAAATGGTCTATTTCATGTCTCAGAAGATGGGATTGGAGCTCCGGTGTAAGGCTATTTTATGCTTTATTGTTTTTCTTGCAGCACATCATCTCCTCATACAAGCAGCAGAGTGGCATCACAGTGGACGAAGCCAAAATCGACTTCCTAAAAATCATTTCAAGTTGGCCAACCTTTGGCTGTGCCTTCTTTGAAGTTAAAGTGAGTTAGCTGGAGTAAGTGACAGACACACTGGCCCGCAAGAATTTGAGGAAACTGATGTTACGTTGTTTCATTTGCAGCAAACATGTGAATCTAGCTACCCAGCTATACTTCTGATCGGCATCAATAAGCAAGGGGTTCGCTTAGTAGACCCAGAAACAAAGGTATGTTCAATAAAAAGCACAATATATTTATATTTTTACAGTAGCCTAAGGTCATTTGTGCTTATTTGCAAATAACATTGCATTACTTGAAACTCTTTTAGGACACAATGATAATGCACGAGTTCAGCCGCATCACAGAATATTTCAGCAAAGGCAACTCCTTCCAGATGACCATCGGCACCATGTTCAGGGGCATCACCTTTGTCTGTGAAACCCCAAATGTGAGTGACGGGCTTTGAATGTATTTTGATGCATGACAAAACACAGAATTTCCTTTAGAATGAATGCCAATAAATGTTAAGGAGAATAAAATATGATGTGAAAGATTTGCACAAAAAGAATCATTCTTTTCTTTTTCAGGCCCACACGATCGAAGACCTCCTCAGATCCTACGTCAGCATGTATGAAAAGGCAAGGCAGGCCCCCCTTAATCACAGGAAGAGCATATTTTCTTAAGGTTTCACTGGCAGAAGTATAGACTTAACCTTTGTGGATTATATGTACTCCTGCCCAATGTCTCTATAGGAATGTATTTGTATCCTTAAAAATACAAACTCATCAATTTGTACATTTAGATTTTAGCATTTACAATTCTTTCTAATGAACAAGCATTCAAACTGTAATATTTCCATTGTTATCGCCTTAAATGCAGTAAAATTCTGTTTTGTGAAGAAACGGTTGCATGTCCACGACTTCCTCTGACATTCATGTAACTGTCATGGCATTAAACTATGACGTCCAACTGTGTCCTATTCCTACAATGATTAACATTTAACAGTAAATTTTGCAATTCACAAAACACTGATTACATTTCCCTGCTGCTTCTTATGTCTTGCATTTTAAAACACAGCTTTTTTTAGCGCACATTCCCATCAGTTTCAAAATAAAACATTTTTAAAAACCCACTTTTCACCAAGAAATATGTGCACTTGCATTAAAACGCAGCTCCCTTTTCACAAACAGGAACCCTTGTGCATGGAAGTATTTTCCATTTTCATTAATACGTTTAGGATATGTGAAATTCATGTTAACAAACTGTTAATCTTCACATGCTTTGTAGTGTTTTATGCAACAAACCAGAACATTATAATAAGCCTGTGGCCTAAAATAGACCAGATTGTTGTTAAGGGAGGGAAAAAACTAACTGATAAACTATTCTTTACTGATCGAGACATTCAGTCCTTGCTAGTAGAGCAGGGCGATATGGCCAAAAATATTTATCACGATATATATTTGAAAATTTGCGATAACGATATAACCGACGATATAATTGATGCGAGACAAAATACAACTCCACAACATTACTAGTGCAAAAAGACAACCTTCCATTTATTTTCACTTAAACAAGAAGCTGGTTTTTATGTACATTAAAGCTTTATAAAAATGTAACAGTGCAAATGCAAATTCCTTGCTGAAAGTTTAACCAAAAGGCATTTCCAGTAGAAATGGGCTGACATATCCTGAGCATAACCATGTATAATATCCACTGAAGTTAAAAAGAGGTGCTTTGCAACATTAAACTGCAGTGTGCAGTACACATTTTTCGGACCATAAGGTGCACAGGATTATAAGGCACATTAAGCGAAACAAAGCAGTCAGATAAATCAAACTTTATTAAACTCATTCTTCTTGCTTCCTCCACTTCTGTACCATTGATTCATTAATGTTGAATTCTCTGGCAGCTGCTCTATTCCCATGTTGTTGCAGTATATTAATGACTAACCTCGTATTGTGGATGGATTATCTCAGTTGTTCTCCTGACTGAAGTTTGGTCCGTTTACAGCATCCTGCCATGCGATTGCATTTGTCTCTAACCATGAAGAACCTTCACATTAACTTTTATAAGTGGAAAAGTGTTAGTGTTTGTCCTCCAGCTTCACTGCTTATGTTATGCTAACATAGCTGTGTCGCTAGCGATCACGTAGCACATCATTATATACCAGCTAGCCCAACTTCAGTAACCCTACAAACGTCACTGCTGTTTAGTTTCCTGTCTTCATTTATGTTGGAAGTGATAGCAGAGCTGTACGTTTTATTTTTTTTCAGAAATCTCTCAGTCAGAACATGCTATATCATGCTTAGGTAACTAGCGAAACTAGCGAGCTAACTTCTAACTCCGTTAAATGTAATAACTTTTGTTTTCATGGATGCCTGGAAGTTAAACTTTATAGTTACACCTGGTAAAGCAGCAATGCTGATCGTTTTATTAAAGATGAAAGAATTTAGACAGTTTTTAACTCTAAGTGATGCTGCAGTGTTGTTTGACATGAAGCATACGGAGCTTAGGACCCAGATTACTCCCAGATTTAAGAGCATCTTAGTCCGACAAATACGACAATAACGATGGCCGCTTGCATGTTCTGCAAAAAAATGTGCTTTGCTGTGTATCTGACGGACAAACACCAAACCAGTTCCACATCACTGAAGTTGCACCATTTTTACAAACCAATTCTGGTTCATCTGTTTCACTCAACGACCGGCCATGTGCGTATGAAAACAAAGGCACTGCGCATGCGCGTTTTACTCCCATTCTATCGCGATATTTCATTTTCCTATCGTTGCCTAACATTATACCGGTATTATCGTGAACGGTATAATATGGCCCAGCCCTACTTGCTAGGTCTTAAAGTTAGGTCAGTATGGTTAGGTAATAATGACATATTATACTGTGTCATTATTATTACTATTATTATTTAACAAAAAGCTAAATGCAGAAGCAGTGCATGAAAAACTATGACAGCCTGTGATTCAGTAACTTGTATAACAACACTACCAATAACTTAATAACCCAAAGTAATCGTATTCCATATTATTTTATCAGTTTTTCACATCACTGAAGAGGAACTTTGCTTCACTCTTTTTTTAAAGCATTACTTCAGCTCAGTAAAGTTTTCAAGCAGTCATTTATGCACACCTCAGAGTCCCGCCACAACATTTCAATCAGGCTGAGGTCTGCACTTCGACTGGGCCATTGCTACACCTTAATTCTTTTCTTTCTTCGGTGGTTCTGTGGTAGATTTGCTGCTATACTTGGGATCATTGTCCTGCTGCGTGACCCAGTTTTGGCTAAGCTTTAGATGTCGGACATAAGGCCACACATCTGACTCTAGAATACTTTGGTATACAGATGAGCTCATGATGTAAAGCCCAAATCATCACCCCTCCTCCACCGTGCATCACAGTTGGTATGAGGTGTTTTCTACAGAGGTGCCAGCACTTTCTGAGGAATCAAGTACATTTTATTAGCAGCACTTAGCTGCTACTTACCCTCTTAATTCCTATAAAAGCAGTAAGGGTGTGCTTAGTGTTTCCACACACTGCATTTTGGCTTATTTAATGTTAAATAAATAATAACTCATTATAATAATGTTGTGTGATGTTGTTCATTTGAGATTGTATTATAGAGTAAACTTTATTCATATGATTCTACTATTACTTTTTTACTATTTCTAATGTCTCTTGAATCTGTAGTTAAACTAATCATTTTAGTCCATGAGGTATGGTCATCTTCATACAATGCGAGATTTGAAAGTTTTTCCCTTTTCTGAAGGATTCTTGATTGTCTTGTAAATATTCTGATGAGCATATTTGTTACTACTTTTAGCCTTATTGAGTAGTCGCCTACAGTATGCTACATAACTGCAGATGCATATATTTACTAATACTATATTTCAATATTTTCAATACATAGGTACATTAATTTTTATTCCAAGTCTACCTGCTTTTTTATTACTGGATTGATTCATATATCATAAAATGATATAAGGAAAGAAGGATGTTGGCATGGACTGCATCCTAAATTGTCTTACTTTTATCTGGACTTTGAACGTGTATCAAGGTATTTTAAATGTTTCTTTATTTTCTTATAATTGATCGAGTTTTTCTATGCTTGAAAATAATTGAAATACTTTAAACAGAAAATTGTTTGTTTTATATTTTTTTATTTTTAACAGTTGGACTGTTGGATGCCAGAGCTGTTATAAAAAGTCATACCTTTGCAACTGTGCGGCTACTTCTTTTCCGCTTCACTTCCTCTGCTTTGTCAAACTTTTCTTATTTTCTGAAAGGCCATTATTGTTGCAGGCCTTAGCTGTGTGCAGTATAGGCAAGCCGGAGGCAGTTTGTAAAATGTCAGCCAACACTCCCGGTTTTCCATCAGGCATTTGATGCTCCTGGAATGTCGTGGCTGCTTCTTGAATATCAGCTTGCCGTCAGCCCTTTCCTCATAACACAACTCCAGTTTCATACCTGGAATTACATCATAACGGCTGAGTGACTCTGTGTGTGTGTGTGTGTACATACATAGTGTAGCGTAATGTAGTACACTGCTTATACAACCTCCTGATTGCCTGTCAAGACGATTGCTCTGTTACCATGGAAACCATGTGACAAAAAAAAAATCAGGTTACCATGGGCAGGTGCATATGAGGTGCAGTATGATCATTTGTGGCTCCGTCTGTTGCCTGATGCAATATGACTGCAAGGGGAAGCTGGGTTTGACAGACACAAAATCCGTTTTGCGGTGTGTTTACTATCACTTTGAATGTTTATCTGAACCCGTAAGATTAAAAACACTAAAAATATTAGGGATTAGGAAGCTTCCCCGCACAGTCGTTGACTCCCAGCTGCACATGTCGAGGTTACATAAATGTATTAGACAGGAATCCGAGGGAGATGGAGGCCAGACAGTTAAATGTTAGAGAGTTTTGTGTGTGTGTGCTGCCTTACAACACAGCAAAGGCATTTTGATGCACTGCACCAATTTTGGAACAAAAGACCTTATAGCCCAGACCACATCACTATCCTCCCACCACCTGCACCCCCCCATACCTTCCTTCCCTCCTCCTCCCCGCAACTTTTAGTTCAAGGCTGAAACAACAGTATATCAAGACCACAGCCCTGCCTACTGTAACACATTTACTCAGTCATCACACAGACCCACACGCTCACTCCCTGCTGCCTAATTAAACTGGCACACTGTACGTACTACTTACAGTAGTGCGCATATCTACGAACATAAAGTCAGTTTGTATGACTATGTGTGTACATAAAGCCTACTGCGCGTTTATCTTTCCCTTCCTTCTATCTAAGCAGACACGAACTTTCGGCCATTTTTTTTTGGGTGCTTGTTGTTTTCACCAAAACAAGGAGCTGTTCTCAGGTCGACGCTGAGCAGCGCCTTCCGGTGAACCTCGGGCTACTTTGGAGGAGGGTAAAATGATCCCAGATCAGTGTCTGTTTCGGTGTCACGCCATCCCCCCACCGCGCAGCTAGGCGCGCGCGAGCCTCGCGATAGCCTCGCCTACCAGAATCAAAGCTCCGCTCGCGAACTGGATGCTGACAGGCGCGCGTGCGGTCATCATGCAAAGGTTACGTTGGATCGGTTTCAACGAGTCTCGAAAGAAGCCGCTCCTCCGCAGGACCCGCACGGAGCACAAAATGCGAGACGTCTAGCGACTCCGACAGCCACGGAGTTACTCACGTTTACCGGCCCGTTTGGCGACGGCAGGTGTCAAGAACCATGAACGCGAGTTCGGGATTTCCGCGAACGGCAGTGTGTACGCTGGCTCCTCACGGCGGTAAAGTGGCTTCATGAGTGTCCAAAGTAACAGTGGAAGTGGTGGTGGAAGTTTGGAGGCGACGCCATCTTGGTCGCAGCTCTCCTCGTCCCCAACGATTTCTCAACCACAAATAACGGCGACCGCAAAGAGCAAGGAAGGTACACCAGCTCACCCAAGTGCACGACCCGCTCGCATTCTCCCCAAAGTGCGTTCTTTCCCCCCCGAGAAGTGGATTATTTTGGCCGTGTCGAGCTAGCGTTTGTTCAAGTAAAAAAAAATGGATGTCAAGTTCAGTGATGCCGTGAATTGGAAGCCAAATGTCAGCTGTCAGTTCAGTTGATGGCCAGTCTAAGTAGCAACGGGCTATCGTGTTTGCACAAAGGCAGTGCTAGCTTGTTGTTTCGTTTTGTTTCGCTGTCATGTTTCGTGATCTCTTGTCACTCGATCGCCGTCGATCCGAAAACAGTGTTTTTGTAGCAGTTTGTAACATCCTGTCAACAGCTTCTAGTGGAATATTAAACAACGCAGCTATGCATGCATCCATTAATGCGCTGTAATGCATGACCCCGCTACTTTGAACTGCCAAACAGGCCGTGGGTTGCACTTTTTTAAACCAGTTTGGGCGCATTTGTTGTTCCACGTCTTTTGCTATGTTGTTGACGTGATGTTATTTACTTGTGACTCGGAGTTGCTGGATGTAATGTGACAAAACTGGGCAAATATCAGCAATCGTTTAGACTCTTCCAGCTAAGGCCATTAGTTATAGGGCAGAGGAAAATTACTGAGACAGCGACGATGTTACGAAGTTAGTCCGAATATGCGTATCAAAATATGCGTAATAGGTACCATACCGATATAGGATACGTGTTCAAGACTATTTTTTTTATTAAAATATTTTTTTTACGCAAGACCAATAACAATAATGTCCAAATAGACAAAATAATTCTCCCAACACGAAGGTCTAGCTTTATAGATCACTTAACCCAAATGTTGTCTGTCCTAAAATAACCCTACACACTATTGATATTTTGTTGTGCTCCCAGTTTGACTGCACAAAGGTTTCATAATGTCCATTATGCCTTTTAAGGCTTGCCCCTGTGCCAGAAGCTGTGTAAAGATGACAGCCAGGAAATGTCCAATAAGGAAACAAACACTTGCAGCATACAGCAGGGAGTATGAAGACCAGCCTTCCTCTCACTTGGGAAACTGGTTGTTCTAGGCCCAGTCTGACTGAGCGTGTGTGAGATATGTGTGTGTATATGTATATATATATATATATATATATACACTCAACAGGGTGAGGAGAACTGATGCACACGTGTAGCATTTCAATTAGACACACTGCTGCCATCTGCTTCTTTTTTGAGTGATGTAGCAACTTGTTATTTTTCCTCCATCTGCAAATGTTCAGAAGTACTGAAATCCTGAAATGTTAAACTGCTTGAGGACAGTGCAATGAGGATGTGTGACAGGCTAACTTTTAAAGAAACAATACTGTAGATGGGCCAGCTGACAATTTTTGTGTTGGCAGACTCAAGCCAGCGCGGTCTGTTCTCGTCCCATTTCTCTAGGTGTAAAATGACCTCCATGCTTTCTGTTTGTACTTACAGTGTCACTCAACTGCTGTAATTTCCAGCATATATATTGCAAACACGTCTTTTGAAGGGCTGCCTCCTTCCCAGTCGAATGAAATGCATTTTTCTATTTTTATTCTCCTTCTAATTTTTCCTCATCCCATCCCTGATACTGTCGGCTTATGTATTTTCCTGCGCTCGTTTTTATTCCTTTTGGGTATTTTTATTCTTTTTTTTTTTTCACAGCAGTGTGTTCTGCTCTAATTCTGTATAGCACGATTATGGGTGATAATATAAGCGTCTCACTGTATTGTGCTTTTGTCGTCATTCCAGGCCCAATGGAGGAGCTGCACAGCCTGGACCCCAGGAGACAGGAGCTGCTGGAGGCCAGGTTTACAGGAGCTGTCAGCGGCAACACGGGAGGCAGCACTGGGAGCATGAGCGGCGGTGCTAAGGTAACACAGTACAGAAGAAGAGATAAATAAATAAAGCCTCCATTTTCATATGTCTCGCTCAAAAACAGTTAGCTAGTGCACAAAAACTTCTTCAGAAAATTTCCCTTTGTGTGTCTTTGTTTCTTGACTCGTTACAGAGCTGTAAATGCCTTTGTTTTTCCCTACTGTAGGAGCTACATGAGAAATTAGCTTGAGTGTGTAAGGGGAAAAAAACTGCCAATCCAATCTAGTTGACAATTGATACTTGCTAGCTGTAGAAAACATGCTTTACGGAAGTTAAAGCAGCAATGGCTAACTCCCACCATGATCAGAAGTTGCCAAAAAGCGCTACGTCACAATCCCAGAAGTAAAAATCAAACACGTGTTCCTGCTAGTGGAAAAGCAGGCAAAAAAGTTCCTGTTTTCCTAAAAAGGAGGTCATAGTTCCTGGAAATGTTCATGATTTGGAAGAGATCCAAGTGACACACCTTAGGACTGCAGAGACTAGATTCCTGTCAGATGAGCCAGCCGCGTCGCCTGCCTTCAGCTTTTGTTTTACTGCTGTTTACGTTTAGTGATCATTATAGAACTTGAATAGCTGACTTGTGCTGACTGTTCTCTTGTTCTCTGTGTTTGAATTCTTGCTCTGAATAGGGTCTGGCTAATGAATCCTCTAACCACAGCTATGGAAGTCTGGGATCATCTAGTGACAAAGAGTCAGAGGTGAAACTCACATACAGTCAGAGCATATTACACCACTTAATAAAGAGATGCACAGTAATATGTGCTTATAAGCATAGCCATATTGTCAGTGTTTTCCTTGCACTGCCCACTCTTTCTTTTCTGCCTCTCCTGCTACCTCCACCTCTCCCTCTTTTCTCTTTCTAGAACTCTGATTTGAAAAGAGGGAGCTCTCCTGCCTACTCAGTATGTACTCTTCCTTCCTGCTGCTCTTTCCTGCTGAACACCACCACAAGATCCTGCCTTGTTAGATAAAACACAGGGGATTCATGCTTTTCTTTTTTGTTTCATATCTATTTACAGACTCCGGAGAAGAAGCACTCTGAGTCGTCCAGAGGGAGAAAAAGGAAAGCTGATACCTATTCAGAGAGTAGTCAAGGTATGGTGGATGTCTGCGTTAAAGCAGCATGATTCGGGGGGGGGGTTATTGATGGCTGACATTGAATTTGAACTGTTTTGTTCTGTTTTTGCAGGAAAGACCTCGACACGTGGGCCCAAGATCAGTGACTATTTTGATGTGAGTATTACAAAAACTGCTCTTTCTTCTTATCATTTCGAACCTCTTTCTTAAGTCTTAAGTTTATCCTCTGTTCAAAGTTCCAGGGTGGAAATGGTTCCAGTCCAGTCAGAGGTCTCCCATCAGTTCGCCGCTCTCCGCAGAACTCACACTCTGCCCCAGGCTCCATCGTGAGTATTTGAGGGATGAACTGGGGCTTCACCAAAGTCGAGTGTCAGCCAAATAAGGATTATTTAGCACTGTGAATTCTCCAAAGCTACTCTAGTACACTTTAAGAAAACAATATGATAAGCAAATAAGCATGTGTCCTCTAAAAGTCTTGCTCAGGGATCAGACTTACTCGATCGATTATTGGCATTGTGTACAAGTAAACGTCTGTAAATTTAATATTTATAACAAAACTTTTGTGTGCGTAGATCCGGCAGAATAGCTCCTCACCTACTAGTCTGTGCTTTGGAGAGCACAATCTCAAAGCTTCCTCAAGCAAATGTGTCCAGGTAAGAATTACACACTGACATGATGAGGCTTTTTTCCTTTTCCTTCTTCTTCTTCTGCTTCTTTTTAAATTTTTATTCAGGCAGTTGTCGTCTCTTACTGGTGTCTGTTTATTTGGCTTTTTTTAGACTGAACTGACGGGCCTAAAACTCGCTGCCCTGGAGAGCAACAAAAGTTTGGACCTGGAAAAGAAAGAAGGGCGAATAGATGACCTGCTCAGGGTGAGTTAGATCTCCGTGTTGATCAGCAGTTGATGAAGGATGGACGGCTGTTCAGATCGCATGGGGCTGTAGTCTCCATATCAGTCAGTTGGCCAGTATGCTTTAATCTTCAGGGTTACTTTCAAAGGAGAGGAAGTGCCTTTAGTGCCTGGCTCTGACTTGTAAAACATTTATGTTGACTGAGTGTTTACATGAAGATGGATCCAAACTAAACTTGTTGGTCTGGCTGGCTAGCATCATTTTAAATAATCTAGACCATATGTCAAGGTTTTTGTTGCCATGT
Organism: Copadichromis virginalis; assembly: GCF_057382275.1. Taxonomy (NCBI): domain Eukaryota; kingdom Metazoa; phylum Chordata; class Actinopteri; order Cichliformes; family Cichlidae; genus Copadichromis; species Copadichromis virginalis. The sequence goes on from NC_140635.1 coordinate 28,659,278, forward strand.
CCAGTTGATTGATTGGCAAGTAGGCATGATTGTAGTGGACCAAGATTTTCAAAATCACACTAGGTTTATATTACATGTAAACAGTCTTTCATTGTGTTCCTCTTTGTTTTGTTTTTTAACAGGCTAACTGTGACCTGCGACGGCAGATTGATGAACAGCAAAAACTCCTGGAGAAATACAAGGAGAGACTCAACAAGTGCATCACCATGAGCAAGAAGCTGCTCATAGAAAAGGTGTGTTTTCATACACATACATACATTTGGCTAAAAAACAACATGCTACATTTAAAGCTGATCGTTTCTCTTTAACATGTGAAAGAGGAGATGATGCAGGAGTGTGTTACCATGTATTAGCTAATGTTTACTGAGTAAACGTGAAGCTTATTGTTTGCAAAGGTGACGACATTAAAGAAAAATACATTTCTTAGTCCAGTGTTCTCTGGTGTTTTAGCTTTGCTGTGGTTGTACAGCTGCTGAGAGAAAGAAAAGCGTGTTTCGGTTGGTAGGTTTTTGAACATCTTCACCAGCCACTTGTTCTCATTTGGATTCCACTGAGATAAATGTAGTATCACAGTGGTGGAAGGACTTGGTGTTTAAACAACCTCTCTTAGTTCAGAGTTGTGTTGTTTCATAATAATTAAACGTTGCTTTTAGTCTGCATGGTAATTGATCAGGGTTCATCACTGGAATATTTTGCTAGAGTCCTTAGCTTGAATTGAAAACCGTATCAAGCCTCAGCTAAGATACTTCAACAACAGAGCCATTGTTCTAACTGTGTGCCTGCCTGTTTTTGTTGTGTTTTTTGTTTTTGCCCACAGAGCACTCAGGAGAAGCAGTCATGTCGCGAGAAGAGCATGCAGGATCGCCTCCGTCTCGGCCACTTCACCACCGTCAGACACGGAGCATCCTACACAGAGCAGTGGACTGACGGATACGCATTCCAGAACCTGATCAAGTGATGTGTTGTTTTTTGTTTTGTTTTTAAATCAAACACAGTCAACTATTATTTATAGTTGACTGTGTTTGGATTCTTTGTGGAAAAAAACCCATTTTTTTCACAAGTGATTTTTCTGTGCAAGCTTCACTTCACAGCCAAGAATATAAACAGCGATGAGTTGTCTATATCCAGCCTTAGTGTTTGCCGTATGATCCATTTCTTGTTTGTGCCTTTCTTTCTACACAGGCAGCAGGAGGGCATCAACCAGCAGAGAGAGGACATAGAGCGCCAAAGGAAGCTGCTGGCAAAGAGGAAGCCTCCAAACCCTGCAGCTCCCTCCCTCTCTGTGGCCTCCGCATCTGAGCCCAAGCAGCGCAAAACGAAGGTGGTTAACGGCAACGATTCTGACCCCTTCCTGAAACCCTCCTTGCCCCAGCTGTGAGTACAATGAAATAAGTATATGCTGTCTGTGAGAATGATACTAAACTTCTCTTCATTGTTTTCTATGGGTAGTTTTAACTTTCACTTTTGAATATTTATTTTTTTAAAGTTACTGAAAGCCGTGGTTAGCAGTGGTGTCATTTGGAATTAGGAAAATTCGATTTCTATGTGTTTTGGCAGACTGACCCTCGCTGAGTACCACGAGCAGGAGGAAATCTTTAAGCTCCGCCTTGGACATCTGAAGAAGGTGAGTGTTAAAAAAAAAGGAAAAAAAGCATCAGCTAATAAACCAACTGTTTGTGAAAACATTGTTAAAATTCTGCTAAAAGCAGAATTTGACCATAACTATGAGTGAAACGCTTTTAAACTGTAAAATGTTTGAATTTCATGGTTGTCCAGGAGGAGGCAGAGATCCAAGCAGAGCTGGAGCGGTTGGAGAGGGTGAGGAACCTTCATATCAGAGAGCTGAAGAGGATAAACAACG